>NC_091646.1:28069577-28688838 GCF_027580195.1 Bos mutus | reverse complement strand
AGCCAGTGACCCCCAAGGAAGGGAAATACCTGCCAGTATGAAGTGAAAATATGTCCTGTCATATTAATAAAGAAGAAATGTCACAGTCATCAGCGATTTCTGGCCTCCAAATATGAATGCTAAGTCACTTCAGTCGTGTCTGACTCTGTGTGACCCCATAGACGGCAGCCCACCAGGGTCCTCTGTCCATGGGATTCTCCAGGCAAGAATACTGGAGTGGGTTGCCATTTCCTCCTCCAATGCATGAAAGTGAAAAGTCAAAGTGAAGTCATTCAGTCGTGTCTGACTCCTAGCGACCCCATGGACTGCAGCCTACCAGGCTCCTCCATCCATGGGATTTGCCAGGCAAGAGTACTGGAGTGGGGTGCCATTGCCTTCTCCACCAAATATGAATGATGGCTCCCAAAACAGCGATCCAGAGGATGCTGCCGCTCCCCATGGTGATTGCTGAGGAG
Organism: Bos mutus; assembly: GCF_027580195.1. NCBI lineage: Eukaryota > Metazoa > Chordata > Mammalia > Artiodactyla > Bovidae > Bos > Bos mutus. The sequence goes on along the minus strand of NC_091646.1, from coordinate 28,688,383 downwards.
CTGGGGGAATGTAAGAAGCAAGGTGAACCAGGAAATAAGATTGGCCCCAGATAGCTGAGGTGCGTATGAAAGGAGTGAATTCAGTGAGCCCAGAGGCTTGCATCTTCCCATACGTGGAATGCTAAATTCCTTAACTTCATACCTGATCTTTGATTTTCAGAGTGCCTGCTCCCTTTGTTGCAAACTTATATATACCTTGACTCCCCTACTTGCCTCCTTGGGGCAGGTTTCTCAGAGCTACTGAGATGTTGTCTCCTGGGCTTAGAGTTCTAAACATTCTCACCAAATAAAATAACTCTCTACTTTCAGGTCGTGACCATATTTTTAATCAACACCACCTAACATCACACTGCAGCCACTCCAGCCACTCCCTATGGTGAACCCTGTGGAAACTGAGAATGCAGGATTACAGGCCCCAGATAGCTGAGGTACATACCAAGGAAATAATATCAATGAATCCTGACTCTTGCATCATTCCACACATAGAAAAGCGCTAAATTTGTTCACTTGAGATGCTGTCTCGTGAATTTGAAGTTCAGCATATCTAAGTCTACAGGTGCAAAATAGACACTTTCCAAAAGAGGAACAAAAAGAAGACAAATCACAAGATTTGAAACACTGGTAAAGATGGCAGACACTCCCAGAAAGATCCACCTGACTAAGCAGAACAGTCATCACCCACTTTTTCCATAAGATTGAGGAATTGTTGCAGAGAAGCCAGTTTTGACTCCATGTTGGAAACTGTTTCTTTGAATTGCTTTTTGTTGTTTTTGTTAATACAATCATACATAATGCCTTGCTTAAAAGGACCCTCTCCCTCTGGTGGTTTAGGCATTATGTCATGTCCTACTCATGCGATCCCATGGACTGTAGCCCTCCAGGCTCCTCTGTCCATGGAAATCTCCAGGAAAGAATACTGAAGTGGCTTGCCATATCCTTCTCCAAGGGATCTTCCCAACCCAGGGATCAAACCTGGGTCGCCTGACTGTAAACTAAAGTGCCTTTGTTCAGAACTCTCTGTCTACCTATAGATGGCAGGAAGAAATTAACACATCCGGTGCCTGAGGCTTGCCATTCTAGAAGATGTTTGCAAGATGAATAGCCTTTTCACTTTGCTTCCTCACCTCCCCCTCACCATCTCTAATCTATAAAGGAACCTGGCATCCACACCCCATAAGATGATTATTTTGAGGCACTAACCTGCCATCCTGGAGAAATTTGGCCTTGGAGTACAGAATGAAGTAGGGCAAAGGCTAATAGAGTTTTGCCAAGAGAACTCACTGGTCATCACAAACACCCTCTTCCAACAATACAAGAGACGACTTTACACATGGACATCACCAGATGGTCAATACCGAAATCAGATTGATTATATTCTTTGCAGTCAAAGATGGAGAAGCTCTATACAGTCAGCAAAAACAAGACTGGGAGCTGACTGTGGCTCAGATCATAAACTTCTTATTGCCAAATTCAGACTTAAATTGAAGAAAGTAGGGAAAACAAGTAGACTATTCAGGTATGACCTAAATCAAATCCCTCATTATACAGTGGAAGTGACAAATAGATTCAAGGGATTAGATCTGATAGAGTACCTGAAGAACTATGGACAGGAGTTCATGACATTGTACAGGAGGCAGGGATCAAGATTATCCACAAGAAAAAGAAATGCAAAAAGGCAAAATGGTTGTCTGAGGAGGCCTTGCAAATAGCTCTGAAAAGAAGAGAAGCAAATGGCAAAGAAGAAAAGGAAAGATATACCCATTTGAATGCAGAGTTCCAAAGAATAGCAAGGAGACATAAGAAAGCCTTCCTCAGTGATCAATGCAAAGAAATAGAGGAAAATAGAGTGGGAGAGACTAGAGATCTCTTCAAGAAAATTAGAGATACCAAGGGAATACTTCATGCAAAGATGGACACAATAAAGGACAGAAATGATATGGACCTAACAGAAGCAGAAGATATTAAGAAGAGGTGGCAACAATACACAAAAGAACTATACAAAAAAGATGTTTATGACTCAGATAATCACGATAGTGTGATCACTCACCTAGAGCCAGACATCCTGGAATGCAAAGTCAAGTGGGCCTTAGAAAGCATCACTACGAACAAAGCTAGTGGAGGTGATGAAATTCCAGTTGAGCTATTTCAAATCCTGAAAGATGATGCTGTGAAAGTGCTGCACTCAATATGCCAGCAAATTTGCAAAACTCAGCAGTGGCCACAGGACTGGAAAAGGTCAGTTTTCATTCAAATCCTAAAGAAAGGCAATGCCAAAGAATGTTTAAACTTACACACAATTGCACTTATCTCATACGCTAGCAAAGTAATGCTCAAAATTCTCCAGTCCAGGCTTCAACAGTACGTGAACCATGAACTTCCAGATGTTCAAGATGGATTTAGAAAAGGCAGAGGAACCAGAGATCAAATTGCCAACATCCGCTGGATCATCAAAAAAGCAAGAGAGTTCCAGAAAAACATCTATTTCTGCTTTATTGACTATGCCAAAGCCTTTGACTACGTGGATCACAAAAAACTGTGGAAAATTCTTAAAGAGATGGGAATACCAAACAGCCTAACCTGTCTCCTGAGAAATCTGTATGCAGGTGAAGAAGCAAGAGCTAGAACTGGACATGGAACAACAGACTGGTTCCAAATCGGGAAAGGAGTACGTCAAGGCTATATATTGTCACCCTGCTTATTTAACTTATATGCAGGGTACATCATGAGAAATGCCAGACTGGATGAAGCACAAGCTGGAATCAAGATTGCCAGGAGAAATATCAATAACCTCAGATATGCAGATGACATCATCCTTATAGCAGAAATTGAAGAACTAGAGAGCCTCTTGATGAAAGTGAAAGAGGAGAGTGAAAAAGTTAGCTTAAAGCTCAACATTCAGAAAACTAAGATCATGGCATCTGGTCCTATCAATTCATGGCAAATAGATGGGGAAACAATAGAAACAGTGACAGATTTTATTTTGGGGGGCTCCAAAATCACTGCAGATGGTGACTGCAGCCATGAAATTAAAAGGCTCTTGCTCCTTGGAAGAAAAGTTATGACCAACCTAGACAGCATATTCAAAAGCAGAGACATTACTTTGCCAACAAAGGTCCGTCTAGTCAAAGCTATGGTTTTACCAGTAGTCATGTATGGATGTGAGAGTTGGACTTAAAGAAAGCTGAGTGCCAAAGAATTGGTGCTTTTGAACTGTGGTGTTGGAGAAGACTCTTGAGTCCCTTGGACTGCAAGGAGATCCAACCAGTCCATCCTAAAGGAAATCAGTCCTGAATCATTGGAAGGACTGACGCTGAAGCTGAAGCTCCAATACTTTGGCCAACTAATGTGAAGAACTGACTCCTTGGAGAAGACCCTGATGGTGGGAAAGATTGAAGGCAGGAGGAGAAGGGGACGACAGAGGATGAGATGGTTGGATGGCATCACTGACTCAATGGACATAAGTTTGAGTAAACCCCAGGAGTTGGTGATGGACAGGGAGGCCTGGCGAGCTGCAGTCCTCGGGATTGCAAAGAGTCAGACACAACTGAGCGACTGAACTGAACTAACTGTACCTGCCATCTTCTGCTCAATGTTATGGCAGCCTGGATGGGAGGGGCGTTTGGGGTAGAATGGATAGATGCATATGTATGGCTGAGTCCCTTCACTGTTCACCTGAAACTATCACAACACTGTTAATTGGCTATACCCCAATAAAAAATAAATAATAAAGCCAAAAAAAAAAAAAAAAAGAAATGTCTGTAAACATTGAGAAAAGTCACCTGGGTAGCAAAATGGCCCCCAACTGAAAACCTCTGGTTTGGAAAGAATAGTATGGGCAAATGTCCCAAGTGGCTGAGGAGAATGGTTGGCATGCTTAAGAGACAGCAAGAGAGCTATTGTGACTGGAGTGGAGTGAGCATAGATCAAGGGTCAGGTTGTACGGCAGGGCTGGGAGGAGAACCGTAGGATATGATGTAATATATTTTGAGGGAGGGGGCGGTCTGTGTCAGATCATACAGGACCTTGTAAGACACTGTGATGACTTTATCTTTTATGTGAAAAGTGTTGAAAGCGTTATTCACTCAAACGTGTCCGACTCTTTGTGACGCCATGGACTGCAGCCTGCCAGGCTCCTCTGTCCATGGAGTTCTCCAGGCCAGAATACTGGAGAGGGTTGCCATTTCCTTCTCCAGGGGATCTTCCCAGTCCAGGAATCAAAGCTGGGTCTCCTGCACTGCAGGCAGATTCTTTAGCATCTGAGCCACCAGGGGAGCCAGGTGGCACTACTGATAAAGAACACTTCTGCCAACGCAGGAGACTCGGGTTCAGTCCCTGGGTGAGGAAGATCCCCTAGAGGAAGGCATGGTAACCCACTCCAGTATTCTTGCCTGGAGAATCCTATGGACAGAGGAGCCTGGTGGGCTATAGTCCATAGGGTCACAAAGAGCTGGACACAACTGAAGCAACTTAACACACACACATCTTTTATGTAGAATGAGATGAAAAGCCATTGGAGGATTTTAAGCAGAGAAGTGATTTGATGTCTCCTATTCTCAAAGAACCATTCAGTCTGCTGTGTTGAGAACAGATTGTAGGGGAGCAAGGGACTTCCCTCGTGATGGAGTGGCTAAGACTCTGTGTTCCCAATGCAGGGGGCCCAGGCTCAATTCTTGCTCATGGAAGTAGGTCCCGCATGCCGTATCTAAAAGTTCACGTCACAACTAGAATTCCCATGTGCCACACCTAAGACCTGACAGAGTCAAATAAATAATTTTTTTTTTTTAATTGGAAAGGGAAGATGCAGGGAGACCAGTTATTGTGATAAGCCAGAGAAGAGGTAGCTTCAAAAAGGCTTGGATTAGGATGAAAGTGAGCAATGGACATAGGGGAAAGTGGTGGATTTTGGATGTATTTTCGTGGTAGAGTCAACAGGATTTGCTGACAGATGTGAATAAAAGAGGGGCATCAAAAATGACTCCCTAAAGGGGAATTTGGGGGAGAATATATACATGTGTATGTATGGCTGAGTCCCTTTGCTGTCCACCTGAAACTATCACAACATTCTTTACTGGCTATGCTGCTGCTGCTAAGTCGCTTCAGTAGTGTCCGACTCTGTGCGACCCCATAGACGGCAGCCCACCAGGCTCCCCCTGTCCCTGGGATTCTCCAGGCAAGAACACTGGAGTGGGTTGCCATTGCCCTCTCCAATGCATAAAAGTGAAGTCGCTCAGTCGTGTCCGACTCTTAGCGACCCCATGGACTGCAGCCCACCAGGCTCCTCCGTCCATAGGATTTTCCAGGCAAAAGTACTGGAGTGGGTTGCCATTGCCTATACTTCAATATAAAATAAAAGTTTGTTTTGTTTTTTTAATGACTCCCAGGATTTTAGCCTAAGCAACTGAGAGGTTGAGTTTCCCTTTAGTGTTATGGGGAAAACTTTAGGGGTTGCCAATTTTGAGGAAAATTTAGAGTTGGGTTTTGGACATGTTCACTTTGAGTGGTCTTTTTTGGGGCATCCAATGGAGGGACATAGTCGACTGGCTATACAGGTCTGGATTTCATGGGAGAGGTCAGGGATGGAAATATAAATTTGAGGTTATTAGCATGTAGGTGATATTGAAAGTCATGAGACTAGATGAGCTCACTGTGGGAGCAAATTCAGACAGAGAAAAATCTAAGAACTGGCCCAGTGTTAAGAGATCAGGTGTGGAGGGATGGCATGGGAAGGAGTACTAAAGGAAAGCTGGCACAGGACACTGAAAAAACTAATCAAGAGATGTGGAAGAAGACCAGGACAATGTGTATCCTGGGAGCCAAGTGGAGAAAACGCTTCAAGGCAGAAGAATTCATCAATGATGTAAGTATCACCCACAGGTTTTGTATTTAGCAACAGAAAGTAACTTTATAACAGCAGTTGTAGCCAAGTGGTGAGCATGAAAGAATGGCTGGAGTGGGTTCAAGAGAGAACGGGAGGGAAGGAATTAGAGAAGGCAAGAACAGACAACTTTTTAAGGAACTTTGTTTTAGAGCAGAGCAGAGAATGTGGGACTACAGGAGGAAATGAGTTCAAGATAAAGTGGGCCAAAGAACTAAACAGACATTTCTCCAAAGAAGACATACAGATGGCTAACAAACACATGAAAAGATGCTCAACATCACTCATTATCAGAGAAATGCAAATCAAAACCACAATGAGGTACCATTTCATGCCAGTCAGAATTGCTGCTATCCAAAAGTCTACAAGCAATAAATGCTGGAGAGGATGTGGAGAGAAGGGAACCCTCCTACACTGTTGGTGGGAATGCAAACTAGTACAGCCACTATGGAGAACAGTGTGGAGATTCCTTAACAAACTGGAAATAGAACTGCCATACGACCCAGCAATCTCACTTCTGGGCATAAACACCGAGGAAACCAGAATCGAAAGAGACACATGTACCCCAGTGTTCATCACAGCACTGTTTATAATAACCAGGACATGGAAGCAACCTAGATGTCCATCAGCAGATGAATGGATAAGAAAGCTGTGGTACATATACACAATGGAGTATTACTCAGCCATTGAAAAGAATACATTTGAATCAGTTCTAATGAGGTAGATGAAACTGGAGCCTATTATACAGAGTGAAGTAAGCCAGAAAGAAAAATATCAATACAGTATACTAACGTATATATATGGAATTTAGAAAGAAGGTAACTATAACCCTGTATGTGAGACAGCAAAAGAGACAGATGTAGTGAACAGTCTTTTGGACTCTGTGGGAGAAGGCAAGGGTGAGATGGTTTGGGAGAATGGCATTGAAACATGTATATTATCATATGTGAAAGGAAGTGCCAGTCCAGGTTTGATGCATGATACAGGGTGCTCGGGGCTGGTGCACTGGGATGACCCAGAGGGATGGTATGGGGAGGGAGGTGGGAAGAGGGTTCAGGATGGGGAACACGTGTACACCCATGGCAGATTCAAGTCAATATGGCAAAACCAATACAATATTGTAAACTAATTAGCCTCAATTAAAATAAATAAATTTATATTTAAAAAAAGAAAAGAAAAAAAAGATAAAGTTTGAAGATGAGGAGTAGAAATAGCATCTTTGTATGAGGATAGGAATAATGCTGTGGAGAGAAAAGCCAATGAGACAGAGGGAGGGGAAAGCTGCCAGAGGGAGGTCCTCAAGCAGAAGAAAGGAGATGGAATCTAGTGCACACGCATGGGATGGGCTGCACAGAGAGTCGTGGACAGTTGGTTTCTAGCAACAGGAAGCACAACCGTGAACAGAGATACAGCTGCAGGTAAGAGAGCAAGTGTGATGGTGAGGGCTTGTGGAAGTTCTCTTTTGATTGCTACTATCTTCTCAGTGACATAGGAAGCAAGGAGAGATGATGAAAAAGGGGGTGCAGAGGCTTAAAAGAAGAAAAGGTGTGTGTGCTGGGTAGGTCTAGAATTAGCCTGACCTGTTGTACTAAAGCTCCTGCCTGGCACTGACCCCTCAGCAAGGCATGAAACCTACTGATGTTGCTGTGTAACAAGGGGTCTGAGGAAATGCAACGAGGCTTGTGCACATTGTGTATTTTGTAAAATGCATTTATTTATTTGGCTGTGCCAGGTCTTCGGGCTTCCCAGGTGGCACTAGTGGTAAAAGAACCCACCTGCAAATACAGGACATACGAGACGCAGGTTCAATCCCAGGTCTTAGCTGTGGCATGCGGGATCTAGTCCTCTGACCGAGGACTGAACCTGGGTCCCTACACTGGGAGTGTGGAGTCAGCCACTGGAAGAGCAGGGAAGTCCTCACACTATGTATTGATAACAGTGAGACTAATGATTCGCACTTGGTCTTAATGTGCTATCTGTCCCTTCCTCCCAGGGCTCTTGTGTTGAGGCTGGAATATGCTTATATGACTGGCAAAAGAAAAATTTTAACCACAAACGAGATTGCATTTTGGACTCCCTTGTTCTGAGGTGCTCCACGCAAATGTCAGTGACTCCTGGTCCAAGAGAGAAAATGTACAGCCACCACCCTTATAGAGGAAGGCAAGAGGACCCCTTGCTGTATCCTTTTCCTGTAGTAAACTGTAAAACTGTAAGCACTGCCATTGGGTCCTTGAGTCACCTTTAGCAATTCAACCCTGCTCACCTGCCACTGTGAATGTAGTGGGAAATAGTTATCCAGGAGAACGCAAAAGAAAGGGAGAAAATGCATCGTTCAAATAAGGCACTGGGACCCAAATCCGTTCGCAATGATTCCTCCTAGAGAATTCCCACCCTCTAATTTCCCCATCCCAGTCCATGGGGTTTCAGGAGTGAGTTCACGACAGCCATGTTTGTATTAAGTAATCCGTGTCCCTGATCAGATCAAAGGTGAACCCCTGACCCAAGGTGAACTAATCAGAGTCTCTTCCAGTGTGAACTGCTGGTGTCTAGAAGGGAGGAGACCTAAAACCTTAGTTGTTGAACTTTGATATGGCTAGCTCCACCACAGGACTCAGTAGTAGGAAAAAAAAAAAAAAAGTTCACAGAGAGAGATGAACTAAGCCAACACTCAGAGAGCATCAGAGATGGAAAGAAACTAGTACTCTTTGCATTCCTGACACCTTTCCCTTCCCAGACTTTTGTCCTTTTGGATAATTAAACTCCATCCCAGAACTTGGGTTTCAGGAAAATACGCCATATTCTCATAGTTAAAGTTAGCTCCTTTGCTGCTGCTGCTGCTGCTGCTAAGTCGCCTCAGTCATGTCCGACTCTGTATGACCCCATAGACGGCAGCCCACCAGGCTCCCCCGTCCCTGGGATTCTCCAGGCAAGAACACTAGAGGGGGTTGCCATTTCCTTCTCCAATGCATGAAAGTGAAAAGTGAAAGTGAAGTCGCTCAGTTGTGTCCGACTCCTAGTGACCCCATGGACTGTAGCCCACCAGGCCCCTCCGTCCATGGGATTTTCCAGGCAAGAGTACTGGAGTGGGTTGCCATTGCCTTCTCCGGTTAGCTCCTTTACTAGCAGCTAAAAATCCTTAATTCATTAGTCATTTAGAAACACATGAAGCGAGATCCTTATCTCACCTCCTACACAAAAATACATTCCAGACGGAGTTAAGATTTCAGTTTAAAAATAAAATACCAGGAGTAAAATAAAATATAAGAATATTTTTACAACCTTGGAATCCAGAAATAAAAAAGGAAAAAATAGTTAAACATTTGGCTGTAAATAATTTTAAAGTATGTAAACAGCCAAAACATCATCAACACAGCCAAAAGGCACAAAATTGGGGGAAATCTGTGCAAAAAATGTAAAAAGCAAAGGACTAACATTAGTAATATACAAAGAACTGCTATAAGTCAGTAAGAGAAGACAAAACAAAAGTAGACAAATTGGTAAAGAACAAAAATTGGTAAAGCATAGAAAACCAATTATAAACAGCCAACAAACAAATGCAAAGATGCTCAACCTCTACTTCAGAAATAGATGAAAATTATAGATCAGCAAATGTTTAAAAGATTCATAACCCTAGTGTTGACAAGGTTTTGAAAAAACACACACTGTCTTTTACCATTGGTTAAAAGGTTTGGGAATGTAGTTTAGCAACTTCAATCAAAATTCTAAACGCACAAAACCTTTTGACACCAGCAATTCCACTATTAGGAATTTACCCTACAAAACTGTTTACATAATTCATGTAACACTATTTATGTTTATTATAAAATGATTTATAAAATATGGACACACCCAAATACCTATCACAGAGCATTGAATTACAAAAACATATATATATACATATATATATGTATATATAGTATATCCACAGAGTGTAATGTGCTGCAGAAATTAAAAAAGACTGAAGCAGGGACTTGCCTGGTGGCACAGTGGGTAAGAATTCGCCTGCCAGTGCAGGGAACATGAGTGCAGTCTCTGGTCTGGGAGGACTCCACATGCTGTGGAGCAACAAAGCCCACACACCACAACTGCTGAGCCTGTGTGCCACTACTACTGAAGCCCAAGTGCCCTAGAGTTTGTGCTCCAGAACAAGAGAAGCCACCACAGTGAGAAGCCTGCACACCACAGCAAAGAGTAGCCCCTGCTCATCGCAACTAGGAAAAATCTGCACACAGCAACAAAGACCCAATACAGCCAAAAATAAATAAATAAAAATGTAACAAAAGAAGTCCACATGTCTAAAAACATGATTGAGGAAGCATTGTATATGCTGACACAAAAAGTTACTCCAGAAATATTTACAGTGGAAAAGGTAAATTTCAGATCACAGGAAAAGCATGATCTTACATTTTTAAAGGGGAAAGTGAGGGGTGGGGGATAAATTAGGAGTATGGGATTAACAGATACAAACTACTATACATAAAATAGATAAGCAACAAGGATTTACTGTATAGCACAGGGAACAGCATTCAGTATTTTGTAATAACCTATAAAGGAAAAGCGGAGAAGGCAATGGCACCCCACTTCAGTACTCTTGCCTGGAAAATCTCATGGACGGAGGAGCCTGGTAGGCTGCAGTCCACAGGGTCGCTAGGAGTCGGACATGACTGAGAGACTTCCCTTTCACTTTTCACTTTTGTGCATTGGAGAAGGAAATGGCAACCCACTCCAGTGTTCTTGCCTGGAGAATCCCAGGGACAGGGGAGCCTGGTGGGCTGCCGTCTCTGGGGCCGCACAGAGTTGGACACGACTGAAGCAACTTAGCATAAAGGAAAAGAATCTGAATTATATATATAACTGAATCCATTTGCTATACACCTGAAACTATCATATTGTTAACCAGCTATACTCTAATACAAAATAAAAAGTTTTAAAAAGAGGATGGACTTATTTCAGTCTGTGTAATAGGCTTTAGGTTCACCCACCTCATTAGGACATATTCAAATGCGTTCTTTTTTATAGCTGAGTGATATTCCATTGCATATATGTACCACAATTTCTTTGTGCATTCATCTGTTAAGAACCAATACGATCTTGTAAAGCAATTATCCTCCAGTTAAAAAAATCAAAATGAGTTGGGGGAGAGGAGGCTAAAACACCATGACCTAGTACCAGTGGTTACCTATGGCCAGTGGGAATGGGGCAGATGCTGGGGACTGAAGCTTTTAACTTTTACTTTATATAGTTCTAAATGGTTTAAACGTCTGCAACAGACATTAACTTTGCAATATTTTAATAAAATATTTTTAGAAACCTTAGACAAAACCTTAAATAGAAAGGCATACCATGTTTTCAAATAGGAAAACACAACATCAAAACATGCCCATTCTTTCTTAACTTCACTTACAGATTTAACATGATCCCAGGAAAACTGCAGGGCTTCCCTGGAGGCTCAGTGGTAAAGAACTCACCTGTCAATGTAGGAGCTGCAGGAGATGAGAGTTCAATCCCTGGGTTGGGAAGATCCCCTGGAGGAGGGTGTGGCAAGCCACTCCAGTATTCTTGCCAGGAGACTCCCACGGACAGAGGAGCCTGGTGGGCTACAGTTCACAGGGTCTCAAAGAGTTGGACATGACTGAAGTGACTTAGTACACACGCACGCAGTAAAACTGCTTACTTTGGGGGCTGGAGAAGCTTATTTAATGTTCATATGGAAAAATAAACAAGGAAGAGTAACCAGAAAACTGCTGAAAGGGAAGAATAACGGGACAGAGGGGACTTGTCTTACTAGATATTAAACCATATGCAATACATATAAATAGCAAGGATATTTATTACAGCAATGTTTGTATTAGACACAAACTGTGAACCACTGAAATACTTACCAAATAAGACTAGCTAAAATATAGCATATCAATGTTATGGAGTACTAGTTCAGTTCAGTCACTCAGTCGTGTCCGACTCTTTGCCACCCCATGGACTGTAGCACACCAGGCTTCCCTGTCCATCACCAACTGTCAGAGCTTGCTCAAACTCATGTCCATCGAGTCAGTGATGCCATCCAACCATCTCATCCTCTGTCATCCCCTTCTCCTCCCACCTTCAATCTTTCCCAGCATCAGGGTCTTTTCCAATGAGTCAGTTCTTCGCATTAGGTGGCCAAAGTATCGGAGCTTCAGCTTCAGCATCAGTCCTTCCAATGAATATTCAGGACTGATTTCCTTTAGGATGGACTTGTTGGATCTCCTTGCAGTCCAAGGAACTCTCAAGAGTCTTCTCCAACACCACTGTACAAAAGCATCAATTCTTTGATGCTCAGCTTTCTTTATGGTCCAACTCTCACATCCATACATGACCACTGGAAAAATCACAGCTTTGCCTAGATGGACTTTTGTCAGCAAAGTAATATCTCTGCTTTTTAATATGCTGTCTAGGTTTGTCATAGTTTTTCTTCCAAGGAGCAAGCGTTTTTTTTAATTTCATGGTTGTAGTCACCATCTGCAATGATTTTGGAGCCCAAAAAAACAAAGTCTCTCACTGTTTCCATTGCTTCCCCATCTATTTGCCATGAAGTGATGGGACCAGATGCCATGATCTTAGTTTTCTGAATGTTGAGTTTTAAGCCAACTTTTTCACTCTCCTCTTTCACTTTCATCAAGAGACTCCTTAGTTCTTCTTCGCTTTCTGCCATAAGGGTGGTGTCATCTGCATATCTGAGGTTATTGATATTCCTCCCGGCAATTTTGATTCCAGTTTGTGTTTCATCCAGCCCAGCATTTCTCATGATGTACTCTGCATATAAGTTAAATAAGCAGGGTGACAATACACAGCCTTAACATATTCCTTTCTCAATTTGGAACCAGTCTGCTGTGTCCAGTTCGAACTGTTGCCTCTTGACCTGCATACAGATTTCTCAGGAGGCAGGTCAGGTGATCTGCTATTCCCATCTCTTTAAGAATTTTCCACAGTTTTTTGTGATCCACACAGTCAAAGGCTTTGGCATAGTCAATAAAGCAGAAGTAGATGTTTTTCTGGAACTCCATTGCTTTTTCTATGGATCCATCAGATATTGGCAATTTGACCTCTGGTTCCTCTGCCTTTTCTAAATCCAGCTTGAACATCTGAAAGTTTTCAGTTAACTGTTGAAGCCTGGCTTGGAGAATTCTGAGCATTACTTTGCCAGCATGTGAGATGAGTGCAATTGTGTGGTAGTTTGAACAGTCTTTGGTATTGCCTTTCTTTAGGATTTGAATGAAAACTGACCTTTTCCAGTCCTGTGGCACTGCTGAGTTTTCCAAATTTGCTGGCATATTGAGTGCAGCACTTTAACAGCATCCTCTTTTAGGATGATCCTAAAAGATGGAGTACTAAGCAGTCATTGAAAACAATGAAGTAGTTGTCTTGATGTGGAAACATGCTCAAAATATATTGCTAAATCCAAAAAACAAGTTGCTAAACAGTAGACATAATGGAATCCCATTTATAAAAAGGAGGAACGTCATATGCTTATAACAACACCCATACATCACATATATGTAAATATATGGAAAGTAGGGGGGAATTATGCCTACTGAACTGGTAACAGTGGTTACCTCTAATGGGGGGACTGGGATTCAGATAGTGGCAAGCAAAGTAACAGGGACTTTTATTCTGTATACTTCTGGAATGTTTGAATCTATTTTTAAAAAAGATTATTTATTTGGCTGTGCTGGGTCTTCATTGCTGCACGCAGGCTTTCCTCTATTGCAGCGAGTGGTGGCTACTCTCGGTTGTGGTTTGCAGGCTTCCCGTGCAGTGGCCTCTCTTGCTGCAGAGCAAAGGCTCTAGGCAGGTGAGCTTCAGTAGTTGTGAAGCATGGGCTCAGTAGATGTTGTGCACTGGCTTAGTTGCTCCGTGGCATGTGGAATCACCAAGGACCAGAGAATGAACCCATGCCCCCTACATTGGCCGGTGGATTCTTAACCACTAGACCACCAGGGAAGCCCCTAGAATGTTTGAATCTTTTTTCATGAGAATATATTTGTGTAGTACCTGTGTCATTTTTTTTCAAAAGATGCCCCAAACTGTACTGTAAGAGCAGTTACAACCTGCTTTCCTGTGGTATTTAGACATATTGGACCACAAGCAAAGTTTATAAATGAATCTTCAGCGATTCATTCAATCACATGTTCATTTCCTCATTCATTCAACATATATTAAAGTTCCTGTTATGTGCCAGGCACCTGCTGTGATCCAAAGCAGCTCACTCACCTGGTGATGGCTGAAGGCAGCTGTCAGACAAAATGACTGAGCCACAATAGCAATTAACATGGCCCGGACCAGGTGTGGATGATGAACAGCACCAATAAAATAAAAAGTTAATGCCTATCACAAGACTGTCCAACAGTGAAACTGAACATGACAAAGGTGAAAAATTTGTATCTAATGATGCCAAAAGCAAGCAACTTTGAAAAATTCTAACGTGTTTCCCATAAAAATTTTGCCTAGAGACTTTCTGGCTCTTGGAACCGACTGTGGAATTGATTCTGCCCTTCCTTGTGCTTTGAGGGCTGCCGAAGTGAAAACCCTCCCTTAGAACTTGCATTTTTCTTCTGCATCATCACAGATTCAGGGAGGAGAGTGGCAGAGTCTGGCCAGGGCAGCTGTGCAGACTCAGAAACCCCAGATTTGTGGCTAAACATCTGAATCTTCCCTTCCTGGGGAGGACTGGATTTTATGGGGCCAGAACCAGAGTGTGAGGCTTCTAGCAGAGGCTGCCAGGCACCTGAAGACCGGGTCAAGTCAAAGACCATAGGAGAAAGCTGAGGTCTGATCACCAGGATGACCTCACACATGCCCAGATCCAAAGAGTCAGAGGCAAGAGTCACACTGGGCCAGGCATTTGACATCACATCTCCTCTCAGCTCTCCGGCCCAGTCCCTCTGAGCTACCAAACTCCCTCCTCACATTCCCCTTCCTGTCCTCCCACAGCCTTTGGACTTAACGCACAGTTTGGGCTCTCCTACCAGAACCTTGGCTCTTCTCCACGTGATGCCTGGCTCTCTGCCTCAGGCTGCAGAAAAGTCCTGAGACAACCCAGATCCTGGGACCCTAATACCAGAAGTCAAGCCTGTGCCAGCACTCCCACCCACCCCATGTGCCCTGGCCTCTTTTTGGAGGGGGGACCAGGACCCACATTGTGGGCAGGAGAATCTCACCAAAGGACCCCTGGGAAGGCATTGCCTGAGCAGCTGTCCCTTTCCAACCAACTCTCTTGGCAATATTTGCAATGCTTGGCAGGCATATTTCTCAGTGTAAGTTCCCAAATTGGTATTCTGGATTAGCAATCAACCCCTTGTAGATTTACACAAGGGAATTCTGACCCAGACCTGAACACTCCTGAGGATGCCAACAAGACAAAGTTTCTGAGTCCTCGAATTTGAGAAATGGATCCTAGGCCTCTGGAGGCCCTGCTCATACCGTCAGCTGGTTTCTTTTTTTATCACCTCATCATGACAACAGGCAGAGTCCAAGAGATGTTTTTGAAATGCAGGGCCCATGCTGGGAAGGTGGGTTTAAGGAGGACCTCCAGGAGGGCCCTTGGGCAAAGTCTAGAAGGTATGCAAACATATGGTGGTGGGGAAAGGTTGATGTTCAGAAGGGAGGTGCAAAGTAGCCAAGTAGTTAAGAATGTAGTCTCTGCCTATGTTTGCATCTCAGCCTGGCCACTTACAAGCTGTGAGACTCTTGTTATTCAGTCACTGTCATCTCCTACTCTTTGCGATCCCATGAACTGCAACACACCAGGCTTCCCTGTCCTTCACCATCTCTTGAAGTTTGCTCAAATTTATATCCATTGAGTCTGTGATGCCATCCAACCATCTCATCCTCTGTCACCCCCTTCTCCTCCTGCCCTCAATCTTTCCCAGCATCAGGGTCTTTTCCAATGAGTCAGCTCTTCGTATCAGATGTAGGTACAGTTAATCTTCAGTTCCAAGGTTGGTTTGTTTCCATTTCTTTGAGGCCAGTTCTCAAAATTGTGGCAGCTTATGTCATGGCTACAGTCTGGTCATCATGTAGTTAACTTAATCCATCTGGTGAGGGTTTCAATATCTATAAGATATGGCTCAGAATATTATCTACAGATCTTGAGGAGGAACTAAAGGTCCTTGACTACGTTTAATGACTAAACTATTATTATTTGGTCTCCTTTGACTATTTTTGTTTCTACATTTTCTCACTTCTCTGATTAAACTTATTCTTTGGCTAAAGTTTTTCCACAGACAAAAGGGCAAGCAGAGAATATGGGGGTGGGGGGAAGGATTATAGAGTCCAGCTCCACTTCATTTCTTGGGTTTAGGTTGCTGAGTTGAAAGTAGAGCTATTGGTTGTTAAATATAGTGTATTTAATCAGAGTGTCTGGAAGGTGGTCTTAGTCCAAATGTGTTTGCTGAAAATTATAACCTCAAGGAAACCATAAAGTTTAGAGTGCATTCATTTTTTAACATTTCCAATAAGATGTTTTAATACATGCTTTTGTTAAAGAAAGAAAGATGGAAAGAAACACACAGAGAGAAGGCAGCCATGCAGTGATAGAGGCAGAGATTGGATTCACACATCTATAAACCAAGAACACCAACCAGCTGTCAACAGCCAGCAAAAGACAGAAGCTAGAGAGAGAGGGGAGGAAGGATTCTTCCTTACAGGTTTCAGAAGGAGTGTGGCCCTGCTGACAACTTGACTTCAGACTTCTAGCCCCCAGAACTGTGAGAGAATAAAAATTCCTGTTGCTTTAAGCTGCCCAGTTTGTGGTACTTTGTTGCAGCAGCCCAAGGAAACTACTCCAGAAAGTTCTCTGAAGCATATCTATCTTGTGCTATCAAACCACTGTTTCCAAGGGTCCTGCCCACTTTCCTATTTCTATTTCTAATTAAAGAAAGTTTAAGCACAGCATTCTAAATTCCTGATTTAGTAATTTCATTAAATGATAAAAATGAATGCATGATATACCAGATATTCAGAAAATGTAAATTACTAGAAGATTGTTATAGCAACATCCATACTAATTAACATGTCTCAAGAAAGGCCATGCATGTTTCTCAACTAATTAGAATCACACAATCAAAAAAATAAAGAAGACTTCCTTGGGGATATAAAATAAATAAATAACCACAATATTTTCATTAAATAGCTGGCAATGTTCCTTTGAACCTATTTGAGTGTTAGAAATTGATGTATAAGTGAAATGCTTTTCTAGTTCAGATTTGATATTTAGAAGAGGCTTAGGCCATTAGAGAAAATTGTTTTAAAACGTTATCATATGTTTGAGAAAAGCTATCATGCTTATCATGCTATGTGAAGAGAATAAATGGTAACAAATTTCAAATTTTGAAGAACAAAATGTTTTAGACATTTCTATACTCTTATAAGATCGGAAATATTATCAAAAGTTCAGAGGGTTTGATTTTAAAACACACCAATTCCTAGATCAGGGATTGCCAAGTATAACCCACAAGCCAAAATTCACCCCACCGCTGGTTTGTATATAACCCATGAGCTAGGAATGACTTTTCTATATGTAAATGGTGGGGAAAAAAACTAAAGAAAACTATTTTGTGACACATGAAAATTATATGGAATTGGAACAACCTCCCATGTTCATTCATTTGTGCGTTATCTCTGGCTACTTGTATTCATTTTGTATGATTGTATAACAAAGTCTCACAAACAGTGGCTTTAAACAACACCATTTGATAACCTCACAGTCCCTGTAGGTCAGAAGTCTGAGCAGGACTTAGTTGGTTCCCATTCAAGGTCTCCCAAGGCTGAAGTGAAGGGATTGGCTAGGGTGGCAGCTTCATCTGAGGCTCAAAGTCTTCTATCAAGTGGTTGTTAACAGAACTGTTCCTTACAGCTGTAAAATTGGGGCTGCTCTCAGTTCCTACAGGTCACCCACATTCCTTGTCACATGGCCCTCCTACCTCCAAAGCCAACAACAGGGACTCTCCCTCACAGTTGAGTCTCTTCTCTTATCTGATTAGATTAAGCCTACCAGGGATAGTCTGAAAGCCAACTGATTTGGGACCTGAATTACATATCCAGAATCCTTTCACAGCAGCACCTAGATCAGTGTTTAGTTGAATAACTGGGATAAAGTGTATATAGATTAGGGCCAGGAAGCTTGAGGGCCATCTTAGAATTCTGCCCACCCCATTGCTTTCCATTCCTTTTTCCACAAAACTGAAAATATTTACGAGCTAGGCCCTAACAGAAAAAGTTGGCTGACTCCTGTCCCAAATGAAGCTGAGGTTCAAGTTCAAGAACTGTGTGATTCCCCATTCAGCAAATAACTCTGAGGCTGGATAGTATAAACAGAAAGAGGAGGCCACGAAGGTAGGAAAATAGTAGCATTAGCAAACTGGTTAAGCATTTAATTCACAGGTACCCAAACACAGATGATACTGAGCTAATGGTAATTTCTTCAAATGAATCATTTCAAGCACATACTAAGGGAATAATGAAGTTATTATTCATGTCATGTCATGATATTGTCACTACCCACACAACTTTATCAAATTTTAATATATTTGCTTCTTATTAAAGTAACAAACCATAGACAGTTGAAGCCCCCTGTTGTACCCTCTCCTAATCCCACGCCACTCCCTCCCACTTCAGAGCGAACCACGACCCTTTAACCACGTGTCCATCTATTCATAGACAACAAACAGCACAGTTTATCATATTCTGAAACTTTACATAAATGGAATTATACAACATGTATGCTGCAATTTGCTTCTTTTGCTCTTTGTGTTTATGAGATTCACCCACAATGATGTGTGTATACAGTTGTTCTCCTGTATCCATAGGGAATTGATTCCAGGACCTCCAATACATATCAAAATCCATGGCTGTTCAAGTGTTTTATATAAAGTAGAGCAGTATTTGCATATAACGTACACATATCCTCCCCTGTACTTCAAATCATTTAAGTCCATAATACCTAATATATTATAAATGCTATATGTGTCTGTGTGTGCTTAGTCACTTCAGTCATGTCCAACTCTTTGCGACCCTATGGACTAGAGCCCATCAGGCTCCTCGGTGCAAGGGATTCTCCAAGCAAGAATACTGGAGTGGGTTGCCATTTCCTTCTCCAGGGGATCTTCCAGACCCAGGGATTGAACCCACAGCTCCTGAGACTCCTGCATTGCAGGCAGATTCTTTACCCATTGAGCCACCAGGGAAGCCTTCAAATGCTATATAAATAACTATAAGTACAATGTAAGTACTTTGCAAATAGTTGCTAGTGTGCAGCAAATTCAAGTTTTGCTTTTTGGAACTTTCTTAAATTTCATTTTGAATATTTTCAATCCAAGGTTGGTTGAATCTGTGAATGCAGAATCCTCAGTTATGGAGGGCCAGCTATAATTTGTTTATTCTCACCCTGCTTATTTAACTTCTATGCAGAGTACATCATGAGAAACGCTGGGCTGGATGAAGCACAAGCTGGAATCAAGATGGCCAGGAGAAATATCAATAACCTCAGATATGCAGATGACACCACCCTTATGGCAGAAAGTGAAGAAGAACTAAAAAGCCTCTTGATGAAAGTGAAAGTGGAGAGTGGAAAAAGTTGGCTTAAAGCTCAACATTCAGAAAATGAAGATCATGGCATCTGGTCCCACCACTTCATGGGAAATAGATGGGGAAACAGTGGAAACAGTGTCAGACTTTATTTTGGGGGGCTCCAAAATCACTGCAGATGGTGACTGCAGCCATGAAATTAAAAGACGCTTACTCCTTGGAAGAAAAGTTATGACCAACCTAGATAGCATATTCAAAAGCAGAGACATTACTTTGCCAACAAAGGTCCATCTAGTCAAGGCTATGGTTTTTCCAGTGGTCATGTATGGATGTGAGAGTTGGACTGTGAAGAAAGCTGAGCGCTGAGGATTTGATGCTTTTGAACTATGGTGTTGGAGAAGACTCTTGAGAGTCCCTTGGACAGCAAGGAGATCCAACCAGTCCATTCTGAAGCAGATCAGCCCTGGGATTTCTTTGGAGGGAATGATGCTGAAGCTGAAACTCCAGTACTTTGGCCACCTCATGTGAAGAGTTGACTCATTGGAAAAGACTCTGATGCTGGGAGGGATTGAGGGCAGGAGGAGAAGGGGACGACAGAGGATGAGATGGCTGGATGGCATCACTGACTTGATGAACATGAGTTTGAGTGCACTCCGGGAGTTGGTGATGGACAGGGAGGCCTGGCGTGCTGCGATTCATGGGGTCACAAGGAGTCGGACACGACTGAGCGACTGAACTGAACTGAACTGAACTGATAGACTATAGCTATAGCAATTTTTTTACTGCTATAGACTATCCCATTTTATGACTACACCATGGTTTGTCTAGTCTACTGGTGGTATACGTTTGATTTATATCGTTTGCTATGAAAACAATGCTACTATAAACATTCTTTTGTAGTCACTTGACTCAAATATTAAAAAGTATCTCTACAATGTTTACTTGGAAGTAGAATTCCTGGGTCTTAGGGTAAGTGCATGTGTGTGATCATTAGATATTTCCAAATTCTTCTCCAGGATGGTTGTGCCAATTTATGCGCCAACTAACAGTGAACAGAGTTCCTTTTTCCTTGATTCCTTCTTGACAATGTATTGAAAATCATTTAATTAGAATTTAATTAAATCTCTCAGCGGATTTAGGGAGACTTGACACCATTACTCACTAAGTTTCCCTATAGGCAATATCAGACTTCTAATTTTTGCTAGTCTCTTGTGTGAAGTCATCATTTAACTTTGCATTTCCCTGATCGCAAATGATATTAAATCTCTTTCCATATTCTTATTGTCCCTTCAGGTGTCCTCTTCTGTGACCTGCCTGTTCATAGACCTAAATAATTTTCCTATTGAGCCATGTGTTCTAAGTTTTCTCATTGATCTGTAGTTCTTTACATAGTCTGAATACTAATCCCTTACCATCTGAATTCATTTGTTATCCACTCAAAAAGTCCATATTAGTATACACCATGTGCTAGACATTGTTTGAGTGCTGAGAAATATGACAGCAAAACAAAGTCGCTGCTCTCAAGGAGTAGAGAGATGAGTGCTCATAAATAAGTGAGCAAACAGACATAGAGTATCAGGTAGCAATAAGCGCTATGAAGAGAAAACAGAGGAAGAAGGTGAAGCGACAGAGGTGTTATTTTCAATATGGTGGACAGCAAGGCCTCTCTGAGGAGGTGACGTGGGAACAGAGGCATTACTGAATTGACGGAGAGAGTGAAACCTGTATTTGGATGACGTTTGTTCCAGGCAGAGGATGATCAGGTGCCAGGGGTCTGAGGCAGGAGCAAGCATATAGCAAATATCACTTCCTTGTCTATGGCTTGGTTTTTTGTTGTTGTTGTTCATTTTGTTCATGATTTATTTCTTTATACACAAATGTTTAAATTTCAATGTAGAAAAAATTTTCAAGTTTTTACTTATGGTTTATTTCTGTATTTTAAGGAATTTTTCCTTATGATCCAGCAATCCCACTGCTGGGCATACACACTGAGGAAACCAGAATTGAAAGAGACACGTGTACCCCAATGTTCATCGCAGCACTGTTTATAACAGCCAGGACATGGAAGCAACCTAGATGTCTATCAGCAGATGAATGGATAAGAAAGCTGTGGTACATATACACAATGGAGTATTACTCAGCCATTAAAAAGAATACATTTGAATCAGTTCTAATGAGGTGGATGAAACTGGAGCCTATTATACAGAGTGAAGTAAGCCAGAAAGAAAAACACCAATACAGTATACTAACGCATATATATGGAATTTAGAAAGATGGTAACAATAACCCTGTATACGAGACAGCAAAAGAGACACTGATGTAAAGAACAGTCTTTTGGACTCTGTGGGAGAGGGCGAGGGTGGGATGATTTGGGAGAATGGCATTGAAATATATATAATATCATATATGAAACGAGTCCCCAGTCCAGGTTCGATGCACGATACTGGATGCTTGGGGCTAGTGCACTGGGACGACCAGAGGGATGGATGGGGAGGGAGGAGGGAGGAGGGTTCAGGATGGGAAACACATGTATACCTGTGGTGGATTCATTTCGATATTTGGCAAAACCAATACAATATTGTAAAGTTTAAAAATAAAATAAAATTTAAAAAAATTTAAAAAAGAAATTTTTCCCTACCACAAGATCATAAAGGTATTTGCCTGTATTAACATCATCCAAAAGTTTAGAAGTACTTGTCACATTTAAGTCACTAAACCTCTTTGAATCTGTTTTTGTATACTTTGTGCAATTGGGATCTAATTGAACTTTTTTTCATATGGTTAACCAATGGTTCCAGTAACACCTGTTAAATAATTCTTCTTTTCCACACTGTTATGTATCAAGTTTCCATTTATGCGTGGGTCTGTTTCTGGGTTCTCTGTAATATTCCACTGATCTATTTCTTCTCTGCACTATCCTAATTACTATAGCTTATAAGAAGTGTTGACATCTGGTAGGGTAGTTTGTGCTGCTTAATATTGTCTTTGCTCTTCCTGTTCCTATTTAGAATTTTAGTTAGAATGTAATTAAACCTCTAAGCAAATTTAGGGAGACTTGACACCATTACTCACTAAGTTTTCCTGTACATGAGCACGGTTATGTCCCTCCATTAACTCAGGTTTTCTTTAATATCATTCAATAAAGATTTCTATTTTTATCCACAGAGGTCTCACACATCTTTTATTAGGTTTATTCCTGAGTGTCTTTTAGGTTTTGATGCTACTGTAAGCTCTAACTGGTGCGCTACTGATTTTTTTTATAATTGTTCTTATATCATCAAACCTTGCTAACTATTCTTACTTGTTTCAATAGCTTGCATCAGTTCAGTTCAGTTACTCAGTCATGTCCGACTTTGTGACCCCATGGACTGCAGCACACCAGGCTTCCCTGTCCATCACCAATTCCTAGAGTTTACTCAAACTCATGTCCATCGAGTCAGTGATGCCATCCAACCGTCTCATCCTCTGTCGTCCCCTTCTCCTCCTGCCTTCAATCTTTTCCAGCATCAGGGTCTTTTCCAGTGAGTCAGTTCTTCGCATCAGGTAGCCAAAGCATTGCCGTTTCAGCTTCAGCAACAGTCCTTCCAATGAATATTCAGGACTGATCTCCTTTAGGATGGACTGGTTGGATCTCCTTGCAGTCCAAGGGACTCTCAAAAGTCTTCTCCAACCCCACAGTTCAGAAGCATCAATTCTTCGGCACTCAGCTTTCTTTATAGTCCAACTCTCACATCCATACATGACTACTGGAAAAACCATAGCCTTGACTAGACGGACCTTTGTTGGCAAAGTAATGTCTCTGCTTTTTAATATGCTGTCTAGATTACTCATAGCTTTTCTTCCAAGGACCAAACGTTCTTTAATTTCATGGCTGCAGTCACCATCTGCAGTGATTTTGGAGCCCCCCCAAAATAAAGTCTCTCACTGTTTCCATTGTTTCCCCATCTATTTTCCAGGAACTGATAGGACTGGATGCCATGATCTTAGTTTTCTGAATGTTGAGTTTTAAGCCAACTTTTTCACTCTCCTCTTGCACAGTCTCTTGCATTTTCTATATAGACTATCATGTCACCTGTTAATAATATTTGATTCACCTTCGATATTTTTTTTTATTTTCTTTTGATTATGATGCTGACTGGGACCCACAGTACAAGGTTGGATAGAAGTGTTAGTCTTGCCCCTTTATTCTGCAATAGTGGTGATTTAGTAGGTTTTTCTGATCCTAAAACATTCATACTCCTGAGATAAATGCAACTTGGCCATAATGCATTTTTAATACATTATTGCTTCTGATTTCTAGGAGTTTGTTTTGGATTTTTGCATGTATATCCATAAGTGAAGTTAGCCTGTAATTTTCCTTTCTCAGTAGCCTTGTCTGGTTTGGTATCGAGATTATGCTAGCCTTGTGAAATGAGTTGAAGGGTATTTACTGCCACAGTCTATATAGGACTGAGATGCTCTGCTCCTTGTACGTGTGTTGGAGCTCACCCATACAGCCAGCTATTTCCTGGGACTGTGGTGCTTTGTGTATGTGCTTCTTTGTTGGTTGCTTGATAGATTTTAATGACTGTTTCAATCTCGTTAATAATCATAAGTCTGCTCAGTTTTCCCATTTCTTCCTGCGTCAATTATGGCAAATTATATTGATAGTTTTATATGAAGTTGTCCATTTCATTTAATTTTTCAAATTCACTGGCATAAAGATCTCTTATGGTTGTTTCAATATCCTATCTACTGTGTCAGTTACTTTACACCCCGTTCATTTTTATTACTTGTGCCTTCTCCCCTTTTTTCCAGGTAATTGTCTGTTTTATTCACCTAGCTAGAGAATTGCATGTTTTATTCATCTTTTTCAAACAACCAGGTGTTCAGTTATTTCTCATTTGTAAATGCATTTACAAGATAGATTTATGAAGGCTGAGTCATTTAATTCTCTATTTAATCAATAACATTTTTGAATAAAATTACATGAGAAGAAATACAAACTTTAACAAGAATAATTATCTGTTAATGTATCAGTTAAGCATGTGAGATCAAGCGCTGTCCTGGCACACTCAGCATGAATATCTGTCATCTTTATATTCATATAAAAAAAAAAAAACTGGAGTTTTATTTTGTTGTTCCTCTTGATTTGGCTTGGTGTTCTATTTCATTAATTGCTGCTCTTATCATTTTGAAATTCTTTCCTTCTACTTTCTCGTTTCCTTTCTAAGTTCTTGGGTTACTTTTAGCCTTTCACCTTTGCTAATATAAGAATTTGAAGCTATATGTTTTCCTCTCAGGACCACCTTAGTTGCACCCTCACAAGCTCTGATATTTTGCATTTTTATTATCATTAAGTTCTAAATATTTTCTAGTTTCCAGTACAATTTCTTCTCTGACCCATATGATATGTGATTATAAATATGCAAGTATCTGTGGCTTTAAAATTATCCTGTTTATTATTTCTATATAATTTCACTGTGATCAAAGACTGATTTCCATATAAATATTCATTGGTGTTTGTTATTTAGTTTGCAAGTTAATGATCAATTTTTAAACTATTATATTTCTTGAAAAGAATATGTGTTACCTAATTGATAAATGCAAGGTTCTATATATGTCCAGGAGAGAAAGCCTTTTAGTTGCACTTTTAAATCTTTTATACACTACTAATTTCTTGTCTGCATAATCTCTCAAATACAAACAGAATTATGTTAAAGTTTCTCCTATTTGAGTGTATTTTTCCTTTTCTCTTTGTAATTTTGTCCATTTTTGCTTTTTTACAACGATATAATTAGATTACATACAGGCTTAGAATTTCTCTAACTTTTTCTTTTGTAATGGGTCATAGCCAACTGAGCTTCCCAGGTGCACTAGCGGTAAAGAACCTGCCTGCCAATGCAGGAGACATAAGAGACACAAGTTCACTCCCTAGGTCGGGAAGATCCCCTGGGAAGAGGGTATGCCAACCCACTCCAGTATTTTTGCCTGGAGAATCCCATGGGTAGAGGAGCCTGGTGGACTACATCTGCAGGGTCACAAAGAGTCAGACACGACTGAAGTGACTTAGCATAGCCAGTTAGGAATGTTGTGCTAGTTTCTGGTGAACATCAAAGGGACTCAGCCATACATATACGTGTATCCATTCTCCCCAAACTTCCCTCCCATCCAGGCTGCCACATAATATTGAGCAGAGTTCCCTGTGCTAGACAGTAGGTCCTTGTTGGTTATCTGTTTTAAATATAGCAGTGTGTACATGTCCATCCCAAACTCCCTGACTATCCCTTCCCTGCATCCTTCCCTGCATCCTTCCCCCTGGCAACCGTAAGTTCATTCCCTAAATCTGTGAGTCTCTTTCTGTTTTGCAAGTTCATTTGTAGCACTTCTTTATAGATTCCACATATAACGGGTATCATATGATATTTCTCCTCCGACTTACTTCACTCAGTATGATAATCTCTAAGTCCATCCATGTTGCTGCAAGTGGCGTTATTGTATTTTTCGATGGCTGCATAAAATTTTATTATATATATGTATCACATCTTCTTTATCCATACATCTGTTGATGGACATTTAGTTTAGGTTGTTTCCATGTCTTGGCTGTTATAAATAGTGCTGCAGTGAATATTGCAGTGCATGTATCCTTTCAGATCATGGTTTTCTCTGGATATGTGCCCAGGAGTGGGATTGCAGGGTTATATGGCAGTCTATTTTTGGTTTTTTAAAGAACCTCCATACTATTCTCCACAGTGGCTGTACCAATTTACATTCCCACCAACAGTGTAGCAGGGTTCCCTTCTCTCCACATCCTCTTCAGCATTTGTTTCTGGATATTTTATGATGATAGGCATTCTGACCAGTGTGAGGTGATATCTCATACTTTTGATTTTCATTTCTCTAACAGCTACAGATGGTAAACATCTTTTCATGTACCTATTGGCCATCTGTATATCTTCTTTGAAGAAATGTCTATTCAGGTCTCCCACCCTTTTTTGAGTGGTTGTTTGTTTTGATGATATTAAGCATCATAAGCCGTTTGCAAATTTTGGAGACTAAGCCCTTATCATTCACATCATTTGCAAATATTTTCTCCCCACCTGTGGGTTGTCTTTTCATTTTGTGTATTGTTTCCTTTGCTGTGCAAAAAGCTTTTGGGTTAAGTAGGTCCCATTTGTTTATTTTTGTTTTTATTTCCATTACTCTGGGAGACAGATCGAAAATGATATTGCTACGATTTATGTCAGGGAGTGTTCTGCCTATATTTTCCTCTAGGAGTTCTATAATGTCTGGTCTCACATTTAGGTCCTTAATCCATTTCAGGCTTAGAATTTTTATATCTTCCTGATGGACTGTTCCTTTCATCATTATATAGTGACCATATTTATGTCTAATATTTTCTACCTTAAAGTTTATTTTTGTCTGATATTAACATGGTACCAGTTTTCTTTTGGTTATAATTTTCTGGGTATATTTTCTTCTGTCTTTTTCTTTCAAACTTTCTGTTTCTTTATATTTTAGGTATATCTCTTATAACAGCATAGTTAGATCTTTAAAAACACAATTTTTCAGGAGTTCCTGGTGGCCCAGTGACTAAGACTCCATGCTCCTAAGGCAGGGGGCCTGTGTTTGATCCCTGGTCAGGGAACTAGAATCTGCAACTAAAGATCCTGCCTGCCACAACTAAGACCCAGCACAGCCAAATAAAAATAAATACAAAAAAATACAATTTTTCAGTATATGTTGTTTAACTTGTACATTTCATCTGTTTACATTTGTCATTGCTAGTTTATTGGATTTCCTTTTACCACTTTAATTTGTGCTTTCTACATATTCTATTTTTATTTTTTGCTATTTATTTGTGCTTGAAGTATTAGTGTTATTTTTAATCTATAATTAGATTTGTGGGTTTCTGGGGAAGATGAGAAGAGGGGTATTTATTTGCTTGTACAGGAATCATTTAAATCTATTTTTACATTTTGCAAAGGTTAAATCAAAACAAGATCATGTTATTCATGAATTCACTTAATTTGACATCAGTCAGTTCAGTTCAATTCAGTCGCTCAGTCATGTTTGACTCTTTGTGACCCCATGAATCACAGCATGCCAGGCCTCCCTGTCCATCACCAACTCCCGGAGTTCACCCAAACTCATGTGCATCGAGTACGTGATGCCATCCAGCCATCTCATCTTCTGTTGTACGCTTCTCCTCCTGCCCCCAATCCCTCCCAGCATCAGGGTCCTTTCCAATGAGTCAACTCTTCGCATGTAGTGGCCAAATATTTGGAGTTTCAGCCTCAGCATCAGTCCTTCCAATGAACACCCAGGACTGGTCTCCTTTAGGATGGACTGGTTGGATCTCCTTGCTGTCCAAGGGACTCTCAAGTCTTCTCCAACACCACAGTTCAAAAGCATCAATTCTTCAGCACTCAGCTTTCTTCACAGTCCAACGCTCACATCCATACATGACCAGTGGAAAAACCATAACCTTAACTAGATGGACCTTTGTTGGCAAAGTAATATCTCTGCTTTTTAATATGCCATCTAGGTTGGTCATAACTTTCTTTCCAAGGAGTAAGCATCTTTTAATTTCATGGCTGCAATCACCATCTGCAGTGATGTTAGAGCCCAAAAAAATAAAGTCTGACACTGTTTCCCCATCTATTTCCCATGAAGTGATGGGACCAGATGCCATGATCTTAGTTTTCTGGATGTTGAGCTTTAAGCTAACTTTTTCACTCTCCTTTTTCACTTTCATCAAGAGGCTTTTTAGTTCCTCTTCACTTTCTGCCATAAGGGTGGTGTCATCTGCATATCTGAGGTTATTGATATTTCTCCTGGCCATCTTGATTCCAGCTTGTGCTTCATCCAGCCCAGCATTTCGCATGATATATTCTGCATATAAGTTAAATAAGCACGGTGACAATATACAGCCTTGATGTACTCCTTTTCCTATTTGGAACCAGTCTGTTGTTCCACGTCCAGTTCTAACTGTTGCTTCCTTACCTGCAGAGGCAGGTCAAGTGGTCTGGTATTCCCATCTCTTATAGAATTTTCCACAGTTTATTGTGATCCACACAAAGGCTTTGGCATAGTCAATAAAGCAGAAATAGATGTTTTTCTGGAACTCCCTTGCTTCTTCAATGATCCAGTGGATGTTGGCAATTTGGTCTCTGGTTCCTCTGCCTTTTCTAAAACCAGCTAGAACGTCTGGGAGTTCACAGTTCACGTATTGCTGAAGCCTGGCTTGGAGAATTTTGAGCATTACTTTACTAGCATGTGAGATGAGTACAATTGTGCGGTAGTTTGAGCATTCTTTGGCATTGCCTTTCTTTGGGATTGGAATGAAAACTGACTTTTTCCAGTCCTGTGGCCACTGCTGAGTTTTCCAAATTTGCTGGCATATTGAGTGCAGCACTTTCACAGCATCATCTTTCAGGGTTTGAAATAGCTCAACTGGAATTCTGTCACCTCCACTAGCTTTGTTTGTAGTGATGCTTCCTAAGACCCACTTGACTTCACATTCCAGGATGTCTAGCTCTAGGTCAGTGATCACACCATCGTGATTATCTGGGTCGTGAAAATCTTTTTTGTACAGTTCTTCTGTGTATTCTTGCCACCTCTTCTTAATATCTTCTGCTTCTGTTAGGTCCATACCATTTCTGTCCTTTATCGAGCCCATCTTTGCATGAAATATTCCCTTGGTATCTCTAATTTTCTTGAAGAGATCTCTAGTCTTTTCTATTCTGTTGTTTTCCTCCACTTCTTTGCATTGATCACTGAGAAAGGCTTTCTTATCTCTCCTTGCTGTTCTTTGGAACTAGGCATTCAAATGGGTATATCTTTCCTTTTCTCCTTTGATTTTCACTTCTCTTCTTTTCACAGCTATTTGTAAGGCCTCCCCAGACAGTCATTTTGCTTTTTTTGCATTTCTTTTCCATGGGGATGGTCTTGATCCCTGTCTCCTGTACAATGTCATGAGCCTCCATCCATAGTTCATCAGGTACTCTGTCTATCAGATCTAGTCCCTTAAATCTGTCTCTCACTTCCACTGTATAATCATAAAGGATTTGATTTAGGTCATACCTGAGTAGTCTACTTGTTTTCTCTACTTTCTTCAATTTAAGTCTGAATTTGGCAATAAGGAGTTCATGATCTGAGCCACAGTCAGCTCCCAGTCTTGTTTTTGCTGACTGTATAGAGCTTCTCCATCTTTGGCTGCAAAGAATATAATCAATCTGATTTCGGTGTTGACCATCTGGTGATGTCCATGTGTAGAGTCTTCTCTTGTGTTGTTGGAAGAGGGTGTTTGCTATGACCAGTGTGTTCTCTTGATAAAACTCTATTAGCCTTTGCCTTGCTTCATTCCATACTCCAAGGCCAAATTTGCCTGTTACTCCAGGTGTTTCTTGACTTCTTACTTTTGCATTACAGTCCCCTATAATGAAAAGGGCATCTTTTTTGGGTGTTAGTTCTAAAAGGTCTTGTAGGTCTTCATAGAACCATTCAACTTCAGCTTCTTCAGTGTTACTGGTTGGGGCATAGGCTTGGATCACCGTGATATTGAATGGTTTGCCTTGGAAATGAACAGAGATCATTCTGTCGTTTTTGAGATTGCATCCAAGTACTGCATTTTGGACTCTCTTGTTGACCATGATGGCTACTCCATTTCTTCTAAGGGATTCCTGCCCACAGTAGTAGATGTAATGGTCATCTGAGTTAAATTCGCCCATTCCAGCCCATTTTAGTTTGCTGATTCCTAGAATGTCAACGTTCACTCTTGTCATCTCCTGTTTGACCACTTCCAATTTGCCTTGATTCATGGACCTGACATTCCAGGTTCCTATGCAATATTGCTGTTTACAGCATCGGACCTTGCTTGTATCACCAGTCACATCCACAACTGGGTATTGTTTTTGCTTTGGCTCCATCCCTTCATTCTTTATGGAGTTATTTCTCCACTGATCTCCTGTAGCGTATTGGGCACCTACTGACCTGGGGAGTTCCTCTTTCAGTATCTGCCGGGGACCAGCCCCGGCTGATCCAGGGTATTCGAAGGAGAGACGGCATAGGCGAGGATCAGGATACGATAGCTTCAATTAGATATTAATTAAAGATATAAAGAGTAATAGGATGAGGATAGCTCAGTAGGAAAATTCAGTGGAGAAAAGAGGCTGAGTAGCTTGGTTTACGCGGGGGACCAATAAAACTTCAAGACAAGAAGCTTGCACCACTTACGTAGGCCACAGGCGTCCTTCCGTTCTCCCGAAGGAGAGGAGACACTGAGGCCTCCCCGGTCGGATCTTAGAAGCCCAGGCATAATTAGTAAGCATGGTGGGTTCCACGCTCCAGATGGAGAGTCAACCAGAGTGAGAGAGAGAGCGACATGGGGAGACCAGTATTTCGAGAAACTGATCCCAATTCTTTATTTTCCAGAGTCTGTTTTTATACACTGAGATGTTATACAAAAGTCACGTGGGGACAGCAGTCCTGACTTTTATCAAAGTCAGGTGCTTCATACAAATGTATACAGAGGTCTTAGGGGTGTTACATCATCTTCTGGCCAGGGGGCCTGCTGACAATTCTGACCCTCTCCTTGTGACAGCGGTCAGTCAATCAGGACACTTATTTCTCCAGGGCTGATTATTCTCAAAACAGACGCCACCCAAGTAAAGTTACACTCCTGCAGGGTGAGGGTGTAGTGGGTTTTAGTTAAGGAAAGAATTTACTTAGCCTAAGGTCTAACGTGATTAATATCAAAGGTTAATACTTATTCCTTCTATATATTCATTAATGTGTGTAAGGGCAGGGGATGTGGAGACTTAGCAACAAACATTGGCTCAACAAATGAAAAACCCTTCACCAATACAATTTCTAATCAGCCCATTATACTTATACTAATAGTTTTCTAACTTTTCTAAAGAACCTGTTTTTAGAAGGTTTAAAGCATCTTGTGCTGTGAGCGATCACATGTGGCCGGACAAGCCTGTCAGGCAGGCCAGAGAACCTTCAGAGGAGTTTGTAGGTTAAAACACTCTTGTCACACCCAAGAGTTTTTATTGACTGGAGCTCTAGGTTAACTCCTTCTCCGAAAGAGGTGGTGGGGGACAGCCCCCCGTAAAGTCAGAGGTGTAGGTAAGAGCACAAAGTAGTAAAGTAGGCAGGCTCTGGTTATGGGGGTAGACGCTCGAGGATTTCCAGGGGGACTCCTGAGGCTCGATCCCGCCTTTGCGTATGTCGAGCCTCCTTCCTCATGACCTTTGCCATGGGCGGAGTACCTCACTCTGGCCCCCAACAAGTATCCTATCATTTTGCCTTTTCATACTGTTCATGGGGTTCTCAAGGCAAGAATACTGAAGTGGTTTGCCATTCCCTTCTCCAGTGGACCACATACTGTCAGACCTCTCCACCATGACCCATCCGTCTTGGGTGGCCCCACATGGCATGGCTTAGTTTCATTGACTTAGACAAGGCTGTGGTCCATGTGATCAGATTGGCTAGTTTTCTATGATTCTGGTTTCAGTGTGTCTGCCCTCTGATGCCCTCTCGCAACAGCTACCATCTTACTTGGGTTTCTCTTACCTTGGACATGGCTATCTCTTCACGGCTGCTTCAGCATAGCAAAGCCACTGCTCCTTACCTTGGACGAGGTCGCCCCCTCCTGACCTTGAACGTGGAGTACCTCCTCTCCGCACTCCTGCGCCCACGCAGCCACCGCTCCTTGGACGTGGGGTAGAGGTGATATTTAAAGCCATGGGAACAGAAGAGCTTATCAAGGGAGTAAGTGAAGCAGGAGAAAAGACTTGGACCAAGGACTGAGTCCCGGAGCATTCTCACATTTGAGATTAGATTTTGTCACATCTGCCTTGTAATCTGAGACTCACCCTTCTCAAGTTTCCTGTTTAGCTTCTTTCTATTCACAAGTGTCAGGTCTGCATTATGGTCTGTGGCATTTCCTGCCCAATCCTGTTTCTTCCCCTCTGGTATTTCACAGCTAGTACCCCCAATAAACCTCTTGCACTCCAAACTCTCATATCTGCTTCCCAGAGGACCTGAACTGGCAACAACTGGTACTAGGATTGATCTGAGAAAGCAGAGGTAAGGTGGGGCTTGGGACTGGATCATTTATTACGTGAAATGAAATGAGGACCTCATCCCAGCTGGTATGTGGGCCTAGGATAGTCCCTGGCACAAGATGGTGGCCCAATTGCTAAAATTTTCACTAGTAGTGAGTTGACAGAATGCTCTGGTGAGAGAAAATGCTCTGGCAGATGCAATGAAAAGATGTGGATAATGTTGTTTACAAGGACAGTGGAATTGGCTGGCTGTTATTATTAATAAATTGCTTTGAAACCCTATGGAGGAATAATAAAATTGCTGAGGGCAATTAACAACTGAAAACTAAGTGAATAGCCCAAGGATAAACAGACTGACAGGGCTTCCCAGGTGGCTCTAGCAGTAAAGAACCCACCTGCCAATGCAGAAGATGTAAGAGATGCAGGTTCGATCCCTGAGTTGGGAAGATCCCCTGAAGGAGGGCATGGCAACCCACTCCAATAATCTTGCCTAGAGAATCTCATGAACAGAGAAGCCCCAACGGGGTTGGGGAGGGGTGCTACAGTCCATAGGGCCACAAAGAGTTGGACACAACTGAAGTGACTTAGCATGTACAGATGCAAACAGACAGCCAATAAGGATGTTGTTTAATAATACAATTTTTAAAAAGCAGCAATAGAAAAGAGGCCAGGAGTTAACACCTCACTAAAAAGCCATGATCCCCTACCCAGTTCCTGGACCTGAGTCAGTTTTCAGACCCAGAACCCCCTGGCTGAAGAAATGGCTAGGCCTCCAGGAGGAAGAACAATGCATCACCATGGCAATTACATACCATAATAATAGTTCCAGTCCTTCCCTGAAGGGATGTGTGGCCATTGACTTGGGTGACATTATACTAGGGAAAGGGGAGACATTTAGAAGATCACTGGACATTAATACCCAGAGACCTAAAGTGTCTCTCTAGTAAGGGGTTCCAGGTAATAAATAGGGAGGCAGAACACAAATTTGGATAAAAGATAGTTTATAAATACAGGAGTTTTCTTCTGGAATACAGGATTTAACACCCTGGCAAGGACCCTGAAAGATGATATAAACACACATAGAAGGTTGGATCCTAGAAGCATGGAAAACATGTTGGTTGATATTAACTTTGCCTGAAATTAATAAATTAAAAATGCCTCAGTTGCCACAACAGACAGTGATGAGAAGGCTCAGGGAGGTGGGCATGCTGGAATGGATGTGTTATCTGAGGTCAGAACACCCACTGTAGGATTGTACTGCACAGAACAGCTCAGGGAACACACTGTTCATCAAGGACATGTGGAATGTGCTGGTGAGAGCACCAGCATCACTGAGAAGTGAAAGGGTAAGAGGCAGGAAGGCTAGGGGTCCCCAAACAGAGGAAACAGGCTGCAAGTGTCAGACTCTTTTTATCTCTCTCTGAAGCGGCAGGAGGAAACAAACTACAAGTGTCAGATTTTTCCCCTTCTCTATACAAAATTAAAAATGTTTATTTTAAAATTCTGTATTGCCATGACGACACCTGGTTCCACCTGAACTTAACTTTCCTCAAACCTTGATCTAACCAGTGTATTTTTCTTATGGAAATGTTCTCAAGCTATGTTAATGAGACTATGTATTTTCTTGGAAACCTGTCTTTCTTCAAGATTCATGTCAATCGTTTTATGGCCTGGGATGACTCACTTTGTGCCAATGTTATCTCAAAATGCATGTTATGGGTGAGGGGCTTGGTGTCACTCTCTGAGTTTTGAAATGTTTCCTGTCTCTAATTAGCAGCCTGCTAGTAGGTATATAACTTCCTGCTAAAGACTAGCAGGAGGGCACTCTTTCTGCCCTCTTCTGATGTCTATGTCAGAAGCTTTCTCTATTTCTTTTATACTTTAATAAAACTTTATTACACAAAAGCTCTGAGCAATCAAGCCTCGTCACTGGCCCCAGATTGAATTCTTCTCCTCGGGAAGCCAAGAATCCTGGCATCTTTCACGGCCCAGCAACAACCTTTCAGAAGTTCATGTGGCTCTCCTCTGCAGGCCAGGGCCAACAGTAGGCAGGGCAAACCCAGAACGGGGCTTATAACTAGCAAAAGGGATAACAGGGCCTCTCTCATTTAGGAAGGACCAGAAATTCACTCAGAGAAATGGAAATTTACTCTGGGTGTGGTTTTGCCTTAACTGCCCGTAGATCCTCAGCCAGCACCACTTTATCCAGGGACTTAAGGAGTATCTGACCATTCACACCATGGAATAGCAACTAACCAAGGACTTGCTTCAAGGAAAGTGTGGGAGTGTGTCCGTGACCACAGGACCCCCTGGCATGTTACCTTCCACACCATTCAGAAGATGCTGACCTCATAGAGCAATGGAATGGCCTGCTAAAGGTGCAGCTGAAGCACCAGCTCAGAAGCAATACTCTACAAGGATGAGGTACCATCCTCCAGTATACAATGTAAATGCTAAATCCAAGACCTTTATATGGCTCCATATCCCCCAGAGGAAAAATACGTGGGTGAAGGAACCAAGGAAGGGAAGCAGAAGTGACCACATACACGGTCATTCCCAATAACCTACTAGTAGGGAGACATTAGGCTTCCTAGGTGGCTCAGTGGGTGAAGAATCCACCTGCAATGCAAGAGATGCAGGCAGATGCGGAATTGATCCCTGGGGAAGATCCCCTGGAGAAGGGTACAGCAACCCACTCCAGTGTTCTTGCCTGGAGAATCCCATGGACAGAGGAGCCTTGAAGGGTACATACAGTCCATGGGGTTACAAAGAGTTGGACATGACTGAAGTGGCTGAGCATACACGCACACAGGGAGACATTGTGCTTTCAGTCCCCCATAGCTTTGAGCTCTGCAGTGTAAGAGGTACTGGTACCCAGAGGGCACACTTCTGACCAGGGGCATAGCAAGAGTCCCGTTGAACTATAAGCTGCCAGCAATGCCTTTGGACACCAGAGGGATGGGAGACATGAATCAAAAATACTCTGTTATCCATATAACCACCTGTATTACACATAAGGCTGCTGCTGCTGCTAAGTCGCATCAGTCGTGTCCGACTCTGTGTGACCTCATAGACGGCAGCCCACCAGGCTCCCCCGTCCCTGGGATTCTCCAGGCAAGAACACTGGAGTGGGTTGCCATTTCCTCCTCCAATGCATGAAAGTGAAAAGTGAAAGTGAAGTCGCTCAGTCGTGTCTGACTCCTAGAGACCCCATGGACTGCAGCCTACCAGGCTCCTCCATCCACGGGATTTTCCAGGCAAGAGTACTGGAGTGGGGTGCCATTGCCTTCTCCGACACATAAGGCAGTATGGTATTATTTGAAGATGGACTTATATTACTTTAAAATGTATATTATAACTCTAGGGCAACAATTATATTCATGATACTAATAGAGGGGTAAAAGGGTGAAGAAACACACATTAGAACTGTTATACTAAGAAAGAATTCGTATACTAAGAAAGGAAATAAAATGGAATCATATAAAAAGCTCAATTAAAATCATAGAAGAGAGAAAAAGAGGTTGGGGAGGAAACAGTACAAATGCAACAAATAGATAACAGTTAGAAAGGTGATAGATATTAATCTAACTATATCAATAATCACTTTAAACATAAATGGCCTAAATGCACCAATTAGAAGACAGAAATTGTCAGAGTGGATTTTGAAAAGACCCAATTATAAAGACAGGTAGGTTAAAAAAAAAAGGATAGACAGAAA
Source organism: Bos mutus (assembly GCF_027580195.1). Lineage (NCBI taxonomy): Eukaryota > Metazoa > Chordata > Mammalia > Artiodactyla > Bovidae > Bos > Bos mutus. The sequence goes on along the minus strand of NC_091646.1, from coordinate 28,652,175 downwards.
TATACCAAAAAAACACTAACCAAAAGAAAGCTAGGGTAGCTACATTTTTATCAGACAAAGGAGGCTTCAGAACAATGAATACTATCAAGAATAAAGAGGAGCATTACATAATGATAAAGTGGTCAATTCTCAGGAAGACATAACAATCCTTAATGTATATGAACCTGACAACACAGAATCAAAATAAGTGAGACAAAAACGGACAAAACCAGGGACTTCCCTGGTGATTCAGTGGTTAGGACTCCATGTTTCTACTGAAGGGGACATGGGTTCGATCCTTGGTCAGGAAACTAAGATTTCAGCCAAAAACAAAAAACAAAACAAAACAAAACAAAAAAAACCTGACAAACTGAAAGGAAAAATAGATATACCCAACTATCAGAATTTGAGACTTCAACATCCTTTTGTTAGTAATTGATAGATCCAGAAGACAGAAAATCAATATGAATGGAGAAGGGAGAAGATGAAAACCAGTAAAAGCCCTGAGACAACTGCAGCAAGGTTGGTCTAGACTCTTCTTCTCTGTTTCCCCTCAGATATAGAGGCTCACAGAAACATTGTGCAGGTTTGGAGAAATGAATCAATGCAATGCAAAGGGAAGGCTGGGCAGGCATGGAAGTGCATGGCTTAGATCACCTTTCAAGAAAGAATTTCCCATGTATCTGTAAGGAGTGAAGTTAGCTGACAGGCTCAAACTGCAGCGTCTTCCAAGATCAGCTGCAGTATTCTTGACAAAGCCATACTTTCCCTTGGAAGATTCTAGCCAACAACCTGGAATAGCGGTGATACTAGGGCCTGGCCATTTCTCTCCAACTTCGGACTCTTCTAACAGGCAATCTTTCCTCCAGAACTCTCCACTGGGTTGACCAAGACCTTGTCACATCTGTCTTGCAGCCTAAGGTATCTCTGCCCAATTTCCCTCCCTCCCTCGACCCTTTCACATGTGTTAGATCCACATTATGATCCATTACGGAGAAGGCAGTGGCACCCCACTCCAGTACTTTGCCTGGAAAATCCCATGGATGGAGGAGCCTGGTAGGCTGCAGTCCATGGGGTCGCTAGGAGTCGGACATGACTGACTGACTTCACTTTCACTTTTCACTTTCCTGCATTGGAGAAGGAAATGGCAACCCACTCCAGTGTTCTTGCCTGGAGAATCCCAGGGACGGGGGAGCCTGGTGGCTGCCGTCTGTGGGGTCACACAGAGTCAGACACGACTGAAGTGACTTAGCAGCAGCAGCAGCATGGTCCGTTAACCTAGTCTTGTTCCCTGCCCTTTTATCTTTCACAGGCTTTATCTCCAATTAACATCTTGCATTCCTAACTCCATATTAGCATCTGCTTCCCAGAGGACCCAAATTAATGCAATTAACCATTCACCACCGCCATCCACTTAGAGAAATTCTGCAGGAGACACTTAATCAAGCATTTCAAGGGTCTCTCCGTTATAATCAACATGTTTTCAGCAAGTTCCTCAGTTTATTTCACAGCTAGGTAATTCAGACAATGAAAATCATTTACTACCCCAAACTCACAATCTTCATCAAAAGCCTATGTGCTACAGCTACAGTTTTGCCCATCACTGCATTCAGTTTCTCTTGCATGGTACCATAATGATGAAGCTCATCATAAAAGCATAAATTTGGGTTGTTTAAAGTCAATCCGAGCCATGTTTATAATCATTCAAATTGAGGGGTTTTTTTTCCCCCCCAGAAAGACACAGATTTTTCTTGAAACTCAAATAATCAAGTGATTACTTTTCCTTATGAAAGTCAGTGACTTTCTTGAGCAAAAGTCATAAAGCTGAGGAAAAAAATCCTTAACTGACAAGCATTAAGTGCTTCTCTTGAATCTCCATGTGTAGCTCCAGTGGACAGAGCCTTCCTATGGATAATGGTGTGTAGAGAGACATGTTTGTCAGGGTAGATTAGACTCTGCTGTAATAATAAACAAACCCTGAAATTTCACTGGCTTAATACAGAGATTTTTTTCTCACTCACACAAAGTCCTATGAGATGGTTCCTGTCTGAACAACTATTCTAGATAGGTTTCCTCTAAGTGATGAAAGGAGATCAGTCCCGGGTATTCATTGGAAGGACTGATGTTGAAGCTGAAACTTCAATACTTTGGCCACCTGATGCGAAGAGCTGACTCATTGGAAAAGACCTTGATGCTGGGAAAGATTGAGGGCAGGAGGAGAAGGGGACAACAGAGGATGAGATGGTTAGATGGTATCACCGACTCAATGGACAAGAGTTTGGGTGAACTCTGGGAGTTGGTGATGGACAGGGAGGCCTGGCGTGCTGCAGTTCATGGGCTCATAAAGAGTCAGACACAATTGAGCGACTGAACTGAAGTGGTGAACTCAGGGATCCAGGTTTTTTGCATCATGCTATGCCATCTCAATTCCTTTGCTTCTAGATGCATCAACATCAGAGTGTCAGCATGAAAAATTACGAGGGCTATTGTATGGGCCAGGCCTGAAGTGGCAGTTATCAATCCCATCATCCACTTGGTCATATCAAACCACATGACCCCACTTGGCTAAACGGAAAACCACAGGAAAATATAGAGGAGCACATGAATACTGGTGTACAGTCTCTGCCATAGTAGACTTTGCTTTTGGTATAACAGTTTGAATACTTGAAACAGGCCCTCCAGTTGGATTTACTACAGTTTTAACATTCTTCATCTGGTGGCTCAGAGGGTAAATAATCTGCCTGCAATGCAGGAGGGCCAGGTTCAATCCCTGGGTCAGGAATCCCCTGGAGAAGGGAATGGCTACCCACTCCAGTATTCTTGCCTGGAGAATTCCATGGACAGAGGAGCCTAGTGGGCTACAGTCCATGGGGTTGCAAAGAGTTGGACACAACTGAGAGACTAACACTTTCCCTTCTCACTTTAACATCCTTCATACTATATCCTTATACATTAATTCTAGTCTAAATTATTGTCATGATATCCTTCCCTATCTCTGTTAATTGCCTCACTATCTACCCATTTCCTCCTTCCTTGCAAGTGTGCTCAGTCGTGTCCAACTCTTTGCAACCCCATGGACTATAAGCAGCCCACCAGACTCCTCTGTCCACGGAATTCTCCAGGCAAAAATACTGGAGTGGGTTGCCATTTCCTACTCCAGAGGATCTTCCCAACCCAGGGATCGAACCCAGGTCTCCTGCATATCCCACTTTGGTATGCAGTGCTTTACCACTGGGCCACCAGGGAGGCCTCTCTATCCATTTATAAGTCCAAAATTTAGAAGTTACTTTGTTTCCTCTACATGGAAACTAGAAAAAAGAGAGCCAAAGAGCCCAATGCATGGGTGATTCCAGAGCACCTTCCATGAATATTATGGTCTTATAGGAAGGCCAAAGAGTTGATGCCTTCGAACTGTGTGCTGGAGAAGACTTCTGAAAGTCCCTTGGACAACAAGGAGATCAAACCAGTCAATCTTAAGGAAGATCAACCCTGAATATTCACTGGAAGGACTGATGATGACGCTGAAGCTCCAGTAGTTTGGTAATCTGATGCAAACAGCTGACTCATTGGAAAAGTCCCTGATGCTGGCAAAGACTGAGGGCAGAAGAAGAAGAGGGTGTCAGAGGATGAGATGGCTGGGTGGCATCAGTGATGCCATGAACACAGACATGAACTTGGGCAAACTCCAGGAGATGGTGAGGGACAGGGAGGCCTCGTGTGCTGCAGTCCAAGTGGTCGCAAAGAGTCAGAGATGACTGGGTGACTGAACAACGGTAGTGAGATATAGAAATGTTACTCCTGTACAGCTCCGTCTCCTCTTCCATTTTGTGTCCTGTTTGCTCAGCAGCAAAACCTGCACTTCTTCACAGCATCCTTAATCTTGAACTTCCTCAGTCTCCATTCCAAATAAAGTTAGTCTCTTCAGGACAGCTATGCACCTCTGTTCGTATGGCCTGACTCTCACCCTCTGCAGAATCTCTGTGCTACTGCTCCAGAGATGGAACAGGAACTTTTATTATATCAATGCCATTCCCATATAAGCAAGACTCTAGGCTGGGGGGCAGGAGGGGATGGGGCATTGCTGGTCTTCTTGGTTTGTCTCTCCCAGTATGGAATCTCAGCTCTACAGGGAACCTGGTTTGAAGATTATTAAAGCCTAGTATTCTCAGCTTACTATGTCTGGAGTAGAGTTTCTGTCCTATGGATGTGAGCTGGGTGGAGGAAATGTCCTTTAATAGCTGGATGGATAAACAAATTATGGTACATCAATATAACAGAATATTATTCAAGAATAAAAAGAAATGAGCTATCAGATCACAAAAATAAATGGATGAAACCTGAATGAATGTTATTAAGTAAATAAGCTAGTCTGGAAAAGGTTATACACTGCATGATGCCAATTATACAACATTCTGGAAAAGGTAAAACTTAGAGCAAATAAAAAATATCAGAGACTATTTTCTTTTGCTTCAGAATAGTTTTATTAGTTTGGATACAGTATGTCAGCGCTCAACAATTCCTCTCCTACTTTGACACATGAATCCACTCAATTGGGGTCTTCATTGCCCCATAGCTCATATACTGTAATGTTACTGTGTGCGTCTGCAGGAACCTCAACGTTGGGAGGGTTGAGGTTACCGCCGGTTGCCATGGTGAGTTTCAGATTATGCACCCTGGACATAAATTTCACAAGGTCCATCTCGAGCAGGGTTAAGGTATCGAACATATAGTCTTTGTTTGGGGGAAGCCTTTTTCTTTTTCTTTCCCGGAGAGCCAAATGAATCACCCTGATGGGAAGGAGGAGTCTGCACATTACTCTCGCCACTCTGTCCTGCCAACTTCACTGTCACATACATCAGCACAATGAGGAAAAGCCAGAGCAACGTGATCTCAAGCCAATCTTGGGCATACTCTGGTAGATTCTGCCAAATTAGAAAGTGTCCTCCACAGAGCACCTTCCCCTGGAGTTCTTCGGTTTTCTTTCTCTGAGAAGTAAACAACACAGATAACACCCATAGATAAGCACAGGAACCATTTGAGGGACCACACAATGTGCCGAGAGGAAATGGCCCCTGGTGTGCTGGTCTGCCCTGGCACCTGGAGAGTGAGGACCAAGCAAGGTTGGGCCCTTGGTAACGTCAGAGGGCCCCACCCCAGCCAGAACCCATATGGCCATTGTGATGACTTCAGGGCAGAGGACAAGAAGGCTTACAGGGGTCAACTGGGAGTAGGGCTTAAAGGGAAATGGTGATATTTCCAGCGGGCAATCAAAAAAGAGGTGGGAGTGACAGAATGCCATCTCCTTGCCAGTGTATTCTTTCTGAACCTGATGCTCTACTGAGAGGGTGGTTCAGTCTTCTATTTTTATTTTTCCATTTGTTAAATCCAGATACTGTGCTGACCAGCGCAGACATGGGCATGTGGGCATGTGCCCCTGTGGAGCAGACAGCCAAGTGGGAAAGAAACATATTAAACCAGAGGCCACAAACTAGGAGCCACTGATATATTTTGTGTGGTCTACACTGTTCCTAAAAATGACTGTGCTCAGTCACTAAGTCATGTTTGACTCTTTAAGACCCCATGGACTGTAGCCCTCCAGGCTCCTCCGTCCCTGGGATTTCCCAGGCAAGAATCCTTCTCCAGGCATAGGGGATGTTTTAGGGCAGTTAAACTATTCTGTATGATGTTATGGTAAATACATGACACTACATATTTGTCAAAACCCATAGAACCTTACAGCACAAAAAGTGAATCAATGTATGCGTATTAAAAAAACATTTTGACATCAAGAATGGAATGCAGAATTTGACTAAACAATCTAATTATATTACAACTGTATGAAACCACCTCACTAAGATTCCCTGACTTAAACAACTTTAGAAATCTAGTTTGCAAGACTAAAAGCAAAAGACAAAAACACTGTAATCTAGTTGATAGTGCTCTTTCTTGTATGGGTATAGGTTAACAATCCTGATACGTTTACACATGTATGCTTGAATTGAACAGTTAAATAAATGGCACATGAGTATACATACATATATTTCTTTGTCTTGTTAGCTGAAAGGGTCTAAGAGAAATGATAGTCCCCAAATCTGAAATAAACAAATATAGAAATAAGCACAGATCTTGGTTCCCAATACTATTTTCCAATAAAGGAACCAGGCTTCTTGGAGAAAGTACTGATTGTAGGGCTCAAATAGGAAATATAGAAGAGGAGCCTGGAGGATCTTATTGTGTCAAAAAGGACGTGCTAAAAAATAAAAAAGCCCCGTGGTAATGGGGTTACATCAAAGAAGACAGGAATGAGCTCCCAATGGCCAAAGCTGTAACAAGATGAGCAAAGTAATAAATTAAGTAAGTAACCTTTTGGTACTATACCCCAAAGTATAAAATAAATATCTATGGGTCAAAACTGATATAAATAAACAATTGAATACATGTGAGAGAATAGACCAATTTCCCATGCAGAAGAATTTCAGATATGTGACACAGGTAATTTTGCTCTCAGGGAGGTGGAGTGTACCTCCCTATTCCTTAAGAGTGAATTACACGTAGTGACTTCCTTCCCAAAAAATACAACAATATGGAATGAGAGAAAAAGAGTAACTTGACAGTGGGATAACCTGACAAACACTACTTCAGCCATGTGGTCAGCGTCAGCATTAACAGGGATAAGGCGATGTTGACAGTATCAGACGATGAAAGGGACACTCAACCTCTGCAGGCTTCCTCCCTCCAAATCTATCCCAGGCTAATAGGAAAAACATCAGACAAATCCAAGTTGAGGAACATTTTATAAAATACTTGACTGCTACTGCTAAGTCACTTCAGTCGTGTCCGACTCTGTGAGACCCCACAGACGGCAGCCCACCAGGCTTCCCCATCCCTGAGATTCTCCAGGCAAGAACACTGGAGTGGGTTGCCATTTCCTTCTCCAATGCATGAAAGTGAAAAGTGAAAGTGAAGTTGCTCAGTTGTGTCCGACCCTTAGCATGGACTGCAGCCTACCAGGCTCCTCCGTCCATGGGATTTTCCCGGCAAGAGTACTGGAGTGGGGTGCCATTGCCTTCTCCAAAATACTTGACTAGTACTCCTCAAAACTATCGAGGTCATAAAAAATAAGGGAAGTCTGAGAAATTGTCACATCCAAGAAGAGCCTCAAGAGACATGGCTACTACACGCAATGTGGGATCTGGGATGGGTTCCTGGAACAGAAAAAGAACATTGGGTACAAAGAAAATCTTAGTAGAAAAAAACCTTAGAAATACAGTAAGCACTCTAGTTAATAACAATATGTATGATATTTGGGAACTTTCTGATATATGGAAACTACCTTTGCTTTTTTGTAAATCTGAAATTGTTCTAAGATTTTTTAAAGTTTATCTTTAAAACATAGAGCAATAAAGGCAACATTAACATTATTTGCTGATGACATAATTGTATATCTGGAGACTCCAAGAGAAAAGTACTATATACAGCCAGCCTTTCCTATCCATGGGTTTCACACCCAAGGATTCAACTAATTCTGGATTTAAAATATTTATTTAAAAAACTCCAGAAAGTTCCAAAAAGCAAAATTCAAATTTACCATGTGCTGGCAACTACTTACATAGCATTTACATTGTATTTACAACTATTTATGAATCATTTATGTTGTATTAGGTATTATAAGTAATCTAGAGATGATTTAAAGATATGGGAAGATGTGTGTAGTTTATATGTAACCACTAAAATGCTACACTACTTTTTATAAGGGACTTGATCATCCATGGATTTGGGTATCTGATGGTTGGCGGTGGTGTCCTAGAACCAATCTCCCACAGATATCAAGGGCCAGCTGTACCTTAAGGGAAGTGAGCTAGATGGCTGGATAAAAATAATAATATATAAAACAGTGTTCCTATACACTAACAACCAATTACATTAATAATGGAAGACACCATTTATAATAGCTACAAACAGATAATTACCTAAGAATATATTTTAAAAGAAATATGCAATAGCTATTTTAAGAAAATTCTGAAATGCTACTGAAAAACACAATGTAATGCCTGACAAAATGGAAAGATATCTATTTGGGGGGGTATGAAAAATTTTATACAGATATCAATTTTCCTCAAATTATTCTATAATTGTGATAAGATCTCAACAAAAATACTAATATGATCGGTGTAGGAAATAAGCTAATACTAAAATGTATGTGGAAAAACAAACATGTAACAAGAGGCAGGACATTTCTGAAAAAGAAGACTAATGAGCATGGAAGGCAGTCCTTACTAGCTTTTAAAGCATATGGTTAAGACTACACAGTTACATAGAGAAGTACTGGTACATGACTAGTACTGGTACATGGTTAGACTTAGCGTTCGCTAGGTAAGAAGAGAATACAGAAATCAACTCAACTACACACACACACATACACACAGAGCTTTTGTCTGAATGTGTTTCCCCCCAAATTCATGTTGAAAACCAGTGTGATGATATTAGAAGGTGGGCCTTTGGGAGATAATTAGATCATGAGGGTGGAGCCCTCAAGAATGAGGATTAATGCTCTTACAATGAGAACTCACAGAGCTCCCTAGCTCCTTTTGCCATGTCAGAATTCAGTAAGTCCCTTACATAGGAATCTTCAAATTGCAAACTTTCAAAGCTTAGAACTTGCATTCCCACGTCCAATCACGCAATTTAGTTCATGTGTCTGGTGGACATTGTCACATGCATGCCTCCTCTACAAGTGGTGCTTTTGTGTACTGTACTGTATAGAGTACATTAGTACAGTCTTTTTATTTCTAGCCCAGGATGTCCCAAAGCAAGTGTAAAAGCAGTAGTATATAGCCAATTCTGTTAGTTGGGTACTAAGGCAAACTTTTTTGGACTTACGTACAAATTGGGCTTACAAGCGCACTTTCAATATGGAACTCATTCATATGCAGAAGACTTTCTATAGGAGAGAAGTCTGCACTCAGAAAAGAGCCTTCATCTGGCCATACTGGTACCTGATCTTGTACCTCTAGCCTTCAGAACTGTGAGAAGTAAATTTCTGTTGTTCACGGGCCCCTCTGTGCCTGGTATTTTGTTACAGCAGCCCAAATGGACACACATACAGATTAAGAATATGATAAAGGTAGAAGGTGTCATTTGACACTGGGAGAAGAAAGTTTGTTCAACAAATTGTGATGCACTACATAACAACCTTCTGGAAAAAATATAAACTTGAAGAATTCTTTGTCTATACCCCATAATTCACATATAAGTTCCCTACCTGAAACGTGCTTTATCTATCTTAGACTGGCAATGCCCACTTGTCCTTCAAAATTCAATTCAAGACACCCCCCCCTTCTCCTTCTGTCTCTTGCTGAATAAGTCATCATAAAGCAATTAGGTGAGATCAATCAAGACAGGCATCCATGACAGGGGAGCATGGAGCTGACTCATTTGAAAAGACCCTGATGCTGGGAAAGATTGAAGGCAGGAGGAGAAGGGGACAACAGAGGATGAGATGGTTAGATGGCATCACCGACTCAATGGACATGAGTTTGGGTAAACTCCGGGAGTTGGTGATGGACAAGGAGGCCTGGCATGCTGTGGTTCATGGTGTCACAAAGAGTCAGACATGACTGAGTGACTAAACTGAACTGAACTGAACCTGTAAAAAGTATCCTAATATTTCCCTAACTTCTCACTGTAGTGTGATAGCCCATTAAGACTCCGCTAAAGGGAAGAGGGTACCCTGAATATCTAATGTGAGTATTCAGATCTGCTTAGCAGTCATACTTCTCACAGCCAATTAAGAGACAGACATTCTGCTGATACTGATACATCAGTATATATCAGATAGATCAGTATCTTATGAGTTGGTTCATTCATTCATATATTCAACAAACATTTAATGAGTGCTTACTAACCTACTCTGTGCCACACTGTTTTAAGTGCCACAAATATAAAGGTATACAAAATAAACAAAACTCCTGCCCTCATGGAGTTTACATTCTAGTGGGCTAAAGGAAGACAGGTTTTTAAGGAAAATGCATAGTATGTCAGATAGTGAGAAACTCTATAGACAAAAAGAAAGCAGGGAAGGGGACGGTGGCGGGCCTATTAGGGGGGAATCCCAATAATGGAGGGGAGAATGAATTCTAAAGAGAAAATGAGTGTCAGATATAAGACTTTGGGCCTGAGTTACAAAATAAAACAACAACGACAACAAAGTTTTCATTTACTGACATGGGGACAACAAGGGCAGGAAAGGATTTGGTGTGGAAGACCAAAGGTTTAGTTTGAAGTACATTAGGCTTGAGATGGAGAAGGCAATGGCACCCCACTCCAGTATTCTTGCCTGGAGAATCCCATGGACGGAGGAGCCTGGTAGGCTGCAGTCCATGGGGTCGCTAGGAGTTGGACACGACTGAGTGGCTTTACTTTCACTTTTCACTTTCATGCATTGGAGAAGGAAATAGAAACCCACTCCAGTGTTCTTGCCTGGAGAATCCCAGGGATGGGGGAGCCTGGTGGGCTGCCGTCTATGGGGTCGCACAGAGTCGGACACGATTGAAGTGACTTAGCAGCAGCAGCAGCAGGCTTGAGATGCCCATTAGATGTCCAAGCAGAGCTATTAAAGAGGCATTGGGCTATGAGAATCTAGAGTTCAAGGGGGCATTCCAAGCTGGAGATACCTATTTGAGAGTCATCAGGACAGAGATAGTATTTAAAGCCACAAGACTAGATGAATCACCATGGAAATTAGTTTAAACAGAGAAGAGACTCAAGGACTGAGCCTAGAGCACTCCAATATTTAGAGATTGTGGAGATGAGGAAGAACCAGCAAAGGAGTTGGAGGAGTGACCAGTAGTTATCAAGACTCAGCTCCCAGGGACTTCCCTGGTGGTCCAGTGGTTAAGAAGCCACCTGCCAATGCAGGAAATGAGGGTTCGATCCCTGGTCCAGGGAAATCCCACATGCCTCGGGGCAACTAAGCCTGTGTTATAACTATTGAGCCTGAGCTTTGGAGCCCATGAGCTGCAACTGCTGAGCATGCACTCCACAACTACCGAGTCTGCCTGCCCTAGAGTCCCTGCTCTGCAACAAGAGAAGCCACCACAATGAGAAGCCTTCGCACCCCAACTAGAGAGTAACTCCTGCTCGCTGCAACTAGAGAAAAGCCTGCACACGGCAGCAAAGACCCAGTGCAACCAAAAATAAAGAATTTTTAAAAAAGAGTCAGCCCTCGGAATGAGCTTACCACAGGGTACACTGATAACACCGACTTTCTGGATCCACAAAGCTAAGAAATAGATAGCAGGGACCCCTACCAAGGTACTACTGTCTTGTGAAATCTGGCTGATTACTCAGTCAGTTTTTCCCTTTGACATCTTTGAAATGCAACAAACCTCATGCAAATTACATGCAAAATAGCAGTAGCATGGCAATACTGGGGAGATGTAGCTAGACTCTGGTTGGGGACACTAAACACCAGAACTGTGCCTGCCAAACTTGCAGGAGGAGCTGAGCCCTGTGACCCTCCAACCAGGCCTTCAGGCTCAATCTTGAAGAACATCCAGAGAGATGTTCTACACTGAAAACCACTACCAGTGCCCTAAGGGCAAAAGGCTACACCCCTTATTGTAGCCAGTTGTTGCTATTTTCATTGCTGTTGCCAGCACCAGCTGATCTACACTTGATCTTAGCCAAAAGGCCAAGAAGCAATCCAGCAGTCTAGAAGTAAAGGAACACACTCCATGACAACAGCTGAATCTCACCAGCAGGGTGAGATGAGGGTTAAGTGGGTGTGAGGATTGGATTAAGGTTAGAACTTCCAGTCTGTGATGGGCCAAGTCCAAGGAGGGGCTTCCCTGGTGGCTCAGTGGCAAAGAACCTGCCTGCCAATGCAGGAGATGCAAGTTTGATCCCTGGGTGGGGAAGATCCCCTGGAGGAGGAAATGGCAACCCACTCCAGTATTCTTACCTGGAGAATCCCATGGACAGAGGAGCCTGGCAGACCACAGTCCATGGGGTCGCACAGATTCAGACATGACTCAGTGACTAAACAACAACAAGTCCCAATAGCCTTGAACCTCTCCTCAGGACGTTCCCTCCACATCCTACTGTAATTGAATCTTTCACTGTCTGATGACACCTCTAAAGCACAGGCTGTTTATTCTCTCATCTCCCCATAGCTAAATTCCTTAGAGAGTGCCAAGTGATAGAGCTGGAACTCTCCTTGTGCCCCAAGGCCACTTTCTGATTTTTGTTCTTCCCACTCTTGAGAAGTCTCTGGCTCCTCCTCCTTTCACACCTTCCTGTTATTTCACCCTCTCCTCACCCTGGTGGTAGTCTTCTGTCACCTTCCTGGTGATTGCCCTCATTCATATAGGCTTTCAGTTCAGTTCAGTTCAGTTCAGCCACTCAGTCATGTCTGACTCTTTGTGACCCCATGGACTGCAGCACTCCAGGCTTCCCTGTCCATCACCAACTGTCAGAGCTTGCTCAAACTCATGTCCGTCGAGTCAGTGATGTCATCCAACCATCTCATCCTCTGTCGTCCCCTTTTCCTCCCACCTTCAATCTTTCCCAGCATCAGGGTCTTTTCCAATGAGTCAGTTCTTTGCACCAGGAGGCCAAAGTATTAAGTTTCAGCTTCAACATCAGTCTTTCCAATGAATATTCAGGACTGATTTCCTTTAGGATGGACTGGTTGGATCTCCTTGCAGTCCAAGAGCCTCTCAAGAGTCTTCTCCAACACCACAGTTCAAAAGCATCAATTCTCCAGCACTCAGCTTTCTTTATAGTCCAACTCTCACATCCATACATTACTACTGGAAAAACCATAGCTTTGACTAGATGGACCTTTGTTGGCATAGTAATGTCTCTGCTTCTTAATAAGCTGTCTAGGTTGGTCATAACTTTTCTTCCAAAGATCAAGGATCTTTTAATTTCATGGCTGCAGTCACCATCTGCAGTGATTTTGGAGCCCCCTGCCAAATAAAGTCTCTCACTGTTTCCATTGTTTCCCCATCTATTTACCATGAGTGATGGGACCAGTTGCCATGATCTTAGTTTTCTGAATGTTGAGTTTTAAGCCAACTTTTTCAGTCTCCTCTTTCACTTTCATCAAGAGGCTCTTTAGTTGTTCTTTGCTTTCTGCCATAAGGGTGGTGTCATCTGCATATCTGAGGTTATTGATATTTCTCCCAGCAATCTTGATTCCAGCTTGTGCTTCATCCAGCCTGGCATTTCTCATGATGTACTCTGCATCTAAGTTAAATAAGCAGGGTGACAATATACAGCCTTGGCATACTCCTTTCCCAATTTGGAACCAGTCTGTTGTTCCATGTCCAGTTCTAACTATTGCTTCTTGACCTGCATACAGATTTCTCAGGAGGCAGGTCAGGTTGTCTGGTATTCCCATCTCTTGAATAATTTTCCACAGTTTGTTGTGATCCACACAGTCAAAGGCTTTGGTGTAATCAATAAAGCATAAGTAGATGTTTTTCTGGAGCTCTCTTTCTTTTTGATGATCCAACAGATGTTGGCAATTTGATCTCTGGTTTCTCTGCCTTTTCTAAATCCAGCTTGAACATCTGGAAGTTCATGGTTCACATATTGTTGAAGCCTGGCTTGGAAAATTTTGAGCATTACTTTGTTAAGATCACATGGACCACAGCCTTGTCTAACTCAATGTAACTATGAGCCATGCCATGTAGGGCCACCCAAGACAGATGGGTCATGGTGGAGAGTTCTGACAAAATGTGGTCCACTGGAGAAGGGAATGCAAAGCACTTCAGTATTCTTGCCTTGAGAACCCCATATAGGCTTTAGTTCTTAACTATCTGTCCTCTTTGTCCCAACTTCTCCCATCATTCTCAGTCACTTCAACATTCACATGGTCAACCACCCAGCACCCTGGTTTCTTGTTTCCTTATCTGCCCATTGCCAGCGACCACTGCCACTTCACAATCCAGGGCAGCAGTATGGGGCCCTGTATCCTGAAGGTCCATGCATTCTTTTCATTTACACATCAACACATGATTTCCAGAGGCTGACAAATCTTTAATACAGGATATATGTAAAAGTATATACAATTTTTTTTTTTACTAGGAATTAGGCCTGTGCTTCATTCTTTTCAGTTTTGATTTCCATAGAATTCACCATGGATCAGTAATTACAAATGGGACTTTAAAGTTTAATAGTAGATAAAAATAAACCCCCAATAATACAAAAATACACATGCACACGGTTAGTCATTGCAATATCTTTTATAATTGCAAAATACTGGAAACCACCTGAACACTCATTCCTAGGAGTGTGGCTAAATAAACTGTGGTACCTCCATGCAACTGTAAATAAATATTTTTTATCTAAATAAAAAAATAAATAAATATTTTGTGGCTGTAAATAAGAGCGAGAATGATATCTATAAACTGAGTTGGAGTAACACCTAAGACATAGTATACAATGAAAAAAGCAAGTACCAATGTTATATCTATAGAAAGTCACCTTTTATGTAACAAAAGGAGATATTTTCATACAAGCACCTGTATACTAATGTTTTGTAGCCACTCTACTCATAATAGCCAAAAACAGGAATCACCATAAATGTCTATGAATGGCTGACCAAATTATGTTACATCCACACAATGGAATATGACTTAGCAATAAAAAGGAAGAAACTACTGATGAACATAACAACATGGTTGAATTTCAAAGGCATCATGCTAAGTAAAAGAAGATGGTCTCAAAAGGTTATACAACCATGTGCATGCATGCTAAGTCACTTTGCCATGCCCTCCTCCAGGGGATCTTTGTGATCCAGGCTGCAAACCCATGTCTCTTATGTCTCCTGCATTGGCAACTGGGTTCTTCACCACTAGTGCCACCTGGAAGCCCCTATAGAACCATGTTTTCATGTATATGACATTCCCAAAGGGCAAAACTATAAGAACATAGCAGTGCTTGCCAGAGTTGAGAGTCAGGGAGGCTTTGACTGCAGACAGACAGCACAGGAGAATTCTGGGCGCTGATGGATCAGTTCTGTATTCTGATTGGGGCTAATTACACAGATCTATACATGTGTTAGTACGCATATAACAAATTCTATATCAAAATAAGGTAATTTTACATAATTATACATAAATGTACATAAATGACAAAAAGTGTAGAGGTGGAGTCGGTGATCAAAATGCGATGAGTTTCGGGACTTCCCCAGCGGTCCAGTGCTGAGGGTTCTATGTTTGCACTGCAGGAGGCATGGGTTTGAACCCTGGTCAGGGAACTAAGATCCCACATGCCACAGCAAGGCCAAACCCACTCAGAAAGATGGTGCAGAGAGTGGAGTGCAGTGTATTACACCGGCGGGCCAAGGCAGAGTCTCCTCTTAGCCAAGGACCCCGACCAGCATTTGTGAAAACCTTATATACCCTAAGTGTACGTGCCCAAATCCACCTCCCCAAATTCCGGGAAACTAGTCTGAACAAAGGAAGAGAAAGATACAATCAAAGTTAACCTGTGATTCATATGCCTTAAGCCTAGGTAGTTAATGGTGGACAATTATCAATAGGCCTGTGGTCATACCCCAATAAGCATAATAGAATTAATGATTCTATTTGGTTACACAGATAATTAGGGAATTCTTTTAGGCAATGGAGAGTCTAGGTATGAGCCCTGGGGTTCTTCCATCCGGGGGGTCTGGTTTTCCAGTTGGTATGTCGTTTCCATAGATACTGGGCATATAGCTCAAAGTCCACAGTCCAGCCCAAGATGGAGTCCTGCTTTCAAGATGGAGCCTGTTCTGTTTCCTCCTTTAGTCCTAGGTCTTCAGACATATATTAAAGATATATCATTTCATCATCTGGACCATCTCTTGCTGCTGCTGCTGCTGCTGCTAAGTCACTTCGGTCATGTCCAACTCTGTGTGACCCCATAGACGGCAGCCACCAGGCTCTCCCGTCCCTGGGATTCTCCAGGCAAGAACACTGGAGTGGGTTGCCATTTCCTTCTCCAATGCATGAAAGTGAAAAGTGAAAGTGAAGTCGCTCAGTCGTGCCCGACTCTTAGTGACCCCATGGACTTCAGCCTACCAGGCTCCTCCATCCATGGGATTTTCCAGGCAAAGTACTGGAGTGGGGTGCCATTGCCTTTTCCAGGACCATCTCTTAGTGTTATAAAAATAACAAAGAAACAAAGAAACTAAACAAACCAGCAACAAAGAAACTAAAAGTATTATGTGACTACCATAAAAAAAACCCACACACACATTGAAATTTGGAATACCATGGCTTGGTAATGGGAGTAAATTAAATTGCCCTATGTGAAAAATGTATCCCCATCCTAGTTCCTGATACAGAGTAACAGTTCAGCAAACATTTGTGGACTGAACAAAGGAGTGAGAAAATGAAAGAAGGCTTACACATTTTGATATGAAACCCTGCGTCTTCAACATCATCAAAAAGTTTGAAGCAGAATGGAAGGATATTCAAACATCACTTAAAGCTAAAATACAGTGTGCCAAGGGAGAAAAATGAAAAAGCTGTGGAAGCCACACTTTATAGTGTTCTATTTAACCACAAAGGTCAGGGCTACTGAAGTAATTGTTGACACAGTTGCCAAAACTTCTGCTCAAGACATGGTGAAAATGATGACTGGGTACAAAGAGTCTCTATCAGATATCACAGTTCACTTTAGAATTACAGATGTGGCTGGAAATTTACAACGGCAAACATCCAATTTCTGACAAAATGACAGTATTTACTGGGAATTGATAAATTCTACTAAGCTTGTGAATCTAGCTCATCTTTTGAGTTTTTACCATGGGTTAGATCTAAATAAGTAATTTTGTAAAGACATTATGTTCTGCTAATCTTTTCCAACTTGGAAAACTGAAGAAAGAAATTCCTTCCTTTCTTCCTTCCTTCCATCCTTCATTGACCTAATGTTTACTGAGCACTAACTATGCACCAGCCAGTATTCCAGGCACAGGGAACACAGTTGTGAACAAGAGACAAGATCCCTTCCCTTATGGAACTTACATTCTGGTAACTTGAAACAGACGATAAACCAAGAAAGAAAAATAGCAAATAGGGAAAAACGCCACACAGAGGATTGAAATGGGGCGATGTGGCAGAGTGAATGAGGGTGTGCAGACGGGGTGGGCTAGTCAGCCTTCTGACAGGAGATAACATTTAAGCTGAGCTCAGAATGACAAGGAATCAGCTCTGCTAATATGTGAGGAAAGAACTTTCCAAGCAGAGGGAGCAGCTTGAGTAGTGGTTCTCAGAAGGAATGGCGCTGCTTCCTAGAGGCCATTTTGGAAGTTTGGGGGGAGGGGGCCCACAGGGACTGCAGGACTCCATTGGCACTTAATGGGCAGGGCAAGGACGCTGCAGAGCTGCAATGCACCAGACTGTCCTGCATCCTTCATGACTTTCGAAGATCCCACCAGGCACCCATATAAGTGGAAAAGCTGTTTCTCATTATCAGAGTTGAAAACTCAACTCTGCTTAACTCATAAAGACAAAACATTTTTAGCACAGTGTTTATGCACATGGAACTTCCTAGGAATGCAATTACCATGTAAATAGAAAGCAGATTGTATTCTATTTCATTCAGAACTTCACCAAGAGTTGTTCAACATTTCAAAGCCAACACCTCCGGGAAGGCAAGGCAAAAGTCACCTAATGAGAAACACTGAACCTAATGGGAAAGGCTTCAGGGAAAACTGATGATGGTGGAGAGATTTTATTTTAAGGGATAAGACATGCCCAAGATAAAATGAAAAGAGGGGAAAAAAGAAAGCAGTACAAAAGGGCACATAGTCAAAAGTCGATCTCCCTTCCACCTCTGTTCCCACCATTCCCAGTTTTCTTCCCTAGAGATAATCTGATTGTCAGGGTTTTTTATATACTTCCAGTGGTTTTATCTCATTTTTTTGTTTAGAAGGAAGGGAGAGAGGGAGAGAGGGGAAATACTCATACAAATGAATATTTGTTTGAACATTAAAAAAAAAAGATGAGGAAAGATACACCCAGCAGAGAGGGTATAGCTCAGTGGTAGAGCATTTGACTGCAGAAAAAGTGTGTGTGTATGTGCACGCATACACACATCAAGCTCTTAATGTTGGCTTCTCTAATGTTACCTCAGAGGATATTCAGGGAGACAGTTTTTTTTAATACACTTCTGTACTGTTTTTCTTGGTATGACAGGTATATTCGACATTTGCAATTTACAAAATCCCATAAGGTTAAAGAATAAAATACAAATTAAGAGAGCAGGAATCCACCAACATTGGCAAGATCAATTATAATCATATATATAATTATGATTATATATTATTGTATAAATATTATTATATAATATATAATTATAATATTATATATTATATAATCAATATAGTATATATAATATAAAACATTATATATTATATAATCAATATATAATAATATAGCAAGATCAATTATAATCTTAGAAACATCAGCAAGCTGAACTAAGGTAATGTACTGAGAGAAGATTTCACTCTGTGAGAGAAACAAAAAGTGAGTGCTGAAGAATCCAAAACCATGAGCATCTCCCAACGTCTGCTGAGGACAGGAGGCTGCCTGCTGGCCTGAATCAGCTAGCCACCCTTTTTCCTCAAGTTACAATGCTACGTCTAAGATTATTTCACTTGCCGCCTCATTTCTCCTTTTTTTTAAAGTTATCATACATTTCTTTTTAACACAGCACCCCAGTTTCATATTGTGTGCCTTTTCCAAAGTTGGAGATCCTTAACTTACTATATTCTTCACAGGCTTTTCAATAAATATGAAGAGGCACTGAGGTTAACAAGTCTATAAGTGGCAATCCAAATATATGACACCCTCAAGGACTGATTTATGTTTAAGATTAATCTACATAATATTCCCAAGGTTTAGCAAATGAATGGGACTCTAGCTGAGTAAAATAGGAGCAAACCTTGTTCTGTTTGCACACGGCCATGAAAAGACAGAAGGCAGCAAATATTCTGCGCTTACCCATTTTACTGTGCAAGGTACCTACTGCGAAAAATTACTTTTGAGGTTAAAATAGACCATCAACTCACAATCTGTCCTGGCCCACAGCTGGGAAGACTAAAAGGATTCTTCTGGCCTCTGGCTCACTAGAACATCGTATTCCTGCTGAAGACAAAAAGAACAGCAGTGCTCAAGAAAAAAGGATACCTGGTTCCCGAGGTAGGTGCAGTTGAAATGCTCATGTAAGTTGCCTTAAAACCAAACAAAACCAGTACAACCCAGTCAAGCCACACTCCACACAATGTGGTGATTCCATCAACTGTTCCATTCCCAGGGCAGAGCTCCCTAAAGGACCTTCAGAATCTAGTCCTGTTGTCCAACAGAGTGCTTTAGGACAGGACTAGTAACTGGTTTCCTTACTGTAGTCCCCAAATTCCAATTCAAACCCTGTGAAATTCATGTCCTCTGGTCTTCAGAGTCATAAACCTACTTTCTCAACCTCCCACAGCCATGAAATTAGCTTACAGCAAGACAGGAGAATTCACAAAATAAGAAAAATAAGCATCCCAAATGGTTGAGAGCAGAGCAAGCTTCTATAACTAGAACAAGTCCTCTTTTTCCATTTCCTTTTTCTAAATTGAAGTATAGTTGATTCAGAATGTTGTGTTTATTTTTATTGTACAGCAAAGGGATTCAGTTACATACATATGCATTCTTTTTCACACTCTGTTCCATGATTGTTTATCACAGGATATTGAATATAGTTCCTTGTACTCTACAGTGGGACCTTGTTGATCCATTTTCTATATGATAGTTTGCATAAGCCCATCCCAAACTCCCAAGCCATCCCTCCCCCACTCCCTATACCCCTGGGGAACCAGTCTATTCTGTCTTTGAGTCTGTCGCTGTTTAATAAATAGGTAGAACAAGTTCCCCTGATCAAAACCCTGCGACACCTTTTAGAAAAGGATCTTTATATCATCATGTGTGTTAGTAAATGTAGAAAATAACAATACAAGCCTAAAAGCAACTGGGATGTCTTATATTAACAGACTGCTGGACTACCTTTCCACTATTATTACTGAAACGGCTTTATAAGAAGAGAAAACAGGGAGAAATTTTTAATTTTTTAAAAAACTTATCAAAATCCTTCTTAGACTCTGGCCAAGTCACTGACTACTAAGCGTTCTTTGCCCCTGTGGTCCCCTTAGCTCACAAAACCACCGAAAATGTCTCTACTCGAGAGACACTCTGCTGTCCCAGGGGACGTTTAGTGTAGCTGTTAGGGAATGTTGTTACAAAACAGACCTGAATCCAGATGGCGTCTAGCCGCTGTGTGCCTAGAAAAGTCAATCTCTCTGTTTCCTCTTCTGTAAAAACATCTAATCATAGCTAACACATCTGTAGTGCTTACCTGTATCATTTTTCATTTACTACTTACAACAACCCCTAGAGGGAAAAAAAAAAAAAAAACTATAGATGAAGCGAGTGAGGCATAGAGAGGTTGAGTGACTTCCTCAAGGTCACACAGCTGGTAAACCGCAGGGCTCAGATGCTAACACAGGTTGGAGTCGAAGCTCTAAGCACCGTACGTACGGCCTCTCGAATTGAGAGTAATAAATGGGGACACACCCACTAAGGACTGTTTTGAAGATTAAATAAGGCAATGTACGAAAAGCCTGATACTTGTCAAGTGTTGGATATCGTGTGTATGTTATAGAAGGTTTTTTCCTTCTGCCCTGAGAAATCTGTAAAGCGTTTCCTAGGGGCAGAAAAAAGGTCGCAGGGATGAGAACAGAGGCAAGGGAAGGAAGGGGGCAAGGTGGAACTTGGAAAGGGAGAAAGGGTATAAATAAGGCGGGGTGGCGGGGGCTGAATATTGAGAACACAAATAGAGCGGCCTAGGCCTTGAAAGAACGCGGTGAGTGTTTCTCAACCGCAAACAGAAACGTCTTGGCCGAAAATCAGACACTAAACCGGCACGGCCACGGCCTCAACCCCGGACCAGCCTCCTCAACCCCGCCCCGGCCCCAGGCCAGCTCCGGCCCGGCCGCGGACCGGCTTCCCGTCCGGTCCGCGGGTCCGCCCTACGCCGGGCGGAGCCTGGCCCGCCCCCTGCGCCGGAGCCCGGGAGCCCCAGGTCCGAGCCACGCGATCGGCCGGCCGCCCGGGGCTCGGGCCGCGGACGCGCGATGGCGACTTGGCGGCGGGACGGCCGGCTGACGGGCAGCCAGCGGCTGCTATGCGCCGGGCTGGCGGGGGCGCTCAGCCTCAGCCTCACCGCGCCGCTGGAGCTAGCCACCGTACTGGCCCAGGTCGGCGTCGTGCGCGGCCGCGCCCGGGGGCCGTGGGCCGCGGGGCTCCGCGTGTGGCGGACCGAGGGGCCCCGCGCCCTGTGGAAGGGGAACGCGGTGGCCTGCCTGCGCCTCTTCCCCTGCAGCGCCGTCCAGCTAGCCGCCTACCGCAAGTAAGAGCCGGGCGTGGGCGGGGCCAGGGCCCGGGAGGCCGCCGCCGGGTAGCCCGCGGCCCGACGCCGCCCGGGTGCTGGGGATCGGGCGGGCGGTGCGCCCCCGCCTGCTTCCGGATCTCGTGGGAGCCCCTTGGGCCAGAAGGCGACCTCTTCGGCCCCCAAAGTGTAGTCCCCACCTTTTCTTCTTCACCTTTTCTGGGGATTTCTGCATTTTGAGGGCGACGCAGCTCTGGCCCAGAGAGGCTGACGGGGCTGGACGGGAGAGGAGGCGGAAGAGGGTGAAAGGAGATTTGGGGGGAAGGAGTGAAGAAATCTCCGGATAGATGGCTCCCAACCCCCCTCCCACTGTCCACCAACTTGGAAATTTTGCTTTGGCTGGCTTGGGAGAGAGACCTCTGAAGATACATGTATGGAAGAGGGTCTGTGTGACCAGAACCCTCAGAAGACAGTGCTTGCTAGGGACAGAGGGCCCAATCTACTGCCACCAAAAGGCCGCGGAGTTCGGCTCCCTGCCCTCTCCCCCAAGAAGCTGGCCTTTGGGGTCCTACAGAGGCTGCCCCACCCGCACTGCTCACTGGCCTCCTTTTAACACCTCCCACAAAAACAGCTGCTTTTTAGAAAAACTTCTGAATATGTAAATTAGCCTGATGAGTCTTAAAACTTCCTCAAGAACTCAGAGATGTTTGCATTTTAACTGGAAACACAGCCTAAAAGAATGAAGTGATAGGGATGGGGTTTTAGGTAGAGATGTTTCTGTAGTTGGGGGGATGGTCCCGGGGTCCCCATTCGCTGGGAACAGCAGCCACCTCTGAAGCCTGGCCTCAGCTCAGAATTAGAGAAACACAATCCACAGTCTTGGCCACTGTAGGTCTGCCTTGCAGACTGACAGTCGAAGGATTTTGCCTTTGGCTCAGGGAGGCTGGAGCTGGAATTCTCATCCGACAACTGACAAGCCCAGTGGAATCTTCCTTATCACTGATTCCTCGAGGCCAGCGCTCATTTCACTTATGCCTGGAAATAGCGTTGCCTCTCTTACTCTGGGAAAGGAGGGTAGTGAGATGGTGGGGCATCTCTGTCAAGGCTCTCTTTCCTCCCCAGGCCCCTTGCTCTCAGCAACATCTGGCCTTCAGTCTGTAAACATTTCTCCTCTGAGTTATAATGACTCAATTTCTCCCCACTTTACTGTATTGTCCACAAAGTATGGAACTCCTCCTTTGGAATGTGTACCAAGGAGAGGGAAGCAGAACTTCAAAGGCTGGTTTAAGTACTGTGGCTTTGCTGCTTACCCTCTCCAATATATACAGACATCCCTCCATATCCGGGAGGGGATTGGTTTCAGGACAACCTCCACCCCACCACTCCCCCACCCCCACTCCACATGCTCAAGTCTCTTCTATGAAATGGAGTAGTATTTGCATGTAACCTGCACAATCCTCCTGGATACTTTAAATCATCTCTAGGTTGGTTATACTACTTGATACAATGTAAATACTATGGGAAAAGTTGTAAATATAATGTAAATGCTATGTAAATTGTTGCTACTGTGCAGCAACTTCAAGGTTTGCTTTTTTGGAACTTCCTGGAATTTTTTTCTGAATATTTTCAATCTGCAGTTAGTTCTGGAACCCATGGATACAGAGGGATGACTGCATGTCATTGGATTTTTAAGATTTTGAGATATCATTGACATGAAAAATTATCTATGTTTAAGGTGTACAAGTTGATGCTTTGATATATGTATACCTTGTGAAATGATTGCCACAATCAAGCTAATTAACATCCATTACCTCTATCTAGTTACCATTTCGTGTGTGTGTGTGTGTGTGTATGTGTGTGTAAATCGTTGGATATTTACAACACCTGTCTCCTTCCCTGTACCGTCCACAGGACAGGAAGCTTATGCCCACTTTACAGATGCACTGTTGGGCTCAGATTGGCCACACCACTCATCAGTGACAGAGCTGAACTCCACCAGGCCTTCCGACTCTAATACCCATGCCCTATTACTTCATACTGCTTTCTGTCTGCATTCATTAAGTGCCCACTGTATGCATGATGCTGGGGACGATGCAAGGATGAAAGGGGCATGGTCCCTGTGTCCCCGAACTTCCAGAGCAATAAAATAAAACTATAGTATGTCCATAGCATGTGACTGCCAAGTTTAAAGTGCTATAGAAATTCACACCTCTGATGAGGGAGGAGATGTGAAGATGTCGCAGCAGAGAAAAACCATCCAAGTTTGGTCTTGGGAAAATGAGTAGGAGTTTTCTGGCAAAGATGGGGAGAAAGATACTGCAGGTAATGCCATAAGCAAAGGCACAGCAGTGGGAAGGCATGTGGCATGACTGGAGCATAAGGTGTGTCTCTGGCTGTAATGGAAAATACAGCCAGAAAAGCAGGTTGGAATGAGATCTTGGAGGGGCAGATTAGGGAGTTTGGACTTTACTTGGAATGCAAGGGTAACTGGGGTGGATTTTTGATGGGGGAGTGCTGTGATTAAAGCAATTCAACAGGAATTGTCACCTGGTAGCTGCAGAGGACATCTAAAGAGGAAGAAGGCTGGGGGCGGCGGGACCAGTTAGGAACCAGTTGCACTAGTCCCTGTGGTGGCTGAGAGCATCTGAAATGGGCTGATGACCGTGGGAATGGAGAAAAGGAGATGTGTGGGAGAGGAAGAACACATAGCTACTCAGGCTAGGTTTGCTAATGTTTTCCTGAAAGGTTAGTTTCTTTCTGAAAATTAAAAGGAAATATTTCAGTGATAGGCAGCCAAGTGGTGGATCAATCATGATGCCAGACTTCCTACATTAAGACAATACCTTGGATCCATCATTATACTGAATTTGCAGATCCATGAATTTGCAGAACAGTTAGTTGTGGGTAATGGTACAGCCTGTGATTGTGGGTTTGAATAAAAAAGCATAAACATACAGAATGTTCAGAAAATGCAGTGGTTCAGGGCTTCCCTGGTGGCTCAGTTGTAAAGAATCCACCTGCCAATACAGGTTTGACCCCTAGTCCAGGAAGGTCCCACATACCACAACTATTGAACCTGTGCTCTAGAGCCTGGGAGTTCTAGAGCCTGTGCTCTGCAATGAGAAGCTACCGAAATGAGAAGCCCATGCACCACAGCTAGAGAGTAGCCCCCACTCACTGCAACTCGGGAAAAGCCCACACAGCAACAAAGACCCAGCACAGTCAAAAATAAATAAATAAAATTTTTTTTAAAAAAGCAGTAGTTCAGTGACTTGCTCACAAACACAATTAATGGCACAGCTGGAGCTTGAAACCAGGTCTTCTGCTTAGTCCAGTGCTCAAATTAACGTTGTGATGATGACATATCTCCCTACTTGGATTTACAATGAAAAGAATGCACTCAGTAGAGTCTGGGAGGAGCTAGGTCCTTGTACTAAACAAATAAAATCTAACACAATGGGTGGCTATCAGATGTAGACCTTTACCCAACTTTATGCTACAACTGTTTGTCTAGCTGTATAAGCATTGTTTTGGGTTCCTGAAACTGAAATTGTTCATCACCAACACCATTTCCTTATTGTGTAACCAATTCACTAGCTTGTGTTTGGCTGCCAACTTGTGTTAGGTTGAAGTGTTGGCAGTTCTAACTACATACATCAAGGGTGTGTGTAATCTCCGTGTGCCTGAAATGAAGGGGTTACTGCCGTTCATCAGCTTATCTAGTCTTGCTGGAAAAGCTTCTGTGCAGTGTGTGGGAATGCAAGGAAGAGCAGAAAGGGGAACACTGCTGCCCCAGCCAATCAGACAAGCACTTAAGATGTGGGGATTCAGATGATGTCATTGATGGCCTATCAGGGTTGCCCTGCTTTGACTCTGATTGTAAGAGGAACGATCTGTGTCTTCGCCTCTGTATAGTAAGAGTCTGAGAAAAAGGGCTTTCCTTGGTTCTTCTTTTCGATTTTGTATATTTGTCAAATATGTCAAAACCCTCTTTATAAAGCAAACTGATAGAAGACAGGGTTCTTCCTAGTTCATCAAGTCATTCAGAGACCCTAATTTCTCTTGGGCCGCCCCTATCAGACATCTCTCTGGTAGGTCCGTTGAACTCTCATGATCTTATGCTGAAAGCTCACACAGTGTATATATTCAGTGACTGGGGAATGAATGCATGCACGAGTGCCCTGGGATGGTGAATAAGCGGGAGGCAGTCCATTCTGAAGGAGATCAGCCCTGGGATTTCTTTGGAAGGAGTGATGCTAAAGCTGAAACTCCAGTATTTTGGCCACCTCATGCGAAGAGTTGACTCATTGGAAAAGACTGATGCTGGGAGGGATTGGGGGCAGGAGGAGAAGGGGACGACAGAGGATGAGATGGCTGGATGGCATCACTGACTTGGTGGACGTGAGTCTGAGTGAACTCTGGGAGTTGGTGATGGACAGGGAGGCCTGGCGTGCTGCAATTCATGGGGTCGCAAAGAGTCAGACACGGCTGAGCGACTGAACTGAACTGAACTGAATGAGAATGAATGGTGTTTCTTCAAACTCCTCCTTCTTCTAGATTATTCCAGCATGCTGCAGACCACCCCTCTAGCCAAGCATTTCCACTTCCTCTGTCTCCCCTCCCTCTGCTAAGGTTCCCCTCCCACTCAACTGGACTGGCTCGGGGAGAGAGGAGGGAGGAAGGACTCAGGAAGGGTGCAGGCAGTGAAACCAAGGCAGACGGCCCACCAGGGAGAACCAGCTTGGTTTATCCGTATCTTTAAAAGGTCGCGCTGGTTCACTCAAATGACTATTAAGTGAGGCTGACAAAATGAAGCCCAGACTTTCCTACAGCTTGAAGGAGATGTTTTTAATAGATAAGTGTTTACTTGGGAGCAAAGGAGCCAATCTAGAACTCTCTCAGTGGTTTCACCTGAACACTTATTCGTCAGTCAGGGGGCCCTAGCCTGCTGCCAAACTGAAAAAGCAGGAAATACACATCTTCGCTAGAGCTTTGGAAGCCAAAGTATTCAGGATGCTCTCATTTTAAAAAAGATAAAATACTATTAGCTAGCTCTGTTCACCTTCCTTTTATTCAGATCCTTGTTATACCTCTCCCGCTCCTCCTACCCACTCTCTGACAGAAAATCTTATTTTTCCTGGTTTCCAAGCCCTCTTTTATTTTCTCCACATTTCGCAAGCATGAATAAAATTCCTTTGCTTCCTGGCCCGGGAACGTGCACCATGTAAAAGTCCTCTTAGAACAATTTCTGCCAACGTAGGCTCTCATGACTGGGGATGTACTGCTTCCAGAAAGAGGGATTGTAACAGAGTGGCTTTCTAGTTTGCCAATAGAAAAGTCCACCCAAAACCATTTGGGACTAAATTGTGAAACTGCAGTGAAACACAAAGAATGGTCTAGCAAACACTCATATACCCACAGTGCAGGATTGACAGCATACAAGAGAATTAGCTTAAAAGATACAAGAAATAAAAAAGATAGTTGAAGTATCTTTTTTTTTTTTTAGTTGAAGTATCTTTTAAGCTAATTGTGACCCCATGGACTGTAGCCCACCAGGCTCTTCTGTCCATGGGATTCTCCAGGCAAGAATACTGGAGTGGGTTGCCATTTCCTTCTCCAGGGTATCTTCCCGACCCAAGGATTGAACCTGGGTCTCCTGCATTATGGGCAGACTCTTTACCAATTGAGCCACCAGGGAAGACTTAGTACAAGAAATAAAATATTACAGATAATGGTAAAGTCCCCTTCATTCTCTTTTCCAGTCCCATCTGCTCTCCACCTTCTTGGGGGTCTATTTTATACTTTTTTTACATGTCTATATCCATAATTACTTTAAGATACGGTTTTGTAAATGTATTTCTTGATTTAAATGTATTCAGCCCTCTGTATCTTTAGATTCTGTATCCACTGATTCAACCAACCACAGGTTGGAAATACTGTATTCAGTATTGTGTAATACAATTCCAGAAAGTTCCAAAAAGCAAAACTTGAATTTGCCATGCCCCAGGAACTTTTTATATAGCATTTACACTGTATTCAGTATTATAAGTACTCTAGAGATGATTTAAAGTATGCATATGTACCTGATAAGTTGCTTCAGTTGTGTCCAACTCTTTGTGACCCCATGGACTGTAGCCCGCCAGGCTCCTCTGTCCATGGGATTCTCCAGTCAAGGATACTGGAGTGGGTTGCCATTCCCTTCTCCAGGGTATCTTCCTGACCCAGGGATCAAACCCGGGTCTCCTGTATTGCAGGCAGTCTTTATTGTTTGAGCCAGTAGGGAAGCCCCTGACTTAAAGTATACTAGAGGTCAAATAATACACCATTTTCTATGAGGGACTTGAGCATCCACAGATGTTGGTATCTGTTGGGGTTTCTGAAACCTGTGGATACAGAGAAATGACCATAGTTACCATACACTATAGGTCATTCTGCAACTTGCTTTTTTCACTTAACTTTATGCTTTTATGATTTATCCATGTAAATACACAGTTCTAAGTGCATTCATTTATGGTATCATTATATGACTTCCACAATTTATCCATTCCTCTACCAATGGATTTTTAGACTATTCAATTTCACTTACAAACAATGTATTAATAATAAGTGTCCCCAGCCAGGGGTTGAACCTGCACCCCCCTGCACTGGAAGCTCAGAATCTTAACCACTGGACCACCAGGGAAATCCCTTGAGTTTTTAAAATATATTGGTTTAATAATTGTAAGAGAAGATGCACGACCCCACCAACTGTCAGAGAAATAACAAATAAAAACAGTAACAAGATGCCATTTCTCACCCAGCTGACAGGAAGACAGTTCCACACACTCCCCATCTGACTGCAGGAAGGAGTCTCCAAGTACATCTTGTGTCTTTATACAAGAGTTTCTCTAGGATATGCACTGAGAAATGGAATTGCTGGGATGAAAGTAGGCTTTCTTCCAATTTTACTAGATACTACAAAGTGACCCGCCAATGTACACCTCCCCCAGCAGTGGATGAGCATTCCTGTTTCCATACTTTCTCACCATCACTTGGTGTTATCAGACTTTTTCATCTTTGCCAGTCTGCTGGGTAAGAAATGGTATCTTGTTACTGTTTTTATTTGTTATTTCTCTGACAGTTGGTGGGGTCGTGCATCTTCTCTTACAATTATTAAACCAATATATTTTAAAACTCAAGGGACTTCCCTGGTGGTCCAGTGGTTAAGATTCTGAGCTTCCAGTGCAGGGGGCTCAGGTCAACCCTGGGTTGAAGAACTAATTTCCCACATGCTGCCTGAGGCAGCCAAAAACAAAAAACCTCAATTACTGGGAATGCTTAAAGTCATTGTTTCAAGCAATTTCATTGAAGTTGCAACCGAATCAAAGGAGCACATTCCAATTCAGTATTTATCGAGTACTTCTGTTCATTTACACCCCACAGGCAAGCCAGGGTTGACAGTTATGCAAATAAAAGGGGAAAATGCTTAAGATGAAGTGGATGGACTTAGGGTAGATGTAAATAAGGTTAGATATGTCTTCCTTAGAGCTAAGTAGAATTACATAAATATAGTAGAATTGAATGTGTTTACTCATTTATCTTAATACATTAGTATAGTAATTTTTGCTTCATAAAGCATTTCCAAACGTGGGGAAATGTTGCAATCAGTAGCACTGAACACTCCAAAACAATCCATAGCTGATTCCCTTGGGCCTTTCTCCCTGTTTTCTCCCAGGTTTGTCGTGCTGTTCATGGATGACCTGGGCCATATTTCCCAGTGGAGCTCCATCATGGCTGGGAGTCTCGCAGGGATGGTTTCCACCATTGTGACATATCCTACAGACCTCATCAAAACTCGGTTAATTGTGCAGAACATGCTGGAACCATCCTACAGGGGGATCCTCCATGCATTTTCTACTATTTATCAACAGGAAGGGTTCCTGGCCCTTTATCGAGGGGTTTCCCTTACTGTTTTAGGTAAGATGGAACTTGTCACCTTGTCCAAGAAAAGGCTGTGTTCTTGGATCTATACAAATGATTTTTATATCTTTGTTGGTAACCAGTGAAATCCACTTTACTGAGTTCAAGGGATATATATGAATGTATTGTATATCTTTGTAACCCATTAAATTCATTTAACTGAGTTCAAGGTCCGTTCAGTTCAGTTTACTCACTCAGTTGTGTCTGACTCTTTGCAACCCCATGGACTGCAGGACGCCAGGCCTCCCTGTCCATCACCAACTCCCTGAGTCTATTCAAACTCATGTCCATTGAGCCAGTGATGCCATCCAACCATCTCATCCTCTGTCGTCCCCTTCTCCTCCCACCTTCAATCTTTCCCAGCATCAGGGTCTTTTCCAATGAGTCAGTTCTTCGCATCAGATGGTCAAAGTATTGGAGTTTCAGCTTCAACATCAGTCCTTCCAATGAATATTCAGGATTGATTTCCTTTAGGATGGACTGGTTGGATCTCCTTGCAGTCCAAGGGACTCTCAAGAGTGTTCTCCAACACCACAGTTCAAAAGCATCAATTCTTCAGTGCTCAGCTTTCTTTATGGTCCAACTCTCACATCCATCCATGATTACTGGAAAAAAAACATAGCTTTGACTAGATGGACCTTTGTCACCAAAGTAATGTCTCTGCTGTTTAATATGCTGTCTAAGTTGGTCATAATTTTCTTCCAAGGAGCAAGCGTCTTTTAATTTCATGGCTGCAGTCACCATCTGCAGTGATTTTGGAGTCCAAAAAAATAAAGTCTGTCACTGTTTCCACTGTTTCCCCATCTATTTGCCACGAAGTGATGGGACCAGATGCCATGATCTTAGTTTTCTGGATGTTGAGCTTTAAGCCAACTTTTTTACTCTCCTCTTTAACTTTCATCAAGAGGCTCTTTAGTTCTTCTTCGCTTTCTGTCTTAAGGATGGTATCATCTGCATATCTGAGGTTATTGATATTTCTCCTGGAAATCTTGATTCCAGCTTGTGCTTCATCCAGCCTAGCATTTCTCATGATGTACTCTGCATATAAGTTAAATAAGCAGGGTGACAATATACAGCCTTGACGTACTCCTTTTCCTATTTGGAACCAGTCTGTTGTTCCATGTCCAGTTCTAACAGTTGCTTCCTGACCTGCATACAGATTTCTCAAGAGGCAGGTCAGGTAGTCTGGTATTCCCTTCTCTTTCAGATTTTTCCACAATTTGTTGTGATCCACACAGTCAAAGGCTTTGGCATAGTCAATAAAGCAGAAATAGATGTTTTTCTGGGACTCACTTGCTTTTTCCGTAATCCAACGGATGTTGGCAATTTGATCTCTGGTTCCTCTACCTTTTCTAAAACGAGCTTGAACATCTGGAAGTTCAGGGTTCACGTACTGTTGAAGCCCGGCTTGGAGAATTTTGAGCATTACTTTACTAGTGTGTGAGATGAGTGCAATTGTGTGGTAGTTTGAGCATTCTTTGGCATTGTCTTTCTTAGGGATTGGAATAAAAACTGACCTTTTCCAGTCCTGTGGCCACTGCTGCATTTCCCAAATTTGCTGGCATATTGAGTATAGCACTTTCAGAGCATTATCTTTCAGGATTTGAAATAGCTCAACTGGAATTCCATCACCTCCACTAGCTTTGTTTGTAGTGATGATTCCTAAGGCCCACTTGACCTCACATTCCAGGATGTCTGGCTCTAGGTGAGTGATCACACCATTGTGATTATCTGGGTCATAAAGATCTTTTTTGTATAGTTCTTCTGTGTATTCTTGCCACCTCTTCTTAATATCTTCTGCTTCAAAAATGACAGAATGATCTCTGAGTTCAAGGTCATATGGATTCAATATAGAGTTGATTAGCTTTGTTCTATTCCATAGCCATACACCCCACTCCTAACTTTGGCCTGGGAGGGAGAAGGACAGCCTGCAGGTGGCTCAGCACAAGTGGACAGGCAAACAGTCCCACACACTCCCCATATGACCGCAGGAAGGAGTCTCCGAGAATGTCCATACATGTATGAGCACAACCAGGGTAGCAACTGTAGCTTCTGTGATCTTCAGAACCTTTGCCAGGACTACACCTGCACAAGTCACCAGGACCCCCAATTGCCAATGGAGTAGACTTTTGCCTTTTATCTGACCTTTTTTGCAGTATTTGATGAGATCCATCACCCTTTATTCTAGAAACCTGTCTTCCAGGATGCCACTGTATCTAGATTTCTTTTCCCACCTCTCTTCAGCTCTTTCTTGTGTGGCTCATCTGATGCTGCCAGCCCTCTACCTGTCGCTATTCCCCAGGTTCCTTTCTGAGTTTTCTTCTCACTCTTCATTCCCTCCCTGGGTGGCCTCATCTAAGTTAGTGGCTTAAACAAACATTGTAATACTCTAATGACTCCCAATTTCATCTCTATAATAACAATGACTAACATCTATTGCTCGTTATTATGTGCCAGGCACTGTCCTAAACGTTTTGCATACGGCTCCTCATTTAAGCCACATTTTACAGGTGAAATAGATGCTTAGGGAAGCTAAGCAACTTGCCCAAGACCACATAGATAGAAAACAGAAGATCTAGCAATACAACCGCAGAGCCGTCTCTCTTAGCCACTGACTACCACCAACTCTCAGTGGTAGTATGAATGCCTGCAATTGGACAACCCCACCTGATATTCCCTTGATACATCAAGGGATGTATCAATATTTAGTCAGGACTAAACCTGATGTCCTCATTAGTTGCATGTCTGCTCCCTTCCTGTGTCCCTGTGAACAAGACTGCCTTTCTTTCACCCAGTGGCCTAAGCCAGAAGAAACCTATTATCTCCTCAACTTTGACTCCTCCTCTCACTGAATGCCCACTTCAGCCGCAAGTGCTGTCAATTTCACCTTTTAAAGCTCTCAAGTCTGCCCCTTCTCCATCCGCATCTTCTCTGCCCCAGGTCACACTCTGATCATCTTTCTGCAGACACGAGAGGCTCCTACCTGGTCCCGGTCCTGGGTCTCTCCTGCCCCAGTCCAGCCTGTACCTTGCTCCCAGGGGTGTGGTGAGCTTTCTAAGTGCAAGTTAATCATTTCATCAACCTCTTCCCACTGCCCTCCTTAAAAGCCTTCACTGACTCCTGTGAGCTACAGGGAAAAACCCAAATTCCTTCTGGCATACTAGCGCCTTCAGACCTGGCCCTGCCGGCCAATCCTTACCTCATCTCCTACCATGCTCTACCTGCACTCCTGTGTTGGCCATCCAGAAATACTGGCATTTCTTGGAAATACCACTCTCTGTATATGTTGTTCCCTCTGCTTGCTCTGTCAGTGTCTGATGAACTCCTGCTCATTCCTGAAGACCCAGTTAAAAAGTTCTCTCTTCTGTGAAGTCCTTCTTGATTCCCTCAGGCAAAATGGATCCCTCTGATCCTTGTGTACCTAGCCCCGCTACTATGACTCGTTATCTGTCTGTCTCTCCCACTAGATGGTGAGTATCTCCAGGAATTAGCCTGCTCACTCCTCTTTGTATTCCTGGCACCTGGCAAAGGGCCCATCACATAGCATTAGCTCCACAAATGTTTTCTGAATGAAAATATAGCATTGGTATGTCATTTTTGTTTTTATTAAATAAATACTACATTTTTCTAAAGATGAGCAACACAACTAGTGTTAGCCCTTCTTTTAAATCTCATCTTAAGGGAGATATTTAGTCCCTGTGTAAACTTCAGATTGGTCCAAAATTTTCTGGAAGCTTCAAAGTGCCAACCACCGCAGTACTTGCTTACCACCTTTTCCTAGAAAGGTGAGGCTGCTGGGTGGGAGGGGAGTTTGGTGGAGAATGGACACATGTATATGTATGGTTGAGTCCCTTCATGGATCACCTGAAATTACCACATCGTTAATTAGCTATACCCCAATACAAAATAAAAAGTTAAAAAGAAAAGATAACTAATAAGGACCTACTGGATAGCACAGGGAACGCTACTCAGTACTCTGTAATGTCCTATATGGAAAAAGAGAGAGTGAATATATGTATATGTATAACTGATTTACTTTGCTGTACGGCAGAAGCTAACACAACATTGTAAATCAACTCTACTCCAATATAAAAATTTTTTTAAAAAAGAGAGGTGAGGCTGCCACACAGTGCAGGGTGCCCACTGGGCCCTGATATGGCCGCGTCATTCGCAGAAGCAAGGTCAAGTAACCTCCCTCCCTCACCACTATGATCTCACTCTTCAGTTTTCACAGAATGTTACCTTCTCAGCTGAAGATCAGTATCCACTAAACTCCAAAGCTTGATTAAGTACCTCCCACTAACTTTTTATTTAAGAGTGATTTTTTTCCCCAACACTCTTTTTTTATTTCAAACACCCCAAAATGTTAAGAGAATTGGAAATACCCTGGATAAACAAGGTCCTACTGTATAGCACAGGAAACTATATTCAATACCCTGTAATAAACAATAATTGAAATAAATATGAAAAAGACTACATAACTGAATCACTTTGCTGTACATCATTTTACTGTGCTGAAGCTAACACAACATTATAAATCAACTATACATAAAATAAATTATTTTTAAAAAGAATTGGAAATACCCATATACCCAGCATATATCGGGTCCTTCAATGAATGTTTTGGTTTATCATTTATCTATCCATCCCTCTAGCCATTCATCAGTCATGTATTTTTTGATGATTTTCATGTAAATTGCAAACATCAATACACTTCACCCCTCAACCTTTCAGCGTGCATATTACTAACTAGAGTTCAATGTTTGTTTATGATTCTTTTAAAAGTGAAATGGACATAGAATACACAAACCTGCAGGGAATCATTCGATGCGTTGTGATCAATGACACAAACCCAATCAAAATATACCACGTTACCATTACCCAAGAAAGTGCGTGCTGCTTCTGTTGGAGTGACTTTTCACAAGCCCAGAGCTGGTCCTGTTGCTTTCCCCAGGGTTTCCTACTGGCATTTATGTTCTCAAACCAGTGTCTCCTGAGCCATCACAGCCTCCCTGGCCTTGTTTTTCAGGTGCTCTCCCTTTCTCTGCTGGCTCCCTTCTAGTTTACATGAACCTGGAGAAAATCTGGAATGGACCCCGGGATCGGTTCTCTCTCTTCCAGAACTTCGCCAATGTCTGCCTGGCTGCTGCAGTGACCCAGACCCTCTCCTTCCCCTTTGACACGGTGAAGAGGAAGATGCAGGTGAGGAGATGTGTTTGGGGGGAACTTGCCTTGTTTGTGGGTGAGTAACAACAGCAGAGAACACAGAGCCTGAGCGAGACCAGGATCCAAAATCCTCATGACTGCTCATACAAACCCTCTGCAAAGCCCCACCCCGTGGCATTTCCGCTGTAACTTCAGGGCAATGGGCATGAGCCCATGCTGCCTCCCCATTCCCACCCTCTGCTCTCTTAGGTCTACAGAGAAGTAGACCTACAGGTGAGGCCCACTTTTCTTCTCTCACTTCATAGCTGCACTGCCTGTTACATCAAGGTGGCTTCCACAGTGAGGACAGGTCACTCTGGCCTTAACAGCCTGTCCTTCAGTGAAACAGCCTGGAAAGAAGCAAACTAAGCCAGGAACTGTCACTAACAAGGGGCCAGTAGTCCCTGATTCCCCTGTTGAGGAAGTAACTGCATTTGAAATGAGTCAGTGTCTTAGTGGGCTTGGCCCTGTATTTTCCTAATTGTGACCTAGGAAAACTCAGTTTCTCTACAGACCACAAAGGCAAAAGCCTGATACCCAAGGTCTCATAGTGAGGAACTGAGCCTAGAATCAGCCAATTCTGATTGAAGAAAAATCAGAATGGTCCAAGTAAGGATGAGGATTACAGGCAGGTTCACACAGTTGGGGGGTGAACTCAAAACCAAATGGGGCTTCGCATCTGCCCTGAACCATGCTCCTTCTCTGCTAGCCTCCCCTCAGATTCCACATCAGAAGGCTTACCTGCCTTCCTGGACTTTTCTGGGCAAATCTGGCTTTATACAGTTGATGTATCCTGAAGAGCTGCTCGGATATTCATTTGGGGCCAGTTGAATCCAGTTTTAAATGATCAGCCCTGGCTGAGTTTGTTTTTCCTCATGTCTGTAACTTCTCCCTCTATTGTCTCAGTGGCCCCCGGCTTCCCCATGTGCCTTTTTTGGCTGAGCCAGGCCTCACTTTCCTCAGCACCAAAAAGCCTGCAAGTATTTATCTCAACCTATAAAGAAAAGCTGCCTTCAGGACAACACACATCACAGTTACACCCAATTCTGCGGCTCCAGTCCATCAAACTTTTCATCTCTCTGGATTGTGTTCCTTTCCTGTCCTTTGTCCAAACAAATTTTTGAAATTGTCACATTGTAATTGTCATGTCGATGCAAGCTGAGAGCCTGCCTAGTGTATGCTTATTGATAAAAACTGTTATCCCTCATTTTAAGAATAATACATACACTTCAAAATGGTTAAAATGGTCAAGTTTTCTGTTATGTGTGTTTTACCACAATAAAAAAAAAAGGAATGCACATAGATTATAGAAAACTTGGGAAATACAGAAAAGCATGACAAAGAAAAGAATTACCTATAAGCCCAATAGCTATGTGTTATAGTAATTAAGTTTTACTTCTATGTGTTCATATGTATATGCAGATGTGTATGCATAAATATATATGTATATGGAAAGTTATTTTTTCATAAAATTGCATTCCTACTGTATGTAAAAATTATATAATAAATGAAAAATTATCTGCTTTTATCAGTTATTATTTAATGGATATTGCCTCAGGCCATCAAGTATTAAGAACATCTTTTCTAATTATCACATAATATTCTACCATTTGGATATGCCATAATTATTTTCCATTTTAATATTTTTTTAACTAGAGGATAATTGCTTTACAATGTTGTATTGGTTTCTGCTGTACAACATCATGAATAAATCATAAGTATATATATTTTATATATATATGTATATCCCCTCCGTCAAGCCTCCCCGTCCTGCACCTTTTAAGTCATCACAGAGCACCAGGCTGGGCTCCCTGTGTTATATACACAGCAGCTTCCCACTAGCCAGCTGTCTTCCACATGATGGTGTATATGTGTCAGTGCCACTTTCTCAGTTCGTCCCGCCCTCTCCTTCCCCTGCTGCGTCCACAAGTCTGCTCTCTACATCTGTGTCTTCATTCCTTCCCTGCAGTTGGGTTCATCAGTACCATTTTTCTAGAGTCCATATATATGCTTTAATATACAATATTTGTTTTTCCCTTTTTGACTTACTTCACTCTGTAGGACAAGCTCTAGGTTCATCCATCTCACTACCACTGACTCAAATTCATTCCTTTTTATGACTAAGTAATATTCCATTGTGTGTGTGTGTGTGTGTGTATGTGTGTGTGTGTGTAGTACAACTTCTTTTGGGTGTGCCATAATTTTTTAAAAAACAGATTTATTCTCTCAAAGTTTTGGAGCCTAGAAGTTTACTACCAAGATGTTGGCAGGGCCATGCCCCTTTCGAAGGCTCTAGGAGAGGAATCTTCCTTTCTCTCAGCTTCCGGTAGCCCTAAGTGTTCCTTGGTTTGTGGCAGTATAATTTCAATCTCTGCTTCCATCGTACCATAAATAACAATTTCTCCATGTTTAAATGTTTAGGCTGTTTCTAATTCTTCAGTACAATAATACTGCAGTGAAAGTCCTTGTATTTTTTTCACATCTATAATGACACTGTTTAGCTGTATTCCTAGAAATACAGGCCACAGAATAAAAATAAGTCTAAGGTCTTAATGAAAGGCTGTTAGTTGACACGTGCAACAGCAGTGAGTAAGGTGGTTTCACTTTCTGAATCCTTTTGAACCTAATAGCTGAAAAATGTTGTCATGTTGCTTTAATTTGAATTTCACTGATTACAAGCAAATTGCATGTTTTTCATATGTCAATTTGTTGTTAGTACTTCTTTGTAAATTTTCCGTCTGTACCCATTGCCTATTTTTCTAGACTATTTAGCTTTTTTTTTTTCACTAATCGGTAAGAAGTCTTTATATGTTAAAGGTATTAACCCTTTGTCATTTACTGCATCCATTTGACATTTGGCTTCTAATGCCATTTATGCTGTTATTGTACATATTTTACAATTTTTATGCAATTATATATACATGTTACTATTCTGGGGTTTTTAACTTTGCTCTTCTGTGTAAAAGACCTACCCCATCCCACAATCCTATGACTATTCACTGATATATTTCTTTAAATATTTTATTGTAATTGTTACACTTATCACTTTAATGTATTTAGAATTTACCTGTGGTGTGATATGAGGTAATCACCTAACTTTAAAAACAAAAATAGTTTACCAATTGTTTAAGCACCATTTTTGAAATAATCTCTTTTCCCCACTACTTTGTTCTATAACTTTTAGCCCATCCTAGATGTATATATGTTATAGGGTCTGTCTCAGGGCTGTGTATCCTGAACTGTAGATTTGTCAGCCTGTCCTCGTGCCAGTGCCACACTATTTCAATTCCTAAAGCTTTATAAGAGCCTTTAATGTCTGGCAAGGCATCTACCCCCTCAACACTCTTCAATCTTCCCTTGATTATTCTCAGTCATTTGTTGTTTCTGATGAACTTTAGAACTACCTTGGGATTATGACTGGACTGATGTTAAACTTATATACTTGGAATAATTTACGTAAAATATTCTGTCTTTATTGAGGAATACAGTATATCTCCCCTTTAGTTTCAGTCTTCTTTTTTTACACTGAACCGTATGACACTGCCAACAGCCTTTTTTTGACATTCCCAAAGGGCAACTTCATATGGTCAATTCTTAGAAAAGTTGATTTCTTCATATGATAATTATTCAGTTCAGTTCAGTCTCTCAGTTGTGTCTGACTCTTTGCAACCCCATGAACAGCAGCACACCAGGCTTCCCTGTCCATCACCAACTCCTGGAGCTTGCTCAAACTCATGTCCTTGAGTCAGTGATGCCATCCAACATCTCATCCTCTGCTCCCTTCTCCTCCTGCCTTCAATCTTTCCCAGCATCGGGGTCTTTTCCAATGAGTCTGTTCTTCACATCAGGTGGCCAAAGTATGGTCTTTCTAAAATAGATAGCTTCTTTAAAAAATCCAGAGTGAAGTTGAGTGGGAAAGAAGTGTGATATACTACAAACTTTTTATTCATTTTTTAATATCCTGGCCCTCAGAATTTCTTTTCCTGTCAGGAGTGAAAATGGGCTCTCGCTGGTTGGTCATCAAAAGATGGATGAGACTAAGGCTACTTATATCACCGGCTTCCATGCTTTGAGGACCACTTTTTCAAATAGTAAAGCCAGAGGCATCTACCCAGCACTTTCTGGAACCTCTTACAATTTAGTGTTCCTTATGCAGAGTTCAAGGTTTCATGACCTCACTTCCTCCCTAGAGTAAGCCTTCCCAAAACCAGGACCTAGAGGTTAGAATGTGTGTGCTCAGTCACTCAGTCGTGTCTGATTCTCTGTCCATGGAATTATCCAGGCAAGAATACTAGAGTGGGGTGCCATTCCCTTCTCCAGGAGATCTTCCTGACCCAAGGATTGAACCTACATCTCTCATGTCTCCTGCATTGGCATGCAGGTTCTCTACCACTAGTACCACCTGGGAAGCCCAGGGTTTGGGGTAGTCAGTGAAAAGGGGTTAGATTCTAGGACCAACTCCAGTGCGTGGGGTTTTTTCCCGCATACCAAGCAAGCCTCCAATGGCACATGGGAGTCCTACAGTTCCACTCAATTCAGACACTCTCAGAGACAGCATCAGATTCCTTGGGTTAAGGGCTCAGTCCCACAAGACTGCCCCCCACTTCAGATGCCGATCTCCAGTCTAGGTTGTCACCCGAGCTTCTGAAGTATAAATTAGAGGTTCACACAGCCTTGAATCCGATTAACTTGCTGGAGTGGCTCACAGAACTCAGGAAACTAGTTTATTCACTGGATTACTGGCAACCAGACTCCATCCATTTCGACACTTTCCAAAAGTCACTGTATTAACATAAACTCAGGTGTGACTGAAAAGGGTTTGTTATGAATACCAAGGTACCTTTATTGCTCTCATCACTTAGGAAATGTCAAGTTAATATTATAGGCGCTCTGTGCCAGAAATGGGGACAGAGATCAAGTATATATTTATTATAAGTCACAGTATCGCAAAGGGTTTCAGATGAAATTCAGTGGCATCTAAATATGGGAAGAGAGGTTTCAATCTTCTCTGTAAACTTTTAGCATTCCTTTCTTCACGCAAGAGCTAGAATAGTGACCTCTTATGGGGAAATCCAGCTACCACCACCATTCTACTCTAGAATATATATTTACCACAACAATTTACTGTATAGTGGAAGTGGGTTGTTGTCATTTAGTC
Organism: Bos mutus; assembly: GCF_027580195.1. NCBI lineage: Eukaryota > Metazoa > Chordata > Mammalia > Artiodactyla > Bovidae > Bos > Bos mutus. The sequence continues at coordinate 28,612,448 of NC_091646.1, read as the reverse complement.
CCTAAGTCATGTCTGACTCTTTGCGACCCCATGTACTGTAGCCCGCCAGGCTCCTCTGTCCATGGGATTTTCCAGGCAAGAAGTGGTTTGCCATTTCCTTCTCCAGGGGATCTTCCCAACCCAGGGATTGAACCATCATGTCCTGGTGGATCCTTTGTCAGGTGGATCCTTTACCATGAGCCACTAGGGAAGCTGAGAAGTGGGTGTTTGGAGGAAAATTTAATCATCTTTTTCCTTCGATAGAAACCTTCTTCATAATGCATACATACACAGAGCTCCAACAAGAAGCTTTAAAATAGTGCAAAGTCATGATAGTTGTAAGAAAAAAATTCAAAGAGGCAATTGCTTGGTTTTCATAAAAAATGATTAACATCCAGTTATGAATGAATGTCATCCAAAGATTCAGGAAGTGAATTCTTAGGGTTGCAGTCAAAATGTTATTTTACAGGAGTTAATAAGCAATAATGGGGCTTCCCTGACTGCCTGCAGTGCAGGAGACACGGATTCAATTCCTGGATCTGGAAGATCCCCTGTAGAAGGAAATAATCCACTCTAGTATTCTTGCCTGGAAAATCCCATGGACAGGGGAGCCTGGTGGGCTACAGTCCATGGGATTGTAAAAGAGTCTGACACGACTTAGCGACTAACTAACAACAACAATAAACAATAGTACCCTGTCCAACCTACATTATTTTTTAAATTAATCTATTTATTTTAACTGGAAGCTAATTACTTTACAATATTGTAGTGGTTTCTGCATACATTGACATGAATCAGCCATGGGTGTACATGTGTCCCCCATCCTGAACCCCTCTCCCACCTTCCCCCCAATCCCATCCCTCAGGGTCCTCCCAGTGCACCGGCCCTGAGCGCCCTGTCTGATGCATTGAACCTGGACTGGCAATCTATTTCATATATGGTAATATATATGTTTCAATGCTATTCTCTCAAATCATCCCACCCTCACATTCTCCCACACAATCCATTCTGTTCTTTATATCTGTGTCTCTTTTGCTGTCTCGTGTATAGGGTTATCATTACCATCTTTCTAAATTCCATATATGACAACCTACTTAAAAAAAGAAAATTAACCTCCCAAGGCAGAACCACAGGCTGCTTTTAAATGCAAATATGCATTGCTTTCTCTGGCCATTAGATGTCGCTGCAGTAACAGAGCGTATCTGAGCACTACGTGAGGGTATGGAAGCCTTGCAGCTGGTGATCACTGTCCAGTTTACAACCTCCTGATCCCAGCTCAAAATACATCTTAAGTTTGGAGGATAAGGAACCTAGAAACAACAGGCTAGCCCTAAATTCTATTGCGGTTGTTTGTTCCTGCAAAGTACTCAATCCAACTTCTTCAAGAAAAGAGAGCGTTCTAAGTCTCCCTCCACATCCTCCTGGGGAGCAGGCAAGGTTTGCCAGCTGAATGTATAAGGAGAGAGCTTTGCAGGGCAGCCAGGCTCCTCTGACCTGAGCACACTTAATGGTAACATTTCCATTCCATTGGCTTTCCTCCTTACACTGCCCATCAGGAAGCAAATCAACATCAGGTGTCCATTAGGTAACCAGCTGGACAGGAAATTTCCTCACCCCAACACTGACTGGCCACTTTGTCTGAAGGTCTCATTCTTCTAATATATATGCTTTATCCAGACACACACATACACACAATCTGTCCATTTAATGCCACTTCGGGTTGGAACTCTTGAGCACTAATGACAGTAATCAGAAGTCTTGTTTAACCAGCTGAGCCCTTCCTTCACTGTGCTTACACTCATTTTATTCCTTTTTCTTTCTCTTACCCTGGCTCCTGGCTGGCATGCTAGAGACTGGAGAGGTAAATAAAATTATGCATGTGCATGTTCTGATGGGATGGCTGCTGGTGGGAAGGGGGTGAGTCAGCCCTGTGCACATATACAATGAGGTGCCCTGCACCTCGTGTGCCTTCGTGGCCCCCAAGACCACCATGCCTGAAATGCCCTTGGCCACACTTCAGCACATTTCAACTCAAGCTCTTCCAGGTACACCCACCCTTGCCCCCTTTGTCTCTCCCACACCTAACCCAGAGCTTGGGACTGAAGAGGCTGGCAGCACTTGGTGTATTGAGAGAACAAGTAGAAAGGAAACAAGTAGATGGAGATTGATTTGCCTCCATGAGGACCAGGGAGTCCTGAGCAAATGGTTCTCTGAACAGTTCATGTGGAAAAAAAGAGAGAGAGAAGCTGCCGGGAAAATCTAGGGAGCAGCTGAGAAGGTGGAGCTTTGGAACACAGTGGGCCTTCTGAGAGGATCAGGAGGAAGGCTCCAGCCAAAAGCTGGGTCCCCGACAATTCTGCCTGACCTCCCCCTGTCCCTGCAGTCCGTATTAGGTGTCTCCGTTTCATCAAACATAAAACCAAGTGTTAGCCTGTCGCTTTCTACACAGGGGACTTTGACCTCATCAGGGCTCACAAGGCAAGCAGGATTAGGCCCGGTCAGCATTTGAACTAAAAGCACATAAGATGAAGAAGGACAAAGGTGGTATCCAAGTGGCACAGCTGACTGAGCAGAATATGCACAGTCTCTGGGTCAAGAGAATCCCCAGCTGTTCAAACTGAGATGCTGAACTGGGCACAGAGCTTCATCCATTCCCTCCAGGGTGCCTCTCCCCTCTCTGGGTTCCTCATGTTCATAACCCACATCCTCAGCCCTGAGCCATATTTCCTCAACCCTGAGCCATATTTCTCCAGCCCCGCTCCCGCACTTCTCATCGGTTGCTGGACACTGCTGTTTGGCCTCCACCTCTCCAGGGTCACCTCGAAGTATGTATCAAGCTGACTTCTCCCTCCGCTGAAACTGTCTTCCCAGGGTTCTCCATTTCGTTGCGGTCATTCCCCACTTACCCAGGCTGCAGACCCGGAAGTTGTCTCTCTTCCCCCTCCCCCAGTCAGCCTTGAACCCAGTTGGGTCGTCATTCCTAACACTCCCATGTTGGTCTTGTCACTGTCTCTCCCCTCCTCTAGGACCTTATCAGCTCATACGTCGACTACTGCAGTAATCTTCCAATTGATCTCAGGATTCATTCTAAAAATTAGCATAAGCATTGGGCACTGATGTACCAACCAGGCACTGTGCTACATGCTGTATGCTTATTATCTCATTTTAATCCTGGCAACAGACCTACCAGATTGGTACTGTTCTTATCCAGCCCATTTTACAGAGGAGAAAAGTGAGACACTAAGAGGTTCCATAGCCCACCCAAGTCCACACACTCAGTAACTGAGTAACTTGCATCACCAGGGTCAATATTCATTTCTGCCTCCTCCAGCCCAGCCTATGGGCTTCTGCCAGATGAATTTTCTTAAGATCTGCCTGTGTCGTGTCCTTTATTGCCCTGAGAGAATGAGGGCTGGGCCCCTTGGCCCCGCAGGCTGCCCTTACCAACTTTGCCACCCTTGTTGCACTGAGGCCCCCTCTATCAGGAGTTGCACAATCAGATGCTGGCAGGAACTTGGAAGTAGTGGAAAGAAGAGAAAGTAGGGAAACCCGGATAATATAACTAACACTCACCTCCTAAAGAATAAGCTTGCAAATGCACTCTGAGCCATCCTGGCTTTCAGAAGCATTCTGGAGAGCTAACTGCACTGTGCTTACAAAATGTGATGAGCATCTAAATACGAATTGCAGCGTGGAACAAAGTGGCCAGGGGAGGCTGCAGTGAGTTCCCCTTCTCCGAACAGTAGATGCCATTTAGAAATGTGGGCCCATTTTTCAAGGGAGCCTAAAATCCAGATTTTCCTGTGAGATCCCCCAATCTTTCAACGTTGGCAAATACAAGTTGTCAGATTCTGCCTGAGCTAAACAAAACAGGATTTTTAAACCTCTGCCTGTTCCAGCCTCCAGTTCAATCAAAATTATCTCCTTAGCCCCTCTCCTCCATCCCCCTGAAGAATAAGTGTATTTCACATTCCTGTCACCTCTGCCTGAAGCATCCACCTCCATCTCACCTGAGATGTGCCTCATGGTGGCTGGCTCTTAGCAAGTTGTTGTTTAGCTAATTCATGTCCAACTCTTTTGTGACCCTATGGGCTGTAGCCCACCAGGTTCTTCTGTCCTTGGGATTTTCCAGGCAAGAATACTAGAGTGGGTTGCCATTTCCTACTCCAGGTGATATTCCCAACCCAGGGATCAAATCTGCATCTCCTGCATTGGCAGGCAGATTCTTTACTGCTGAGTCACCTGGGAAGCACTCTTTTGACTTACAACAGCACATATCTGTTGATTTCATTTGATAAATGAGTTCACTTTTCCTACCCCTTAAACAGTGGTCCTATTGTGATGGATCAAGACATCCATCTTGTGTTTTGCCTCTGTAAAACCACAAATGAGGGCGTTCCAAACCACTTGAGAGGGCATTTGGGGGTAGGAGAATCCAAGTTACTTAAAGTGTGCTCTGTCAATAACTATAGATGCTGTCTTCACTGTCACTACCCCCACCCCCAAGGGCATATTTTGTTCCAAAAGCTTTGTGGTTGAACAGCTCCTTTTAGGTGCTTCCCTGGTGGCTCAGATAGTAAAACAAAAAAAATCTGCCTGTGATAGGGGATACCCAGGTTCAATCCCTGGGCTGGCAAGATCTCCTGGAGAAGGAGATGGCTCCCCACTCCAGCATTCTTAGGGCTTCCCTGGTGGCTCAGATGGTAAAGAATCTGCCTGCCAATGCAGGAGTGAAGTCGCTCAGTCGTGTCCAACTCTTTGCAACCCCATGGACTGTAGTCTATCAGGCTCCTCCATCCATGGGATTTTCCAGGCAAGAGTGCTGGAGTGGATTGCCATTTCCTTCTCCAGGGGATCTTCCCAACCCAGGAATCATACCCAGGTCTCCAGCATTGCAGGTAGATGCTTTACCGTCTGAGCCACTAGGGAATGCAGGAGACCTGGGTTCAATTGCTGGGTGGGGAAGATCCCCTGGAGAAGAAAATGGCAACCCACCCCAGTGTTCTTGCCTGGAGAATCCCATGGACAGAGGAGCCTGATGAGCTACCATCCACGAGGTCGCAAAGAATCAGACACAACTGAGCAACTAACACTTTCATTTTCACTTTTCAACCCCTTTTAAATGATACACTTAGCCTGTGTGTACACTCTGGTCCAGCTAGTTTAGTTTCCATAGCGTTTCTCCACGTGCCCTACCTCCTACCATCTCTCCACCATTGCTGCACGCGTCCACCCTTCCCTCCGGAAACCTTCTCTCATCTTCTCAAGAGGAAAGAGGTTCCCGGCTCTGAACGCCCATAGCTCCCTCTCTATAGCTTGCAGGCCCATGTCACATGCTTCCTTGTGTCATAATCTTCTGTGTTCATGATTCCTTCCAGACTGAGCTCCTTGCCTTTGGGACGTGTGTCTTACATGTTTCTCCCCACAGCACATAACCTCATATAGCAGGCACTTGATACTTGTTTTAAAATGAATAAAGTTCAGGGCTGGCTTCTGAGTTCCCACTGCCTTGTGAGTACAGAATTGAACCTTAGCTGCCACTGGATGAGCCCCAAGCCTGTGTGCTCATCCCTGCCCTGTGCTGAAGGTAAAAACAGCCTGCCTTTTCCTGCCTGCTGACCTAGGGAAACCTCGGCTTTGTCCCCTGCCTCATACTGCCTGCAATCCTTGCTCTGATAACGCACTATCTCCAACCCCCCGCCTTAGCTCTCCTGTTCTGTGTATCTCAGCTCCAACACCTGTTACCATTTCAAGATAAGTAAATACGCTGAAAGGACAGAGAAAAACAGTCTTGATGGACACCCCCTCTTCACAACAGCCTCCCAACACTTTGTGCTTGATGAATCAGCATCATAGTGTTTGCACTTGCATGTTGATTTCAGTAAACGTGATATGAAGGAACAGATCTAGATCTGGCATAAGGATGGGGATATGTCTGGAGGAGGTAACCACAGGGAAGTCTTCCCCCGGAAATAAGAAATGACAATAATGTGATAATAACTACCATTTATTCATCATGTAATGTGAACCAGGCTGTGTATCATCCCATTCCATCCTCTTCATCCACCCTATTAAGTAAGTATAGTTAGTATCCCTAGTTTCTAGGTGAAGAAATGAGGCATGAGGCACAGAGAGGGTAAGTTACCTGCCCAGCATTCACTTAGCTACCAAGTGGCTCGAGGGCTAGGAAATCAGGTCTTTCCTTCAGGCCCATGCTTTATCCACCAGGGCTCCCGGGGCTTGTTCCTGCTGCTGCTGCTAAGTCGCTTCAGTCGTATCCGACTCTGTGCAACCCCATAGATGGCAGCCCACTAGGCTCCACCATCCCTGGGATTCTCCAGGCAAGAACACTGGAGTGGGTTGCCATTGCCTTCTCCCGAGCTTGTTCCTAGATGCTAGGTAATCAGTTAGGGTTTTTTTGTTTTTTTGTTTTTTTTCAGTTCAGGATGACAGAGAATGAAACCTAATCTTGAGATTTGGGAACGCTGGGCCTCAGTTGAAAAAAAAAAACAAACCAGTAGCACGCTAGCTCAGAAACGGGCACGAGAGTGGCTTTGGCCAAGGAATGGTTAACTCAGTTGGAAGGGGAAAAAAAAAATCTTTAGAAAACCAGGCTGTTGGGCGCCCTGGCTTTCTTTGGTTACTGGCAGCCTGACAACGGAAAGCTTGAAGCCTGCAGATTGAAATGAGGAGCAGAGAACATTCAGCAGCCGTGGACCTTTGGCCGCCTCAGACTGGCCATGCCGCTCGGACAGACTGGGAAGAAAGCCCCAGCAGCTCGCCGAGCCCGTGGCAGAGCAGGTGCAAAGCCCCAGCATGAGAAAGTGTAGATTATTCTCAGCACACCTGCCAGGAAGCACTACATGCGTTTCAGGTGTGCTGCCTAGTTCAGCATTTCTTGGTTGACATGGCATCTAGTCTCAGGAGGACTAGAGTTCTGTTTCCCCAGCACAGCCAACTCACCCACTGCTCCACAAATACAAACACCGCTGGGTTCTCGGCTCTCAGGGTCATGGGAGAGGGTGGGAACGTTACCTTGAGTTCACTGCATCTCTAATTCCTTGCCATCATTTTGCTTTGGTGGCCGGGCCCTTTGGGAACTGGCAGCTTCTGCCTCAGTCAGTAGCATTGCCTTGGCATTCTGACGGGGGAAAAAAAGGACATTTTTCGGATCCAGGTAGAGGTCTGGACATCCCTCAGGCCAGGTGGCTTTGTTTGAGTATCATCATTAAGGTATAAGGAAAGAAGTCTCCCCTTTGTTTGTTCCAAAGGTGTAGAGTGTCCTAAATACTTTAGGGATGGCAGTTGTTGATCATGGAAACAAGACCATTCCCTAGAGGGCAGGCACGGGGCAGGGCAGAGGGGTGGGGGGTGGGCCCAGGGCCGCAGGGAGGAGCCTTCCTAATTCCATTCATTGTAAAATCACTCTGCCCTTTCCTCCTGACTTGCACTGTCTCATTCTTTCCAAGAGATAAAGTCTGGGAATCAAAATGGCCAACCTCTGCTAAGCAGACTTCTTTGAGGTCCAGCTGGACAATAACAGCAGCTAAAATGGGAGCTCCCCTTCCCCCTGCCTCCAGGGTTGGGGTGAAGAGCGGGGAAGGGAGGGAAGTCCCAGGAAAGGCCCACAGCTGTGAGCACTCATCTGTAGGCCCTGCTGTCAGGAGGAGATGCACACTGGGGTTTGTGAATCCCTCTGCTGGCATCAAGCCAGCTTTAGAAATGCAGCACCAGTTTTTACCTCCTTTCCCTCACATAGATGTTATTCATTTGTTTTGGAGATTTGTTTGTCTCTTTTTTGTTTGTTTGTTTGTTTTTGGCCACGCCATGTGGCATATGGGATCTTAGTTCCCCGACCAGGGATTGAAACTGTGCCCCCTGTATTGGGAGCTTGGAGTTTGAACCATTGGAACACCAGGGAAGTCCCTGTTCATTTGTTAAGGGAGGTGGTTGTTTGTTTTTTAATAATGTATTTACTTGGTTTTGGCTGTGCTGGGTCTTCATTGTTGCATGGGCTTTTTTTCTTTAGTTGCAGGTCGCAGGCTCTAGAGCACAGACTCAATAGTTGGAGGCACACAGGCTTAGTTGCCCCGCGGCATGTGGGATCCTCTTGGATCAAACCTGTGTCTCCTGCATTGGCTGCTGCTGCTGCTGCTAAGTCGCTTCAGTCGTGTCCGACTCTTAGTGACCCCATGGACTGCAGCCTACCAGGCTCCTCCGTCCATGGATTTTCCAGGCAAGAGTACTGGAGTGGGTTGCCATTTCCTTCTCCAATGCAAGAAAGTGAAAAGTGAAAGTGAAGTCACTCAGTCGTGTCCGACTCCTAGCAACCCCATGGACTGCAGCCTACCAGGCTCCTCCGTCCATGGATTTTCCAGGCAAGAGTACTGGAGTGGGGTGCCATTGCCTTCTCCGCCTGCATTGGCAGATGGATTCTTTACCACTGAGCCACCAGGGAAGATCCCCTGCTCATTTGCTTTTGATAGCTGTGTTTATCATACAGCTTTAATTGGCAGACTAGCTCTGTGGTCCAGAGTGTGGGCTTTAGATGCCAGCCCTGCCCTTTACTCTGTGTGTGAACTTGGGTAAACCACGTTGCCTCTCTGAACCTCATCTTTCCTCCTCTGTAAAACAAGGGGAGAAGTGCCTGGTTCATATTCCTGTGGAGAAGACTGAATGGGGTTAATGCAGACACAGAGCCAGACACATGATAAATACTCAATAAAGCTAAGGTACTATTTTTATTCTTGAAGCATCTCTTCAGAATCTACTCAGGCATGATTAGAGGCCTGATTAGAGCTACAAAAGCCAGGCCAGGTGTGTTTATGTGTTTTCTATGATCACTATAAACACACAAATGAGCTAGCATCGAAAGACCTCAAAAGATCTTCCCTCTCTATAGATAATGGTGAGAAGGGATGGTAGTGGAGTGGGTCATTCATTTGTTGGGTTAATTTAACAGGTGTTCACCCAGAGGCCACTGGGTGCAGCTACTGCATATGTCTGTGTATTCCCAGCCTGCTGAAAACTGGCATGTGCCAAATCTTTTCCCGCAAGCTTCCTACGCAGTCTCATTCCTTGTCAAGATGACACTAGGGACACCCCTGATGGTCCAGTGGTTAGGACTTGGTGCTTTCACTGCCAAGGGCCCAGGTTCAATCCCTGGTCAGGAAATTAAGATTCCACAAGCTGTGGGGTGTGGCCAAAAGATCAAAACAAAATTTTAGAAGGTAACACTAAAAGTTGGCTGTGCCCTGCACACACTGCCACGGCCTCCCTCGGCTGCTCCCCTGCCTGCATCTCAATTGCTTTCTTGAGTCTGGTCCAGCTGCACTTTTGATTTCCCCACCTCCACCCCCAGCTGGTACGTGGAAACTATTTCTCTTCTCTTCCCAAGCAAAATACTAGCCTGCTGTCCGTTTCCTCGCTGCCCCCACGTCACTGCAGGCTTTCCGAGTGGGTCATTATGAGGGATGGATTGTAGGCCTGCCAAGCCGGGAGCAGCTGCCTATACCCGCTTGCATGGACATCCCCCGCCCCCAAGGAGCCAGGGTGTTTCTCAGCTGTATGAGGACAATTTGGGGGGACCTAGCTCTGCCAAGAGAAACTTGAGCCGTGTGGCTCACAAGACATAAAGGCCCTTTTACTTTAATACCATTGGATTTTTTTTTTTTTTTTTTGACTTGTCTGACTCCTTGGGATTTGCCAACTGCCTTCCACGAATATACATTCTCAGACGGCTTGGAAACTGGATGGTGTGGTCTTCAGTTTGTGTCCTATGTTACTGCAGAAGTTAGAAGTTGTTTCCAAATAACAAGTAAGAGGTTATGAGCTCCTGTTGGCTCCAACTAGCAGACTCTTTTCTTCTTTTTTGTGTATTCTTTCTTTTGTCTCTCCTTTTACTCTTTTTTTCAATGAAGACTTTGGGTTTTTTAGAGCAGTTTTAGGTTTACAGCAAAATGGAGAGGAAGATACAGAGATTTTCTATACACCCTTGGCTTCCACACATGCACAGCCTCCCCCAGTATCAACATCCCCCACCAGAGTGGTACACTTGTTACCACTGATGAACCTACCGTGACACAACATAATCACCCCAAGTCCAAAGTTTACCTTAGGGTTCACTCTTGGTGTTGTCCATTCCATGGATTTATGCTAATGTATAATGACGTCTTAAGTATCCTCTCTCTTCATGGCTTGATAACTCATACCTTTCTCAGTTTAATATTTCATTGTCTGATACTGGTTCATTTATCCATTCACACACTGAAGGACATCTTGTTTTGGAAGCTTTGGAAGTGAAGAATAAAGCTGCTTTAAACAACTATGTGCAGGTTTCTGTGAGGGCATAAATTTTTAACCTCCTTTAGGTAAATACCAATATCTAATCAGCACAATCGCTGGCTCCTATGGTATGAGTATATTTAGTTTTGTAAGAAACCACCAAACTGTCTTCCAGAGTGACTGTACCGTTGTCCATGCCCACGAGTAATGAAGGAGAGTTCCTGTTGTCCCACATCCTCACCAGTATCTGTTGCCCTTGGTGTTCCGGATTGTGGCCATTCTAGTTGATGTGGAGTGGTAATTTGGTTGTTTCTTATTGTTGAGTTTTAAGAGTTCTCTCTATGGTCGCTTATCAGATATGACTTTTGCCGATATTTTCTCCTAGCCTGTGGTTTGTCTTCTTATTGTCTTCATTCATGCTTTTTTACAATTAACATTCTACCTTTTGCCTAGGGAACATATGCATTTGAAACAAAATCCAAGAGGTACAAATAATGTCCATTAAAAAGCTAGTTTTCCCCAACCTTTGTCCCTCGGCCCCTCCAGTTCTCTGTAGAGAAAACCCTATTGTTTCCAGTTTTTTACCTAGTCATTCCACACATGGTCTATCCAAAGATATACATAAACATGCATATTTATATTCTTTTTGTTTTTAGAAAATCAGCAGCATGCATATATCTCTTCTACACTGTTTTCTTTTCCACCTAAAATGTATCTTGGAGATGGCACCTTATCAGTCCAGATTTAACTGCCACATACTTTTAAATGGTGACATCGTGTTCCATAGTATGACATACTATCTCTTTGATAGACATTCAGATTATTTCCAGTTTGCTGCTCTTATCAACAATGCTGCAACAAAAATCCTTGTAACATACATCATTTCCCACATGGGCAAATGTATCTGTAGGATAGATTCCTAGAATTAGGATTGCTCTAATCAAGGGAATATGAGTTTACATCTTCACAAGTATTATTTAATTATTTCAGTACTCATGGAAAGAATAAAAAAACCTAAAACATTGCCTCTGGTAGAAGACCTCTGGGGAGTTTATCACAGAAACAATCAAGCACATTGCTTTGAAGTGCTTACCTATCATTTCCACTGACTGCAAATCCGATCCTTCTTTCCTTCAATATGTATTAAGCACGTTCTGGGTGCTGAGCATATTGGTAGCCTTTGGGAACAAAACCATAAACAAGATAGACATAGTCACTGCCCTCATGGTATTTAGTCTGTGAGGTATGGGGGGTAGAGAGACATGAAATAATTATACACTGAAAGTGAAAATGTTAGTTGCTCAGTCATGTCTAACTCTTTGCAACCCCATGAACTGTAGCTCTCCAGGCTCCTCTGTCTGTTGGATTCTCCAGGCAAGAATACTGGAATGGGTTGCCATTTCATTCTCCAAGGGATCTTCCCAACTCAGGGATCGGACCCAGGTCTCCCACATTGCAGGCAGATTCTTTACCGTCTGAGCCACCAGGGAAGCACTGTCCACTAGATCATTACAAACTGTATCACACGCCATGAAAGAGAAGTACGGGGTGACCAAAAGTGTGTACTGGGCTCCTGACTTAGGCTGGAGATCTGGGAAGACTTCCCTGCAGAAGTAATGTTTAGTCTCATCGGTAAGAAAGACTTAGCTAGGCAAAGGGAAGCACAGATTTGAAGTCCTAGGGGCAGGAAGGAGTTGTGGAGTAGGACCAGCAGCGTGGATTAGAGGAGCAAGAAAGAGCCTTCAAGGTCATTTAGTTTCAGCCTCCTTAATCTGATGTGTGAGGAAAGGAAGGTTCAAGGAATTCAAGGACTTGGTCAAGGTGAGGCAAATGGTGGCAGAGCCAGATCTAGGACTCAGCTTTCTCAGGTGACGTCTGCTGTAGAACACTGCGTCCATTCTGGCAGATCTGAACTTGACACCACAGGATAGTCACCTGGGTTTGTATGGAGGGAGGATTTAAGTTCAGGGCCTTGTGGTTAGTAACCTGATACGCTTTGTGTCTCTTTACTAGTAAGATACAGTTTGGGCAAATGGCAGTCTAGCATTCTAGGCTCCTGGGTTGGTTTAGTCTTCAGTATACTTGTCTCTTCTCCAAGCTTTGGGAGGTTTTGGGGGTTTTTTTGTTGTTGTTGCTGTTGTTGTTTGGGTATTTTGGGGAGTTTTTAGGTTTGGGGGGTTTTCTGTTTTGACCATGCTGCACAACTTGTGGTATCTTAGTTCCCCAGCCAGGGACCGAACCTGAGCTCTTGGCAGTGAAAGCACAGAGTCCTAACCACTGGACTGCCAGGGAATTCCCTCTTCTCCAAGCTGAAACACTCTATAGTAATGATAATGGTGGTTACTATTTGTCAAATGCTGTTCTAAGCACTTTACATGTATTTCATTTAATCTTGACAACAATCCTATAAAACATGCATTATTATTATTATTATCCCATTTTACAGATGAGGAAATTGAGGCTCGGGTAGGTCAAGGCATTTGCTCAAAGTCCCAAGGTTAGTGAGTGGCAAACTGAGGTCTCAATCTAAGCAGTCTGGCCTCAGTGCCCATGTGCTCTCACTGCCCAGGTGCTCTCACTGTCAGCAGCTGGGGGGTGGGCTCAGGTCTTAGCCTTAGCTGCTGTGTGCTATGAAAGGCCCACGCCAGCGAAACTCAACCTGTCTGCCTATCAGACTCATGTGGGGAGCTTGCCAAAACTGCTGACGTCCAGACCTCACCCCAAGTCAGTTAAATCACAGTCTCCAGGGCTGATTCCAATCATTGATGGTTTTGAAAAGCTTCCATGTTTACTCTAATATGTAGCTAAAGGTTGAGAAGCATGGCTATATAGCCATACCAGTCTTTCTTTCTTTGAGGATATCTTAATCCGAGCTGCTATAACAGAAATACTATAGATTAGGTGACTTGACAAGCACTTACGCCTCACGGTTCTAGAGACTGGGAAGTCCAAGATCAAGGTGCCAGCAGGTTTGGTATCTGGTGAGAAGCCACTCCCTGGTTTGCAAATAGCCACTTTCTTGCTGTCTTCTCCCATGGTGGAGTGAGAGACATTATTTCTCTTGTGTGTCTCCTTATTTCTCTTGTGTGTCTCCTTATAAGAGCACTAATCCCATTGATGAGGGCTCCACCCTCATAACCTAATCACCTGCCACCTCCAAATACCATCACAGTAGGGATTAGGGATCCAACATATGAACTTTGGGGACACACAGACAGTCAGTCCAGGGGGCAACCAGCAATATGATTTTGCCTTTGCAATCTGGGTGTCTATTTGTTTTTTTTTTTTTATTAAATAAAGTTTTTATTTTGTATTGGAGTACAGCTGATTAATGATATTGTGATAGTTTCAGGTGCACAGCAAAGGGACTCAGCCATACATGTACATGTATGCATTCTCCCCCAGACTCCTCTCCCATCAAGGCTGCCACATAATATTGAGCAGAGTTCCATATACTATACAATAGGACCCTGTTGGCTATCCATTTTCTGGATATCTGTTTAGTGTGACCCTTGTAGAGGCATTTATTCATACCATACCATGAGCAAACTCATGACTTTGAGCAAACTCCAGGAGATAGAGAAGGACAGGGAAGCCTGGCACACTGCAGTCCACGGGGTCACAAAGAGCCGGACACGACGGAGCGACTCAACACCACCACCATAAGCTCCAGTCCTAGCATAAAGAATCCATTCAGTGTGTGCTGTGGCACCCACATTCGAGGTTGCTATGTGGTAACAGGTTTACAGAGGGCTGAGGTAGTAATCTCACTGGAAATAGTGTAGCTTAGTGGGATAGAGCTTCAATCTGACCCAGATTCAAGTTGATGCTTTTTTCAAGCAGTCTGCGATTTTGAAAATTTCTCTTTTCTCGGGCTCTATTTTGCCATCCATAAAACTGGGCTAGTAAGATAATACTGCCTATTTCATGAGGCTCCTGTGAGGATTAAATGAGCTAGTCCATGTCAAGTGCTCAGTGTAATGCCTGACACCTATAACTCTGTAAATATTGGCCATTTTATTTCCTGGCCATACATGAGGCTTATTTGAGCCCGGTCACAGGTAAACAGTTGTACTGGGGAAAGCTACTAGCGACACTGATATTGAGGGGAATTTTGTTTGACATTTGACGAGTGCCTGGTATGTACAATGAAGGGTATTAGACCCTGAAGAGCTGGGACAGTGAGGACTGCCTAGTGTCTGCTCCCATGAGCTTGCAGGCTGCCAGCCCAGAGATTGCATCCAGATAACTTATACCAGGTAGCCTGGCCCATGGCAGAGGTCTAACCAGTACCTCAGGGAGCACAACACAGGAAAAGAAAAGACTGGAGATGTTTCGGTTCAAGTCCAAAGGTGGACTGCAGGCAGAATTCCGTTTCTCATGGCACCTCAGTCGGTCTTTTTCCCTCTAAAGGCCTTCAACTAATTAGATGAGACCAACCCACATTATGAAGGGTAATTTTCTTTACTCAAAAGCCTAGTGACTTTTTAAAAATTGAACTATAGTTGATTTAAATGTTGTGTTAGTTTCAGGTGAACAGCAAAGTGATTCAGTTATATATATATATTTATATTCTTTTTCAGATTCTTTTTTATTATAGGTTATTACAAAATATTGAGTATAGTTCTCTGTGCTATGCAGTAGGTCTTTGTTGTTTATTTTATATACAGTAGTGTGTATATATTAATCCCAAACTCCTAATTTATCAAATTAACAAAGTCTAGTGACTTAAATGTTAATCACAGCTACAAAATACCTTTACAGTAACATCCCAACTGGTATTTAACCAAATATCTGGGTACTGACCATGGCCTAGCCAAGTTGACACATGAAACTAGCCCATCATGGGGTGATATTGGGAAATGATGCTGGGAAGATAGGTGGGGGCCAAATTGTAGAGAGTTTTGAATTCTATTAAGTTTTCTTTGGAAAACACTCCTTCTGGAAGTTTTCCTTTGGAAAACTGGGGATTGGTGAAGGTTTCGAAGCAAAGCAATGACAGTATCTGATGAGTTTTGAGTGGTATACACAAGGGGTGAAGAGGACTTAAGGGAACTCCTATTTGGGGCCTGAGCAAAGAGGTCAAAACACATATACAGTTTGTGGTGTTTATTAGACTTTTAAGTGGAGAGATGTCAAGTTGATAGTTGGTTACATGATCCTCTGGCTCAAAGGAGAGAGGGGGCCAGAGGAGAACAGGAAGAAGGCCAGTGCAATTGAAGTGTAGTGGCGCAAGATGAAACTGAAAATATGTCCTGGCGCAGGTCACGCAGGGCCTGAGCCTTCGCGTCATGTGTTCAGCCAGTTCCTACCAGCTCAAGAGAGCTGATTATTAAATTGCAGCAAATTTGGGTGCTGGTTAACCTCACAGTTGGTAGCCTGCAATCTGCCATGGTAGGAGTATTTACAACATTGAAATAAAGAAATTCTACAACTCAGGGCTTCCTCCACCCACAGAACCAGTTGTTAAATATTTACTACAATATTACCACTACAGCTTACAGACAGCAGTGAAAATTTTATATTTATTCTCAGTGGCTTTAATAAAGTCATTAAAATATTTTAAGCAGGTGAGTAAAAAGATTTGATTTTTTTTTTAATCACTCTGGCTGCTCTATAGAGACAGAAGGCAAGAAGTCTCAAACTTTTTCTGTCCCAAACAGACTACTAAGGATGCTGCTACAATGGTCCACGTGAACACTGAAGGTGGAGTGAAGGAAAGACATCTGAAAGATTGTTAGGGTCCCAAGATTGACCATAGATCCTGATTCATCACAAATTGACTATAACTGAACCTGTTATATAATTTATGTAACTTGGTTAGTGTTTTTTGTTTTAGTGGTGGTAGGGGATCCCAGGTTGCACAATTATTACCTTGACTCATGACTGGGGGCTTTTTGCTATTTTACTGGAAACCAGCAGAAGATAGATCAATAATATTATCTCATAACAGAATAAGACAGTTAATTTCCTGCATGAGCACAATCTCCTCTTTTTAATATTTCAATCTTCCAGTAGCAAGATGCACTTCAAACCTTGCAATTAGGCTGATTCTTTCTAAGGGAAAGGAAGCTTAATATCTCTTTGACAGCAGTTCTTTCTCAATGGGATAGGAAGGAAAAGAGGCCATGTCAGAACAGTGCTAAGATGAACACTTTAAAGACATTCGCCAAAGACCCCTGACCATTTTTGGCTCCTGTAACTCTAGGCTGGAGACTCAGCTTGTTCGTTTAACATTCCTTTTCTCATACTCTGTCTGTGCTTGGTTGTTATTATACCTCAAGGGGAAGGCCTAACCCCAAAGTTCACCCTTTGCCTTGATGGAAAACAGAAATCCCTTTCCTACAGAGCTGAAATTCTAGTTGGGGGGTAGGAGCAACCAATAAAGAAAATAAGTAATTATACCAACTATGAAAGAGCAAGGAAAGGAGATAGGCCTGGCCACAATCAGTTCAGCAGGGTAATGGAGACAGATGTTAAACTGAGTGGGTAGAGTGGGGAGGTGGGAAGAGAGGAAGTGGAGTCAGCCAGAGTAGACAGCTATTTCAAGAAGTACAGATGGAAAGGGAGAGACATGTCCATCCACAGCTAGATGGATAAGCAAATTATGATACGTCTGCACAATGGAATACGACTCAGCAGTAAAAAAAACCTATTGATGAACACAGCATGGATGACTCTCAGAGGCATCATGCTGAGTGAAAGAAACGCATCTCAAAACAGTTACAAGCTCTATGTTTCCATTTATATGACATTCTCAGGGAGCAAAACTACAGGAACAGAACAGATCAGTGGTTGCCCTGGCCTAGGGTGGGGGTGACTGTGATTATAAAGGAGCAGGAAAATTCTGGGGGCTAATGGAGCAGTTCTATATCCTGATTACAGGGGTGGTCACACAGATCTATACATGTGTGTGCATGTATGCTCAGTCCTCAGTCGTGTCTGACTCTTGCAACCCCATGGACTGTAGCCTGCCAGGCTCCTCTCTCCATGGAATTTACCAGGCAAGAATATTGGAGTGGGTTGCCATTTCCTCCTCCAGGGGATCTGACTCAGGGATTGAACCTGCGTCTGCTGCAGTGACACGTGGATTCTTTATCACTGAGCCACCAGGGAAGCCCATCTATACATGTGTCTATACTCATGTAACTACGCCCAAGCAAGGTAATTTTACTGTATGTTACTTCGGGAACACGAGATTGGGCAGAGTCTAAAAGACAAAGATTGGAGGAAGGAGTTGTTTTTTCATATGGGAGGGACTTGAGTTTATTCATTTACTAAGGGAGGAAATCAGGTCTCTTGGGAAAGGTGGCCAAGAGGAATTCAAAGGTGTGAGATCCAGGGCACCAGTGGGAAGGAAAGATGATCTGTCTTCCCCACAAACTGTGCAACACAACACAAACTCCATCTGGGACAGAGGACACTGTGATGTGCAGGGCGTTGTGTATGGTGAGGTTGGGAAGAGCTACTGGGAGGAATGGGAAACAATGCTTCCAGAGCTCACCCTGCAGTATGATGGTCCAGCGGAGGCTAGAGACCTCAAAGCTTCAGTGGTGCCGACCTGTCCCTTTGTGGATTCATGTTCAACAGCTTGGTGCAGAGAAGAGGTTGGTGGGGAGGGGGGATGGAGATCAGCTGAAGGACAAAGGGCAAGGATTTTAAGACCAGGAACAAAAAGAAGGGCTGGGAGGTCAAGAAAAGGAGGACCATGAAGCCAACAGGGAACTAATAGCATGGGAGACAAGGGAGAGGGCATGTGACTAGATCAGTTAGTGATCCGAATGATTATGGTTAATAGGCATCAGGGAGCGGGGGAGCTGGATGGATGAGGACACTGGTCCAAGCAGTTCTGAAGTGGAGACAGAGGACTCATATGTCAGGTTAGGGGTTTGACTGATATTTAGAATACTTTATACAGAATAGTCATAGCAGGACTTCCCCAGTGGTTCATATGGTAAATAATCTGCCTGCAGTGCATGAGACACGTGTTCAATCACTGGGTTAGGAAAATCCCCTGGAAAAGGAAATGGCAACCCACTCCAGTACTTTTACCTGGAGAATTCCATGGACAGAGGAGCCCAGCGGGCTACAGTCCATACGGTTGTAGAGAGTCCGACACGACTGAGCAACTAACACTTTCACTTTCAGCTCATATTTATTGATCCTTTCCATGTGCCTGACACCAGTACTTTGCATGCACATCTCATTCATTCTCACAGCAGATACTATTCCTGTTTTCTAAATAAGGAAACTGAGGCTCGAAAAGATTAGATGAGTTACCCAGGGCCACATGACCAGTAAGTGGAGCAGCCATGGACTAGAACCCAACCTGTTTGACTCCAAGGTTTATGCTTCTCTGACTAATATACTCTATTGCTTCTCCCACATGGAAAAGCTTGATTCCATCATAATAAAATGCTATATTGACCTCAACTAGACATCTCAGAAACGAACCTAAGTAGATGTATAGCTTGATGTAAATGTGTCTGCATTTCTGAAAGCCACCTATAAGGGGCTGTCCCCCTCACACTGGATGAGTGTTGTCAATTCTGCCTGTAGATGGTATATTGAAAAGTTCTTTCATTTGATCATAAAATTATTTTGTCAAAGGACAAAAAATTACTTTCAGAGATGGGGCATTTTGGTGGTCAGCCAGAATGGTACTGGGAGTGGTGATGAAATGCATGGGGTAACCAAAGGAGTGGGTGGTCAAAGGGGTGTCAAGGGGAGGATCATGGATGCCTATGTCTAGAAACAAGGTATGAGATGGAATGACTACAGATGCTAAAGTTCCCTATGACGGTGGTGACTGTGGAAGAGGGGGAGCTACTAGGTGTCACAGGCCTCAGTGAGTGTAGAAGAGTGGCCAGGAGGCCAGTAACTGAAAACAGCAACGGGTGTGGTTTAGTGCCACCAGCCCCAGCTGAGAGCTTTTGACATGAGAGTGGCCAGGGTCTGGGAACAGAAAGTGGGAGCTGGAAGAATGCCCTTCCCTCTGCTGCCCATTCCAGGACATCTGTGAGGTGGGGAAATGAGCAGCCCCTATTTGAGGGCTTCATAGAGGAGGGATCATTTAAGACAAGGAAACAGAAGGCACTTAAAAAAGATTAAAGTCTCTGTTACAACCTGTTTAATGTAAAACAGTATCCTTGGCAGCTTGCAGCTGTTTGTGAGTATAGTATATGTGTTAAATCCTTATAGCTAATAAAGAAGACAAATGAAAATGAAAAAAAAAAGATTAAAGGCCTGAGAGGTGTCTACCATGTCCAGAGGGTATAGATTGAGAGGCAGTTGTAAGTGTGAAGTGGAGTCCATCCAGAATAGCTGCTTCCTTCTAAGAACAATAGCCCCAAACATGTGAATAGGGTGTCATGGCTTTCCTGCCCACTAATACTCATTCTAAGCCTACAGAAAAGATAGAGTCCTGTGGCGGCCATTTCATCATCATCTTGGCCAGGACACTGAATCTTGAGACCTTGGCTGCTTGACAAAACCATTATTTCCCAGTGACTAAATCACCTCATCCCATCTTCTCTTTCCTACCAGGCTCAGAGCCCCTACCTTCCCCATGGTGGAGGGGTGGATGTCCATTTCTCAGGAGCAATGGACTGCTTCCGGCAGATAGTGAAAGCCCAAGGGGTCCTGGGGCTCTGGAATGGATTGGCAGCCAACCTGCTGAAGGTGAGAGAAGTGGTCAGTCTCCCACTTGTCCGCCTCGCCACTGCCACCCTGTTCTATACCTTTGCCACTCCCTCTGCAGTTTGCCTGCAAACACCTCCTCTAGCACAGAGCCTGTGAATGCAGGCTGGATGTTGGCCCTAAAGAGTGGGGACCCTGTGCAGTGTTGGGACATCTGATACCCCATCCCAGAGGAGCTAAGCATTTAGTGTCAAGGTTCCCAAAATGGAGGTTCATAGACTCCTAAAAGGACTATAACCCCCTATCCTAAAATTGTATGAAAAAATGTGTCCATATGGGCGTATGTGCATCTCTCTGG
The DNA here is from genome assembly GCF_027580195.1 of Bos mutus. Lineage (NCBI taxonomy): Eukaryota > Metazoa > Chordata > Mammalia > Artiodactyla > Bovidae > Bos > Bos mutus. Next base: position 28,592,188 of record NC_091646.1, on the reverse strand, counting down.
GGAAAGGATCCATAACTTTTATCATTTTCCAAAAGAACTCCATGACTTTAAAAAAAAAAAGGTCAAGAACTGTGGACTAACCTTGCACTAGTTGGCACAGAAATGATTCCAATCAAGACAAGATTATATTAGGAATTGCCCAGCTGTCCAGTGGTTAGGACTGAGCATTTTCACTACTGAGTTCAATCCTTGGTCAGGGAACTAAGATCCCACAAACCATGCGTGGCATGGCCAAAAAAAGGCAAGTGTATGTTGACAAGCAGTGTTAGATTGTCTACATGCATATCAACCCACACCCAAGCTTCCCCAGGGCAGGCCCTTCAATGGCTCTGCCACTCCTCTCCCCAACCCTCACTGGGCCGGCTTGCATTTTTCCATCTTCCCTGATTCCAAAATAATGACCATGTTGTATTGTCCATAGCCTTTATCTCAGTTTACCCTGATCGAAGTTGATTGCAGATGCATTGATGTTTTAAGATTTTCACATGATTTTCATTTTCTTTCTCTACAGATAGTTCCATATTTTGGAGTTATGTTTGGCACCTTTGAGTTCTGCAAGAGAATCTGTCTTTACCAAAATGGTTACATCATGTCTCCTCTGAGCTATAAATTGACCCCAGGGGTGGATCAGAGTTTGAAGCCCCAGGAGTTACGGGAATTAAACAAGTTCTTCAAAACTGGACAACTAAAGTCTAAAAAACCAACTCTTTAAAACTGAATGGAACTAGAGGTGCATTGATTGAAGGCGTGTTGCAATCAGAGAGGAATGTAGCCTCAGAATTGTGCACGCATGGAGTAACGAGAGGGTGCTCCTGTCTGCTGCTCTTGGAAATGAGAAGATTCGGCCATACCTGAGCTCCAGAGTGATGGCCCTGTGAACACCTGCACCACCGTGATTTTATAACAAAACCTAGCAGTAATGAAATGTACAGTTTACACTCTGGATATAAATAGGCAATGTCAGTCAGTCAGTTCAGTCACTCAGTCATGTCCAACTCTTTGCGACCCCATGGACTGCAGCACACCAGGCTTCCCTGTCCATCACCAACTCCCAGAGCTTGCTCAAACTCATGGCCATCAAGTTGGTGATGCCATCCAACCATCTCATCCTCTGTCCTCCCCTTCTCCTCTTGCCTTCAATCTTTTCCAGCATCAGGGTCTTTCCCAATGAGTCAGTTCTTTGAATCAGGTGGCCAAAGTATTGGAGCTTCAGCTTCAACATCAGTCCTTCCAGTTAATATTCAGGATTCATTCTCTTTAGGATTGACTGGTTTGATCTTGCAATCCAAGGGACTCTCAAGAGTCTTCTCCAACACCACAGTTCAAAAGCATCAAATAGTTGAAAAGCATCAAATAGGCAGTGTACAAAACACCAAAGAAAGGGCCTGGCCATGACCCCTCAGAGCAACGTGCTTTTGAAGTGACTGGGCAGACAGCATGCTGGAGCTCTGCCACAGGCTCACAGGCTCACAGGCTCACTAACCCACAGCAGCCTAGTTTCACCCAGATTCACTAGAGACTTCCCGATCCAGTCATTCTAGAACTCACAATCCTGGCTGACTTTGGAGTGCACGCACCATGATGTAAATTATGCCTTACCAGAAACTAAATGAAAAGCATTTAACATTTAAAAGTTACCACCGTCATAGTAGATCCAGCCTTCTTTATTTAAGTTTGAAGCCTTCTTGTGTTTCTAGAAGGTAGTTTGTAGCATAACTGCTTCGTTATGCCCCAGAAAACCTTCTTTCAGTTAGTCATTGTATAGTTCAAATGGCCTGAATTCTCTGCCTTTTTAGTTTGCTTTGCAAGCCTACCCAGAAAATAAATTATTTAGCCAACTTATTCTCACAGCATGTCCCAGTTGCCTAGAGAGGATCAAATAGAACATTTGACACACACACAGACCCACAATGTAACTAAAAAAGCACTTTGGGCTAATCATGTCTACTAGATTTTTTTTAAATCAAATTTTGGGTTTATTCTACCTTGGGGATTCTATGTCAAGTTTATGTAATTGTACCTTTTGAATAGCCTATCTATGCATTAAAAAGCAATATCTAATATTAAGTTGTTAATTTATACACACACAGAAAGAGACTTTCAGTATGTTGGAAGTATTTTTCCCTATTAAATTTATTTTCCAAAGAAAAATTATGTGTTGGTCATTTATTATTAATTTGAGTTAGAAAATTATTGCTATATACATACTGGCCAAAATCTTTAAACTCTCAGAAACTTGTCCTATTGAAATATATCAAAATAACTCATTTTTTCAGCCACTGGGGCAGACTGTGTTTTATGGAAAAGAGAAGTTGATACACACAAGAAAATCTCATCTGTAGCCCAATCAGTTACAGTTTCGTTTCAGTTCAGTTCAGTCACTCAGTCATGTCTGACTCAGTTGACTGCAACTCCATGGATTGCAGCACTCCAGGCTTCCCTGTCCATCACTAACTTCCAGAGCTTGCTCAAACTCATGTCCATTGAGTCAGTGATGCCATCCAACCATCTTATCCTCCGTCATCCCCTTCTCCTGCCTTCAATCTCCCAGCATCAGGGTCTTTTCCAAGAAATCAGTTCTTTGCATCAGGTGAGTTTAGAGGTGACAGGTGAGTTTAACAGATTCTTAACCCAGAGTGAATAGTTCATGTTAGTTACTCTTGATTTTCCTTGAGGTGAACAACTTTTTAAAAAATTCTGAAAGCTGTAAAAAAATATTTTTAAAACTCTAGTACTGTTCCTAAAACAAATTTCCAACTTCTTGTATTTTCCCAGAGGTATGAAGGAAGTGTTCTGCTTTTCTGCTTTATGGTTTGCAATGGGCTCCACCAAACTGGGCTAAGTACTTTGGGAGGATTATAAAGATATGTGATGCAATATTGAGCCAGGAGTAACTTCTAGTCTTCAGGAACAAAACATACCTACACATATGAAATAACTATAATTACAAAGCAAATACAAGCAAGGGCATGATAATATAGCAGCAACCGTTAACAAGATTACCAAGGAGCTCCATAATTGATTCACTCAGTGAATCAGAGATTTAAAGTATAATCGAAAAAAACAAGTCTTTTTTTATATGGTGGTGGTGGTTTAGTCACTAAGTTGTGTCTGATTCTTTGTGACCCAATGAACTGTAGCCTGCCAGGCTCCTCTGTCCCTGTGATTTCCCAGGCAAGAGTACTGGAGTGGGTTGCCATTTCCTTCTCCAGGGGATCTTCCTGACCCAGGGATCTAACCCAAGTCTCCTGCAACAGTTATTATTTATTTGGCTGCTCCAGGTCTTAGCTGTGGTACGTGGGATCTTTGATCTTTGTTGCGGCATGTGGCATCTTTAGTTGCTGCAGGCAAACGCTTAGTTGCATCATACGGGATCTAGTTCCCTGACCAAGGATCAAACCTGAGCCCCCTGCATTGGGAGCTCAGAGTCTTAGCCACTAGACCACCAGGGAAGTCCTGGGAAGGAATGAGTCTTATATTACATTTTGAAGGAAGTGAAAGGATAATAGTTGGTGAAGAATAGGTTGAGGGGAGAATATGTTGCAGGCTGAAGGTAGCGTATGTGGTATCACAGAGGTGGAAGGAAGCAAAAGAGTGCGAAGACTGGCTTCATGCATTCGTTCAATGATAGCTTGCACTCTGGGCATCATGATACACCAGGCAGCTCAGGTCCTTGCCCACGTTCTAGTGAGGGGGGCAGTCAAAAACCTAATCAACAAGTGAGGTATAGATTGTAATGTTATGAGGGGAATAAACAGGGTGCTCTATTAGAGAATTACATGGGAGGTAAGGAAAGTATTTTTAATCAAGGAGCCAGAGAAGGCCACTATGAGAGGTGATATTTGAAATGAGACCTGAAAAATAAAAATGAATCAACCACATAAGGAACTAGGGAGAACAGAAGGTGCAACAGTGGTACTGGTAGTGGGAAAGGCTGGATGAACGACAAAGAGGTGAGCACAGCCAGTGTGGTGAGTGAGAACGGATGAGATGTGGCTGGACAGAGGTCCAGGTCATATGCGGCCACTGGGGCCATACTAAAATGTTCATTTCTAAAATAAATGAGTAAAGTTAGTTTAATTCTAAGTGCAGCAGGGAGTTATTGAAGGCTTTTATGCAGAGATGCTATATAATCTGATTTTCATTTTTGAAATATCCCTCTGGTTGCTATGTGGATAACAGATGGGAAGAAAGCAAGGCTGTGAGTAGGAAAACCAGTTAAGAGGCTACTACAAAGCCCAAGTAAGAAATGATGACTTATGGGGAATTCCCTGGAAGTCCAGTAGTTAAGACTTGGTGCTTTCACTGCCATGGGCCCAGGTTCAATCCCTGGTCCAGGAACTAAGATCCTGCAAGTGACATAACCAAAATATTAAAAAATTTAAAAAAAATTTAAGCGATGGCTTGGACTAGAAAGGTGGCAATAAGGATGAGAGGAGTGAATAGGTTCAAAATAGATTTTTCAGTTTGGGATCAGCAGTATGTGCTGAGCAATTGAATGTAGGGAATAAAAGAAAGAAATCAAGGATGGCACCTAGGTTTTTCACTTTTGACTTATTAAAAAGGTAGATAATGTTGCCATTTGCTAAGGTGGAGAAGACTGGTGGGGGCCCAAGTTTTGGTGGAAAAGGAATTAAAAGTTCTGTTTTGGACATGTTAAATTTGAAATGCCCATGAGACATCCAAGTAGGCAGTTGGCTGGACCATAGGCTGTTCATTTAATTGTCCAAACCAGTTGTGGTAGACAGAACAATGAACCCCCCATCAAGGGTGTCCACACCCTAATACGTAAGAACCTGTAAATATTTACCTTACACAGCAAAAGGGACTTACATGATTAAGGATAAGGATACTCAGATGGAAAAACTATTATAGTTTATCGGGGCTTCCCAGGTGGTGCTAGTGGTAAAAAAACAAAACAAAACAAAAAAAAAAACTGCATGATCCCCTAGAGAAGGAAACGGCAACCCACTCCAGTATTCTTGCCTGGAAAATCTCGTGGACAGAGGAGTCTGGTGGGCTACCATGGGGTCACAAAAAGTCAAACATGACTGAAGCAACTTAGCACTTAGCATCTTGGTAGGCCCAGATAAAGTGGAAGAGGAAGGTGGAAGACAGACTCGAGGTTGCAAAATAAGGCAGAAGAAATGGGGAACAAGAAGGACTTGGCTGACTTTGAATACAAAGATGCCCAAGAGCCAGGAAATGGAGATTTCAGTCCTACAACCACAAGGAATTGAATTCAGCCAACAACCTGAATGAGCCAGGAAATGGACTTTCCCCCAGGGCCTTCAGAAAGCACTGCAATCTTGCCAGACACCTTGATTTAAGCCAAGTAAGACCTGTGTGAGACTTCTGACCCCTATAACAGTTAAGATGATAAATTTGTGTTGCTTAAGCCACTGACTTTGCAGTAATTTGTTACAGCAGCAATCAGTTCAGTTCAGTTCAGTCACTCAGTCGTGTCCGACTCTTTGCGACCCCAGGAATCACAGCACGCCAGGCTTCCCTGTGCATCACCAACTCCCGGAGTTCACCCAGACTCACGTCCATCGAGTCAGTGATGCCATCCAGCCATCTCATCCTCTGTCGTCCCCTTCTCCTCCTGCCCCCAATCACTCCCAGCATCAGAGTCTTTTCCAATGAGTCAACTCTTCGCATGAGGTGGCCAAAGTACTGGAGTTTCAGCTTTAGCATCATTCCTCCCAAAGAAATCCCAGGGCTGATCTCCTTCAGAATGGACTGGTTGGATTTCCTTGCAGTCCAAGGGACTCTCAAGAGTCTTCTCCAACACCACAGTTCAAAAGCATCAATTCTTCGGCGCTCAGCCTTCTTCACAGTCTAACTCTCACATCCATACATGACCACAGGAAAAACCATAGCCTTGACTAGACGAACCTTTCTTGAAACAGAAAACTAATATACCAGAACATTATTGATAATTATGTCAGGATACAAAGCAAACCTGGGCTGTCCTGGCCAAACAGGACAAGTCTGGAGCTCAGGAGGGAGTGGTGGCTGGAAGTAGAAATTTGGGTGTGGTCAGCAGATAGATGGCATGTAAAGCCAAGAGACTGAATGAGACAACCAAAGGAGGAGATGGGAAGAAACTCCTGGGGGAGGAGGTGTGTGTGCTAAGTCACTCCAGTCGTGTCCCACTTTTTGCGACCCCATGGACTATAGCCCACTAGGCTCCTCTATCCATAGGATTCTCCAGGCAAGAATACTGGAGTAGGTTGCCATGCCCTCCTCCAGGGGATCTTCCTGACCCAGGGACCGAACCCACAACTCTTAAGTCTCCTGCACTGGCAGGCAAGTTATTTACCACTAGCACCACCTGGGAAGCCCTGGGGGAGAGGGAAGCAACAAGAAATGACATTGAGATGTTAGCTAAGGAAAGGCCTCGAGATGTAGAGGAGCTGGAACTCTTGTATTCTGCTATTGGTACAATCATTTTTAGAATAGTCTGGAAATTCCTCAACTGGTTTAACATGGAGTTAACCATATGACCTAGAAATTCCACTCCTAGGTATCTACCCCAGAGAAACGAAAACATATATCCAAACAAAAACTTGTACAGGAATGTTTATAGCAGTATCATTCAAAAAAGACAAAAAGTGGAAATGACCCAAATGTCTATCAACTGATGAATGGCTAAACAAAATGTTATATAGACATACAATGGAGCTACTTAGCAATATAAAGGAATTGACTATTGACACACACACAAAACACATGGGTGAATCTCAGGGTGTATATATACACACATATATATATATATATATATATATGTATATACACACACACACACACATATATATACATATATATATAAAGTGAGAGAAGCCAGATGCCCCCATCCCCAAAAGAATGGTATCATACTATATGATTCCATTCATATGAAATTCTAGGATATGCAAACTGATCTATAGTGATAGAAAGATTAGTGGTTGCTTGGGGAGGGATTACAATGAGGTTCTAGAAAAACTGTGGTGATGGATAGGTTCACCATCTTACCTGCAGTGATAATTTCATAGGTGTTTATGTATGTTAAAAGTTTTAAATATGTAAGTTTCATTGTATATAATTATACCTCAATAAGACTGATATTTTGTTTTATCTGAAGCAGTTATCCAAGGCTGGAATATATCAAACACTTTCTAAGTCTGCTCAAAGGGGCCCAAAACAAAGCCCTTGGGTGAGGTGGAGGGGCTTCAAATGCTAAGCTGCGGAGTTCAGGATTGATCCACTAAGCAGAAGAGAGTCACTGGTTTCTTGAGCAACATAGGTGATGTGATGAAAACTGGATGTGAATAAGATTGTTCGAGAAGCTGAAATAGAAATGAGAGATTAAAGACAGGAAGACTGGCCAGCAAATGAGGAGAACTATTTTCTCCTTCACTATCACACTGGTTGGGCGGTTTGGTTTTTTGTTGTTTGTTTGTTTGTTTGTTTCAGCTTCAGGCTTACAGGATATTAGTTCCCCGACCAGGGACTGAAACTGGGGCCTTGGCAGTCAGACTTCTGCCAGGGAATTCCCAAGTGGCTCATGTTTTAGAAAGTCGTTTTTTTGTTCAGTTGGAGTCTACCTTCATGATACTTCTACCAGCTGCCATTGATTCCACACAGGATGTCTAATTCTCTTCCATCTGACAGTCCTTCAATTAGGAAGAAAGTCATGATGGCCTTCCTTCACCCAAAGCCCTTTCCCCGTTAAATATCTCTTATTCATTCAGCCATTTCTCATATGACATGATTTGAAGGCACTTCACTTTCCTAACTGTCTTTTTTAAACATGTCCCAATTTGTTAATGTCCTCTTAAAATGGCATCCAGAAGTGAGCACAAAGCTCTATGGGCCAACAGAAGAGCCCCAAATGGGACTGAAAGTCCCCTGATTTGTTCATGACCATCATCTTGACCCATCTCAAGACTCATTAGCATTTTTTGGCATTGCCAACTTACAGTCAACTAAAACCCTCAGTTCTTTTTCACACATGCTCTAGCTCCTTATCCTTAAATGTCCTGCACTAAACAGAACATTAGAAACCTTTATTGTGGCCCCTCCCATTTTATAAGCCTCTGTTTATTCTGGACTTTAGCCCTTCTGACTCAGTTCCTAGAGATTTGTGATACTCTTTAGTCTTTGTCCTTGGAAGTCATCTATATACGTACTTTAAAAATTTGAGCTCATCAGAGAAGAATCTGGAAGGACAGCTTAATTTACTAAATATCTCTCCTTTTTTAATTTCTCATTGGAATTTTTGCAAATTGTATGGATCTGAATTTTATCTTTGGAATCTTTCACCCTCCTGAGCTATCTTTCTATTTGGAGTTTGAACAAGAGATCATATTTATCTTTTCTTTGATCCTTTTGACTTTTAAAACTCTCTCTCTCTCTCTCTCTCTCTCTCGCTCACACACACACACACACACAGGTTAGTTAACCTATCTGACTATGCCCAGCATTCCTTTGTTTAACAGATCCAGATCAGTCAGTCTTGGTCTGTTTCCTTATGATTCTTGTCGCTTTCACTTTACAATGAGATCTTCCTTACTTATTATCAGGAGTAAGCCTAGTTTAGCAATTTCCCTCATTGCTTCTTCAGTTTTCTGAGAACTATAATTATCAGCAAGAGAGTCAAGTATTTATCAGTGTGTTGCTATCAGAATAATGAAACCTGTAGCAGATACTCAGATGGTTTTTGTCTCTGATCAACATTTCTCCCCAAGATGATGACTTCATGAAGTACTATTCATAGCTTTTATCTATATGGGCAGTCTCTTGTATGCTTTCACAATGACAATCACTTTCATTTCTCCCTTTCATTTTCATGGAATGCTTTTCACCCTCCTACCAATGAATTACTGGCTATACTTTCTTGATATATTACTACTCTGCTCTCCTACATGGTATCTCTCTGAACCAGGTTTACCCTTCTTTTTACTGATGCCAGTCAGAAGTCCCATTCTACCAAGTTTGAACAATACCTAAAAAATTGTCTTTTCTTGCTTGTATTAACATTTTGCATTCACTTTATTACTCATATGGCGGGTGTGTGAGTACACAGATAACTGAGGCATTAAGTATCATTTCTGACCTTCTTCCTTGTTTTTTTCTGAGAGAGTAGGCACTGCCTTAGCTCTGTTTTCTCTTCCTTAATTCTATGTGTATACTACACAACTTCCAGAAACATAGTAGTTACTAAGAGCTTCTGCTATGTTTCAATGAAGGCATTTCTTTTTAATGAATTGACTAGTCTATATCATTATCAACATCATCATCATTATCATTGACATTAGTCCCTGTTTCCCTGGACTCTTGCTCCTGGTTTCTTTTCTTTTTCCTCTTTTTTTTTTCTTTTGACTTTTTAATTTTTTTAACTTTCAGAAATAAAAATGTTGCCCACACACACACACAAAAAAACAGTATAAAGAATTTCCATGTATCCTGCACTCAGCTTCTTCAAATGGTAACATTTTACATAACCATTGTAACTAAAAATAGTTGGTAGAATATTATTAACTAATCTACAGATTATGTATCCAAATCTCACCAATAGTACCACCATGTCCTTTTTCTGATCCAGGATCCAATCCAGGATCACACATTGTATTAATCTGTCTTTCTTCTTAGTCTCCTTTAATCTGTGACAGTTCCTTAGTCTTTCTTTTTCTTTCATGACCTTGACACTTTTGAGAACATCCAACTCCTTTAAGTACACCTGGTCATAGGCAACCAGGAGAGCTCCAGCTCACAGTGGATTCAGCAAAATACCAAGTCATGGCATGGAGTCACTCTTAAAAGTATTTCACCTTTAGTAAAACTACACTTAAGCACCCAAAGACGACTGCTGCTGCTGCTGCTGCTGCTGCTAAGTCACTTCAGTCATGTCTGACTCTGTGCGACCCCAGAGACGGCAGCCCACCAGGCTCCCCTGTCCCTGGGATTCTCCAGGCAAGAACACTGGAGTGGGTTGCCATTTCCTTCTTCAATGCATGAAAGTGAAAAGTGAAAGTGAAGTCACTCAGTCGTATCCAACTCTTAGCGACCCCATGGACTGCAGCCCACCAGGCTCCTCTGCCCATGGGATTTTCCAAGCAAGAGTACTGGAGTGGGGTGCCATTGCCTTCTCCAACCCAAAGACTGAGAAGGGGCAAATTTTACGTAATTATTTGATCATCTTTTTGTGGAGAGTGAAATATAACAGAACAGTAAATGTGGAGATCCTTGAAACAGTAAAAGAGCTTTGGAGTAGAATATGGCAGACACATCATGCTCAATGGAAGTAGCAGATGTGGCCAAGGAAAGGCTAAAAAAGAAAAGGGTACATAAGTGATAGCGAGCTGGGTCAGAGTAATTAATATTTGAATAAAAATGCATTCATCAGAATGTCAAGAGTTCAGACTAGAAAGGTTTTGAATTGTATAGTGAAATGCATTCTAAAACCACCTACCTCTAAACAAAATGCTGTTGATGTTTTGTTTTCACTGTTCATTCTCTCACCAGTAGAGGTAGACTGGCTATCACTTTCAGAGAACACACTCTATCATTGAAACTGCACAGCAAGGTCATTTCTGTATCCAGCTGCATTTCTATTATAATCAACTAATGAGAACCAAGTGGCCTCTCCAGAACACTGGTCAAAGATAGCCCCCAGGATCAACAAAGCTGGAGTGAAAATTGCTCTTCTCTGAACATGTGCTGTGTGTGCTCATCACTTTGGATTGCTCGGGTTCATGGAAAGACTAACGAATTGCAAAGTATACTTAGAGGAAGAACCTGACATGCCCAGAGGAATCTTAGAGTTGGGTCCTTTAACAGGCAGATCTGGAGAAGGTGGGAGAGGGCAAGAAATTGAGTGGCATGCCATCTATGTTTTCAGTGTGCTGGGTACCTAGGGCTCAGCTACAGTGGGTGTTTTCAACAGTTATTTTTGTAAACATGGCTGTGATGATTTAAACATAGGATTTGTGAGGGCACCTTCAGCTTCTGTTCTGAATCTGAGGAAGGGCATTCAAGCTAACAAGTAGGTTTGTAAGGACATGTGTGGCAAACGTTTTCCCAGTGCAGAGATTAAGGGAGTCAACAAGCCCTTGTCTCTTGACAACAATGGGTGTCAATCTAGTTCTGTCGATTCCTCTAAACTTTTCTGGAGATTAGCAATCCATTCAATGCAAGAGTACTTTACCTGGGCCCAGAGACCCAAATACCAATCTAGTTCACACAACCCCTTAACCTTAACGATATACCCTCTATGCTTTGGCTTCTGGCTCAAATAAAACCCTCCAGCCCAGTCCTTTTGAATGTTCCTCTGCCAATTCCCAGCAAGATCTTTGCTAAACTGCTTTTGCAAACAGGGGTCTGGGGCACGTGGACAGTGTCCCAGCTCTGCTGCTCCTCCAATTTCCTCTGGCTTCACCAGCGGTCCCATCACTTCATGGCAAATAGATGGGGAAACAGTGGAAACAGTGGCTGATTTTATTTTTCTGGGCTCCAAAATCACTGCAGATGGTGATTGCAGCCATGAAATTAAAAGACGCTTACTACTTGGAAGGAAAGTTATGACCAACCTAGAAAGCATATTAAAAAGCAGAGACATCACTTTGCCAACAAAGGTCCGTCTAGTCAAGGCTATGGTTTTTCCAGTGGTCATGTATGGATGTGAGAGTTGGACTATAAAGAAAGCTGAGCGCCAAAGAATTGATGCTTTTGAACTGTGGTGTTGGAGAAGACTCTTGAGAGTCCCTTGGACTGCAAGGAGATCCAATCAGTTCATCCTAAAGGAGATCAGTCCTGGGTGTCATTGGAAGGACTGATGTTGAAGCTGAAACTCCAATACTTTGGCCACCTCATGCGAAGAGTTGAGTCATTGGAAAAGACCCTGATGCTTGGAAAGATTGAGGGCAGGAGAAGGGGACGACAGAGGATGAGATGGTTGGATGGCATCACCGACTCGATGGACATGAGTTTGGGTGGACTCTGGAAGTTGGTGATGGACAGGGAAGCCTGGCATGCTGCGGTTCATGGGGTTGCAAAGAGTCGGACATGACTGAGTGACTGAACTGAACAGAACACCGGCAAAGTTCCAGGCCAGGGCCAGACGTAGGGTGAGGAGAGTGAGGCACTTGCCCGGGCGCCAAATGTTAGCGGACACCAAACAACTCAGGAATCAAAATGAATGATTCTTTTTAATGCACCATTTAAAAAATCTAAAGGAATGCAAAAATCCTTGATGAACAACATTTCAAATTTCTGAATAAAGACAGGCTCCCTTCTTGCACTGGTAGGGCCCTGCCTCACTTGCCTCACCCTCACCCTAGCCCTGGGGCTCCAAATAAACTTGATTTACAAAAACAGGCGACCAACCAGCGCGCCACAGTTTATCTATATGAGTTTTTAAAATACTGCATTCAATATTATTTCTCTTGACAACCAAATTTGGGTAGTGGGGGGGGATGTTGTTTGTTGGTTCTTTGGGGTCCCCTTAAATACCGCGCCTCACCCAGGTCCAGGCACACCGTGACCTCTCCCCCTCCGCGCCCCGGGGCCTCCCCTGGGGTCCCGCGTCCTGGTCAGGTACTCTGGGGCCGCCGCCTACTCGGGCCGGGTCAGGTGCTACGGGCGAGCCCTGGCAGCGCGGAGGGCGGCCCCTGCCGCACTCCTCGGCTCCTCCCTCTGCGCGCTCAGCCACTCAGCGGCCCCGCCGCCCCGCGCGCAGAGGCTCAGCGCCCGCCCCCGACGCCGGCCGCCCGGGCGCCGGCTCCCCCTATATAAATCAGCCATTTGCTTCGCTCCGCCCCAGAGCCCCGGAGTCCAAGCCGGTTCCTCGCCGATCTTTTAGTCGTCCGCTTACTCTTTCCTTCCAAGATGACAGATGCCGCCGTGTCCTTCGCCAAGGACTTCCTGGCAGGTGGAGTGGCAGCGGCCATCTCCAAGACCGCAGTCGCGCCCATCGAGCGGGTGAAGCTGCTGCTGCAGGTACGTCTCGGGATCCGAGAGCCTGACCAGGAAGTGGGGGGAGGGGCCGCGCGGGAAGCGGTGGTCCCAGGCCTGGGGGGGAACCAGCCCTCGTGATCTGCCCAGGGAAGTGGCAGCGTGGGAGCAGGGGTGGCCGCGGGGTAGGACCAAAAGCCAGACTTGAGAGAGGTGTTTTAGTGATCTGAAGTTCAGGATCTCGGAAAGGGTCGGGGGCGGAGGGTGGGCGGAGGAAGACCAGGGCCTGGGCATCCCAGAGCCAGCGAACTCGGATGGGGCAGCCCGGGAGTGACTGACTCCCGGGCCTTGGGGTCAAGGGCGAAGGCGCTGAAAAGGGGGACACCTGCCCGTACCGAGCACGTCAGGGTCGTGGCAAGGAGATAACAGCCTGGGGGAGGCCACGCGGCCGGTGGAGCGGCCTCGCAGCCGGCAGCCGCGCTCAGACCGGCCGGGCCGGAAACCGGCGCCGGGAAGCGCGTGTCCCTTGTGCTTCTGCCCCCGCGCAGCCGCTGGCGCGTTCCCGCGGCCTGGTGGCGCGCTCTGCTACTCCGGCTCTAGAGGGCGCGCCCGCACAGGCTGACGGGTGGTGGCCCTCGGGTCACCTCCAGGAGCAGGGGACCCGAGCGGGAGGGAAGCTGCTCCCAGGGACCTTAGGCGAAGACCACAGTCACCAGGGTGACCGCGCCTGACGTGGGACTCGCCCTAATGTCTCTGAACCAGGGTCTGAGATAATGACCTTTCTCCCAGGTCTAAAGGTCACGGCTCCGCTTGAGGGTGGTACCTCCTCACCCAAAGGGGTGGAGGTTTAATGCTTCTAGCTGTGATGGTGGCAGAAGGTTAGGAGGGTCCCACCTGTGGGACCCAGAAGACCAGACTTGAGGCAGGCGGGAGCCAACTAACCTTTAAGGGTGTCCGTTGAGATGCTGTATTCTCTTCACTTCTCGTGATTATCACTCTTTCTGTCAGGTGCAGCATGCCAGCAAGCAAATCACTGCAGATAAGCAGTACAAGGGCATCATAGACTGCGTGGTTCGTATCCCCAAGGAGCAGGGAGTCCTGTCCTTCTGGCGTGGTAACCTGGCCAATGTGATCAGATACTTCCCCACCCAGGCTCTCAACTTTGCCTTCAAAGATAAATACAAGCAGATCTTCCTGGGTGGTGTGGACAAGAGGACCCAGTTTTGGCGCTACTTTGCAGGGAATCTGGCATCAGGTGGTGCCGCCGGGGCCACTTCCCTGTGTTTCGTGTACCCTCTCGACTTTGCCCGTACCCGTCTAGCAGCCGACGTGGGCAAAGCTGGAGCTGAAAGGGAATTCAGAGGCCTCGGTGACTGTCTGGTTAAGATCTACAAATCTGACGGGATTAGAGGCCTGTACCAAGGCTTTAACGTGTCTGTGCAGGGTATTATCATCTACCGAGCTGCCTACTTCGGTATCTATGACACTGCCAAGGGTAAGTTTGCCCGTGGGCTTCAGAACTGTCCGTGTGAGAATGTTTAAAGGGTTGTCTGAAGGCAGCCAGGGTCACCCCGTACAGCCCTTTGTGTGCAGAGATGTTGGGGGTGGGGATGTGCAAAACAAGTGAGGAAGAGTCTGCTTACTGGTGAAAGTGTCTCTCTCCTATTCTCAGGAATGCTTCCAGATCCCAAGAACACTCATATCTTCATCAGCTGGATGATCGCACAATCAGTCACGGCAGTTGCTGGGTTGACTTCCTATCCATTTGACACTGTGCGTCGCCGCATGATGATGCAGTCAGGGCGCAAAGGAAGTAAGTTCCACTGGAGCAGAAGATACAGATGTGGGCATGGCACATGGGCACCCATGCCTGCCTTTAAAAATGGCAATCTGTTGAGATCCCAGGTGGGGTTGATTGGTCTGTGGCCACTGCACAGACTCCTTTCAGCGGGCCCTTTGGTGCCTATGCCTAAGGGGGCTTGCCTGGTGTTAGAGGTTAAGGCCAGCAGGTTGTCTGCACCTCCCTGTTGTCCTTTAGTCACCATGTTAAGACTGCAGTATTGGCCACACTAATGTGTAAATGTTGGATTTTGAAAAACTGACGATAGCTCTTAGAGGTGGGGCTCTGGGTTAGTCTAGTTAAACTTAAGGACTTTTCACCTCAGCCTCGGGTCACCAACCCTTTGTCTTTGTCCTTTGCAGCTGATATCATGTACACAGGCACGCTTGACTGCTGGAGGAAGATTGCTCGTGACGAAGGAGCCAAAGCCTTTTTCAAAGGCGCGTGGTCCAATGTTCTCAGAGGCATGGGCGGGGCGTTTGTGCTTGTCCTGTATGATGAAATCAAGAAGTTCACCTAAGTTATTTCCTAGTTTTTCTCCTGTGACTAGGCATGTTGTATTATATAACATATCTTGAGCATTCCTGACAGACTGTTAACTGTCTATTTATCAATGGCAACTATTTACTGGTTGAAAATGGGAAGCAATAATATTCACATGACCAGTTTTCTCTTAAAGCCATTTCCATGATGACGATGGGACCCAATTTTTTTATTCAGTCACTCCTGGCAAATAACAAATTTGAAGAAATAAAAAATACCTGGAATAGTTTTGTTTGTGGTTTATTTTCATTTAAAAGTACATTAGATAATTTAGTAAGGGCTACATTTGAGTAAATGCTACCTGTTTAATAAATGCTGCAGTATATCCTGAGGTGATGAGCTTTCTTCTAAAACCAATCTTCAGCCATCCACTTAGCAAAGAATAGCTTGTCTGTGTGACCCATCGACGTTGCAGACCCAGAGCAACCGAAAACTGTTGGTCCATTGCCTGTGGACAGTCACAGCTGATGAGCTTTCTCTAAAAAGCACTCTGGACCCACCTTTCCTATCTTGTGCTTATTAATGAAGAAATACTAGCTGAATTTTACACTTGAATTTCATCTCATTTCATGATGAAATTCATTCTTCCATGAGTTTTATCTCATTTAAACAAAAGTGTTATAAAGTGGTGCTAGTGTTAGTCCCTGGAGAAGGCGATGGCACCCCACTCCAGTACTCTTGCCTGGAAAATCCCAGGGGCGGAGGAGCCTGGTAGGCTGCAGTCCATGGGATCGCAGAGTTTGACATGACTGAGTGACTTGACTTTGACTTTGCACTTTCATGCATTGGAGAAGGAAATGGCAACCCACTCCAGTGTTCTTGCCCGGAGAATCCCAGGGACGGGGGAGCCTGGTGGACTGCCGTCTATGGGGTCACACAGAGTCGGACACCATTGAAGTGACTTAGCAGCAGCAGCAGCAGTGTTAGTCCCTCAGTCATGTCCAACTCTATGACCCCATGGACTGTAGCCCACCAGGCTCCTCTGTCCATGGAATTCTCCAGGCAAGAATACTGGAGTGGGTAGCCATTCCCTTCAGGGGATCTTCCTGACCCAGGGATCAAACCCAGACCTGTATTGCAGGTGGATTCTTTACTGTCAGCCACCAGGGAAGCCCATAAGGTGGTAACAGCAATTTTTGTCCAATTGCCTTCCCTCCTCCATCTTCACCTGTCTCAAGTCAATCTAATCCTGTTCAAAGCAGAGGATTAGAACTGGCATAGTTAGGCAGTGCTGAGATGGCAGTACTGTTAAAGATTATGGAGAGAGCTGCCAAGAACTCAAATCTCACTTTTCAAAAAGGAAACCACATCTACATTTTGGTTGGCATTTTAATCAGGCCAGTTAATGGAGGATGCATGTTTCTTTTGGAAAAGTCCTTCCTTGGGATCCACATGAGAATGTGTTTGCAATTTCTGCAGCTCTTGTAGCCTCAGAAATCCAGGGATTTTACCTGGAACATGAGGTTTGTAGGAAGCACCATGGCCGGCAAACCACAACATTCAAAGTAGAAAATGATAGGTAATCCACTGGCACAGGTGAAAGTTCCTGAGGAATGCGACATACACTAGCATGTTTACCTGCCACTCGTAGATAGGGTCTGCACAGCAGGCGTTACTGCCCACAGGTTCCTAGTGCTTTTTGTTACGTGCCACCTGGCCAAGCACCTGAGTCAACACATGTACACATGTCAAGTTATATACCTTAAATATACACAATGTTTTTATATAATGGATTTATCCCTGACCTTCAGTGATACTGACAATAAAAAGTATCTTACTAAAGTTGCTTAAAAAAAAACCCACAAAACTACTGGTATCAAGCCTGAATTCTGCCACAACTGTGCTGTTGGGGAAGTTAATTTCAAGCCTCAGTTTTCCTCATCTATAAAATGAGGATATTGATAATGCCTGCCTTTGAGAGTTGTTTCAAGGATTAAAGAAGGAGATTCCATTTCGTTCCCTGGGTCAGGAAGATTCCCTGGAGAAGGAAATGGCAACCCACTCCAGTATTCTTGCCTGGAGAATTCCATGGACTGAGGAGCCTGGCGGGCTACAGTCCATGGTGTCACAAAGAGTTGTATACGACTGAGTGATTAACACTACCACCACATCTACCATAGAACATACATAACGTTGTAAGTGGTAACTATGATAATTATTAAGAGACAGTTAAGATTTCAGGGGCTCCAAAATCAGAAGTACCTGGATTTGAATCCCAGCTCTGCTGCTTACTTAACTGTATGGCCTTGGGCAAGTCACTTATCCTGGGTCTCAGTTTCCTCATCTGTAAAATGGGGATATAACAGTGCTAGCCATATTTCCTTGGGGTCTAGGGAGTGAGAGTTAAGTAACATAAAGCATGTAAAGCAATCAATGTAGTGCCCGGCATCTAGCAAGCTCTCTGATGTGAGTTTTTCCTAATTAGACATCCATTTTGTGGAATGAAGATCTGCCTAAGCAGAGAACTACTTAAGAATGAACTCAAACTCACTTCTCTTTTCTCTGTAACAGCCTAGATATACTATTTTGTGTAGGATTTATGTAAAATAAACTTCAGATTGGGTCTTTTTTCAGAGAATTTGATCCTGAAAGGGGATAAGAGGCTCTTCACTTAGGGCTGCAAACCATAATACAAGAGAACCCAAGCCCCCTTTATGGTTATTACAATAGATGTGGACTCACTGAGCTGGCAGCTATTAAAATAAACCTAGGACCAAGCGTTAATGATCAGAAAGAAAGAAGTGGTGCTTCCTACAATTGGGTGGCTGACATAGATGAGGTGTGTTTTTTTTTTTTCCCTCTTTCTATTCTTGTTGTTCAATGATTTCTGAAATTTAATTTAAAGACAAAGTGGTTTTAATCTCTCCAAGCTGTGCAGGATAGTGCTATAGAATTCATTATGTCCATTATGCTCATGCGAACATTGATAGTACACAATCTTAGCAACCCCCTAATTTATGCCATTGTTTTGTTACTATTCAAAGCCTAACAGAATCTGTGAAGCCCAATTCCAGGTGAGAGAGCCAGTATACAGGTCAGCTTGCACACAGCCTCGCTCTCCATTCCAGGGGCCACTCGGCTCAGTCACTGGAGGCAGTGCTCCGGGTGCTCCGACCACCACCGCTGGATAAAGAAACCAGGAGTGTCTTCCCACAGGGGCAGTTGTGGATGGTAAGTCATTTAAGCCATTATTTTGTATTAAAAGAGATGTGGATATGTTAGTGAGTCTATTGCACAATTTGAATGCATTTTAAAGCTGTAGAAAGAGTTCTGGCACTGCCCTCAGACCCCAGGGGGAACCCTTTCAGCCTCCTCTGCCATTACAGATACTAAGGTACAAAAAAATTTTAAAGTACTACCGTGCCGGCTGCTAGATTTTCACGGGTCCGTGTTCCTGTGGTACATTTCCTTTTTCCTAGGAGGTTTGTAAGCATAGTATTTCTAATTTGTATTGGGGGTTTTTAACACAGTTAGTATCTGTACATGGTCCTCAAAGTTGAACATTAAAGATATAAAATGAAAAGTAAGCATTTCCTCTGTCCCATCCCTAACCCCCGTCTTCAAAAGTAACCATTATGAACAGTTTCTTGTCTATTGAAACAAAAAAAAATTTGTAATGCTTATTGTTGTGAGAGTAGCTGATTTGTTTTTTATTTGAATCCTATTCTGACGGCTTGGATTCAAAATGGCATGATTCTTTTAGACCAGTGTCAGACTCTGGGGACCAGGACTTACAGATGCTGTCAGAGGCAGGAGGGTGGGGAACGGGTAGTTTCTGGATTCTGAGCAAGGATTTCTAAATGTGATTCTTTATTAAAACCTTAAAAGGAAGCCAGTATTTTCCTTTGCGGTTTTAGCTTTGGTTGCTGAGTGACCTGGGGGCAAGTCACTTTTCACATCAGAACCTTAATTTCTCCTTTAAAGTTCCTTCCAGTTGAGATGTTCTCTGGCTCCATCATTTTTACATAAAGCAGAATCAGTGAAAGGACTGGGATTAGGTGATTTAATCCTCCCCGAGAACATTTTAAACTATTTAACACAGTTGAAAGTGAGTAGTCTCTGACTCAGAACAGTCATTTGCAGACTGTGTGGGTGGGTTGGTGTTGGCAAGTAAAATTACAAATGTAAAGATTTACATTAATTTTGAGACCAAGAAGCTGAGCAACAAAATTACAGCTTGGAGTTTGGGTCAAAGGAGGTTTGATTTACCTCAAAATAGTTAATATCCGTCTTTTCAAAGCCTCATCTTATTATCTGTAATATGCACTTTGGTATGCGAATGGCCATATATTTGAACAACAAATACGGGATGCTACAATTTCTGGACACAAAAAAGTACCTTGTGTTCTACTCAAAATTTTTGGAGGAGCTTTCCCATCATTTC
The DNA here is from genome assembly GCF_027580195.1 of Bos mutus. NCBI lineage: Eukaryota > Metazoa > Chordata > Mammalia > Artiodactyla > Bovidae > Bos > Bos mutus. The sequence continues at coordinate 28,572,485 of NC_091646.1, read as the reverse complement.
AGCCATTTATTTGGTTTAAATGCAGGTGCACAAGTTCAGATGCATGGTATTCTTCTTAGCCAAAGGCTTAAAAGAGCCTTTGGTATCCCGGCAACAAATATAAACAACATTCAAGTGACAGATTGGGCAGTATTTTCACTATACCCTCTTCAGAGACACAACTGAGTTACAGGCTAAATAATCCATGACTGTCAGTTGAAGAGAGGTCCCCATCCTGGGATTTCATTTCCTTGGGTGACTTTTGTAATGAGGGGAGGAAATTTAACACTGTTGAGATTTAAGGGAACTTCTGGGATCTAATCACAAGACACGTTTCACCCTCTCTAATGTTTTCACTCCCACAATGGAGATGGTTGTGGCCATTAACACATAACCAGGGCAAAGTCTTTGCTAGACCGCTATTGACAGATCAGCTTCCTAGGGCTTCGTGTTTAGGAGTGCAAAGGGAAACGCTTCTGTCTAAATGAGTTTCCAATGCCCTGCTGGGTGAGGAGCAAATGTACTCTCTCCTGATGGAGAGAGACGTGCCAAGAACCTAACGATGCTTCAGCCTTGAAGCCACCCATTGCATGGGCCCCTTCCCAGCCCTGAGAGGTGCCACAGCAATATATTCATTTGGTCATTGGGTTTTGTAAAATGTTCAAAAGATATATTTGTGTTTTTTAAAAGGGAGTACCCAAATAATATAATTATATAAACTGATATCCCCACAAAACCTGCATCTAAGCCTGCTGGTGGAGCTGGAATAGATGAAGGAATTTGGAGGCAGCCCTGTACATGAAGGCAGAGGCATTACCCAGGCCTGGGACTTCCTTGTCACCTGGTCTCCTCACTGCTCCCCATCTTCTTGCCCAGGACTTGCTCATAAGACTCTTCTGGACTGGAGGTCTCGTTTTCTTTTTTTCTTTTCTTTTCTTTTTTTTTTTTAATTCAAGTATAGTTGCTTTGAGGGCTTCCTCGGTGGCTCAGATGATAAAAAATCTGCCTGCAATACGGGAGACCCAAGTTCGATTCCTGGGTGGGGAAGATCCCCTGGAGAAGGAAATGGCAACCCACCCCAGTATTCTTGCCTGGAGAATTCCATGGACAGAGGAGCCTGGAGAGCTACACTCCATGGGGTCGCAAAGAGTCAGACACAGCTAAGCAACTAACACACACACAACACACACTGTTGCTTTAACATGTTGTGTTAGTTTCTGCTGAGGCCTCATTTTCAAAGACCAAACTTTCTCACTTGACAGCTCTCCAATTTTCACCTAACTGCTTTCTGCCTCAGTTTCCCCACCTATCATACACAGATAACAACACTACCCCATGAAAATTAACAGGGTTAATATGTGTAAAGTGCTTAGAACAATGTGGACACCTGCTTTACACAATTTTGCTGACTGTTACTGGGCTTCCCTGGTAGCTCAGTGGTAAAGAATCTGCCTGCCAATGCAGAAGACATGGGTTTGATCTCTGGGTAGATCCCCTGGAGAAGGAAATGGCAACTCACTCCAATATTCTTCCCTGAGAAATCCCATGGACAGAGAAGCCTGGTGGGCTACAGTCCATGGGGTCACAAACAGTCGGACACACCTTAGCAACTAAACAACAACGACTGTTACTGTTTTATTGGATGCCTTAAATGAGTTTTGTTTCATCCATGGGAGACTGATGTAATGGACTTATCCCTGACCTACAGATTTCTAAAACAGTCACGAAAATGCCACATGTCCCATAGAAAGTGAATCTCTCTCTCTCTCTCTCTCTCTCACACACACACACACACACACACACAAAGAAAGAAAAGGTTGTAACAAAAGAAAAAAAAAAAAAAACACTTGGAATGCACTGAATAGGAGTGTGTGGCTATGGTGGTAATCCTGAACTCTCAAGTTAGAGCACTTATTTTACAATTCTGGTTATTTAAGGGAGCAGAGGCCAAAAAAATCCATCCTGCCTCACACCCAGACCCCCACTGCCCTGCTGGCCCAGGAGCACTATGTGATCACCAGGGTTCCCTTTGTTCTTACAGTATTTCGAGGAATCCACAAGGTCCCTGCCTGATTACCCAAGTCTATGATGTGACTCCCTAGGGAAAGAAGCTGCTGGGGAGAGGCCACACTGAGACCTTTGGAAGCAAAAGATCTCCTTTCACTTTTGCAATTCAGTTCAGGACTTGAGTCCCTTTATTAAATAAAAACTGAGCCTTGTAGTGGGCTGACCCTAGAAGTGAAGGTTGGAGGCTGGGGGCTTGGACTTCTGGGTAAAAGCGTGCTGCTTGCCAGTTAGGATAGAAAGCTGGGAGTTTGGTTACTGAAATTGTAATCCCACTTCAGCTCCCTGCTTCCCTGTCTCTGTTAGGTCACATCAGAGCTCATCATGGATTAGTCCCTCAGTCTGTCTACCAGGAAAACTGGAGATCAACTTTTCTTGTTTGGGTTACAATATCACTTTCATTTATTTACTTGTTTTTGGCTGGATCTCTGTTGCTGTGCATGGACTTTCTCTAGTTGCGGCATGCAGGGGCTACTCTCTGGTTGCAGTGCGCAGGCTTCTCATTGTGATGGCTTTTCTCGTTGTGGAGCATGGGTTCTAGGGTGCACTGGTTTCAGTAGTTGGGGCACACAGGCTTTGTTGCCCCACAGCATGTAGGATCTTCCCCGACCACGGATCAAACCTGTGTTCCCTGCATTGGGAGATGGATTCTTAACCACTGGATAACCAGGAAAGTCCCCATTAAATTTTTTTTTTTGTTGAAATATAGCTGATTTACCATGTTGTGTTAGTTTCACATGTACAGTAAAGTGATTCAGTTATACACACACGTATGTGTTTGTGTGTGTGTGTGTTTTAACAGTATCAGCTGCAATATCATTTCTTAAATCTTCTACCAAGTGCTGTGACTCTTTTCAGAATTTCTAGAGCTAGACAGATTGGATTGTTAAGCCTGCTTCTGCTGATTAAACAATCAATACAACCAAATACTATGATTTCTCTAAAACCACAGAATCACGATCATGACTAATTATTTTGACCTCCTATATGCCAATGTTGTGCTATTCACTTTGCCTGGATTAACTCTCCTGATTCTCTCAATAGTCCTGAGAGCTAGGTATTATTATAAGCTCCATTTTACAGCTGATGAAACTGAGGCTTTAGGAGGTGAGGTAACGCACTCTGAGCTGTCCTTGACTTTCAAAGAGAACTTTAAGGTGAGCCTGTCCAACTATTTATTTTGAGTCATGATATATTAAAATATGAAAACTGACTAGTTTCAACCACAGACAACCACTTGACAAATATTAAATAGAAATTGTAATAACCAAAGCACTGTTGACAGAGTTCAATTTTAGAATATGAATTATTTACTATTCCAGCCAATTTAAGAATTATTGTTCAAGAATAATTACTTTAACCTAAAGCTACATTTGATTTATTCAAATTTCCTTAACTTTTTCAGGACAGACCCTCCTTTTAAAAGAAGGCTCTTAGCAAGGAATGCTGAGCCGCCTACTAAGGTTACTTGCCTGCGGCGGGGGCTCTTGTGTTATTGGACCATTGGGTAAGGCTCAACCAAACTAACACAACCACATGACCAGGTGGTGTTTGGCGCCCCCTCACCTCTTGTCAAGGGTGGGGTGCAGGTCTCAGAAAAATGTTGACACCAGGGAGCTGGTCTATTTTAGCTGATCGAACCGTCTATGGAGAGACAGTAACTTGTGCCTTTTGTTCTGCTACATCCGTGCATGCTCCAAAGTCCCAAACCAAACCGCTGCCATTCCCTTACCAGGTGTTCATGCTCATATTTCTAAGCTTTGATGTACTATGACTGCAGAAAAACCACAAGCTAAAAGGTGTGAGGTATGTTTTATTCAGGGACCTTTTTGAGGACCATACTTGAGGAGATGGCCTCTCATATAGCTCCTAGGAAATGTTCTAGAAAGGCAAAGGAGGAGCCAGGATACAATGGAGTTTTTGCTGGAAAAAAATAAATAGTCAAACATCAGAAGATTACTGCTAATTACAAAAATACAAACATCTCAAGTTAATGACTGTAGCACTTTTGTATGTATAGAAGATGCAAGAATCTGGGCTCATTGAAATTATTCCTCAGATATGCATCTAGGGTTGGTATCTTCTTTTTAGCCATTCTGAATTCCCCCTCAGGGCACACCATGTTAAGGCAGTTGCTGATGGCTTGATGGCAGGCAACATTCTTTGTTTACTGAAATGGAGAGCAGTTTTGTCCAGTAACTCCCCCCCCCTCCAGCCCCACCCACAAGCTGCCGTTTCCTACCTCTCTGCCAAGGCACAGTCCTTCAAGACCCAGTTGAGATCACCCCTTTTTCCACAAGTCTTCCCAGACTCCACTAGTCAGTGCTTGCTGCCCTTTCCTCTGAACTGCTAAAGTAGTCTATTTATGCTCAGTTCATGGTTGTATCCCCAGTGCCTGGAACAGTGCCTGGCACATAGTAGGTATTCAAGAAATAATTAAGTGAATGAACTCTAATGTTTGTGTCATTGTATAATGACTAAGTGTCTGGCCCCATTAGGGGCTGTGTCTTGTTCCTCTTTACATTCCTAACATGGAGCAGAAAACTTTGTGTGGTAAATGTCCATTGGAGGAAGAAATGAATGAACGTGTGAACTTTGCTCCTTGGTTATTGATCTGCAGGAGTAAATTTTGACTGGATCCAGCCTCTTGCACCCTGGGAACAACTCTGCAGTAATATGTTGCACTGGGCCTTCTTGACTGGCATCTATTGTTTGCCCAGCTCCTGGGCTTAGAGGGAGGCTCTGGATACAGCAGGAGGTTGGGGAATCACCATGTTCCTGTATTGCTGCTATGTGGTCCATGCTAGAGCCAGGGTCTTGGAAACCCCCCTTCCCCCAATTTATGTGCAAAATAGATATGACTCCACAGCAAGGGCCCCTAGCTTCCTGGGAATATATGCTGCCTATTCAATCAAGAACCCCAAACACAGATCCCTCCATCAAGTAAATACTTGATGGATATCTGGTTGTGATGGTGACAGTGCTGAACACTGACTGTCACACAACATGACTCAGGCCACTCCAAGGGGAGAGGAATAGGCATGTTACTGGGGCACCTGAGGACGCTGCCACCAGAGCTGTACCGACTGCACACCCACGTGATATATTAGGGCTGATTAGACCAGACATACTCCTGTGCCTGGGCCTGATGTTCCCCGCTTCCAAGACAGCCCCGGCCACAGAAAGCCGAAGAGAACCCTAGAGTGAAGGTGACCCTCTGATCTACTCTGAAGGCAAGTGGGTTTGCTCCCTGTTTTGAAAGTGGGTGGGAACCCCCCAGGGACTCGGTCTCTTCTTGCTCACCATTGTCATTTCTTGAGCTTCTTACTGTGGGCCAGACACTCTTCCAGTGGGGTATGGCTTCTCTTATTTAATCCTTTCAGCTGCTTTTTGATGCAGGTGCTGTGATTACCATTTTCCAGATGAGGGTAACTGAGGCAAGTCATATATGTTTATAAACAGCACCTGCAGCTAAAAACTCTGAAAGCAGAGCTCCGCCCCACCCTCACCCCCCACGTAAGTGAGGGCCAGGAGATGCTGTGGTTCCTGGAAAATGACCAGGGAGACCCGAGGAAGGAGAGTGGTGTGTAGGGAACCATCCGCCTGGGTGGGGAAGGACCCGATGTCTGCAGCGTCAGGAGACGCTTTGGTGTAGTGGTTAGAGGAGGGCTCTGCCTCTTTCCAGGAGTGAGGCCAGGAGGTGGACAAGGTACTAAGTTCTCAGTGCCTTAGCTTGCTCAGCAGTAAACTAGGGTCAAGAACAGCACTACTGTGCGGATTAAATGAGTTAGTACTTGCGAGGCTCCTGGAACTGAGCTGGGCACAGAATTTGTGCTTAGATGTGAAATGACCAGGGGGTTCTCTGGAGACCGCCAGCATCGTCCGTTTAGGTGCCGGATTTTTCAAGGGAAACATTGTAGTGGGCGCTCTCGGGGTATTGGCGACAATAGTCTTTGCGGCGGATGGGAAGTGGAGGGAGTAGCAGAGGGAGATGTCCCCTCCTGCCACGGAGGCGACTGCAGGCAACTAAGAGACAGGAGGGCCGGGCACGCCCTGTGGGGAAAACGAGGCTGCCGTGGGCCTGGCGACTGAAAGCTGCTGGAAATGCTAGGCTGGCTGGCAGATACCGGCTGGGAGACCTGCCGCGCAGCCGCCTCCGCGACCAATGGCTAACTCGCCTCTCCAGGCTAAGTAGCCTCCTCGCAGCTGCCTGCAGAGGGCCCGCTACGTCTCTGCTCTACCCGGCACTGCTGCCTGGGTGGGGGCTCCGGCGGGTTGCGGCGCCCTCCACGCCAGCTGCTCTCCACCCAGCTTGGGCCAGCTCACTTCCTCCAAGTATCCTGCTCTGACCACTGTGGCCATACTCTTCCTCCTCTGATCCCCTAAAGCATCATCCACACTTGCATAATTTAGAACTCGGATATGTGCCGGCTGGCTCACTAAGTGTGTCTGGTGTACTGGGAAGTCGTGACTCCACAACAATATCAGAAGGGTTGAAATATCAGCCCTCCTCACCACTACACGGGGCCCCTGGCACGCTGGTAGCCGCAGAGCAAGTGCCCAGAGAACACTTGACTCACCTCCATGAAGTCCCACTGTAATGACTCCCCAGGGGAGTGTCGGGGTCCTCGATGTCAGAGCACAGAGATGGCAGAAGGGGAGCCTAGCAGGATGCCTGTGTGTCCTCAGTTGACACCTGAGCCTTCACTAACCGGGTGGGACCGGTATAGCCCTCCTCCAGAGGCAGTGAGTACCTTGTGCAGGGGAAACCGGTGTGCGGAAAAGCCCACTGATAATGGAAATATCTGCTGAGTCCCAGCTTCAGTGCAGAGCCCTGTGCACAGCACCCGGGACACAGATATGTAAACAGGGTCCTTTTCCTCACGGGATGCAGCGTGGAAAAACGGAAACAAGAGATTTAGAGTCAGAAAATTGCCACCCACTCGCTCTGTGACCTTGGTCACTTCTCTGAGCCTGTGTCTTCATCTGTATCTCTAAGAGAATCTGGAATGGGAAGGCATAGGGGTGGTCAACGAGTATGGTAGCCAGACCTATAGTATTTCCACTTTCATGAGGAGAATATATTTATTAAGTAATCTAAATTACCATTTCTAAGTCAAAAAATAAAATGGAAGTGGTAGTGTTTTGTGACAATCAAATGATAAATTATTTATGAAAACTTTTTGTTAATTCAAAGAGGCTCCACAAAGGTTTATCACTTTCTGCACTGCCAAAAATACATAGTAGGTGCTCGGATAAATGCTTCTTGAGGAGTGAAAATGTTTCCCATTTTGAGACGAACAGTCAAGTTGTTATAGAGTCCAAGCTCACTCAACTCGCCACACAACAGGCAAATGAATCCAAGAGATGAGGTGTTGAGGCAAGGAAGATACTTTAATGGGGGAGCCGGCAGACTGAGAGGATGGCAGGCTAGGGCCTCAAAATAACCATCTTATTGGGGTCTGGATGCCAGGTTCTTTGATAGATCAGAGGTGAGGGTAGGGGAGGAAGCAAAGTAAAAAGGCCATTAATTTTGCAAACATCTCCTAGAATGGCAAGCCTCAGGCAGGGGATGTGTTAATTTCTTCCTTCCTGCCAGGTACACAGGGTTCCGAACAAAGGCACTTTAGTTTAACAGTTATGCAGAGGGGCGGGATTCTCTGAGGCTAATCATTCTGTGTGATTAGCAATGAAAAGCAAGTCAAAGAAACAGTTCCAACATGGAGTCAGAATTGGCTTGCTCCCTGCAACAAAGTCAGGGTTACAAGATCCATGCATAAATGTGGAAGTTAAGGATACAAGAAGGTCTTGCATGTGTCAAGTGACTTGTTCAGATGATAAGTGTTGAATGACACCAGCAATCACTATGGGTGGATGGTGAGGCAAGGCTCCCCGGCAGACACGAGACTCAGACTCGAGATCAGCTTTGAGGACTGGATTGGATTTTGGTAAAGAAATACAAGGAAGACCATCTAGACAGAGGAATGGCCTGAGTAGAGGGGTGAGGCAGGAAAGAATGAATGGCTGCAAACTGCAAGTGCCAGAGGGTAGTTTTTTGCTCACTATTGTATCCCCAGTGACTAGCACAGTCCTTGGCAGGACTTAGTGTAGTAAGATCTTGATAAGTGTGGAGGAAGGGAGGGAGGAAAGAAGAAGGGGTGGAAGGGAGGGGAGAAAAGGGAGGGAGATGAGTGAATTTGGCCAAGTTGAGACCAAACCTTCCCACACCTCACAAGTCAGAACAAAGAGATGGAGATTAGAGGAACACAGACTTGTCTAACAACTGTGAGACTCATTGTCCATTCTGATGATAATACCTTGAAGAATTGTCCTGAATATTCAAGGACAGAATGTGTATAAATTGCCTGTGGCAACCCTCAGAAACTGTGGTAGCCATTGTGGTCCCAGCCCTTAGGCTGGAACAGATTTCTGAGGAGTGCTTTGTATACAATAGGCCATCAGTCAGTAAGACTAAGAGGAAGGTTGGGGATTTTGAACTTGAACCCTGTGGGCAGCGTGAATCTCCTATGCAAAGTGGGGTGAGGCGAGGGTTGCAGGGCGGGAGGGAAGGACGTGCAGGCGTGGAGGCTGCTCTAACTGGCTGGGGATTAGGACAAGCTAGGGCGGGGGCAGTGGAGACGAAAGGAAATGGATGATGGGAAAAGAAGCAGGAAGGGGACTTCTTATTTTTGAAAGGAGACTGCTGAGAGCTGGCTGCAGACTAAAAGGGTAGACAGGTATGAGCTCAGAAAGATGCAGAGACGTGCTAAGTGGGTTTAACTGCAAAGTGCAAGGAGCCAGGTGCTGTCGGGAACCCTAATCAGAGTAGAAGAACCCAGAAGGCTCACAAGGGCTTCTGTTGTCCCTGGTCAATGAAAATCACCAGTTCTCAGACCCTGCAAGATTTTCAGACAATGGTATTTTTCCAGGAATTTTAGAGACTGCGTCTATTTTCCTCTCTTCTTCTCCGCAAGTGTCAGAGAAGCACAGTCCACAAGGGGGCAGATGATGTCTGCCAGAGTCTGGTTGCTGTTGAAATGTAGTGATATTAAAAGGTGATCTTCCCTCATAGATACCCCAGCTGTCCAAACAGGCACAAGCACGAACAGGATGTCGGTGTCATTTATTTTCCCTGCCTCATTAGCTGCACTGCCAGAGGTGTGCAAGTGTGATATGGCCACGCGGTGAACAGCAGGAAGCCACAGAGCCATTGCCTGACTTCAGGGGGGTCATTGGTCATTGCTCACACTTGACGCTGCCTCCTGCTTCTAGCTCCTGGCTGCCTTGCTGTTTGCATCTCCCTCTCTGAGCTGAATAGAAGCAGAGTCTGATGCCCAGTGGGGTGTGATGGTGAGAGCAGAGCTCCTGCAAACTGAGATCAATCGGGCAACTGCCCACTCCAAGCAGAGCCCAGGACTGGGTGTTTGGAGGAAAAATCCAGAAGAAACAAAAGACTCCCTTAACGAACTGAATCTACTGGAAGAAAATAGGTAAACTCACATTAGTTCAAAGAATGCCTCTGGGATCAGAGAGACCTAGGTTCAGATCCAGCTCTACCACTTATTAGCTCTATGTCCTAGGACAAGACATTTAATTTCCCTGAGTCTTAGTTTCCTCATCTGGAAAATGGGGAGAGTAATTGTTATTGCACCTGTCTTATAGTGTGGCTGTGGGATTTCAATGAGATAATGTGTAAGTGAGAGAAAGTCTAACAACAGCTCTCAATGAATGTTAGCTGAAGTCCTTGGGATTTTTGTGTTGTTTTCTTTTGTTTTTGTCTGGTTGGTTTTTTTTGACTGCATCACGTAGCATGTGAAATCTTAGTTCTTGGACCAGGGATCAAACCCATGTCCCCTGCAGTAGAAGTATGGATTCTTAACCACTGGACCACTAGGGAATTCCCCTGAAGACCTTGTTATTGTTAATAGTAATCATAAAGCAATGGGCTACATATTGAATACAGAAAAACTTGGAAGATACAATGGCAGGTGCATAGGAGGTAGGTTTTACCCTGAGTCATTGAAGGTGAAGAGGCAGGGGTGGGGAGAGCAGAGTGGGGAGGGCATTCCAGGAAGAGGGAGAGAGTGAACGTCCTCAAACTTCATGGGTGAGTTCACAGATCAGCCCACTGTGTCTGTGCTAGCAAGGACAGGGCTGCTGCCCTGGGGTTGGTGCAGCAAGACCCTTGGGCCGGCCAGGGAGGCAGTTGAGTCCTTACCTCAGCCAGGGAAGAGAGATGAGGGAAAGAGTGTCTCCAGTGACTATTGCTAGAAAAGTCTCTTGGTGTCCAGCCTCAGCATGTTAGAAGATGAATGCAAATCCATAAGAGTAATTCTATTAGTCTGGGTTCTCCAGAGAAACAGAATGTGTGTATATATTATAATAGACATTGGCTCATGTGATCCCTGGTGACTCACATGGTAAAGAATCTGCCTGCAATGCAGGAGACCCAGGTTCAATCCCTGAATAGGGAAGATTCCCCTGGAGGAAGGAATGGCTACCCACTCCAGTATTCTTGCCTGGAGAATTCCATACAGAGAGAAGCCTGGCGGGCTACAGTCCATGAGGTCACCAAGAGTTGGACACGACTGAGCGACTAACACTTTTTTACCTTCATGTGATTATGGAGGCAAACAAGTCCCAAGACTTTCCATCTGCAAACTGGTGATATAACTCAGTTCGAGTCTTAAGACCTGAGAGCCAGGTGGCCAATGGCATAAGTCTAGGTCCGAGTGTAAAAGCCCAAGACCCAGGAGTATCCATGTCTGAGCCCAGTAGAAGATGGACAAATCAAAGGGAGCAAATTTGACTTTTTTTTCTGCCTTTTGTCCTTTTTGGGGGGAGGGTGGGATACCTTCAACAGATTGCATAATACCCGCCTACACTGGGGAGGGTTGCCTTCTTTACTTCTACAATTGATTCAAATGCTAATCTCTTTCAGAGACACCCAAACAGACACTTCCAGAAACAATGTTTCACTAGCTATCCCTCAGGCTAGTCTACACAGAATTAACCACCAGGACAACAAGCTAAGAAGGAGAAGAGTCCCAGGGACTGTGTGACTGTAGGACTAAACCAAGAATACAGAATAAGGGAGTCAGAAAGTTTATTTGTTCTGAATCCTAAATGCACATCTATAATTCCAAGGTGATGACCCAATGGGACCTAGAAGTTGGCTTCTCCCCCATGAAAGCTTCAGCTATCAGCTACAAAATGCTCATCCCCAGGCAGAACCCTCCCCACCCCAACCCAGGGGCAATAAACTGGAAAGATGCTCTTGGCATTTTTTAGTCCCTGGGGCCTGGTCTAAAGGCTTTCATGTCCATGCTGATCTTATAAAGAGATCTTTTTTCAGGCCCTGATTCAGTATAACCCTTGGGTACCTAGGCCCTTGGAGGAAAGCCTTGGCCTAAATAGCCCCAAACAAGAAATCACAGAAAAACTTTTATATTTAACTTTAGGATATCAGAAGTGATTTTTTGGCAGCACACTTCCCTTCCTAAATAGGGTTGGATTAGGCTAATATTAAAATTAACTTTATGAGAGGCAGTACCGCAGAGTACTTAAAAGCCTTAATTAGCGCAGTGATTATGGGCTTGTAACCACTGTCTGGTCACCACCACTTACTAGCTGTTTGTCTCCCTGAGTCTGAGTCTCTTTATCTATAAAGCCAAGAGGGCCACAGTCCCTTCCTCACTGGGTGTTTGTGAGGACTGCGTGAAATACAATACATGTAAAGCACTTAGCCTGAGCCTGGCCCACGGAAGCATTCTGTAAGGGTAGTGAGCATAGTGAGAAAGGAAGCCGGCAGGTAGTGAGGGGCATGTGAGGGAAAGTCAGACCAGAATTGAAGACTATGAGCATACAATACAGAGAAGACGTACTCCACACTAGAAAATTGACGGTGTCCATTTGTTATCCTGAAAACCACCAGAACCTGCTTTCTTGACCCTTGTTCTCAGGCTTGGGCCAGCTCCTCAGCCCGGTGAGGCTCGGTGAGCAGGCAGCATTGGCCAACGACCAGCCATACACCCAGCCTGTTGAGAGACACTTCTCTGTGCCTGGGGCAGGCCTGGCTGGGGAGCCGTGTGTGTTTGCTGGGTGAATGGTTCTTACCATGCAGTCACCTTTGTCCATGAAGCAGGGAGGAGGAGGCTGAAGCTGTGGAAGGACAAAATCCCCTCTGCCTTGGGCAGGCCTCACCTGCCTCTGCTTTCTTGTCAGGTTAGTAGTTTCTTCATGGGACTGTTTGGGGGGGAAAAAAAGACTAGAAAACACACTTTTTTTTTTTTCTCTAGTGAGGACGTCATAAGAAAACCTCTTGAAAATAACTGGCATGGCTAAAGCCTGGCCTATGTCCTAAGCGAGGAAGACAAATTGGTAAATTCAGTCTTTCTGTCCTGGTTCTTCCATTACCCACAACCCACAGCTCTTTGAACATGTCCTTGTGAACCCTTATCCTGCTGTTGACTTTCCTATTTTCTCGTCTTCATGTTTCTCTCTCCCTCTTATGTTATTTATTTTTTGCAGAGGTCATATACAGGTAACATGTGCCTCTGAGACAAAACTCACAAGGCAGAAAGGGTTTGCAGTGGCAACATGGTCGCCCTCCCACCACGGGTCCCTAATTACCCCCAAGTGATCTCTGTCCCCAGATCTCACCGGTACCCACCCCCCCCACCAGGGATCATCTTTGTAGACATGAGCATGTAAGAGGTCAGCACAAATGGTAGCATTCTTACTCATGTTTGTATTCCCGGTGCCCAGAAGAGGGTTGCCACAAAAGTATGTTGGCTGTAGGACTGTTTGCTCTGAAGTTTGTTGCCCTCACCCATGCCCTGGGAGTCCATTCTGTCTAGTTGAGGTTCCCACAGGCATACCAACATGTTACCCATTGGGGCTCTGACTGTGCTTTCTCAGGACTGAGCTTTATGAAGAGGTCACTGGGGTCTTGCTGACTGTAAACAGCAGGTCACCTTTCACATCCGAGCTCAGAAACGCCATCCTGGTGCACTCACTTTCTTCCCTGCTGTTTAGTGTCAAGCCAAAGCTTAGCTCTGGCTGCTCTTTGGTTGTGGTTGTTGCCTGAAGCTAGGGTTAAAGAGATGCCATGCTCATCTCTGGGGAGTCTCTAAGCACATTCAGCTCAGAATTTTGGCTCAGGAAATAAAATACAGGAGTTTCAGAACCATGGTGGTATGTCTCAGCCCCTGCTAGAGCTGGCTTTTCCAGAAGCATCCAAGCATTCAGAGAGTGCCTTCATTCGCATTCTCTCTCTCTCTTACACACTCTTGCTCTCTCGCTCACTCCTCCTCAGGTGACTAGCGGACAGGCTGGACTCCACTTGATCTATAATGAAAGTGCCCAAGGAAGAAAGGAGAGTGCTGAGGGAGAAGGCCCACTCCTTGTCCTGTTCTGTCCTCACAAGGTTTGCAAACCCAGGGGGGCAGCAGGACAGAAGGGTAAAGAGAACAGGGTCTGGGGTCATACTACCTGGGCTGGAGTCCTGACTGTGCCATTGATCAGCTCTGTGACCTTATGCAAGTTATGTAACCTCTCTGTGCCCCGGTTTTCTTCAACTATAAAAATGGGGATGATAACTGTACTTACTTTTAAAGATTGTCTTGAGAATGTAATGAGTTATTAGATTGTGAAGCATTTAAAACACTCCCTGGCATACTGTAAATGCTATATAAGTGCTTTTGAAAAAAAACTTTTAATGTTACCGGTTCCGTGTTATATCTATTTTCCTGAATTTAGCCATTCCCTAGCTGTAAGTTTCAAGAGTTTCACTTAACTGATCTTGGGCTCCTGGGTGCATTTTTTTTTTCCTACTGGGAAAAAACTGAGTGCTGTCTTACATAGAGAGGAAAACCTAAAGAACAGCCGGTATCTAGGCTAAAATTTCAGCATAAAGGTGGAGTTGTCTCACTACGCTGACTCCTGCCTGGCGCTGCTCTTGAGGCTCCTTTCTGCCTCTAGGGGGCTGAGCTGAGCATTCTCCAGAGCTTCCCCAGCCAGTGCCTTCTGGGAAGAGTTGCTCTAGTTGCCAAGCTGGGGGCATGGCTCAGCCTCCCCAAAGATGTAGGTGCTGCTATGGCAATGGGCCTCCACTCTGAGGGGCTGCCAAGCAAGATGAAAGCCTGGAATCCAGGTCCAGATCTGGGCAGTCATCAGAGGTCATTCTGCCCGAGTGGCAGGCTAAGCTCCAGACAAAATGGTAGGGTGGTCAGCCCAGCTTCTCCTACGCTGTCTCGCCATGTCTCTCCTGCTTCTGCATCAACCCAACCACAGAGCAGCGTGCCTTCCAAATGATCTAGCACCAGAAAGGCATCCAAGATCAGCTTGCCAACTGTGTATAGTTCAGCCAGGAGCTCCTGGGAAGGGTCCCTGGGAGGAGCCAGGGACTGTCATCTAGGAAGGCTTCAGGCCTCAGGATGGGTCCCTGACAGCCCTTGGTCACTCTCAGAGTCGCACTCAGTAACAAGAACCCTGGTGATCCCCACCACAGGCCCCTGCATTCCCTGTACCTTGTAACCAGGCAGGGCTGGGCCCAGCTGGGCTAGAAGAGCGGGGGTACAAAGGGCACAGCATGTGGTTCACAGGCGTTGACCACAGAGTTCAGTGCAGTTCTGTGGAAAGGGAATAAACACGTTTCCTTAACGACCAGTATACACATGAGGACTCATTCAGCAAAGGTTCTTTCTGCGCCTGTTACAAACGAGGCCTTGTGCCAAGTACTAAGGGGAGGGGCAGAAGATACAGAGATGAATTAAGTGTGGTCCTTGCCCTTAAAGACTTTGTCCTCTACCGGAGAAGCCAGCCATATAAGTAACTAGCTGTAATACGAGACCCAACTCTTTAACTGCTTTGACATTTGCTGGATATATCTTCTGGGCGGGGCACAGCAGAGAAGGAGAAAGAGAAAGTTCTACCCTTGACAAGTTCGTATCCCAATGAGGGAAGCAGAGAAGAAGACAATGATAATATAACGTGACAAGCATGCTGATGGGCTCAGCAGACAGAGCATTGGAAGCAAAGAGCAGGATTGCCTAACTGACACTTGGGGAATCTGGGAAAGCTTCCAACAGGAAGTTCCAAGAAACCAAGACCCACGGCTGCCACTGGGCATGGCTACAATGTAAAGGGTGCCCCCTGGAGTTGCACACCACCATTTATGGTAGCCCAGACTGAAGGGTGAATAGGAATTAGCCAAGAGCCCTTAGCAGATGTGAAAGTGAAAGTCACTCAGTTGTGTCCGACCCTTTGTGCCCTCATAGACTATAGAGTCCATGGAATTCTCCAGGCCAGAATACTGCAGTGGGTAGCCTATCCCTTCTCCAGGGGATCTTTCCGACCCAGGAATCGAACCTGGGTCTCCTGCATTGCAGGTGGATGTGTTACCAACTGAGCTATCAGGGAAGCCCTTAGCAGGTATGGTGAACCAAAAGTGGTTCAAAATGGTTAGGGTGGTAAATTTTATTTTATTTTTAAATTAATTTATTTTTTATTTTTTTGCCAAACTGTGGCATGGTGGGGATCTTAGTTCCCTGATCAGGGATTGAACTGGTGCCCCCTGAGTGGAAGCACAGAGTCTTAACCACTGGACCGCCAGTCAAGTCCCCTAGAGTGGTAAATTTGAAAATTAAAATTTTGTCCTGTTTCCTTTATCATTTAGGTTCTCTCTCCACACACACGTTTTAAAATACAGTTGACCCTGGTAAATGTGGATGGAGGGAGTATGGAAGCTAGAAATGCATCATTTTACGGCAATCGTTATAAAGATTAGATTGGACAAAAACCATCCATAGGTGCTAAATTTAGTGGAGATTTTAATGAGAAACAGGATATTTGCATAATCTTAAAGTGTCTCCCCACAGGCTGCTTATTATGGGCAAGGGAGAGATTGAAGAGTAGCTATAAAGTCAAGTGTCACTGACTCAATGGACATGAGTTTGAGCAAACTCCGGGAGTTGGTAATGGACTGGGAAGCCCAGTGTGCTGCAGTCCATGAGGTCGCAAAGAGTCGGACATGACTGAGCGACTAAACAATAGAGTAGAGAAATCGGGCACCACCTTGAACTGGTGATCAAAATTAACATCACCAATGAGAGACAGATGTACACTGAGTACCTCCACATTAGAAAGCATATTAGCTCCACAGCAGCGTGCCAGCAGAGAGGCACGACCCCGGTTGACTCATTAGGAAACAACACAAGGAGCATTCATTCTGTTAAAAGTGCTCGCAGGAGAAGGAACTGTAGTCTTCAGAAATCACCAGGTCATAAAAGTCCCCCAAAATGCTGTGGAATGTTCCAGTTTAATGAAAGCTAAAGAAGGAGCAACTCCTTTCGATACCTGACCCTAGAGTAACTCTGGTACTAGACAGGGAGGAATGTCCTGAAGGACATCAGTGTGTCACCTGACAAAGGAAGAATATGGACAGTAGAGGCAAGTATTATGACCGTGTTCATTTCCTGAACTGAGAGCTGGGCCATGGCTATGGCAGAGGATGCCTCTGGGCTTGGGAGATACAAACTGAAGTGGAGGCGTAAAGGTCGTGATGTGTACTCCTTACTCTCAAATGGCTCAGAAAAAGTGTGTATGAGTGTGTAAAAGATGGATATACAAATATGTATACATGTGTATGGTGTGTGACCATATACTATATGTACATAATTAAGTGTGCATATATGGATAGAGAAAGATAGAGACAGAAACAGAGACAGCCCTTGAAGATGTACAGTTGGCCTATGAACAACATATGTTTGAACTGCATGGTTTCATTTATATGGGGATTTTTTTCAACAGTAAATTCTACTGTACTACACAATTCTTGGATGTAGAACTGCAGACACAGAGGAAACACATATATGTATAAGTTATACAGATACTCTAAGTTATACATGGATTTTCAGATTTTTTGACTGCTCAGATGGTCAGCACCCCAACCCTATGTTTTTCAAGGGTCAACTGTACATACAGAGTGTGTGTGTGGAGAGAAAAGCCAAATGATAATGGAAACAGGATAAAATTTTAACAATAGGTGAATCTAGGTAAAGGGTATACAAGTGTTCCTAGTGCTATTTTTATTTGCACAACATTTTAAAATTTGAAATTATTTCCAAATAATAAAGCAATTATGATCAGGTGTCACAGACAGAGGACCACGGTATAGGACATGATGGTTTGGTACACTTTCGTATTGCAAAGTGATTACCATCACTAGTGAGAGCTAACGCTTCCATCATGTCACATAATTACCATTTCGTTTTTGTGCTGAGAACATTTAAGATCTATTTTCCTAACAATTTTCAAGTTTATAATGCACTATGATTAGCCATAGTCAGCAGGCAGTATATTAGATCCCCAGAACTGACTCATACCTGGAAATTCATGCCCTTTGACCAACATCTCCCCATTTGGCAGCAGCCAAATCTTGAACTGACTTAAGTGCCACAGTGGGAATCTGGGCTTTATCTGGAGGACAATGAGATACACACAACAGAAATACTTTTTAAAAAAGACCTTGCACCACAATGTTGATTCATGTTTGGATTTCTAATTTGTAGGTTTTGGTAGTTTACAGATTTGGAATCATTGTCACATACACTGTATAACAGGGCTGAGAGGGAAGGTAAAAAGGTATATTGTTGAGACTTTCCCGGTACTCTACTGGTTAAGTCTCCATGCTTCCACTGCAGGGGGACACAGGTTCAATCCCTAGTCAGGGAACTAGGATCCCATGTGCCATGCAGTGCAGCCAAAAATTTTTTTTCTTAAAAAAAGATATAATCTCAACAGAGGTCAGGGAAGGGGCTTGGCTTCAGAGGATGCTCGAGGATGGAGAGAAAAAAGCAGCATGCTGTAGGCTGAGCAGAGGGAAGCATAGGGCTAATTTTCTTAGCGCCTGTTGTGTTTAGGGGACACTTCACCCTAGAGGTACAAAGATGAGCATGGTGGTCCCTTCCCGAGAAGTCCAGTGGTGTCACCTTGCTGGAGGACTGGCAGGGTGGTGTCCTGGATCTGTCTGAGCAGCCAAGGAGGGCTTGGGCTTCAACCTGGTCTTGCAGGACTATAGTAGGGGGCTGGCGGGGCTGTTGCTGTAGGGGGCTGTCTCTACCGCAGACCTAGAGGGTGGGTGTTGGGAAGAGAGCCTTGTGTTTTGTGAAGACTTGCCAGGAAAGAAAGGCGAGACGCCCCCTTCAGACTCTGAGAATCAGGCCCCACCCACCCAGAGCAGAAACGTGGGGCTCACCTCCTCAGGTCAGAAGTCTCAGGGGGAGAATGGGAACTGCTTTTCCAGCCTCACCCTCAATTTCCTCTCCCCGATTCTTCCCTCTCTTCTGAAAGGAAACCCCAGACCACATTCTGGAAGATCTGAGCACCTTCCCTCTGGGAAATCTTCAGTGACTCCACCCCAGAAAGACCTGTAGCTCCCCAGTCACTGCGGGAGCTGCCCATCTGAGACCTCTCCGTTGCCAGGGTAGTCTTCCTTCCCGGTGGTCCCTGCAGGACCCAGGCCACCCCTTTTCTGGAAGCCACTTCCCCAAATCCCAGAAATGCCCTCTGGTTCTGCGGACAGGTGCATCACCCTATTCTGGGTATGCTCCCGACTTCCTCACTGGTGTCAGAACTTCCTTTCCACTCATGTTCTGTCCTTACTGTCCAGGAAAATCTGATGTCAGTAGGATAAATCATATAAACTGAGTTGTGGTCAAGCGTGAGCTAGCTGTGAAGTCAGCGTCTGTCCCCAGAATTGACTGGAACTTTGGGTACCTGAGACTCCGAGATAAAAACCAGTTCAGTCAGGCAGGGCCTTCTTCCTGTTGCCTTGGGCGCATCATTCAGTACTGGTTATGGACAGGGTGGAGAATAGAGGTGGGTGGGTAGGGATGATGGGGGACCTGGAGGCAGGAAAACACATCAAGAGGCCGAGACTGCATGTCCAGGTGATGGTGGCCTGACCTCAAGTCTCGCCAGGGTGTGCAGGGCTAGGTTGATGAAGTGAAAACATGCAGAATGGAAGAGGCCTGACTTGGTGCCCAGACATGTGGACAAGTGGGATGAGAGGAGTGCCCAGGTTTCCTGCTCGGCCACATAAGTGAGCATCAGTGACTTTATCAAGAGAGGGCTCATTGGGAGGGACAGACTGTGGGTCTGAGGGGAAGAGAAAGGATTTTAGTGTGGTTGGGGCTGTCAAATTTGAGTTGCCTCTGGAACAGCCAAGCGAGGCTGGCCAGGAGGTGCTTGAATTGAGGCCACAGTGTGTGGTCTGGAGCACAGGAGCAAAGTTTGGCCTGGAAACAAAAAGTTTTAATATTTTAACCCAGACACACACACCAGAACTTCCAACTTGGTACACTCCCCAGGTCATTCAGCCCAAGGCCTGCTGATAGAAGAAGGCATGGTTTTACAATGTCTCCTTAATAGTTGTGTGGAGCCATCAGGACAATGGTACTAGTGACCCAGAGATGTGGGAGTCCAGAGAGTCATGCCTCTGTGCAAACTACACAGCAGGCCTCTCCTCTTTTCCAAACCCCCATGAATGGTGTGGTCAGAAGGCACCGGCTGGAAGATGTGTTGGGGTGGGGGTAGTTTGGGTGGGACACGGGTGCCCGGCAGGGAGTGGGACTTTTGTAAATCTGTTTGAACCCTCCCCTTTCAGAGTCTATTGAGCCCTTGTGTCTGCATCGTCACCCTTGCCGGTTCCCATCCCCTATACCACAGGAGGGCAGCACCACGCTCTCAGCTGCCCAGGATGTTCTCAGGCTGATGCCATGAGCAGATGGCTCCCAGTTAGCACTTCTTCTGGCTTCGGAGGGCATGGGATGGAGTGGGGGCTGGGGAGGGGTGCAGGGGATGGTGGCAGAGGTGACTTTTCTCCTAGGTTGGAAGAACAACAATTGGTGTCTGAACTTCCCGGTTACAGAACACCTGCATGCATGCTAAGTCGCTTCCGTCATGTCTGACATAGCCCACCAGGCTCCTCTGTCCATGGGATTCTCCTGGCAAGAATACTGGAGTGGGTTGCTATGCCCTCCTCCAGGGTCCACTGCTCTGCTTCCTGCCTGCTGGCTCTCCTGATTGGCCTAGGCTACTTTGGCACCTACACCCGACAAGTAGACAGAATGAAAAGAGGGGTGGGGTGGAAAGAATAGAGGCAATGAGGGAAGTCCAGAAAAATACAACCTAAATGGGAAACCATTTGGCTTGGGAAGAAAAGTACAGGTCAGTTTTCCGACTGGACATCTATGGAAATTTCCGGTTTTACCTACCACCTGGAAAATCCCATGGATGGAGGAGCCTGGTAGGCTGCAGTCCATAGGGTCGTGACTTCACTTTCACTTTTCACTTTCCTGCATTGGAGAAGGAAATGGCAACCCACTCCAGTGTTCTTGCCTGGAGAATCCCAGGGACGGGGGAGCCTGGTGGGCTGCCATATACGGGGTCACACAGAGTCAGACACGACTGAAATGACTTAGATTAGCTTAGCTTAGTAGCTGTGATACCTTAAACAAGTCACTTCACGTCTCTGATTGTCAGTCTCAGTTCAGCTGCAGAGTCATGTCCGACTCTTTGTGACCCCATAGACTGCAGCACGCCAGGCTTTCCTCTTTATCATCAACTCCCAGAGCTTGCTCAAACTCATGTCCATAGAGTCGGTGATACCATCCAACCATCTCATCCTCTGTCGTCCCCTTCTCCTCCTGCCTTCAGTCTTTCCCAGCATCAGGGTATTTTCCAATGAATCAGTTCTTCACATCAGGTGGCCAAAGTATTGGAGCTTCAGCTTCAGCATCAGTCCTTCCACTGAATATTCAGGACTGAGTTCCTTTACAATTGACTGGTTGGATCTCCTTGCAGTCCAAGGGACTCTCAAGAGTCTTCTCCAACACCACAGCTCAAAAGCACCAATTCATCAGTGCTCAGCTTTCTTTATGGTCCAACTCTCACATCTATACATGACTACTGGAGAAACCATAGCTTTGACTAAATGGACCTTTGTTGGCAAAGTAATGTCTCTGCTTTTTATAATATGCTGTTTAGGTTGGTCATAGCTTTTCTTCCAAGGAGCAAGCGTCTTTTAATTTCATGGCTGCAGTCACCATCTGCAGTGATTTTGGAGTCCAAGAAAATAAAGTCTGTCACTGTTTCCATTGTTTCCCCATCTATTTTCCACGAAGTGATGGTACTGGATGCCATGATCTTAGTTTTTTGAATGTTGAGTTTTAAACCAGCTTTTAGAAAATTATCTAAAGGGGCTCTTCTAGAAGATCTCCTTGGTTTCCTCCAGCCGTGCTGTGTACTGCTGACACACACACCTGCAATCTGGTGGGCAGAGGGGAAGGCTGATGCCCTAGAAAAAGGGCACCATGTGAAGTTTGGGAGAGGTGTGGGTTTTTTGTTTGTTTGGCTTTGGTTTTTTGGAAGGGAGGATGGCCGTGCCACACAGCACGTGGGACCCTAATTCCCCAACTGGGGATGGAACCCCTCTGCATTGGGAGCATCGAGTCTTAACCACAGGACAACAAGAGAAGTCCTTAGAGGTGTGTTTTTAAGAAAAGAATTTCTTTAGAAGGAAACAAACATGCGGAAAACATCCCAGTTGGTGAGAGAGGCTGAAAAAGACAAGTTTCTGAAAGACTTGGGTAAACTCATGGCTGACAGTTTACTGAAGGACTCAAGGACCATGGTGGGGTCTTTGCATCCCATGATGCCCTCATCTGGGTTAGAGGAATGGGGTCTCACCCACAGGGTGGCATTTTTATACCCTTGTGTTCTCATGTCCTTCAAACACCCTGGCTCACGTCCTTGCTGCAGTACAGACATACCCACACCTTTTCCCACATCCTGAAACCACTGCCCAAAGACAGGCAAGGTGATCTGAAAATGAAGCCCAGCAGCTTCCAGGGTGCAGAGAGGAGGATTCCTCCCAGCCCCTCCTCCCTCTTGCTACTTCCGGTCCCCAACTGCAGTCTGGGCTCAAGTCCTGATGAGCCAGCCCTTAGCCTCTTGCTCTGCCTGTGCTTTATGATGTTCATAATAACCCTGTGGAAATGATAAGGCTGACCTTTTTCAATCCTGCCTCTGCACTGCAACCTTCCCTAATAGTGTTTTTCTCCTGCTACTTTTCTGTTCAGGATGCCTCCAACTGCCTGCTCCCTTGAGTCCCAATTCATGGCCTGACATTCAAAGAGAAGTTAACATTAATTCGGCACTTACAGTGTGCCGGGTATTAAATCTAAGCATCATGTGCCCTGATTCTGATAGCAAGTCTAGGATAGGACTTGCTAGGACCTCCACTATTTGTCAAATGGGGATGAGTAAGTGGTCAGGACAACCCTGAAAAGCAGGTATTATTATTCCCCATGATACTAATTATGAGAGTGAGGCTTAGGGGGGTGAAGGAACTTGCCCAAAGTCATGATTAATAAGAGAACATGTCAGGATTCAAACCCAGGTCCTGATTCTAAATCCTGGGGATGTTTATATAGATGGCTCTTCAAGTCTCCCCCACCCTCAGCGTCCCTCACCCAGGAAGGTTCTGGCCCAGCGGACACAACCTTGTGACATTTTTGGTTTCAGTTATTCCTGTGGAGATGACTGCAGCCTTCCAGACACAGGGCACGGAGGATAGGTGCCGCACCTACAGGCAGTTGTTTAGTGGCTCAGTCGTGTCTGGCTCTGAAACCCTATGGACTGTAGCCCACCAGGCTTCTCTGTCCATGGGATTTCCCAGGCAAGAATACTGGAGTGGGTTGCCATGTCCTTCTCCATGGGATCTTCCCGACCCAGGGATAGAACCCACGTCTCCTGCATTGGCAGGTGGGTTCTTTACCTCTGAGCCATCTGGGAAGCCCGCACCTACAGGCACTATCTGCCACAACTGGCTCATCATGTCCTGAGGATTGGCCATACAAGAAGGCGGCTGCCCCTGGAAAGTTCCACAGCCTTCCCAGGAGAGGCACACCCCTGGCCTGGCACAACCTCTGATCTGTCTGGGGAGGGGGCACATCCCGGAAATGCTGTGTAGCAGGATTTCCTTTTAGGGAGCTCCCATGTGGCCAAGGTTATTATCACGGAGAAGAGCTCCACCTGCCACTGCCATGGAGCCGCCTTCAGGTACCCCCTCTGCTCCTACAGACCCTACTGGCCTCTGGGGGGCAGAGTGTAAAGGTACTGCTCTGGCTGGGCAGCCTTAGAGGGCTTGGCTCTCAGCCAGGCTGTGCTCTCACATCTTCTGGTGTGGGGAAGCCAGCTACCCCTACCAGGTTGATTCATCTATGCCAGTACTGCAGTGGGTAGGTCTCAACCTCGCTATGCCTCAGTTTCTTCATCTGTGAAACAGGGATAAACAAAGTCCCCTCCACGGTACCTGAAAACCTGAGACAAAACTTTAACTGGGGGGAAGATGGATGGGTTAATTCAAGATGCCAAGGCCCTAGGGGGGCACTCGTGAAATTCTTGGTACTTGACCAGAAGGATTAGATATGATTTATTAATAACAATGTGAAGCAACCTTTTTCATGTTGCAGCACACAGAGAACTTTTGTCTAGTACCCTTGGATGAAAAGAGCTGTCTCAGGCTCCGCCCAGCACCAACTGAGAGCAGCCCAGCACCAACCAGGCTGAGAGCACCAACATCTCAGCATTGCTGGAATCCTTTTGCAGCACCTGGGTGGCAAGCGCCGTCTGCTGTATACAAAAGTTGTCGCAAAAGCAGTGGTGAGCCTTGTCAGGATTCGAATTCCCTTCTTTCCACATGAAGAGAGTCAGCCAAGGGTTTGGTGAGTGGCCCTTCAGTGACCATAGGTGCAGATGGGAATGGCCGCTGAGCAGCAGGAAAGGGTCTTCTATGCCTGCCTTGGCCCCCAGGCAGAGCTCTGTAGACTTGGCTTTACTTGGGCTCCTTTTCTGAGGCACAGAGGCAACAAGATCACAGCCACCCCACAGACCTCTGGGCCAATGCAGATTGCATCTGGGGATAATGTGCGTGGAGCAGAGACCAAAGACATGGTATCTGCTCAGAGCAGAATCGTGGGACCAGGGCATCTGCTGTCTGCCACCCCAGAAGCTCTTCTCTTCCCTCTTCCTGCTACACTCAGGCCTTGCTGACTCGTTCATCCCCGAAGTCCTTAATGAGGGGCAGCCAACTGCCAAATACCATGTCAAGTACTGGGACCACAGGCTGGGACTGTTGGCTTGCAGCAACTCAGCCAGGTAGAAAGAAAGACATGGAAAGAGGGGCACTGAATAGGGAATGTCTATAAAGAGGAGGGAAGGTGCAGGAGGGCCTAAGAGAGCCTCAGGGAGTCAGGAAAGTTTGCAAGGACACTCAAAGAATAAATGGGGATGGGGGAAGGAAGAGTAACTGGGGAGTAATGAGGCAGTTTTCCAGAGAGAAGGACATGTACAAAGGAAGCTTTGAGATGGGGAGAGTGAGGCATGTTCAAAGCACGTCAAGGAGTCCAGTTGTGCTAGAATATAAAGTGCTAGGTGGGAGTGGGGGTAGGGTGATGAAGCCAGGCTGGCAGCAGCCAGATCAGAGAGATGCCAGTGAAAGGAGTTTTTTAAAACTTATTTTTATTATTCTTATTTTATTTTTTAATATTTTGGCCACACCATGCAGCACGTGGTATCTCAGTTTCCCGACCAGGGATTGAACCCATGCCCCCTATGTTGGGATTGTGTAGTCTTAACCACTGGGCCACCATGGAAGCCCCTGATAGGAGTTTTTACTTCATTCTGAAGGCAATGGGTGTGGGTCACTGGAGCATTCTGAATAGGGGAGCACTGTGATCCAAGGCACTATTAAGCAACATGGTTCTGGAAGCAGAGAGACGGGCAGGCTGTGAAGGGCATGCTGAGGAGGCCGCTGCAGTTGTCTAGATTCTGTGGGTTCAAAGCCTGAATGACGACGTTGTCAGGGAGGGTATAAAGGAGGGATTCAAGAGCCCTGAAATAAGCAGAATCAACAGAATGTGGTGGGTGTACAAAAGTAGGTGATAAGGGAGAGATCATGACAAAAGAGGGCTTCCCACGTGGTGCCAATGCCTGCATAAGACATAAGAGACGTGGGTTCGTTCCCTGGGTTGGGAACATCCCCTGGAGGAGGACATGGCAACCCACTTCAATATTCTTGCCTGGAGAATCCCATGGACAGAGGAGCCTGGCGGGCTACAGTCCATGGGGTCGCACAGAGTCAGACATGACCAAAGCAACTTAGCATGCATGCACAAGTATGTAAGGAGAGCTGAAGCCATAGTCATGAATGAGATGAGGGATAGAATTATAAATAAGAAGAGAAGAGGGCTAAGGATGGAACTCTAGAGCTAGTGCACATGCACTTAAAACACACAGAGGAAATGAGAGAGAGCCAAGTGTCCTAGCAATGAAGGGAGGAGAGAATAGCTGTCAGAGCCAGATGTACCAGAAAAGAGAGCAGGGACACAAGGAGACATTTCAGCAGAGTGATGGAAGCAGAAGCCACACTGCAGAGGGCTGAATCCAGCAGCTGAGACTGAAGGGCAAGAAACGACCGAAGCTGCAAGGGAGCTCTGTGTCAAAGGAGGTTTTTGTTGAAGGTATTTATTCAAATCTCCATGTTGAGGGGGAGAGATGGAGAGAGAGAGAGAGCTTAAAGCCACAGGGAAGAGAGATGACATAAGTGAAGGAGCAGGGCCCAGGGAGAGGCTGTGGGCAGGACGAGGGGCTCAGCGTAGGGCTATGAGGGAGTTCTCCTGGGATCGCCACCCGAGGATGGGAAGGAATGGAAGCAGGATTGGGCTGCAAAAGCAGGTTGGACAAAGGCCTCAGCCAACCCCATTGGGAAGCTCTGAAGCTAGGAGCTGAAACCAGGGGCTGGGCCTTTACACCCCCTCATCAGTCATTCACTGGATACAGGCTGCCCCAGGAAGTTGGCTGGCCTTTGGGCAAAGCAGCTCTCTTCCGTGGAGGCAGTCCCCAGAGGGGTCTGACAGCTGAGGGCTGTGGGCTTAGGCACTGAGTCCTTCCATCATGAAGACGGTCCGGGGAAGTACATACAATGCCCACCACAGAGAGGAAGGGGGCGCCATCGCACTTGAGTTGAATCTGTGGGCCACTCAGGTTGAGGCTGAAGTTTCCACTGTTGGCCTGAATTTTGCTCCATGAAAATGGAAACAGGTCGTTCTGCTGAAAGGGGATGCTGGCGGGGGTTATGGGATGGAGGCAAGTGGAATGAATGGTGGTGGGATGGCTGCTTCGGGACCCGGAAGAGGAGCTGCCCAGGGACATAGGGCTGGATCACCAGGTGGCGTTGGGGTCTGTGAAACTAGAGAAGGGATCATTTTGGCAGGCTCAAATAGCATTCAGGTTTCAAGGTCCCTCATCCTCAGCTATATGGCTCTGTCCTCCCTTGGATTTAATTAGTTTGTACCAGGAAACATCTATGTATCGTTCAGAGAAGAATATTATGTTGCACCATGTTCCTAAATTCAGAAACTTTTTACCTCAACTATTTTCTAAACAAGGGCTTCCCTAGTAGCTCAGCTGGTAAAGAATCCATCTGCAATGCAGAAGACCCCAGTTCCATTCCTGGGTTGAGGAGATCCGCTGGAGAAGGGATAGGCTACCAACTCCAGTATTCTTGGGCTTCCCTGGTGGCTCAGCTGGTAAAGAATCCACCTAAACAAGACCTAAATTCAAGAATGCTGGTATCTAACTCATTTTTGTTATGATAATAGTTAATTATGCTAATGGCAACAATCTGGCTAACCGGAAATAAAACAGTGTGGATATTAAACATTGCAAACCAATCAGAAAACTCTTTCAGAGTTGACAATAAAGAAAATAAACACGTCTATGAGCAGATGAATGAAATTTATAGGAGTCAAGATTAAATCTAATTAGTAGGCAAATCCAAAATGTAGGAAAATTCAAAGGAAAATTAATTAGGAAGTCACAAGAGCAAAGCCATTGCTGTAATGATGAAATCAGAACAGGTAGCTTGTCGGGTACTAGAGTGAGAAAAAACAAGTACACGGCTCAATTAAATGGGCTTTTAAAATCCATACAGGAAGTGTGTGGAGAGTTATTAAAAAATGATGCTTTGCTTTTCAGAGAAGAGAGGGTCCCCACACAATAGGGAGTGGTTAGAATGAGAACTCACTCAGCTGAGAGTGTGGGCTACACTGCCTACTGTGCCTCTCACAGGAAACCAGCTTGTCATCCATGAGTAACTGCGAGTGAGTAGCAACAACTTGTGTAACTGGCAGTAGCAATGTGACTCCTAGGAAATAACGACACAGCCAAATACAGAACAAAGTCAACATTTGTGATGGGGCCTCACCCTGCTTCCCCGCACAGACTTGCTACTGAGCACAAGTTTTTTGCCCAAGCTATCAGCAACTCTAATTGTAGAAATTTTAGGACACAGAGAATGGCAGACCAATAGAGTAACATTGCCTTGCTGCGCCCTAAAACCATTCTAGATACAAGGGGAGTTGATCTCGCTTCCAACTGTACCTTAGAAATACGATGGGGCTGCCCACAGCCTCCAGTGCTGGATAGCTCCTACAGCTCCTTCCAGCAGCCTGTCAGATCTAGGCAAGAGTTCCAAGAGCTCCAACCACCGTCCGCCATCCTTCTGCCTCTAGTCTCAGAAACACACACGCACAGAGTATAATGATAACGCCTACTTGATCATGCTCCACACAGTCTATTAAGGGCTTTGCTTTTGTAAAAAACTATGACTTGGTTATTTTGGGCTGTGCTGGGTTTTCATTGCTGCGTAAGCTTTTCTCTGGTTGCAGTGAGGGGCTACTCTCTAGTTGGTGCGCAGGCTTCTCATTGCAGTGGTTTCTCTGGTTGTGGAGCACAGGCTCTAGGGCTTGCAGGCTTCAGTAGCTGGGAGACGTGGTCTCAGTGGTTGTGACTCCCAGGCTCTAGAGCACAGGCTCAGTAGTGGGATCTTCCCAGATTAGGGAGCAAACCTGTGTCTCCTGCATTGGCAGGCAACTTCTTTACCACTGAGCCACCAGGGAAGCCCCAGGGGTGTGCCTTTATGATGCCATGTTTTTTTTCTCTGAAGAACTCTATACAGCAGGTACAGGCAGACTTTGCTTTTTTTTTCATTTTTCAGTTAAAAATTGGGGTATAGTTGATTTACAATGTTGTGTTAGTTTCAGATGTATACCAAGTGAATCAGTTACATATATATATATACACCCACTCATTTTTAGATTCTTCTCCCATATAGGCCATTACAAAGTCAAGTTCCCTGTGTATACAGTTGGTCCGTATTAGTTGTCTATTTTATATATAGTAGTGTGTATGTGTCAGTCCCAATCTTCTAATTTATCCCTCCTCTCCCTTACCGCCTAGTAACTGTGTTTGTTTTCTACATTTGTAACTCTGTGTATGTTTTGTAGATAACTTCATTGGCAGCCTTTTTAAGATCCCACATATAAGTGATGTCATATGGTATTTGTCTTTCTTTGCCTCACGTGCTTCACTCAGTATGACCATCTCTAGGTCCATCCACGTTGCTGCAAACGGCACGATTTCATTGGCTGAACGATACCCCGTTGTGTGCATGTACCACATCTTCTGTACCCATTCCTCTGCCAGTGGACATCTATGTTGCTTCCTTGTATTGCAATGAACACTGGGGCATATATCTGGAAAAAACCAGACCTTGTTTTATTGTGCTTCTCTTTACTGCACTTTGCAAATACTAGGTGGAGAGGTTATTGTTTGTTTTTTTCTTTTTTTTTTGGTGGCTCTGCATGTAGGATCTTAGTCCCGCAACCAGGGATTGAAACCATAGGCCCTGCAATGAAAGTGTGGAGTCTTAACGACTGAACCACCAGGGAAATCCTGCAGACACCTTGTTTTTTTTGCAGGTTGAAGGTTTGTGACCACCCTTCATTGAGCAAGGGCTTCCCCAGTGGCTCAGTCATAAAGAATCCACCTGCCAATGCAGGAGACGGAAGAGACTCAAGTTCAGTCTTTGGGTCAGGAAGATCCCCTGGAGTAAGAAATGGCAACCCACTCCAGGATTCTTGCCTGGAAAATTCCATGGACAGAGGACACTGGTGGGTTATAGTCCATGGGATCTCAGATAGTGGGACACGACTGAGCCACTGAGCATGCATTGAGCAAGTCTATTGGGGCCATTTTTCTAAGAGCAAATTGCTCACTTCATGTTTCTGTGTCACATTTTGATAATTCTTGAAATATTTCATATTTTTCATTATTATATGTGTCACTGTGATCCATCATCAGTGATCTTGATGTTACTACTGCAAAAAGATTATGACTTGATGGAAGCTCAGATGCTGGTTAGTATTTTTAGAAATAAAGTCTTTTTAATTTTTTAAAAGTCTTTTACATTTTTTTATTTTAGACATAATGCTATTGCACACTTAAGGGACTATAGTATAAGTGTAAAAATAACTTTTATATGCACTTGTAAACTAAAAAATTCATATGGCTCACTTCATTGCAATATTTGCTTTATCACAGTGGTATGGAACCAAACCCACAGTATCTCCAAGGTGTGACTGTACTATTAACTTCACTTTCTAGATGAGGACATTGACACATTAAGAGGTAAAGGGACTTACTCAAGGTCACAGGCAGTACATGATAGCACCCAAACAATCTGATGGCAAGGTTTTACATTTCCCAGGAGGGCTATGATACCTCTCACATTCTGAGGACTACACCAGTGATTTTTTTTTTAATTAACTAATCTACTTATTTGACTGCACTGGGTCTTAGTTCAATCCCTGGGTCAGGAAGATCCCCTGGAGTAAAAAATGGCAACCCACCACAATCACAGAAAACTAACCAAACTGATCACATGGATCACAGCCTTGTCTAACTCAGTGAAACTATGAGCCATGCCATGCAGGGCCACCCGAGATGGAGGGGTCATGGTGGAGAGTTCTGACAAAGCATGGTCCACTGGAGAAGGGAATGGCAAACCACTTCAGTAATCTTGCCTTGAGAACCCTATGAACAGTATGAAAAGGCAAAAAGATATGATACTGAAAGAGGAACTTCCCAGGTCAGTAGATGCCCAATATGCTACTGGAGAAGAATGGAGAAATAGCTCCAGAAAGAATGAAGAGATGGAGCCAAAGCAAAAACAACACCCAGTTGTGGATGTGACTGGTGATGGAAGTAAAGTCCAAGGCTGTAAAGAACAATATTGCATAGGAACCTGGAATGTTAGGTCCATGAATCGAGGTAAATTGGAAGTGGTCAAGCAGCAGATGCCAAGAGTGAACCCTGACATTTTAGGAATCAGTGAACTAAAATAGACTGGAATGGGCAAATTTAATTCAGATGACCATTATATCTACTACTATGGGCAAGAATCCCTTAGAAGAAGTGGAGTAGCTGTCATAGTCAACAAAAGAGTATAAAATGCAGTACTTGGGCACAATCTCAAAAATGACAAAATAATTTCTGTTCATTTCCAAGGCAAACCATTCAATATCACAGTAACCCAAGTCTATGCCCCAACCACTAATGCCGAAGAAGCTGAACAGTTCTATGATGACCTACAAGACTTTCTAGGACTAACACCAAAAAAATGTCCTTTTCATCATAGGGGATTGGAATGCAAAAGTAGGAAGTCAAGAGATACTGGGCCTTGTTTGGCCTTGGAGTACAAAATGAAGCAGAGCAAAGGTTAACAGAGTTTTGCCAAGAGAACGCACTGGTCATAGCAGACACCATCTTCCAATAACACAAGAGAGGACTCTACACATGGGCATCACCAGATGGTCAATACCGAAATCAGATTGATTACATTCTTTGCAGCCAAAGGTAGAGAACCTCTATACAGTCACCAAAAACAAGACTGGGAGCTGACTGTGGCTCAGATCATGAACTCTTTATTTCAAAATTCAGACTTGAAGAAAGTAGGGAAAACCACTAGACCATTCAGGTATGACCTAAATCAAATCCCTTACAATTATACAGTGGAAGTGACAAATAGATTTAAGGGATTAGATTTGATAGACAGAGGGCCTGTAGAACTATGGACAGAAGTTTGTGACATTTTACAGGAGATGGTGATCAAAACCATCCCCAAGAAAAAGAAATGCAAAAAGGCATAATGTTTGTCTGAGGAGGCTTTACAAATAGGTGAGAAAAGAAGAGATCAGAGATCAGATCAGTCGCTCAGTCGTGTCCGACTCTTTGCAACCCCATGAATCGCAGCACGCCAGGCCTCCCTGTCCATCACCAACTCCTGGAGTTCACTGAGACTCACGTCCATCGAGTCAGTGATGCCATCCAGCCATCTCATCCTCTGTCGTCCCCTTCTCCAATTGCCCCCAATCCCTCCCAGCATCAGAGAAGTGAAAGGCAAAGGAGAAAAGGAAAGATATAAGCATCTGAATGCAGAGTTTCAAAGAATAGCAAGGAGAGATAAGAAAGCCTTCCTAAGTGATCAACGCAAAGAAAGAGAGGAAAACAATAGAATGGGAAAGACTAGAGATCTCTTCAAGAAAATTAGAGCTACCAAGGGAACATTTCATGCAAAGATGGGCTTGATAAAGGACACAAATGGTATGGCCTAACTGAAGCAGAAGATATTAAGAAGAGATGGCAAGAATACACAGAAGAACTATACAAAAAAGATCTTAATGACCCAGATAACGACAGTCGTGTGATCATGCACCTAGAGCCAGACATCCTGGAATGTGAAGTCAAGTGGGCCTTAGGAAGCATCACCATGAACAAAGCTAGTGGAGGTGATGAAGTTCCAGCTGAGCTTTTTCAAATCCTGAAAGATGATGCTGTGAAAGTGCTGCATTCAATATGCCAGCAAATTTGGAAAACTCAGCAGTGGTCACAGGACTGGAAAAGGTCAGTTTTCATTCCAATTCCAAAAAAAGGCAATGCCAAAGAATGTTCAGACTACCACACAATTGTACTCCTCTCACACGTTAGCAAAGTAATGTTCAAAATTCTCCAAGCTAGGCTTCAATAGTATGTGAGCTAAGAACTTCCAGATGTTCAAGCTGGATATAGAAAAGGCAGAGGAACCAGAACTCAAATTGCTAATGTCCACTGGATCATAGAAAAAGCAAGAGAATTCCAGAAAAACTTCTGCTTCATTGACTACATTAAAGCTTTTGACTGTGTGGATCACAACAAACTGTGGAAAATTCTTCAAGAGATGGGAATACCAGACCACCTGACTTGCTTCCTAAGAAATCTGTATACAGTTCAAGAAGCAACAGTTAGAACCGGACATGGAACAACGGACTGGTTCCAAATTGGGAAAGGAGTATGTCAAGGCTGTATATTGTCATCCTGTTTATATAACTTATATGCAGAGTACATCATGCAAAATGCTGGGCTGGATGAAGCACAAGCTGAAATCAAGATTGCCGGGAGAAATATCAATAACCTCTGATATGCAGATGACACCACCTTTATGGCACAAAGTGAAGAGAAACTAAAGAGCCTCTTGATGAAAGTGAAAGAGGAGAGTGAAAAAGCTGGCTTAAAACTCAACATTCAAAAAACTAAGATCATGGCATGTGGTCCTATCAGTTCATGGCAAATAGAAGGGAAAACAAAGGAAAGAGTGACAGATTTTATTTTCTTGGGCTCCAAAATCACTGCAGATGGTGATTGCAGCCATGAAATTAAAAGACGCTTGCTCCTTGGAAGAAAAGCTATGACCAACATAGACAGAATATTAAAAAGCAGAGA
This sequence comes from Bos mutus, assembly GCF_027580195.1. NCBI lineage: Eukaryota > Metazoa > Chordata > Mammalia > Artiodactyla > Bovidae > Bos > Bos mutus. Next base: position 28,539,716 of record NC_091646.1, on the reverse strand, counting down.
CATTACTTTGCCGACAAAGGTTCATTTAGTCAAAGCTATGGTTTTTCCAGTAGTCATGTATGGATGTGAGAGTTGGGCCATAAAGAAAGCTGAGCACCAAAGAATTGATGCTTTTGAACTGTGGTGTTGGAGAAGACTCTTGAGAGTCCCTTGGACTGCAAGGAGATCTAACCAGTCCATCCTAAAGGAAGTCAGTCCTGAATATTCATTGGAAGGACTGTTGCTGAAGCTGAAACTCCAATACTTTGGCCACCTGATGCAAAGAGCTGACGCATTGGAAAAGACCCTGATGCTGGGAAAGACTGAAGGCAGGAGGAGAAGGGGACGACAGAGGATGAGATGGTTGGATGGCATCACCGTTTTGATGGACATGAGTTTGAGCAAGCTCTGGGAGTTGGTGATGGACAGGGAAGCCTGGCATGCTGAAGTCCATGGGGTTGCAAAGAGCTGGATACAACTGAGTGAACAAACTGAACTGGGTCTTAGTTGCAGCACGTGGGTCTTTGATCTTTCTTATAGTGTTACAGAAAGATATGTACATGGGTTCTGGCTGCTCACTGTTCAAAAGGCAATAAACAGGCCAAATTGGTGAAAAGGAGTTTGCTTTATTTCAGATGGCAGCCACTGGGGAGAGAGGGTGGCAGACATCTATCCAAAAGCCAACACCGCCCCCACTCCCGACAAGCAGGGGGTGAGAGCTTTTATAGACAGAGTGGGGGGCTACATGCGGAAACTGCGTAATCATCTCTAACAGTCATCTTCAAATTGGTCATCAGTGGTCTGATTAGCATCATCTTGGTTGTTTTAGGTACAGTTAATCTTCAGTTTCAGGATACATTTGTTCCTATTTCTTTGAGGTCAGTTTTCAGAATTGTGGCAGCTCATGTCCTGGGTACAGTCTGGTCATCATGTACTTAACTTCCCCACCTGGTGTTTCAATATCTATAAGACAGCTTGCAGGATATGGCTCAGAATATTATCTATAACCCTTGCTGCTGCTGCTGCTGCTAAGTCACTTCAGTCGTGTCCAACTCTGTGCAGCCCCATAGATGGCAGCCCACCAGGCTCCCCTGTCCCTGGGATTCTCCAGGCAAGAACACTGGAGTGGGTTGCCATTTCCTGCTCCAGTGCATGAAAGTGAAAAGCGAAAGTGAAGCCGCTCAGTTGTGTCCGACTCTTAGTGACCCCATGGACTACAGCCTACCAGGCTCCTCCATCCATGGGATTTTCCAGGCAAGAGTACTGGAGTGGGGTGCCATTGCCTTCTCCCTAGAGCCTTTGAGAAAGAGCTAAAGGTCGTTGAATATGCTCAATGACTACATTACTATTATTTAGTCTCCTTTGACTGTTTTCCTTTGTTTCAGCATTTCTCACTTCTCTGATTAAACTTATTTTTTGACGAAAGTTTTCCAAAGACAAAAGGCAGGCAGAGGACATGGTGGGGGTGGGGCAAGGACCATAGGGTCCTGCTCCGGTTCAGTAGCATGAGAAACCTAGTTCACTGACCAGAGATGGAACCTGGGCCCCCTGCATTGTAAGCGTGGAGTCTTAGCCACTGGACCACCAGGGAAGCCCCCTAGACCAGTGATTTTTAACTGTTGTGTCTTCTTGGGCCTCTTTGAAAACCTAGTGAAACTAATGAATTCTCTCCACAGAAAAATGCCCACCTGCTTACATATACACACAACATATTTCTTTCAAAGGGTTCAAGGACTCTCTGAAGTTCAGCCTGAACTCTGTGGAGCCCAGGTTAAGAAGCTCTGCGGTAGGCTAGTCCACTCCAAGGAAGCAACTTGGCCCAGACCCTCACCTGGCTCAGCAGGCCCCCAGATTCCTCTGGGAGAGAGTGCATGTGTCCCAAACTTCAAGGGTTCTCTCATGGCTGAAGTTCAGGATGCTCTGGCTCTGTAACCTGACCTTGCAACCTCACATATCCCCACTACCATGCCCAGGGCTATCTCCTGCACCAGGATGAGGTTTCTGGTGGGATAACCCAGCCCTGGCCTGCAGACAATAAGAAAGTGCTAAGCTTTTTCAGACAGGGATCAGGGCACCATGCCCCCAATGCAAAACCAGAGATGGAGGGAAATGAAGCTCCCTGGCAGAGCAGATGAAAACTAGGGACCCCAAGGGTGCCACAAGCACTGTTACAGGGCGGAAATGGAGATCAAGCCAGGAAAGGATACAAGAGGACACAGACAGAAACCTGCTCTGAGGGTGGCCAGCCTGGGTGCTGTGGTTTTGCCGAAAGTTTTCACTTGCGTCTCAGGTTCAAAGGATTTGTTAACAAAATAAGTGACTCGTTATATACAAATAAATAATACAGATATTTATTAGAGAATTATCTAGCTTACATTCAACATACTAACATTAAAAGAAAAGAGAAATAGAAAGAGCAGAGAGTACATCACCAAATTGGGTTTTGACCAACACCCATACTTAAAGTCCCATGTCACAGCACATCTGGAGTCCAGATTGGGGAAAGGGTCCCAGGCAGCATGTGTGCTCAATGAGTAAGACTTCAAAGATCGCAGTTCAGAGTTCCTGCTTATAATCCCTGGACAGACGCAAACTGATATCATCATCAATCTGTGACCAAATTGCAAGCCTGGTTTCCTGTTAATGCTGTTTGTTTTGTTTTGTAAAACTTGGAATGCAGCTATGCCTGGGGCTTGGTTGGCCAGGCCCCCTCCAGGGGCTCAACAATCTCAAGATGTCTCCCCATCTTATCTATAGTGCTGTGAGTCTTGTACTCAAAGCAGGCAGTCACTCCTAATCAGGGCAGTGTCCAAGCAGGTTAGAAGCAAGGTCAGAAGCCTGCTCTGCTTTGTCTCTGAAGCCTAAACAAGACTATTTTTTAAAAAAAATTTCCCTAACACCATTACCAGAAATTCAGTTGATTTGAGCTGTCCCAGAGCTAGAGACACGTGGGATTCATATTTAAGCTCAGCACAGGTGGGGGTGACCATCACTGCAGTTCAGTCATTCAAGCAATAGCTAGTCTTTAGCATGTGTCTATTTATCAGGCACTTACCATGTGCCAGGTGCTGTTCTAAGCACTTTGCAATATTAACCCACTTCATTCTCATAACCCCACGAGAGGGGTATTGCTATTGTCTCCATTTTCCAGATGGAAAATCTGAAGCACAAGCAATATTTAGTGACTTGCCCCAGATTATACAGGTAGTAAGTGGCAGAGCTGGGATTCAAACTCGGGCACTCTGGCCCACAGTGCCCATGCTCCTTGGTGTGTGTGGTCCACGGCCTGGGCTAGTAGACGGCGAGAGAGGTTAGAGCCGTACAGACTCGGCCCCTGCCCCTGCCCTGTGCTTACCTTCTAGCGTGGCCCCAGGGCGGTCGATGGGTGATTACAGCACATGGTGACGAGTCCCTCAGTCAGGGTGGGGATGCTGTGACAGTGCTTCAGAGGGCCCAGTGGCGGGGCTCCAGTGCAGCAGCCAACAGGTTACAGGGACTCCTTTCTCAGGCCCAGCTTCAAAGAAGCCAAACAAAAGTCAGGGACCCATTTCTGGTGGTGCAGTCTCCTGTTCGGCCCCCACTCTGAAGCCTGGAAGCCAAACCACTGTGAGTGGGGCTCCCATCAGGAACTGCAGGAGTACAGGAACCAAGCAAGGGTTCTTCCTCGTGTTGGAGTCTCATAGTGGGGGCTCCTAACAGACCTGCTTCCTTGTTGCTCTCTCCTTGAAGAGACAGCAAACTCCCTGAGGAGCCAAGGCCTGCATCTTTCTCAATCATACCCTCAGCAGCCAGCACAGGCGGGGACCTAGTCAGCACTCAATAAGCGCTGATTCATTTATTCAACCAGTATTTATTGAACATCTCCTACATTACCAGGAACTACTAGGCTCTGAGATACAACAGTGACCCCCCAAAAAACATCCCTGTCCTCACTGTGGGAGTGCCAGACAGTAAACAAAATGAGCAACAAAAATACACAGGAGGGCTTCCCCAGTGGCTCAGTGGTGAAGAACCTGCCTGCCAATGCAGGAGAAACGGATTCAATCCCTGGTCCAGGAAGATCCCACTTGCCAAGGAGCAACCAAGCCCATGTGCCACAACTACTGAGCCCACAGGCCCTAGAGCCTGTGCTCGGCAACAAGAGAAGCCATTGCAATGAGAAGCCCGTACACTGTAACTGGAGAGTAGCCCACATAGTACCAAAGACCCAGCACAGCCAAAAATAAATAAATAAGTAAATAAAATACACAGGGTCTTAAGGGAACAGGAAATCAAGGAAGGAAGATAGGAAGTATTGGGGGGCGGGTAATGAAATTTTAGATAGAATGGGCAGCAAAGACCTCTCTGAGAAAATGACATCCAAGTCAAGACCTGAAACAGGGCAGGGGACGGGCCATACAGATACCTGAAGGAAAAGTGTTCGAGGCCAGGGAACGGCAAATGCAAAGGTCTCAGGGAGGAATGTGTCTGACATGTCTGAGCGTCAGGGAGAAGACCACCAGGGCTGAAGGGAGTGAGCTGAGGGGGGCCATAGCAGGAGCTGAGGTCAGAATGAATGAACAAGGAGTGAAGATTGTGTCCTGTGCCTAGGAGTGGGAGAGCCAAACCAGCTGCGGGCGTGGCAGCCCTCCTAACCCTGCTGGGATTCACAGGGGAGGCAGGGGAGGTCCCACAGGAATGCCTATTAATAACTCCCTCTCTCTCCAGCTCCATTCCAAAGGCCTCACTGGATTCTCAGGCCTGGATTCCCCACACCACCCCCAACCTCGAGGCCTGGGAGGATAGACGGGGGCTTCCTTGAAACTCCTCCGCCTCCTCAGTCTGGAATTAGGGCCGAGCCAGCAGGAGCAAGCTGAAATTAAGAACTGACCTTTGGGTTGGGGAGGGAGGTGGGAGGGGGGTTCATGACCAGGGGACACATGTATACCCGTGGCTGATTCATGTCAGTGTATGGCAAAAACCACCACAATATTGTAAAGGAATTAGCCTCCAATTAAAATAAATAAATAAATAAAATAAAATCACCCCCCCCAAAAAAAGAATTGACCTTTAGGGACTTCCCTGATGGCCCAGTGGCTAAGACTCCATACTCCCAGTGCAGGGGGCCTGGATTTGATCCCTGGTCAGGGACCTAGATAACATCTGCCACAACTAAGAGATCACATGAACAAGAATCTGAACAAGAACCAGCCGATTCTTGTTAATGTTTGACAGAAAAGAACAAAATTCTGTAAAGCAATTATCCTTCAATTAAAAAATAAAGTGGAAAAGAAAGTCTACAAATTCTGGAGAGGGTCTGGAGAAAAGGAAACCCTCCTACACTGTTGGTGGGAATATAAGTTGGTGCAGCCACTATTGAAAACAGTATGGAGGTTCCTCAAGAAAAAAGAGAGAGAGAGAGACTGCATGCTGCAACTAAGACCCAGTACAACCAAAGGAAAAAAAACCACATAAACAAAAATAAATATTAAAAAAAGAATTGACCTTTAGAGTTGATGCAGTCCACCCTTCTACCTTCAGAAAGTACTCCACTCACTTGTCCCTTGAGATGCTATGATGAAGGGCATGATGGGATGTGGACACCTATTCCCTCTAGTCCTTCTGAGAAAAGAAATCTTTTCAATTAGAGTCTTTAGACAGCACATTCTCTTTCAAAATCCCACTTTCCCACCTCCCTCCCTGACTCTGGCTCTGCCTTCAGAGGCAAAAAGAATAAGTGGCCTTGGGACTTCCTTGGTACTCCAGTGACTAGGACCCTGAGCTTACACTGCAGGGGGCACAGGTTCCACCTCAGGTCTGGAACTAAGAACCTGCAAGCCTCAAGGCCAAAAAAAAAAAGAATAAGTGGCTTTGCCTTCCCCTGGGGATCTGGGGACTGCACTGGTGCCCAAAGAGTCAAAAGTCAAACCCTCTATTATCTAAAAGATGATTTGTAGTTCTTTAGATATTTTGGCTTAGAGAAGGCAATGGCACCCCACTCCAGTACTCTTGCCTGGAAAATCCCATGGACAGAGGAGCCTGGTAGGCTGCAGTCCATGGAGCCACTGGGAGTCGGACATGACTGAGCAACTTCACTTTCACTTTTCACTTTCATGCATTGGAGAAGGAAATGGCAACCCACTCCAGTGTTCTTGCCTGGAGAATCCCAGGGACAGGGGAGCCTGGTGGGCTGCAGTCTATGGGGTCACACAGAGTCGGACACGACTGAAGCGACTTAGCAGCAGCAGCAACAGATATTTTGGCTATGAGTTTCTATATATACTTTTCTGTATCACTTCTTGTATTACTTCTGTATATACTTTTCTGTATTACTTCCCACTGGCTCAGACGGTAAAGAATCCGCCCACAATGCAGGAGACCTGGTTCGATCCCTAGGTCAGGAAGATCCCCTGGAGAAGGAAATGGCAATCCACTCCACTATTCTTGCCTGAAAAATCCCATGGACAGAGGAGCCTGGTGGGCTACAGTCTGTGGGATCACAAACAGTCAGACACAACTGAGAGACTAACACTATTCTGTGGCTTGCTTTTTCACTGTTAATAACACAAACTCTTTTAATTTTAATGTCATCAAATGTATCCATCTTTTCTTTTATGATTAGTATTTTTGTGTTTTAGAAGGTCCTTCATTTCCCAAAGACAATGAAAATATTTTGCTGTATTATTTTCTAGAAGTTTTATATTTTACTTCATACATTTGGATCTATGATTTACCTAGAATTGATTTCTGTGGATGATATAAGGGGGTGGTCAACTCTTATTTTTGCCATATGGATAGACAGTTGTTCCAGCAAAGTTGTTTTTAATCCTTTCCCAGTGGCACCTTTGTTATATATCTGTTAGATCTGTGCAGGATATGTCCAGGTGTTTCTGGACATTCTATTCCGTTTCATTGATCTATTTGCCTATCACTGCCTATTTGCTCTTTTAATTATTTTCACTATATAATAAGATAATATCTACTAGAATAAGTCTTCCCACTAGTTCTTCAAGAGTGCTCTGGCTATTCTTGGACCTTATTTCCACATAATTTAAATTAGCTTGTCAGTTCTCCCGCACTTATACACTCATATACAAATGCTGGGATTTCTGAATGGGGTTTCATTGAATCTATAAATCAGTTTGCAGAGAATTGACACCTTAAACATATTGCATCTTCCAGTTTGTGAACGCAGTATATCACTCCATTGATTTAGGTTTTCCTTTTTCTCAATAATCTGTTATAGTTTTCTATGTCAAGGCCTTGCATGTGTTTTTCTAGATTTATCCCCGGGTACTTTTTGTGCTATTGCAATGACTTAACATTATATTTTGGAAGTTTCCAACTGTTTGTTGATCATATACAGAAATACAATTGATTTTCATCGTTGTCCACATGTTCAGTAACCTTTCTAAATTCATTTATCAATTCAAATGCTTATCCTTCAATTCTTTTGAATATTCTATGTACACAATCCTGTTTCTGTTAACAATTACAGTGTTGTTTCTTTCCAAGTCTTTAAAGTTTTTTTTTTTTTTTTTACTTCTCTTATTGCACTGCCTAGGATTTCCTTTTAGGAGGCAAGATTTTAAGTATGATACTTGGTGTAAGATTTTTTTTTACAGATACCTTTTATCATAACTAAGAAATATCTTCTATTCATGATTCCTTATTCTCATGTATATCCTTACAATAAATTCTTGTCATTTATGATAATTTGAATATCAATTGTAACACCCTAAAAAGCCTAATTAAAACAATAATAATTTTGACACTTTCTTCTAAATATTTATATCTCTCAATTTTCTGGGGGGGTTTTTGTTTGTATTTTTAAGATTTATTTATTTTGGCTGTGGTGGGTCTTCATTGATGCACAAGGGCTTTCTCTAGTTGCAGCAAGCAGAGGCTTCTCTTCCTTTCAGTATGAGGGCTTCTCATTGCAGTGACTTCTCTCTTGTTTTGGAGCACAGGCTCTAGGTGCCTGGGCTCAGTAGTTGTGGCACACGAGTTTAGTTGCTCTGTGGCATGTGGAATCTTTCCAGGCCAGAAATGGAAGCCATGTCCCCTGGCTGGCAGGCAGATTCCTATCCACTGTGCCACCAGGGAAGCCCCTCTCTCAATTTTCTGATTTTATTCAGTGAGGTAGAACTTCCAGAATAATATTGAGTAATAGCAGTGATGGCAAGCATGCTAGTCTTGTTCCTGACATTAATGAAATTGCCTCTAGATTTTCACCTGGATCGTATCTGTTAATATTTTATTTAGAACTTTTAGAACCATACTCAGGATTTTTATATCTGTTTGCAGGTGAGATTGGTCCATATATTTCTTTCTCCTATATCACTGTCAGGTTTGGTATCAGTTATCCTATTTCATATCAAAAATTGGGAAAAGTTATCTTTTTATATTCCCTAAAACAGTGTAAGATCTATTTACTTAAGTTCTACTGGAACTCAGTGACATATACTCATTACCCAAGATCACCACTTATATCTTAGTGCATACATACACTTTCAGATCTGTTTATGTGCATATGTATGTGAGTACACATGAATAAATATATAATACACCAAATAAGTTCACTCTCCACACTGTTCTGCAAACTTCTTTTCAGCCAACAATCTCCACCATTTTAATAAATTTTCATCTCATCTAATACCACATATTTACATTCTCCCAATTGACCCCCCAAATGACCCTTATAGCTGGTTTGTCCAAACCAAAACCCAATTCAGAACAAGGCATTAATTGAATCTGATTGTTTTGAAAGGGGAATATTTTTCTAACAACTATATTTTTCTTAAAATGGTAATGGCTGCTTTGGGAAATTGTAAGTTTACCCTCACTGGAGACTTTCAAGCAAAGCCTGGACCAATATGTGTCTGAATCCCTGCATGTGGGACATTAGAGCACGTGATGTTTAAGGCCTGTTCTAAATTTATGAATGACTTTCTCCAAATCCTATTTTTATGCCACTTCTGCACTGGATCTTATCCCCTCCTGCCTACTCAAATATATCACTCCAGTAATTCTTCTCTTTCCTACATTATCAACTTTTATTTCTGTCTTGGCTTTTTCCTCATCACCATTCAAATATGCTGTTATTTCTCCCATCTCAAAAATACCGACTGTCAACCTTATTTCTCACTTCATATATTCCCAATTCTTTCTTTTCCTTTTATAGCAACACTAAAAACAGTTGCCTGTATTCATGGCTTCCAATTCCTCTTTTATTCTCTCTGGAACTCACTCCTCCAGGCTTTTGCTCATACCACTCCACTGAACTGCTCTTGTCAAGGTCTCCAACGATCTCCATATCGCTAAAGGCCATAGCCATTTCCAAATCGTCATCTTACTTACATGTGGTGGTCATTTGCCTGTTTGCTCTCAGAGCCATTCCCTCTTCTCCTGCTCTGCTGCGTAGAAAAGACAACATTTCCCAGCCACCCTGTCCCTCTGACTTCCTGATACATTTGGCCAGTGAGAATCAATGGCTTAAGATGAAAGAGCAGGAGAAGTGGACAAGTGAGGGTATTCCCCTTCCTTTCCCTCTGTTTGGAGTGTCATCTCTAGCGGTGACTGTACATCCTCTGTGGTTCCCCTGGATAGGCCCTCCCCCCATGGGGCAAAACTCCTTCAGGGCTAGCCTTCCTGCTTCTGCTGTGTGGTCCCTGATCTTGGGCTTGAGCGACATCACTTTTACCTCCAGTAGAGGTGAAGTCGGATGGCATCACTGACTCAATGGACATGAGTCTGAGCAGTCCCTGCGGTTGCAAAGAGTCGGACACGACTGAGCGACTGAATGGAACTGAACTGAGAGGAGAAGCAGCTTTCTGCTGTTGCTAAATTTCTGGGTTAATTAACCATTACCTCCTTGGCTTCTCAGCTCTTCCCAGGAAGAATAGGTCTCACCTAAGTAAGCAATTCCTCATGTTAAATTTTCCTGTTTACAATTCTGAGTGTGGCTTCTGTTTTCTAACTGGTCCCTGTCTGATATAACACACCTACTTCTCTTAGCTGTCAGGATATTTCTGTTTTTCTTCGACTTGACTAGCCATTTCTATTCTATCTTCCATGCTGATTTCTCCTCATCTCTTGACCATTTAAAGATGGAGTGCACCAGGATTCAATCTCTGGACCTATTTTCTTTGCTATTTACACTTACATCTTTGGGAGTCTCAGCCTATCTCATGGATAACATCTATTTAAATAACACCAATGTGCTGAAAACTCCCAAATTTCTATCTCTAGCTGGACCTCCCCGCCTGACTACATACTCAACTGCCTAGCTGACATCTCCACTTCAATAGCCAATAGGCATTTCAAACAACACATGTCCAAAACAGAGCACATGGCTATCTTCTGAATGGGGTTCCTCCTCATCTCAATAAATTGCACTTCAATTCATCCAAGTTATTTGACCACAAATCAAGAAGTTGTCCTTGATTTCCCTCTTCGCCTCACTTCTCACAGTCTGTCAGCTAGTACTGATAACAAAACCTCCAGAACACCACTCCATTCACTTTTTATTTTTCTCTACTACCCTGGTCCAACCACTCTCATCTCTCACCTCGGCTACTACACTAGTCTCCTCCTTGGTCTCCCTGCTTCTCCTCTTGCCTCCCAACAACAAACCATTCTCCACGTAGCAGCCAGAATGATTTTAAAACATAAATCATGTTACTCCCCTGCTTGAGAGTCTAGTCATTTCCCCCTGTACTTTTGAGACCCCAAATCCTTATTTGGGCCTGTAAGGCCACACATGGCCTGGCTTCTGCGCACTCCTCTGACCTCACCTCTTGTTTGTTCATTCTCTGTCACTCATTACAATCTAGTCACATTGGCCTTCTTTCTGTTCCTTCAACATGCTAAGCTTCTCTCTCTACGCTGCTGCTGCTGCTAAGTCGCTTCAGTCGTGTCCAACTCTGTGTGACCCCATAGATGGCAGCCCACTAGGCTTCCCCGTCCCTGGGATTCTCCAGGCAAGAACACTGGAGTGGGTTGCCATTTCCTTCTCCAATGCAGGAAAGTGAAAAGTGAAAGTGAAGTCGCTCAGTTGTGTCCGACTCTTAGCGACCCCATGGACTGCAGCCCACCAGGCTCCTCCGCCCATGGGATTTTCCAGACAAGAATAATGGAGTGGGGTGCCATCACCTTCTCCGTCTCTCTCCATAGGGCCTTTATATTTTCCATTGCCATCATCTGGAATGCTTTCTCCCTGGTCCTTACCTGGCTGACTTTGTATTCTCATCTTTCAGGTCTTATATGGCTCAAACGGCCTCTCCTTAGAGTCCATCCTGACCACTGTCACTCTCTATCACATCATGCTATTTTAACTGATAATTTTCTCTTTTTTAAATATATATGTATTGCTTATTTCATTCCAAGCAGAGTCGCTGGAGAAGGAAACAGCAACCCACTCCAGTATTCTTGCCTGGAGAATTCCATGGACAACGGAGCCTGGTGGGCTACAGTCCACGGGGTGACAAAGAGTCAGACCTGACTGAGTGACTAATAACAACAAAGCAGAGTCTCAGGGCAATTTTAAAAGATACGTTTCTCATGAGTTGACCAGCTCGTGAACTCCTTCTCTATTTTTTATTTAGTTTTGGCTGTGCTGGGTCTTCACTGCTGCATGCAGGCTTTCTCTAGTTGCAGCGAGTGGGGACTACTCTCTAGCTGCAGTGTGTGGGCTTCTCATCGCAGTGACTTCTCTTGTTGGGGAGCACAGGCTCTAGGACATATGGGCTCAGTAGTTGTGGCTCCCAGGCTCTAAAGCACAGGCTCAATAGTTGTGGCACACAGGCTTAGTTGCTCCATGGCACGTGGAATCTTCCAGACTAGGGACTGAACCCGTGTCTTCCTGCATTGGCAGGCAGATTTTTTTACCACTGAGCCACCAGGGAAGCCCCTGAGAATTTTCTTGTTCACTTGTTGGTCACCCCTGCCCCCAGAATGTGAACTGCTTTGTTCTCCACTATATCCCCAGCTTCTAGTGCAGTATCTATCAAATAATAAATACTTAATATATATATTAGTTGATTGAATAAAAGGTGGATGAGCCTTGAGCAGGAAGAGGGCCACCTCTTCCTCTGAGACTAAAGAGAGAAAAGGATGGGAGCAGATGCAACCAAGTGTGCCCCTATGTTCTTGGTGCTTTGGGGAGGAAAATCATCTGCAGAGAGAGAAGCTGCATAGGCAGAGAAGTTTGGGAAAAGTGGTGGAGGCTCTAAATTGTCCCTGAGGGGAACAGGAGAGTGGCTGACCCAAAACATATAGTAGGATTAACCAGCTATGGTGAGAACCCATCTGATATGGGAAACATAAATTTACAATGTCAAACTCCACTAATTTATAAGATGTGAACATTCATCTATTTGGGTAAAAGATCAGAGAAAGCAGGTTGTAAGATTGACTCTAAATTGGGAGCTTGCAGGGTAGATGTTACAATATTCAAAGAAGGTAAGATGTATCTATTTTTTCAGCTAAGCATGGCTGCTATAATAGAAATCAAGTTCAAAGCTTTAGCCAAAATGTTTGATAATTAGGACTCATTGGCAGTGGCTTAAAATATTTGGGCAGAAGATTGTTACCCTACAGATTTTTGTAATTTTTTTTTGAAAAAATAAAGAACTATAGGTCTCGCCTGTGCACACCTATAATGAAATGTTACTGCCCACTTCCCAGGCCTGTTGCCATTCCAGACTGGTTGACCCAGAGACCTCTGAACCGAGTTGAAGCATCCCCCTTGACCTTGCCACAAGTATGTAATATGAAGTTTTTGTATGGCTTTCCCCAAAAGCAATGATCAGAGTTACTGTCAACTAGAAAAGGGCAATACTCAGGCACTGGTTCTGGGGACTCAGAACACCACCATAAGACAAGTCACACTGAGGACTCAGGGCCTGGGGTCAGGAGATAAATGGAAATTATGGCCTGAGTTTATGTAAGAATAAGCCTAGTGAGCTTGGAAATATATACTGAGATGATTTCCCTTGTTTGAAAGGAGGTAAGGTTTACAATTGAAGGCAAAAGGAGAAGAGGGCAGCAGAGGATGAGATGGTTGGATGGTATCACCAACTCAATGGACATGAACTTGAGCAAACTCTGGGAGATAGTGAGGGACAGGGAGGCCTGGCGTGCTGCAGTCCATGGGGTCGCAAAGAGTCAGACACGACTTAGTGACTGAACAACAAGAACAAGGTTTACAATAGCATCAGAAGAAATGAAGGTATACATTTGAACCAAATATTGGCAGTATCTATACATGAAAAACTATAAAACACTGACAAAAGAAATCAAAGATCTAAATAAATGGAGAGATAGACCATGTTCATGGGTTGGAAGATGCAATATTATTAAGAAGTCAATTCTCCCCAAGTTGGATCTTTTTTTTTTTTTAATCATATTTATTTATTTAGCTGCATAAGGTCTTAGTTAGAGACCTCCCTGGTGGCTCAGACGGTAAACCGTCTGCTTACGATGTGGGAGACCTGGGTTCGATCCCTGGGTTGGGAAGATCCTCTGGAGAAGGCAATGGCACCCCACTCCAGTACTCTTGCCTGGAAAATCCCATGGATGGAAGAGCCTGGTAGGCTGCAGTCCATGGGGTCGCAAAGAGTCTGACACGACTGAGTGACTTCACCTTACCTTACCTTACCTTAAGGTCTTAGTTGTAGCTCGTGGGATCTTCATTGCATCATGCACAATCTTTCATTGCGGCGCATGGGCTCTCTAGTTGTGGAGCACAGGCCCAGCAGTTGCAGCTCGCAGGCTTACTTTCTCCATGGCATGTGCGATCTTAGTTCCCTAACCAGGGACCAAATCTGCGTTCCCTGCACTGCAAGACACAGTCTTAACCACTGGACCACCAGGGAAGTCCTCCAACCTGATCCTTAGATTTTACACAGTTCCGATCAAAACCCCAGCAAGAATTCTGGACATATCATACCTAGAGTAAGTAAAACAATTCTAAAAAAGAACAAAGAAGCATCATACTACCCAATTTCAAGATATATATAAAGCTGTAATACTCAAATCAAAATAGTGTGGTATTGATGCAAGAATAGACAGACAATAGACAGAAGACAAAGTCCAAAAATATAGTCAACTGATATTTTTTTTTTTTTCTGGCTGTGCTGTGCCATACGGCTTGCATGATCTTAGTTCCCCAACCAGGAATCAAACCCAGGCCCATGGCAGTGAAAGCTCTGAGTTCTAACCATTGGACCACCAAGGAATTCCTGGATTTTTGACAAAGGCACAAAGGGTACTGAAAGGTGAAAGGAAGGTCTTTTCAACAAATGGTGCTGGAATAACTGGACATGTTTATGAACGAAAAAAACCCTAACACAGGCCTCACACATTATACAACAAGTAATTCAAAATGGGTCATAGATCTAAATGTAAATGTAAACCTTTTAGAATATAGACAAAAATCTGCATGATCCCGGGTCATGCAGAAAGGCACTACACTATTAAGAGAAAGAAAAGGACTGGGAAATATTGCAAATCACATACCTGATCAAAGATTTCTATCCAGACTATATAAAGAGCTCTTAAAACTCAACAATGCAAAAACAAACCCAGCTTAAGAATAAGTAAAAGATCTGAGCATATGCTTCACCAAAGAAGATACATAGATGGAAAATTAGCAAGTAAAAATATGCTCACAATGAAAAAAAATCAAATAATCCAATTTAATAACTGGGCAAAGGACTCAAATAGACATTTCTCCAAATATACAAATGGCCAAAAAACACATGAAAAATTGCTCAACATCATTAATCACTGAAGAAATGCAAGTCAAAACCATGATATATCATTGCTGTTAGGATGGCTGCTATCAAAAAAAAAGGCAATTTCCTGACTGTCCAGTGGTTAGAACTCCATGCTTTCACCTCCAAGGGCCCAGGTTCAATCCCTGGCAGGGAACTAAGATCCTACAAGCTGAGAGAAACAGACAAAAAAAAAAAAAAAAAAAGAAAATAAGTGTTGGTGAGGATGTGGAGAAATTGGAGCCCTGTATATTATTGATGGGAATGAACAATGGTACAGTCACTGCAGGAAATAGTATGGAGGATTCTCAAAAAATTAAACAGGATTACCATATGATCCAAGGACCAAGTGTCTTTTAATTTCATGGCTGCAGTCACCATCCACAGTGATTCTGGAGCCCAAGAAAATAAAGTCTGTCACTGTTTCCATTGTGACTACAGTCATGAAATTAAGACTCTTATTCCTTGGAAGAAAAGCTATGACCAACATAAGACAGCACATTAAAAAGCAGAGACATTACTTTGCTGACAAAGGTCTGTACAGTCAAAGCTATGGTTTTTCCAATAGTCATGTACAGATGTGACAGTTGGATGATAAAAAGGCTGAGTGCCAAAGAACTGATGCTTTCAAACTACGGTATTAGAGAAGACTCTTGAGAGTCCCTTGGACTGCAAGGAGATCAAACCAGTCCATCCTAAAGGAAATCAACCCTGAATATTCATTGGAAGGACTGATGTTGAAGCTGAAGCTCCAATACTTTGGCCACCTGATGCGAAGAGCTGACTCATTGGAAAAGACCCTGACACTGGGAAAGATTGAAGGCAGGGGGAGAAAGGGACAACAGAGGACGAGATGGTTGCATGGCATCACCAACTTAGTGGACATGAGTTTGAGCAAGCTCTGGGAGTTGATGATAAACAGGAAAGCCTGGCGTGCTGCAGTCCATGGGGTCACAAAGAGTCGGACATGACTGAGCAACTGAACAACAACGACCATATGTCCCAGCAATCCCACTTCTGGGTATATAATCAAGCGAACTGAAAGCAGGGTCTTGAAGAGATATTTGTAGCCAGTGTTTTTACAGCAGCACTAGTCATAACAGCCAAGAGGGGGAAGCGATGTGAATGGCCATTGATGAATGAATGTGTAAACAAAATACGGTCTATGCATAATTCTATCATATTGTACAATATGGATGAAACTTGAGGACATTATTCAATGCAAAATATAAGCCAGTCACAAAAAGACAACTACTGGGATGATTCCACTCATATGAGGTTTCTAAAGTAGTAAAATCCATAGAGATAGAAAGTAGAATGGAGGTTCGAGGAACTAGGGAGAGGGGAAAGGGAGAGTTATTGTTTAACGGGTATACACATAGATTTATAAGATGAAAAAGTTCCAGAGATCTGTTGCACAACACTGTGCATTTCAAAATGGTTAAGACAGTAAATTTTATGTTACATGTTTTTTACCACAATAAAAAAAAGAAAAATATGTTCACCATCATCTGTCATTAGGGAAATGCAAATTACAAGTAGGAGATACCACTGAAAAACTGTCATAGATCAGAGGAGACTGAAGAGACGTGAAAGCTAAATGCAGTGTGAGATCCTGGTCACACAGCCCAATCCCAGGCTTTCCCAGGACTCCCACCCCTCTTTTCTCCCAGTTCTTGCTAGCTCACATCTACCCTCACTCTAAACTACTTCTCCTTCCAAATTCGGAAATCAGGAGGGAAATAGCAAAGAAAAATGCCTACTATTTCCCATCGGCTTCTCACTACATGCCTTATGCTAAGTACAAGCCATGTGAGTAATATAAGGAGGTCATGAGTTTGGGTAAACTCTTGGAGTTGGTGATGGACAGGGAGGCCTGGTGTGCTGTAATTCATGGGGTCACAAAGAATCAGACACGACCGAGTGACTGAACTGAACTGAAAATACTCTTCTTGCCTCAACACCTTGCAATACAGATGAACAGATAAAAACATGATGCAAACACTACATACTGGTGTCACTGAAGCAGCGTGACATTAAATATTTATGTATACAATGCTCCTTCACAAACAGCAAATGTGAAATAAAAGAGTCAACAGATAACTTTTATTTATCTCAGTTATCATTTCTTACTCTATCACGTCTCCCTCCCACATGTCCACACAAGGAAGCAACATTCTCAGCTACTTGACAGGATGGTAGCTCCCTTGGGTTGCATACCCAGATCCCATTTTCATTCAGATCAGAGGTATCTTGCCCCCTTACTGAAATCTGACTTTTCCCTCTGTCAGTACAATGTCTGATGAGGGTTGGTTTGCCTGTAGTTTTAATATTTGAGGTAAAGGGAACTTAATGCAGATTCTGGCTTGTTATGGATTTTCTCAGACAGTGGAGAGATTCAAACCCTAGCCAATACCTGCCAGTCTAAGAACAGAGACAGAGCCACGTAAAAGGATCTGGCCTGCTGTAACTTTAAATACACCTCATGCAGCTTTTTTCTATGACACATCACAATTTTTTTTTCAAAAATCTTTAAACATTTTATTAACTTTGAAGAAGGAATAAGAACAGCTCCTTTAGAAACTAGAGAAACACAAGCATTGATCTATTCATAGAGCTTCTTCTACACAGATGAAGAAGTTTACATCAAATGAACAAAAAATAGAACAGAAGACATAAATACAGAAAGACAGAAAAATCTGTCTCTAGAAATCAGGTCAGATGGACTCAAAGACCTCACTGAATGTAGGATAATCACTGGGAAGCCACGTAAAGCTTTCTGCTGGAGCATAAAGGTAGCATAAGTCCATGGAGTCAAGAAAACACTCTTCTTCATCCTGATCTTAAATGCTTCCTCCAGCCTGGGTCCACAGAAACGTCCTGATTATTTGAACTGGTTGTCAATCAAGGTTCCCTTCATTTTTGCTTTCTTGGCTTCCAGTTCAGCCTGGAAAGGAAAAAAGTTTATGTCCGGATACATGACATGAAATTCTGACTTTCCTGCCTTATTCTAACTTCCCCAACACTATCCCCTCATGCTCATTTAGTATACAAACTAGAACCATGTATCTAAAATCATGATGGACTTCTCTGGAGGTCCAGTGGCTAAAACTCCACACTCCCAATGCAGAGGGCCTGGGTTCCATCCCTGATTGGGGAAAAAACTAGATCCCACATGCCACAGCTAAGACCCAGTGCAGCCAAATAAATGAGTATTTTTTTTAAATAAAAAAAAAATGTGATGAATAGCAACTGTTTTCCAATCTTTCTGATGTTATGATACACATAGACGATGATAACATCTGTATGGTAAAATGGGGTAAACACACAGGGCTGTGGTCAAAGGCAATCAGTGTAAGCATTACACAGCTCCAGGATCCCTGAAGAGCTGGGGGAATCAGTATTATGACATACCAGTATCCTGTTCTTAGCAAAACAGGAGGAATAACCCTGTTCCATAACAGTGCTACTTAAAAGTTACAAAGTCCATAAACTGTTTATTATCAGTCTACAAAGATACAAACAATAATTGGCAGTAAGCATTTAGAAACTTTTGTAGCAATTTGACTTCCCAAGTGGCGCTAGTGGTAAAGAATCTACCTGCCAATGCAGGAGACACGGGTTTGATCCCTGGGTCATGAAGATCCCCTGCAGGAGGGCATGACAACCTACTCCAGGATTGTTGCCTGGAGAATCCCATAGATAGAGGAGCCTGGCAGGCTAAGGTCCATAGGGTCGCAGAGAGTCAGACATGACTGAAGCGACTTAGCATGTACACCCGCACAGCAATTGGACAGAGTAATAAAATAATTTCATAAAAAGAACTAAGGCAAATTTCTTTTTATGACATTTTATAAATTAAAAACCTGCTCTTGACAAATTTTTTAAAAGGAAGATGCACTGGCCCTTCACTTCAGAAAATCTCTAAGCATGGCTCTCTCTAGATCACTATGGCAAGGTCAAGCGGCTCTCAAGACCCACTACCTGTGTCACCAAAAATATCCTCTACAGAGACATCAATGCCAGGATGTCTTATTTTAAAAAAAACATCAGACGTATATTATCATCAGGAAAACAGAAATGTAGGCTCCATCACACAAAGACGGGCGTGCTCAACAAAGAGCCCAGACAGTGGTGGTGGGAGCAGTGCTTTAAGCAGCAGTGAAAAGTCCCAATCCTGGCCCCCAAGTGTAGCCTCACTGTACACCTCCCATCCTGGGGGAGTGCCCGTGCACCCTGATCTTGGACTCCTGACCTTGGGCCACAAGTAGCAGATTAAATGATCACTCTGGTTGGGGCTGGCTAACCAGAACTATTATTGGGGGTTGGGATCCTGCTCACTATCACAGAGCAGGGTATGTACGGATAGCCACATGCAGGGTTAGACACCTGGCAGCCAGCTACACCATATCCCTGAAAGACTTCCTAAAGGGTTCCCCCGCCCACCTGAGGGTCTTTCAGATGGAGGAACTGAACAGTTCAGGTCAGTGCCTGCCCCCTGCCACTCACCAGCTCCTGCAGGCGCCTCTTGCTCATGCCTTTGCGCTCCAGCTGCTTTTCAATCACCTTGGCATTCTGTGCATACGAGTCAGCAACTTCTCTCTGAGGGAAGAATGGAGCATCCTCAGGCCAGCAGTCTCACCCAAGAGGAGTAACAGAGACCTCAGGAGAAGTTTATACTCCTCGGGTTACAAAATCACTACCGAAGTGGCCGAATTCGGCTCCCTTTCCACTCTTCAGCTTTTCAGTAATCTCGGGGAGTCAGGTTTCAACTGAAACCATGTTTAAATAACAGATAACATTTCTGTGTAAACATCATTATACTGAAGTACCATAAAGGGAATTGCTTCTCCTGCTAAGGACAGATGCCCATACTGTCTGATCTGGACTGAAAGGGACCGGAAATCCCTGAGCCCAGTAGTTTTTCAACTGAAGAGGGATGCGCCCCCTAAGGCCTCTCAAAAAACAGTATGAAGAAAATGACTGATTTAGTCCAACTCCCTGTGCCTCATCCTACAGATGTCCCTGAAGCAGATTTCCCTGAAATCCAGGGAAACAGTAACTAGCTGCTGTCACAGTGTTCCTTAGTAGCTAGAGCGAGATCTACAAGGGAAGTTTCTAACTGTTCTGCTATTCAATGATCTAGTTTGAGAGTCCCCCTTCATCCCCTCCCATCCAACTCCCTTGAGGGCAAAAGCACTTACAGCCTCAATCTCTTCTTCTTCTTCATCAATAGTAGACACAGTCACAGAGCTGAACTTGCCCATGTCTTTAGTCCGCTTGGTCATCATCACCTGGAGGTGCAGGAAGAGGAACCAGTCTAGTTCACCTCTCTGAGCCATGTGTGCTCGAGTGTGTATGAGTGTGAGTGTGCAAGTGCCCAAGCCTGGGTGTTGGGGGAAGGAGAGGGATTGTTGGGGAAATATCCACCTCTTTGGGACAGGCTGGCCTATCTAAAAATGCCCGTCTTTTAATCTGCCCTATCATTTCCTAATATTTGACATCAAGGGTTTTCAAAATATATTTAAAGATTAACTTTCTGCATTCCATCTCTAATTGCTCACATTGGAAAAAGAAGAAATTTCAAAGGAAGTACATGTGAATAAAAGCCATACAATTTCCAACTTTACTCATAAAGCAGACTGTAGGAAAGAAAAAAGAACACACGGTAGGTGTTAAAATTTTCTAACATCTGCTTATACAAAAATGGCATCCTCTTAATAAACAGAGCATACTCATGCACCATAATCTACAGTTTTAGGACTGCATCTGTAGCTCCATTAACCCATCTGTCTCCTTCAGTGATAATTACCTTCTTAGGAGGCTCTTGTTTCTGAGTGTATATGTTCGTTTTCCCAAAACCCTGGCCAAACTTGACCACTGCTCCATCCACAATGAAGGTCACAGGAGCATTCTTGGGCTGGGACTGGTAGAAGAGCGGCAGCCCACACCTACAAATAGCAGAGTGAATCTCAGGCAGGCCTCAGGATCCAAACCCCCAAAACACTGCTTCGTAAAGTGGGCTCAGACTCTGCAACTACATGTGTTTGTGGCATCAACTAATGATCAGCTCTTCCCGATATTCCCCCAAAAACTACTTGATAAGAATCACAGAGGGCACTTGTTACAACTGCCAATCAGATTCCAAGGTCCCGCCCCCAGGGGATCCTGACTGAGCTACTCTGGGGGCTGAGGCCCGCAAATGTCTTTTAGCATCCCATGCAGTTCTGATCATTAGAAACACTAGTGGCAAACACTGGCTCTTGCTGCTGATTGCTTTCCAGTCAAAACTGCTGCCATTCTTCCCAGAAGTCTGGGGAACTAGTGTGGGTTCTGTCTTGTTCTGTTTTAGCAGGGTCAAAAAGCAGCACAAAGGCTCCACTGTGGCTGGTCCACCAACTAAATTCTGAGCAATCAGAACTAAGTTCACAGCATATTTTCTGTGCTTGGTCACTTCTACTATACTTTTTCAGCTAAATGAAGTAGACCCACACCCATAAGATATGATTAAATTCATCCAACAAATCTAATGTGGCTGTAAACTAAAACGTCCTCTTAGCCAGTTCCCTGCTTTAATTCTCCTAGTCTGAGTCTTCTGAGAGCCAAGTTCAGTTCAGTTCAGTCACTGAGTCGTGTCCGACTCTTTGCAACCCCATGAACCACAGCACACCAGGCCTCCCTGTCCATCACCAACTCCCGGAGTTCACCCAAACCCATGTCCATTGAGTCGGTGATCCAAGAGTGAACTGTAATTACATCAACGAGATTAAACTTGTTAAAGTTTAATATTCTCACTGCTGACAACCTAAAGCTGGAAATCATATGTATCTTTAAATAATACTCTCTAAAGTTCTTGGGTCTGTGGTCCTGTAATAGACTTTATAGACAGGTTTGGATTACACTACACAATGTTAGACTGAGCAACTCCACTCCAAGAGAAAATACATGTTCCCACAAGATTTATACTGGAATGTTCATAGCAGCTTTATTTGTAATAGCCAAAGCCATTAACAACTCAAATGACCTTCAATGGGTCAATGGTTAAATGAACTGTGGTGCGATGGAATACTACTCAGTGATAAAGAGGAACAAATTACCGTTACACATAACTTGGATGAACCTCCAAAGGATCATGCTACATGAAAGAAACCAGATGAAAGAGATACACATTGTATGTAGCAGAACACACACTGCAGAGTTTATGTCACATTTTAGAATAGGTAAAACCACAGCAGCAGAAGGTAGGCCAGTGCTAGCCAGGGGAAGGGGGACTGACTGCAAAGGAGCCCTGGAAATGTACTATGTCACAGGAGGGGTGATGTTATGTGGCTGTATGCTTTTGTCAATACTCATCAAACTGTCCACTTAAGAAGGCAAATTTTATTATATATAAGTTACACCTCAATTAAAAAATAATACTATGTTTCAAAACCCATTTTTTGTAGCCAGTTGGTCAGAGATGTAATTTGGCCAACTGCAGCTCTTCAAGAAGCCTACCTGCATAACTGAAGTCTGAAGGCAGGTTACAATTAAAAGGATAAAGATATAACAGAGAATTGTCCCCAAATGATGCTTTTCCTAACACATCATTACCTCCACTTTCTTATGCTCGCGGAAACCCACACTGTTAATACTTACTTTGCACATTTTTTCCTGTACTGTCGTTCAATGCCTTCAGGTCTGCACAGAAAATGGAAGTTAAAAAAGATACGAACAAATCTCATAATCTACCAACCTCACTTGCCATTTCCTCAAATGTTAAAATGGCTTTTCAAAAGCTTTCCTTTCCTAGATCAGCTGTTGATTTACACATGTATTTATTTTAAAGCACTTCTTCCATCCACAGGCACCCTCCTGACAGACGAGGCAGTGTGGTAGTAGTTACAGTCACAGAAGCAGTTGGGTTCACAGTAACAATAACACCAACAATAACAACAGTGGTAATCACTTGTATAGCTTTTATTATGTACCAGGAGCTGTTCTAAAGTGTACGTGTATTAAACTCTTTAATCCTTACAACCACCCTATGAGGTAGGTCACGTTATCATTCCCATTCTACAGATGAGGGTGAAGAAGCACAAAGCAGTTACACAGTGTGTCCAAGGTCACAGAGCTAGGAAGTAGAATAGGTTGAACTCAAGCCCTAGGTTGAACTAAGGTGGTCAAGATCAACAGCCCACACAACACTGCCTTAGGTAATCAACTGGGGCTAAAGACTCTTCCATTCATGCGGTTGCTTCATAGAAACCTGGGACTCGTCTTCTCTTTCCCTCGTCTCCCACAATCTACTTCATCCACAAATCCTGTGGGTTTTAGCTCCAAAAAAGGTCTTGAACTTACTTTTCTCCACCCTCCTGCCACCATCTCAGCCCAGACCACTAGTATCTCTTCCCCAGATTATTGTCCCAGCTACCCCCGTCTCCTCCCTTCCCCATCCTGTTTCAACTTTTTAAATTAGCAGTATGTGCAGATGGTATAGAAAAGAGTATAAAGTGAAAGGTAAATATCCTCTCCACTCATCTTCCACGCGCCCGGTTCCCTCCCCCAGCCCCAGAGGCAAATACTGTTACTGGCAAATACTGTTCCTCCCTTCCTCCCAGAGTTGATAACACAGCAAAGTTTTCTCTTCCTTTTTAGACAAATGTAGCCCACCTGTTCACTTACAGTGAAACAGCCTCTCTGTTCACTTAAAAATGTATCTTGGTTAAAAAAATATGTGATCCTTCCCAATCAGTTGAAAAAGAATTGCCTCATTGTTTATAAGGACTCCATTCTATCTATTTGTATGAATGAACCAAAATGTCTTACCTGATGGGTAAATCCTCCGAGTGTATCCACTTCGGATTCTGATAGATAACAGCCAAATTACTCTGCACAGAAGCTGAACCACTGTATACCCCACCACCAACGTGAGACTTCCCGTTTCCCTACAGTCTTACCAACACAGTATGTTATTAAAATATATGACGACCAATCTGGCATGTGAAATATGAGATCTCAAAATTTGCATTTCTTTTTTTTTTAAAGAGTGAAGTTAGGCATCTTTTCATATATTTAATAGACATTTGTATTTTCTTTTTTTTTGATGAACAGTCTATTTTTGACCTACTGAGTTGTCATTTTATTCTATTTTATTCTTATTGTTTTGTGTTGTGTTTTGACGGAGCTGTGCAGCACGTGGGATTTTATTTCCCCACCAGGGATCAAACCTGCGCCCCCTACAGTGGAACCGTGGAGTCTTAACCACTGGACCACCAGGGAAGTCCATCTCTTTATTTTATATTAAGGAAACTTGCAAATGTTAAGGGTTCTTGCAAATATTTCTTCTCCAGCTGGACATCTGTCTTTGACTTTTCCCCCCACGTGGAAATTTTAGACTTTTGTGTGATCAAATCAATCGTGTATATGATACTTAGTTAGGACTTCACCACTCTAAGTTCATAAAAAGAAAAATTCTGAGCACTTATTCTAGAACCTGCTTCCATTACTATCTCATTCTTAATCATTCTCCAAAGAGAGTCAAGAGTGGCTTCCCAGGACAGCTAGAATAAAACACAAACTCCTCACCGTGGCCTTCTAGGCACTGGCTGGGCAGAGAATCCGGCCCGGCCGCATCTCCTACTTTCCTCCCCGCTCACTGTGACCTCTCCACACCAGCCTTCCTCTGTTCTTGGAATAAACAAGTGCTTTCCCATGTCTGATCTTTCACACTCACTCTTCTCTCTGCCTGGAATGCACTTCTCACCTGTTGCATTCTCATCTTTTTTGGTGTCAGTTCAAATACCACCTAGTTATAACAGCCTTCCCTGAACACCTTTTTGAAGAGGTTCTCATGTGATCCTGAATGAGCCCTTTGTTTCATTCGTATGACTTTCCATAATCATAATTACTTTAGTTTTTTGTCGTCCCACTAGACTGTAAGATCCATGAGATCAGAGATCAGCAGAGACCATGCCTGTCTGTCTCACACTCTATTCCCAGAGCTGAGCACAGTACTGCAATAAATACTGACTAATTGAATTCTTAAAAGAATTTAAGTTTAGTGAGGAAAATTATAACCACAGAGGTAAGTTCTTAGATGGAGGAAAGTGAACAGGCTGACAGGAACACAGAGGTGGCAGCACCAAATCTGTCTGAGGCAGTTATGGAAGGCTTCGTGAGGTGATGTCAGCAGTCCTGATAGAAAAATGGGATTTCAAGCAGAGGGGCAACTCTGTGCAAAAGGTAAAACAGCAGAGCATATTCAGAGAATTACAAATAGTCTAATGTTCTCGGGACCTAAAAAAATCAAGGGAGTACTACTGATCCGGTAAGACATAAAAAAAAGATTTTAAGATCATACTATGAATAACTCTACACCAACAAACCAGATAATCTAGATGAAAAGGACAAATTCCAGGAATGATAGAATGACACAAACTACCAAAATTCACTGGAAAAAGAAAATCTGACTAGACTATGACAAGTATAAGGAGATTGATTTAGTGATCAAAAAACTTTGCACAAAGAAAAGCCCAGGACCAGTGGCTTCACTGGGGAATTCCTCCAAAAGTTCAAAGAAGAATTAATACCAATGCTTCACAAACGTTTCAGAAGAGGAAGAAACACTTCCCAATTCATCCTGTGAGGCCAGTATTACCTGAACGTCAGACAAAACTATCACAAGAACAACAAAAACAACAAACTAGAGATCAACGTTGCTTAAAATTATACAGACAAAAATCCTCAAAAAAAAAAAAAAAAAAAAAAAAAACCGAATCAAGCAGCATATAAAGGATTGTACCACATGGCCAAGCAGAATTTATCCCAGGAATGCAAGATTGGTGCAACATACAAAAAAATCAATCAATGTGATACACTATAATAACAGAATAAAAGAGAAAAAACACATGATCATCTTAGATGCAAAAAAAGCATTTGACAAAATTCAAAGCCCCTTCAATATGTTAGAAAGAGAAGGCAACCTCCTCCTCCTTATAAAAGGCATCTATGAAAAATTCCTATCTACTAAGCCACATAAATGAACATCATATTCACTGGTAAACAACAAACCTTTCCTCTAAGATCAGTTGACAATTCCAGTTACAACAGCATCAAAAAGAATACAATACTTAGGAGTAAAGTGAACAAAAAAAGTGCACAACCTGTGCACTGAAAACTACAAAACATCACTGAAAGAAATTAAAGAGCTAAGTAAATGGAATGAAGTTCCATGTTCACGGACTGAACACTTAATGTTGGTAAAATGGGAATGCTTTCCAATGAATCTACAACTTCAACATAATCCCTAGCAAAATCCCAGTTGGCTCTTTTTTGGCAGAAATTGACAAGCTGATCCTAAAATTCACATGGAATCGTAAAGAATCCAGAATAGCCCAAAAACAGTCTTGAAGAAGAACAAAGTTGGTAGACTCACACTTAATTTCAAAACTTAATACCAAGACACCATAATCAAGACAGGGTGGCAGTGGATGTGGAGAGTGACAGGTCACAGGGCACATGTTAGGCAGACCGCCATATTTTCAGGAACCAGGGCCCCCACATTCAGCTGGCTAAAGAGCAAGGGTACGATCACACTGAAATGTTGCCCTGGCTAGGAAGGGAGCATGCTCAAGTGGGCCCTTGGAAAGACTGTTCATGATTAGAGCAAGAACTATGTCAACCAAGGGGGAAGTCTACCATGCCTTGTTGGTAAACTCTGAGAACTCTGGCCCAAGAGAGGCACTTGGCCAGAGACCACTGGCCTGGGCAATACCGGGCACTAAGGCTGGACCCAAAGCTGGCTCACTCCCAGGATCAGGCTGATTGGATTCCAGAGTTGCCACTGCAGTCTGGGGCCACCCAGTTTTCTGGCCTAGAGGTGAGGGCATCTGCCTTATAGTGCCACAGGAGCCTGTGGCTTAGTTGTGTTGTTAGATTACTGTCTGCATTAACTAATATAATACATGTAATAAATATTTCAATAATCCTAAAGACAGTCAGTTAATCATTTTCAAAATCAGAAACCCAAATAAAGGTTAACCGAGAGAGAAAAAGCACAAGAGAATGAATTTGCTTTAGACAGAGCATGTTATTTACAATCTTCCCCAGTGTTACCTGGGGGGCCTTCTTTTGTGAATTTCATATGTTTTATAATCTGCACCCTCCATTTGTATATTGTATATAACCGGTTTTCTCTTCAACTGCATAAATCTAGCCTGATTTGGCACTGAATGTTGCCTAGCAATAGTTTCTAACTCTCTTCATCAGTGTGGGCTGGTAACAGTTCGGTTTCTTAAATACACATAGCTAGATGTCAGCTGGTAGCTTTTTCTGGTTCAACACTAGAATATAAGCTCTGTAAGGGCAGGGTTCTTTGCTTGTTTACTGGATGTAGTGTATTGCCTATAGATAAAATCCAAACTTGTCTACTTTAGCATTTTATTCTGCCCCTACTCCAGGCTCCATGAACCCCTTCTGGTAAAGTAACCTGGGCTCTAGCCACAAGGGACTATTTAAATTTCCCAAGCACACCATATTTGATGCTTTTAATGCTTCCATAGTCCTTCCACTGGGAATGTTCCTCATCTACTTGGTGAAATCCTAGTTCAAGGCCAAACACAAACGCCACCACCTTTTGGTGTCTTTCCTGACCACCAGGCAGGCAAGATGACCTGCTTCTGTCTGTTTTCCCAGAGCCTTCTGTTCACACGAGTATTTTATCATATAACAATAGGTAGTCCATTCCCTTGTTGAGCTATGAGCTCTTTAATGGTAAGGACGGTGCCTTACTCATCTTTGCAGATCCAGTCCTTAACACAGTGTGCCCTGGTCTGCTCCAAGAGATTACAAGTTGAATAAACTCATTTTACTTGAAAAAACCCCAAATTACAGCTATCAAATGACAATAGAATCACATTTCACCATAGCACAATAAAAACATGTATTCTGTATTAATAGAAGTTGAGAACCACCACAAATGTCAAAGTATTGGGCCCCAAATACATGACCTGTTCGATACTAGATGGGGTATTTATACTTCTCAGAACTAGACCCCAACACAAGCAGAAAATCCTAGACAGAACATCAACGTCTTACCTCCGAAGATATATAGTCTCCTCGTCTTCGGTGTTACAAAACTTGTGGGCGTGTTTGGCACCATCAATCACACGGGACCGGTCCCGGGGCCTCATGGGCAACTTCTCTAACTGACAGTCTAAAGGAATGAAGAAAGATTTGGTCACAAGAGTCACTGAAAAATTCCCTGAGGCAATCAGAACTTTTCAGGGGAGGCCCTTTGCACTGTAATTTTTACTACAATTATCACATTTATTGAAGGCTATTATTAAATTTTCCAACAAAAAATGACTTGGTGTCAGAAGACCTGGATTTTAGCTCCTGCTGTGATACTGGTGATCTTCGGCAAACCCCTTCCTCTTTGGGAGTCTTTCCCCTTATTTGATTATATTACCTCAAAAGTCCTTCCCAGCACTGCCTTTCAAGTTTTCTATGGGTCTTTCTGTTCCTGGAATATATGCTTAGGAAAGGAGGGGCTTGGACTAGAGTGGTAGAAATGGAGGTGGTAAGTAGTAGTCAGATTCTGGATAGCTTTTCAAGGAAGCACCTGAAGAATGTACTGATGGGCTGAACGCAGAAGTCAAGAAAGATTCTGAGATACTGGGTGAATAGTGGTACCACTGATGTGATAGGGAAGTCTGAGAGGAACAGTGGAGATCAGAAAGTAGGGGATCAGGAAGTTAATTTTGAACACGGTCTCTTTTTAAAAATTTTATTTAAGTATAGTTGATTTACAGTGTTGTGAGAACATGGTCTCTTTTGAGAGGCCTATTAAACATCCAAGTGGAGATGCTGAATAGGCTGAAGTTTAAGAGGTGCAGGTTAAAGAGGAACATTTGAGAGTCATCAGCATACAGATGGTATTTAAAGCTTGGGAATGGTTGAGATCACCTAAGGAGTGAGTACAGATTGACAACAGGTAAGAGGAATGAGCCACAGGGCCGTGCAATGCCTCAAAGTCTGAGACAGAAAAGAGGAGCCAGACACTGAGAAGTGTGAAAATCGAGGTAGGAGGAAAATCAGTAGAGTGCAGAGTCTTGGATGCAAATGAAAATGTTTCAAGAAAGACGGACTGATCATCTCTGTAAAATGCTACTGAGAGGGGGATTTAAATGGGCATTGATAACTGAGCACTGAAACAGGTAACACGTTCGTTAGTACTTTGACAAATAACGTTTATATGGTTAAGTGAAAAAGTGAGGGCAAGAAGGAATGGGAAATGATGCAGAGACAGCCCACAGACGCAATTCTTTTTAGAAATTTTGCTACAAAAAACGCAAAGAAATGAGGTTATAGCTCGAGGAAAACGTAGGCTCAATGGGGAGGAGTTCTTTTCACTTGATAAAAGCTATTACAAAATCCTTGTACCGGGCAGAAAGGTCACAAAGTTTCTAGAGGCAGAGAGGGAGAATAGGGAGTATATTTTTTCTAAAGGAGGAATTTCCTTTTGAAGGCGGTCTGCATACAGAATTACAAGATGAAGCACAATACAGAAAAGCTCCCTGGAGTGAGGCGGCGATGGGTACGGAGGATTTTAATGGAGGGGAAAATCTTCAAAGAGACGCGGCTCTCAGATCACAGCCAGGGGAAATCCGCCCTCGAGAACCCGAAGTTGCACTCCTTGCAGACTACTCACCCAGCACCAGGACCATCTGGCCGCACAAACAGTAGTAGACGTGAAGGGGCTTCTCGCCGTCGTCATATTCCTCCCGGTCCCGGGTGTCAGAGCAGACGACGGACCGGGACACTACTTTAGGCATACTTCAAAGCGGCAGCCAGGAAACGCTAAGCCAAAATTAAGGGTCGCGCAAAAGTGACGTCACACACGCGTCACAGCTCTCTCCAACGGAAAAGTTGGTCACGTGTCAATGGTAGTCACGTGAACTTCCGGGCCTTACCATTAGTCTAAGATCCACGGGGGGGTTCCAGGTGTCTGCCAGAACCTCCTTTGCCTTGACCTAAGTTCTGGGGGGGAGCTTCCCTGGTGGCTCACTTGGGACACTCTTAATCATTTAAATTATTAATTTATATTACTATATACATTATATATGTATATACATATATGTAACTAGAAATAAAAAAGGGCTATTTACACATTATATGCATAATACATATTTTAAATGTGCCTCTAAATGTGATTTGATTGGCCATCTAAAGGAGCTCAGTTCTGGGTGTTCATTGGAGGGATTGATGTTGAAGCTGAGACTCCAATACTTTGGCCACCTGATGCAGAGAGCTGACTCATTTGAAAAGACCCTGATGCTGGGAAAGACTGAGGGCAGGAGGAGAAGGGGACGACAGAGGATGAGATGGTTGGATGGCATCACCGACTCAATGGACATGGGTTTGGGTGGACTCTGGCAGTTGGTGCTGGACAGGGAGGCCTGGCGTGCTGCGGTTCATGGGGTTGCAAAGATTTGGACACGACTGAGCAACTGAACTGAACTGACTGATTCAGGATGAGTACCTAATGAAGTCGAGGAATCTTAGAACTTGAGATCTAGTTCACATAACATATAATTCACCCTTTCAAAGTGTATAAATCAGTGGGTTTTAGTATATTCACGAAGTTTTGCAACTATCACCACTACCTAATATTTTCATCATTCCCCAAAAGAAATCCCTTAGCCGGCACTCTTTCCACCTCTTTCCCAGCCCCTGGCAACCACTAATCTAGCTTTCTGTCTCTCTGGATTTGCCTCTTCTGGAAATTTCTAATGAATGAAATCATACAATATGTGGCTGTTGGTATCAGGTTTCTTTCAGTTTTGTTTCCGAAGTTCATCCATGTTGTACCATGAATCAATCAGTTAAAATAATGAATCACTAAAAAGGAACCTCATTCCTTTTTATGACTGGATAATATTCTGTTGTATGGATATAGCACATTGTGTATATTCATTCATCAGTTGGTGGACAATTGGGTTATTTCCACTTTTGTAATATAATGAGTACAGCAGTGCTACTATGAACAGTGGTGAACAGGTTTTTGTAAGAACATATGTTATACTATTATGTTTTGTGAGGGCATATGTTCTCTCAGATGTTTACTGAAGAGTGGAATTGCTGGGTCATATGATAACCTTATGTTTAACTTTTTGAGGAACTCCTAAGAATGTTACCCAAAGCAGGTTTATTATTTTACATTTACCACCAGCAGTGTATGTGGGGTTCTGATTTCGTCATGTCCTCACCAATAATAATCTTTTTTTTATTATTATAGCCATCCTAGTGAGTGTGTGGTGGTATCTCATTGCCATTTTGATTTGCCTTTCTCTGATGGCTAATGATACTGAGCACCTTTGCATATACTTTTTTTTAACATTTAAATATCTTATTGGGAGAAATGCCTACTCCAATCCTTGCCCATTTTTAATTAGGCTATTTGTTACTGTATTGTTGAATCATGAGACTTCATTATATATTTTTGGATACTCTATGCTAATCAGGTGATTTGCAAATAGAGACACCTGAATGATCCCGTTTGCCACAGGTTTAGGGAACATCTTCCCACCCTTCTTTCCTCAACCCAGAAACTCCCCCAGAATGCTCTTTGTGGAGGACCAGAACCTGGGGCCACCCAGAATAAGGACATTTAGACAGCTTACATTGGATCATTTCAAATGATGACACCAAAATAGTGGATTTTTAACAGAGAACTTACTGAAGAAAGCAGGAGCTGGTGACCAGAAAATTAACAGAGTAGATGGAAGAAGAGTAGTGTTCTAGATACACAAGATGTAAACCAATGGAAATTTAAAGCCATCTGCTAGCCTTCAAATGAACCTGAGTTAAAGCATAAAAGAAGTATCAAGTCTTTAAGACTCACAGCATTTTCTCCTTAGGTCTTAGTGCAATGTCATCCCTATAAATCTATGTTATTTAGTATTTCTTTATCTTCTACTGTGTGCAGGCAATGCGCTTATTAATACATACTGTTTGCATAGTGATCAGTTATAAATAGTCTCCCTCCCTCATGTGGCTTAGTCTAGTTCAGGGATGGGCAAAGGGCTAGAGAATAAATATTTTAGGCTTTGAAAGCCAACAGGCAAAATCAAGAACATTATGTAGTATTTATATCACTAGAGAAGACAAATTTTCACAAATGTTTTATCAATGGAATTCAAAATATAATAATTGAGTATAATTTTTCATAATACAGATCTGCTAGTGAGAGGAATGACATTCTTTTATGAAGAGGATAATATTTCACTTAATTAGCATTCAAAGTGAGTGTTTCCTATTATCAAAATCAGTTACACTTTTTTTTGTTTTTTGCCACACCTCGCAGCATGTGGGATCTCAGCTTCCAACCAGGGATGGAACTCATGCCCCCTGCAATGCAAGTGCAGAGTCCTAACTACTGGACCACTGGGGAATTCCCTTTTATTTTTTTAATACATTTTTAAAGGTTTATAAATTGTTTCAATTTGTCAAGATTGCTAAGAATCTCATTTTTAATCTGTAATAAAAACTTACAACTTGATTTTTTCAAAAGAATCGACAAATTGCAAGCAACTGTTAATAAAGCTCTTAATAAAAAATCAGCTACAGATATTTATCTGTTAATGCTTATCTGTAGTAATGAGATTTTATGTATTTCATCTTTGAGAAAAATCTTAACACAGATAAGTACTGCCACATACTAATATCAGTCCACAAGCATCTGAGTTTTAATCGAGCATATTCATCTCTTGGGGCTTCCCTGGTGGCTCAGCGGTAAAGAATCCACCTGAAATGCAAAAGATGCAGGTTCGATCTCTGGATTGAGAAGATCCCCTGGAGAAGGAAATGTCAGCCCATTCCAGTATTCTTGCCTGGGAAATCCCATGGACAGAGGAGCTTGCTGGGCTACAGTCCATGGGGTTGCAAAAGAGTCGGATGCAACTTAGCTACTAAATAACAATTCGTCTCTTAGATAGCACTTACAGAATTCTATCAGATACTTCTCTTGACATTTGCATTTTAGCATGTTGTTACACTGTAGAATGATCGCTTCCGATTGATATTTAAGTGGGAGTTCCTCAATCCCACAGTTAAACTGCTTTTGAAATACAGAAATTTCCTTTGCACTCACATCAGGGTCCATAAAACACCATGGATTTTATGCTCAGAAAATATATCCACAGCAAATTCGTGTGGGAATGCAAATCTAGTCTGTTTTAACTTTTAACAGCACAGGAAGTGATTAAGTAACTAGACATTACTTGTGGTTCAAAAAGTGTCAGTTGTCATTGAAATGATTTCACTGCAGCATAAATGTCACATGTAAGAAGCATTTTTGCTTTGTAATTTTAGGTTAAATTTATTAAGTAACATTATTAAGTCTCCAGCAAAAGCTAATTCCATTCAGTATTCAATAATAGTGGTTGAGGGTGGTTCTTCTGGCTCAGAAAAATTTCCCAATTCCAGCCATGAGCTATAAAAATACAAAAACAAACAGATGAAACAACAACGACAAAAAACCCCTTACAATCACTAAGCTGTTGAACTGCTGTTGGTGGGTCAAGTTAGAATATTCAGCCTCTATATCTGACAAAAATTCCTGAAACTGACAATGTTTAGTCCATGAGAGTGAATGAAGTTCACTGTTGACACGAATGGTTGAGTAACACAAGATAGACTAAAATATTTTCCTGTGAAGTACCTATTGTTCAGTAAGATAACAAATGACTATAGGATTTAAACAACTTCCATTTTTGCAAGTTTTGTACATTTGCCCAACTTAGCCTTTTTCTCCTTCATACATAGTCGAAATGCATCTTAGCAGATTCTACTTCAGGTTGTATTGAACTAGTGCTTTCTTGACTTTTTTGAAAATATTCTCATCTGCAGTCATCTACAGGCTATCTGTATTCTTGGGCTTCCCTGTGGCTCAGCTGGTGAACAATCTGCCTGCAATACTGGAGTCCTGGGTTCAGTCCCCAGATTGGGAAGATTCCCTGGAGAAGGGAAAGGCTACCCACTCCAGTATTCTGGCCTAGAGACTTCCATGGACTATATGGTCCATGGGGTCGCAAAGAGTCGGACACAACGAGCGACCTTTACAGGCTATCCATACAGGCCAATTCTTCCATCATTTTAAACTCAGCATTGACCCTCTGAGTACACAACAACAACTGAGGAGTATTAAGATCTGTCACCTTATCAAGAGCCAAGGGAAAACACTTGAAACCATTTGCCCTGTTTTTTAAAACTTACTATTGGTGTTACTTCTAATGTCCTCAACTTCTGAGCCACTGTTCTTGGTGAAAGCTGAAAAAGTTTATTTTCCCTCGACACATTTCTCTGGCTTTTGCAATCAAACACAATTTAATTAACTCACCACCAGTAAGTAGATGGTTTTCTTTGCTTGGCTAACAATCCAACCACTCAGAAACTTACTTTGGCAGCAACCTCATTTTCATTTTTCATTTTTGTGAAGAATTCTTCTATGATAAGATATTCTATTTTAAACTTTCTAATTTGCCTAACCATTGCTTTCCTGTGAACTGGGAACATTGTGATGAGTACTTAGTTTGGTAATGTCGAGGTATATTGTATTCTTTTAGCCATGCTATAGCATCACTGTGTAATCAACACAGTGTTTTGACATCTAAATTGATGGCCAAGTCATCTACACTCCACCATGCCTTGAAAGCACAACATTTAAAATCCACTTTCTTATTTTCTTGTTTTTACATGCTAGGCATGCAGTTGTAATTTTTTTAAAATGCCAAAACATGGTGAAAGAAGTGGTTCCCAAAACACTGTTGCATTACAACCATGTCACTGTGATTTGTAGTGGACTGACCAACAGTGGGAAGTGGTGAGGGCACCACACACGCTTTCTGTCACAGCTCCTCAACTCTTTCATTGCAGCACAAAAGCAACCATAGTGAAACTTTATTTACGGACATTGAAATTTGAACTTCATATCATCTTTATGTGTCATGAAATATGATTAAATACTATCCTCTGTCCATGGGATTTTTCAGGCATTGCTAACGATGCATGCTCAGTTGCTCAGTCATGTCTGACTTTTTGTGACCCTATGGACTTTAGCCCACCAGGCTCCTCTGTCTATGGGATTTTTCAGGCAAGAATACTGGAGTGGGCTGCCATTTCCTCCCATAGGGGATCTTCCCAACTCAGGGATTGAACCTGTGTCTCCTGTATTGCAGGCAGATTCTTTACCCCTGAGCCATCAGGGAAGCCCACATCACTGACAAACTTGTCTTTAAATTGAAAAAGACTTCTAGTTTCTTGACCCCTGTTATTGGGAGGGAAGAGGGGATACTTGCCTGTGAAGAAGGTATTTCTTCAAGATATCAAGGTGGGAAGGAGGGTGGAAGGAAGGCTTGGCCGTCTCTGCTATAGTTAGTACATTCCAGTCCTATAACCGTCTGTGCTAGAGAACGATCTTCTGTGTGCTGCTTGCTATGACAACCCTGCTTCTGATGTGGAATGTGGGGGCACAGTGTTCCTGCAGTGCAATTCCACTATGTAGTCAGGCAATGCTCTCTCCACACCCTGGTGCCCTGGGGCTCCCAAAGAGCTACTCCTTAGCTATACAGCAAAGGAGTTTCAGAAAACAGACAAGCCCACAACACACTCACACGCATCTCTAGCCTTCAATGAGTTTCAGACATTTATCAGATCAGATCAGATCAGTCGCTCAGTCGTGTCCGACTCTTTGCGACCCCATGAATCGCAGCACACGGGGCAAGAGGAGAAGGGGACGACAGAGGATGAGATGGCTGGATGGCAGACATTTATACCCAGTCCCTTATATCCAGAAACCTCCCAGACCTCACCTCCTCTCCAGTATACTATATACCATTTCTCAGTGGGATGTTTTCAGTACATCTCTCTCAGGCTCGAACACCTATAAAAGCTGCCTAGCAAGCCTGAATTCCTCATCCTCATATTTGAGGGAATTTAATCAACTTCTGTCATCCTCACTTTTCCAAGTCAAGGTCTTGTCAGTCTGCATTAGCCTCTCTAATCTGCCCACTATCCCCAGATCCTGGTTAAGCTCCATGTCCACGTTTGTGCTGTTTAGGAACTACTTGTGTTCTTCCCTCCCTAGCCCTGCTTTCATCTTTTCTGAAGCAACATTGAAATAAACCCATTTCAGGAAGCTTGCTCTAACCCCACCAGATTGATGATTCCCCTGCTGTACAGATTCTTCAGCGTCTGTTGAATCACTTGTTTCTGCTCTGCAATTTGCTGCTGCTCTGGAGGCAGAATTCTAAGATGCCACCCTCTTCCTCAAGATTTCTGGTCACTTCTTCGAGCTATTCAGTCAAATAGTAATCTGAGTTCTGCTATCAGGCAATTTTGCAGATGTAATTAAGGTGCCAAATGAGATGATTTGAAGATCAGGAGACTATCTGGGGTGGGCTTGACCTAATCAGATAAGGCCTTAAAGTGAGCTGGGCTCTTCCTAAAGAAAGAGATTCAAATTGTGAGAGGAAAAGAAATACATTTTTAAAAAGTGTGACAGGGATTTGATGGGAGAGAAATTCTCTGCTGCTGGATCTGAAGATGGAGTAGGCCACATGGCAAGGAGTGTAGGTAACGTCTAGGAGCTGAGACTGGTCCCTGGCTGGCAGCCAGTAAGGAAATGGGGCCTTCAGTCCTGCAACCACAGGAACTGAAGTTGGCTAACAGCTTGTGGCAATTTGTTAAACATCAATAGAAAACTAATGCACTTGCTTTCATAAATCTTGCCTTTGTTGATTCCGTATGTGTATATTAGTAGACAGCAAGCTCCTAGGTGAGAGGAAAAGGAAGTTTTTAAATTTATTTTTGTATCCCCTTCCCACCACAGCCATAATGTGATGGTATATTAGGGAGATTTGCTTTAACTGATATATTAGAATTAGTGAGAGATATAAATCCTTGGCCATGAGAGTACCTGTTGTAAAGCAGCAGGTAGAATCATTACCATTGTCAAGTGCCTCCTGTCTCCCATTTTAGAAACAAATTCCTGCACATCTATATCTTTTGGACATCCTCAGGTAGATGTCTCACTAGTCCCATGAACTCAGCAAGTCCCCAGATTTTCTCTCCCCAAACTGCCATTCCCCTCTCTTTTCCCTAATTCAGGTAATGGTGCTTCAAACTCCCAGTTATCTTGGGGGTTAGAACTTGAGCCATTGTTTAGCCACACGACACTTGGAGGCTTGTGGGGATCTTAATTCTGGGACCAGGGGTTGACCAGTGTCCCCTGCATTGGAAGCACAGAGCCCTAACCCATGAACCACCAGGGAAGTCCCCAGAACTTGAGCCTCCGTAGACTCCCTCCTCTCTCTTGTCCCCACGTTCTGTTGGCAAGTCCTGTCCGTTTTTATTGTCGTTACCTGTCACTACCTCTCACCTAGAATACTTCAAGAGTCTTCTAGTTGCTGTCCTGGGACCCGTCTCCAGTGAGTACAGCTCTGATCATGTTGCCTTTCTGCTCAACCAACTTCCAAGGAAGCCATTAGCTTGGCATTCAAAACTCTCCCTGCATGAACCTAAACCTACTTTTCTCATATTTCCAAAAAATTCTTAAATGAGTATTTTGCCTACCTTCTATGTTATTTGGAGTTGACCTTTTTAAAAAACATTCTTTAAAACTGTTATTGCTTTTGCAGGTCCACATACTAACTGTGACTCTTCCCTGCAACCTACAGCTTTTTCACGTGCATCTTACCGTTCCTTTTACTTCAGACTCACTGCTCTTCCAATTCTCTGCAATCGGATATTCTCATACCTTTGGACTCTTCTGAACATATAGTAGCCACTTGGCTTGTTGAACTGTCAAGGGGAAATGTGGTTCCAGAGCCAAATTGTGAGTGTCCAAAGCTAAAGCCTCATTCTGCTTGCCTCCAGCTCTCATTCCCTCCTCCAGGACACACACCACCATTTCATTCTGCTTTGGGGGTGATCATCGGCCTAAATGTTGGGGCCCGCACATTCATCCCATAGAGAAGGGACCCTCGACCTCACCGTCGAGGTCGATTTACTCTTTGGATGTTCATTGATTTTGACCAGTCACACAGCTTCCTCCCCAGTTTCCCGTGTCCGTAGGCGGTGTACCCCCTAGAGTTTTGGCTTTAGGAGAACTGGTTTCGCCTTCTTCCACTCTGTCCTCATTGAGATTGAGACTTCATCCTCAGCCACTGTGCGCACTTTAATAAGTGATCTGATCTAAAAAAAAAAAGAAGAAGAAGAAAAAGGAAAAACAGAAAAAAAGCTTCCCATGGTTCGTCTTAGAAATGGAAAGTGAAGGTGGACCGATTCCACCACC
Source organism: Bos mutus (assembly GCF_027580195.1). Taxonomy (NCBI): domain Eukaryota; kingdom Metazoa; phylum Chordata; class Mammalia; order Artiodactyla; family Bovidae; genus Bos; species Bos mutus. The sequence continues at coordinate 28,501,646 of NC_091646.1, read as the reverse complement.
GGATCCTATTGAGTTCCCAGCAATTACATGAGGCCCGCAGCTTGCTTCTCACCCTCGCTCCCAGCGTCCCTCAGGGGTTTAATGACCTAAGCAACTTTCGTCCCCCCCCCGACTCCTGTCCCGTCTTGGTACGGCCCGTCCGGCGTTTGGCATTCCACCCCCGTCTTTTCCTCTCAGGTTGGTTCAGCCCCGGTCTACTCTGGGGTGGTGCTAAGCCGGCGCCAGATCGACCCTCGACTGAGGAGAGGCAGTGCGGTTCCTCTAGGCGCTTCTCCGTTGGTTCCTCCGGCTTCCTCAGCCTCCTCACCACCCGCGGGGACCCGAGAGCTCGGTGTATGCCCCACCCCTGACCCCGCTAGAGACATGTCCACCCCGGCTCGGCGGCGTCTCATGAGGGACTTCAAGAGGTAACCCGCCCGGGACTCTAGGGGCCGGGGGCGGCAGCCGGGGTTCAGGGCGGGGCCGTCAGGGGACCGGCGGGCGGCGGGTACAGGATAGCGGGAGGTTCCTCTGCTTTTCCCTGTAGGTTGCAGGAGGATCCTCCAGCCGGAGTCAGCGGGGCTCCGTCTGAGAACAACATCATGGTTTGGAACGCGGTCATTTTTGGGTGAGTCTGCGTTCCGGATGGTGGTGAGGGCTGGGGGACCCGTGTGCCCGTTGGGACCGACCCGGTGCGGAGGCGGGGACTGAGCGAGAAGGTTTGGGGCTCGTTGGGCCTAGGCGCCTCCCCGGAGCCTGTGCCTCGATTAGCTCGGTTCCCGCTGCCAGGGGAACCGTTTGGGGTTCGGAGGGGGCGGGGCGGGGAGCGGTGGCGCTTCGGCCTGCCTGGGGTTTCTGAGCCCCAAAGCTCTATTGGTAGTGGCTTTTCAACCCGGGAAGCGGTGGTTTACCAGAGGTGGGGCGAGCAGATGAACCGGGGAGAGAGGAGCCCCCATGAGGGAACTGACTTGTTTCTCTCTCTGTTGTAGGCCTGAAGGGACCCCGTTTGAGGATGGTAAGAGAGTTTCTTTACCCACCTTCTGGGACCGTGATCTTCTGGGGAAAGGGTTTCCCAGTCAGCCTAGAAGTGCCTCCTACTTAATAACCCGCTTCTCCCTAGCCTCTGCCTGCTAAAGGCTTGAGAGGAGTCCAGTCTGTGGCAGGTTGTTCTTGCTATTGTCCGCTTGACTAGAACTGCACCTTTTTTCCTGCTGCTTAAAAAAATCTGAGTAAGGCAGTCACTTTTTAAAAGGAGCATGATACCACTGATGTTAAGTGTTTGTGAGGTTTGGGTTGTGATCCTGCTAAATTCAGCACCACCACCCCCTCCATCAGGACACTGAGTTAAGATCAACCCAACCACTTGCTGATCCACTCGGAGACCCCAGGGACTGTCTGGTTCAGAATTCTGTCCCAAGGGTGGGAACTGTGTTCAGCAGGTGCTTCATGTGTGTTGTTGGATGTTGAATGGATGCAGGCATCCCTTGCACACAACTGTCTGGTTTCTACAATCTGACATTGAGTGCTTTTCAGCCTCACTGCTTTAAGATGGTCTTTAATGGCACCTTCAATAGCCAGTTTATTGTTTCTTATTTTTAAATGAGTTTTCAGCATGTGCTTTTATCAAGACTTTATGATCAGTCATCTCAAGGCAGTTTCACAATCGAGGGGAGCCTTAATGTACTCTCTTACCAGTGTCCAACCTACTTCAAGATACTACACATACTTATAGGTACATGATTTTTAGGTTTAGGTTTGACTTTTAAAAACACACTAAGTTGCTTTTTAAGGACTTTTTAAAGCTTCTTGTTTTGATATAGATTTGTGTGGAGTTGTAATTAATAATACAGAGAGACCTTGTGTACCCTTCACCTGTTCCCCCCTCTCCCTTGGTAACATCTTGAATGACTATGCACAACCAGGAAATTGACATTGATATAGTTTTATGTGCACTCAATTGTGTGTGTATGTGTGTGTGTAGTTAATTGCTTTTGAAAGCTTAATGCATTTAAAAAGATGATTAAAAGTATTTGAACTGCTGATTGACATCTTTAATATTTGAGGTATTTTTAAACAGAAAAGGGCCTTTCTGTTATTTATTTTCTTCTCAATGCCTTATATTCCTTTGGTCATATAGCATTTGAGGGAGATCTGTACACATATGCACACACATATGCATACACCTCCATTTGAAGGTGGCAACAGAAGCATTTCTACAAACTACTCAGTACAAGCAAAGTTGTCAAGTCAGATTGCCTTTGGATGTTACCAACCACAGCATGTTGTGAGGTAAATGAATACAAACCAATTCTAGGATTTGTCTCAAACACTCAGATTTCCCTAGCAGATTGGAAACAGTAACCTAGATACTTTGTTTCTTCTCTGCCTTCACCTCCCGGGTAAATATCACTGTTCTTCAGTGCTTTGATAAAAAGAAGTGACAGCAAGGGAGTGTGATCCTGAAGGCATACTACTTTGGTGCGCGAGGTAAATCGTTTGAACTGATCCTGATCCATACAAAAGCTAGCTAGGCTTAGTTTTCCTCCATTAGATTGGTTGCTGGTTCTTCATACTTAAGCTTTATGTGCAGATTAGCTGTGTATTTGCTTTAGCTCCAGCAGCTTTATTTTCATTGGCTTCCTTTCTCCTCCTGATTTTATTCAGACTGCTTTATGCTGGGCACAACTTTATTAATAGTACATCGCTTTGCTAGGGGTTGGCAACGTAAATATTTCAAGGGTGCTTCTCTCGCTTTAAGTGGTATGAATTGGAAAAGTACTTATGGAATCCATTATCTACCTGGACCTTCCCCCTTGACATTACTGGTTCTATTTTTGATGATGTGTCTCTCCAACCTGACATTACTGAAAGGAATTACTCAGGCTGAATGACAGTACCCTTTACTGATTCATTCTTTTGAGCAGTCTGCTATCCATGAATGCTTCCTCAGGTGTCTCGAACACTAACCAAGGTTACAAGAATTTTTTTGACCGTTTAAAAATACCTCTTATTTACACCTAGGAAATTTACTGGAAAGGCCCAATTAGGAACAAGTGGCATAGTTGATTTTGCTGTTGCCAATGTATGATATAAATCAACAGCTTCAGAACTACTTTTGCTGATTCCTCGTAACCATCTGGAGCAGACGTTTCCAGAACAGTAGCTGCTGCTGCTGCTGCTGTCACTTCAGTCGTGTCCAACTCTGTGCAACCCCATAGACGGCAGCCCACCAGGCTCCCCCATCCCTGGGATTCTCCAGGCAAGAGTACCAGAGTGGGGTGCCATTGCCTTCTCCGTCCATAACAGCTAGGTCCTAGTTAAAGAGCTGAACTTTTAAAAATAGGAACTCTTCAAGGTATTTCGATTTAACTTCACACAATTGAAGTAAGAGAGCTATGTTCCCAAGAGCTTACACTACCAAACAAAACACTGGGGGTAAATGCATCCTCATAAAATATCTTAGCATGTATGCTGAATATGAAGGTTAAGAAGCAATGTATTCTCCAGCGCATCATCTGAAAATTGTTAATAGAAACAGTAAGATACTAGTATTTGATTTTTACAGTGGATGTATTCTTAAGAATTTGGTGTCCTTTTTTAAATGAATCACTTAAAAGTCCACAAGGGGTGTTCTTAAGGTACATAAATCCTGTAATGAAGGTTGGTTATTATCTTAAAAGTCAGACTTTTTCAATCATCAAAAAAATTTAAGTGTATGTACTTTGCTTCCTCCTCAGGGGTCACAAACTGGTGGCTAAATGGCAGAAAACACCTACAGAGGTGCTTTCTTTTGCCAGTACAATATTTTCAAAAGTTGAATTTGTGACTGTTTTTAGGCAGAACATACACTAACCAAATCACTCCCTATTGCTATACACCAGCCATTTAACACATTTATATAATTGTCCAGGTCCCTAGGTATAGATGGATTAATTCCTACTTTCCTTACAATGTTGTGGCCTCCTCAGGAAGATAAAAAATCAGTACAGATTGTGTACAACAATGGTGAGGCTCAAGTTTTCAATTATTTTAAAGCCTAGCCTTCTAAATATTCAGAGGATAAGCTTAGGCTCAATTGCATAACATTAATTCTAGGATTTTAAATATCCTTAATGTTCGTTTTGGATCTCATTGCATTGAAAGTTGTACTGAAGAGGTTCTCATTGTTTAATGCAGCTAAAAGTATGAAGAAAGAAAGAAAGAAAAAGTAGCTCAGTTGTGTCCGACTCTTTGCAACCCCGTGGACTGTAGCCCACCAGGCTCCTCCATCCATGGGATTCTCCAGGCAGGAATCCTGGAGTGGGTTGCCATTTCCTTCTCCAGGGGATCTTCCCGACCCAGGGATCGAACCCTGGTCTCCCGCGTTGCAGGCAGATGCTTTAACCTCTGAGCCACCAGGGAAGCCCTAAGAGTATGAAACATCCCTTTAAATGTGTACTTTGAGTAAGATGTGGGTAAGTCCTACTAATTTATATTAATATTGACATAAACAGGTGGTTTCATTTCTCAAGACATTAAGTAAGCTGTTCTAAAAGACTTGATTAACTTCTTTGGTAGCTAGCTAACCACCTTGTTGAACTTTTCAGCAAGCAGTAGGCAGAAAGCTCAAGTCAAGGGTTTTGTGAACCACCAGCATATGTTCTCTACTTGCGTTTCACTGTGCATGTTTGATGTAGGTCAGAAAGAAAGTACTATCTAGTATTTGAATTCATTAATTGTATTTTTCTTACTGATAATGGTTTGGATTTTGGGGTTTTGCCTCCTTCAACTGGGTCTAGAGATGTGAAACTGTAGAATTATTGTAACTAAAGTATTTATGAGGCACTTGTTTTATATCACTATGCATCTTTTTCTCTTTTAAACCTCATAACAATGTTACGTAGTGGGTATTATTATTAACCCATTTTACAGATGAGGAACTTGAGGTATAGTCAAGTTAAGCACGGAGAAGGCAGTGGGCACCCCACTCCAGTACTCTTGCCTGGAAAATCCCATGGATGGAGGAGCCTGGTGGGCTGCAGTCCATGGGGTCGCAAAGAGTTGGACACGACTGAGCAACTTCACTTTCACTTTTCACTTTCATACATTGGAGAAGGAAATGGCAACGCACTCCAGTGTTCTTGCCTGGAGAATCCCAGGGACGTCGGAGCCTGGTGGGCTGCTGTCTTTGGGGTCGCACAGAGTTGAACACGACTGAAGCAACTTAGTAGCAGAAGCAGCAAGTTAAGCAGCTTCCCCCAAGGTTTCATAACGAGCAAGTAGCAAAGCAAGGATTTGAACCCAGATCTGACTTTAAAGCTTCTGCTTTGCCCCACTTTTTGACAGTGGAGCCTGGTGGGCTGCTGTCTTTGGGGTCGCACAGAGTTGAACAAGGCTGAAGCAACTTAGTAGCAGAAGTAGCAAGTTAAGCAGCTTCCCCCAAGGTTTCATAATGAGCAAGTAGCAAAGCAAGGATTTGAACCCAGATCTGACTGCAAAGCTTCTGCTTTGCCCCACTGTTTATACTTATGCTTGCCTTCTGTGTGGCTTTACCACCTTTAAGAACCATATTTAATGATCGTTTTAATTTAAAGTACCTGGGAGCTCTGCATACTATTAAATCTGCCCAATTTTAGAGCAATTTCTTGATGATAAATCTCTAAGCTATAATTTAAGTGTATATCAACACTGAGCCAAATGTGTTTATACTTGAGATACATAAGGAAGCTCAAAGTTTTGAACTAACTCTCATTCCCACTTTTTCTTGCATATTATAATATTCAGTTCAGTTCAGTCACTCAGTCGTGTCCGATTCTTTGTGACCCCATGAATCCCAGCACACCAGGCCTCCCTGTCTATCACCAACTCCCGGAGTTAACTCAGACTCATGTGCATCGAGTCGGTGATGCCATCCAGCCATCTCATCCTCTGTCGTCCCCTTCTCCTCCTGCCCCCAATCCCTCCTAGCATCAGAGTCTTTTCCAATGAGTCAACTCTTCACATGAGGTGGCCAGAGTACTGGAGTTTCAGCTTTAGCATCATTCCTTCCAAAGAACACCCAGGGCTGATCTCCTTCAGAATGACTGGTTGGATTTCCTTGCAGTCCAAGGGACTCTCAAGAGTCTTCTCCAACACCACAGTTCAAAAGCATCAATTCTTCGGAGCTCAGCTCTCTTCACAGTCCAACTCTCACATCCATACATGACCAATGGAAAAACCATAGCCTTGACTAGACAGACCTTTGTTGGCAAAGTAATGTCTCTGCTTTTCAATATGCTATCTAGATTGGTCATAACTTTTCTTCCAAGGAGTAAGCGTCTTTTAATTTCATGGCTGCAGTCACCATCTGCAAATGATTTTGGAGCCCCCCAAAATAAAGTCTGATACCATTTCCACTGTTTCCCCATCTATTTCCCATGAATTGATGGGACCAGATGCCATGATCTTAGTTTTCTGAATATTGAGCTTTAAGCCAGCTTTTTCATGCTCCACTTTCACTTTCATCATGAGGCTTTTTAGTTCCTCTTCACTTTCTGCCATAAGGGTGGTGTCATCTGCATATCTGAGGTGATTGATATTTCTCCCGGCAATCTTGATTCCAGCTTGTGCTTCTTCCAGCCCAGCATTTCTCATGATGTACTCTGCATATAAGTTAAATAAGCAGGGTGACACTATACAGCCTTGATGTACTCCTTTTCCTATTTGGAACCAGTCTGTTTTTCCATGTCCAGTTCTAACTGTTGCTTCCTGACCTGCATATAGATTTCTCAAGAGGCAGGTCAGGTGGTCTGGTATTCCCATCTCTTGAAGAATTTTCCACAGTTTATTGTGATCCACACAGTCAAAGGCTTTGGCATAGTCAATAAAGCAGAAGTAGATGTTTTTATGGAACTCTCTTGCTTTTTCCATGATCTAGCAGATGTTGGCAATTTGATCTCCGGTTCCTCTACCTTTTCTAAAACCAGCTTGAACATCTGGAAGTTCACGGTTCACGTATTGCTGAAGCCTGGCTTGTTGAGCATTACTTTACTAGCGTGTGAGATGAGTGCAATTGTGTGGTAGTTTGAGCATTCTTTGGCATTGTCTTTCTTTGGGATTGGAATGAAAACTGACCTTTTCCAGTACTGTGGCCACTGCTGAGTTTTCCAAATTTGCTGGCATATTGAGTGCAGCACTTTCACAGCATCATCTTTCAGGATTTGAAATAGCTCAACTGGAATTCCATCACTTCCACTAGCTTTGTTCGTAGTGATGCTTTCTAAGGCCCACTTGACTTCACATTCCAGGATGTCTGGCTCTAGGTGAGTGATCACACCGTCATGATTATATTAGTAGGACTGAAAAAGAAGAACTATGCTTTCTCCCTCAAAAATAGGAAGAGTTATGACCAGGTGGTGATAAAGGTGAGGTGTGTTCTGATGGACTGTAGCATGTTTATCCATTTCAAAATACTATACCGTTTGTCCTTAGTTATAATTCATAGTATCTTTAGATCTGACTTTAAATTTTAGGGAGTAAAAATAGTTTGAAGAATACGTCTCCATATGTTGCATTTTACATTATTCTGAAACTTTGGGACACACGTTCATACCAAGGGCACCTTTGTTAGCAAATTGTACTGTCAGTTTGCTGGTAGAAAACACATTTTGGTATTGTTATATGTAACATCTAGGAGTAAAATGATTGTGATCTTTTTTCTTAAGTGGAAAGGCAGAATGGAAGCAAGGAAGAAATAAATTGCTAACTCTGAAGGAACCAGTAACAGATTATAATCTTATCTGAAGTGTGGTCTATTGTATTAGAATAAGTAATGTATTAAATGGACCAGAGTAATATAGTGGAACATGTATCACCTTATACCAGATAGTAACTGATTCCTTAAGATTACTTGAAGAAATTTCAGTCAGGAAAAAACAGTTGCCCAGTTGTTTTCTTGAATTTATTAAAACCAACTAAAAATAACATCTTGAAGGAAATAATCTCCCCAAATCACAACTTCCAACAATTCTTTTTTTTTTTTTTTGGCTGTGCCTCATGGCATGTGAAATGGCAACCCACTCCAGTGTTCTTTGCCTGGAGAATCCCAGGGACAGGGGAGCCTGGTGGGCTGCCATCTATGGGGTCGCACAGAGTCGGACACAACTGAAGCGACTTAGCAGCAGCATGTGGGATCTTAGTTCCCCAGCCAGGGAATGAACCCACATCCCCTGCTCCCCTGCAGTGGAAGCATGGAGTCTTAACCACTGGACCGCCAGGGAAGTCCCACAACAATTCTTGAATTAGATCCAGCTTGTCCATTTCTTATAAGTTTCTAACCTAGTATGTTTTAGGGCCTCCCGCGACCTTAGTTGACACATATTCAAGAAAAATAATTTGTTTCAGTGGTAGCGTAAACAAACATCATTAGAAAGAAATTTACTGGAGACATGAATGCAATCTAATGTGATTTTTAAATTATTTCTGCCATTAATTCCCTCCATTAGTGTGAATTATTGAGTTGGTTTTATAGTTAAGTACCTTGTGAGTCATACTTAAGGGTTTTTAAGAGAGACTGTGAAGTTTTTTCTGGCTTACATTCAATTATGTTTTCATCATAGAGTTGCTATTACATGAAAAGGAGCCAGGGAACACTTTTATACTTTTTCCCTGCTGTTTTAAAAATAATTAGATTGTTGATTTGTATTTCTAGCATTGGTTTTTGAACCTTTGTGCTCATTCTTTCTAGTCCATTTAAGAATCACTGGAGAGTTTAAGATGACAGCTGATGAAAATTGGACTTTATTAAGGTCTTTCAGTCTTCTAAAGGAGGAAGGCCAAACTTTGGCTGTAGTTGCTTGTCATTTTAAGGATGTCTTCAAAATGTACAGGGGCTAAAGTTATCCCGCAGGCAGTAGTTTTGAGTTTAAGATAGCTGTATTTAAGTTTGGGAGAGAATAATGGAAAAACAAAAAATGAATCACTTTTGAGTGGTGGTTCTCACACTGTTCATTTTTAGGGCAGTTCCTAGAGCTGTACCTCTTACCTGGTCTCTTTCCTACTCTGTATCTTTGTATTATTTCATATAATACTTGAAAAACAAGTCATGTAGCATTAAAAGCAAAGTACTACTGAACAAAATGATAAATGTCTTCTTAACCCTTGCTCTTCTAATTACAGGAACCTTTAAGCTTACAATAGAATTCACTGAGGAATATCCAAATAAGCCACCAACGGTTAGATTTGTCTCTAAGATGTTCCATCCAAATGGCAAGTATCACTTTTTAATAGAGTATTCTAAACTGCTGTACTGTTTATTCCACATTTCCTATTTATTTGTCTGTAGTACATGAGTATTTGTGTAGGAATCTTGCTGTTTTCTGAAAGCTGGTCTTGCTCATGGTGGCCTATTGCTGTCTTGGTTTAGGTCCTAGAATGAAGCCGGGAAGGGACACTGCGTTTGTTTGGAATCTGAGAGCCTTCTGGTTTTGATGATTTTATAATTTGCTTAATAAACAAAAATAAAGGTGTCCTTGAGGTTTCCTTTTAATGTAAGGCCAGATTTGGGTAGTTTTGTGTTGTAATTATATTCACTAGCATTTAAAACAACCGTTCTCAGCTTTGGTTGCATATCAGAATTAGCATGGAACATTTAAAAGCTATGGATGCCCTGGCCTCACTCCAGACCTGCTGAATATCAGATTCTGGTTGAGGTTCAGGTATACAGTGTATTAGAAAGTACCACAGGTGAGTCTAACCTAGTACTTCACTTTTCTCCCTTCCTAGTAGCAAGCCTAGAACAACTTGCCTTTTATTCAGGTTAATATTTCCAGGGCATCAGATATTTTTATCTTCATGCCAAAACGAAACTTTGTGAACTCTGAGCTATCTTTTGTTATTTCAGAGAAGAGGTAGTGTTTAGAAATTTGGTGGAATGAATTTCCCATACATCTGTGGATGACTAGGAACCCTGTTTAAAAAATATGTGTGGTTTCCTGGATAACAGGACAGTCTTTTCAGAATAACAAGCACTAAGTATCTTCCAGTTTTACACAAATTATATTTGACATTCTCTGATCATCCCAGTTGTTTCACTAGTAGTGATTATGACACTTCTTTTAGGAATATAATTGAGAAGCAGCTTAGGAATCTTTTTAAACCTCCAAAGCAAAGTATTCTTGACTCTATTTGTCTTGACTATGATGTTAAAACCTTAATGGTTTTATTATGTTTAACATAACCTACTTCTATGCTTTTAGTCTATGCAGATGGTAGCATATGTCTGGACATACTTCAGAACCGTTGGAGTCCAACCTATGATGTGTCTTCCATTTTAACATCCATACAGGTGAATTTTCCTTAATGTGACTATCCTTTGATACATTTATATTAGCAATTGTTTTTTGAAAGTCATAAGTAAAAAGTAGGTCATTAAGACCTAAGCCACCAGAAAACATATTTGCCTAGCTATAGCAGACTAATGTAACTGAAGATTATTATGCTGAGAGCAAATTTAGCTGCTACCTAGGATAATTCAAGTGATTATATCTAGGCTTGTTACAAATTGTCTCTATAGTCTCTACTGGATGAACCCAGTAGAGGAACTGAGGAACTGACTTGTTACAAATTGTCTCTATAGTCTCTACTGGATGAACCCAATCCCAATAGTCCAGCAAATAGCCAGGCTGCTCAGCTGTACCAGGAGAACAAGCGGGAGTATGAAAAACGTGTTTCTGCGATAGTAGAACAGAGCTGGCGTGACTGTTGACCTGGGTGGAAGAAAAGCAGCAGCAGTCATAAGGAAAATATGTATTGATGTGTCTGTTCTTCAGTGTCATTACATTTACTTTATTAAAAGCAAAATAGCTGTTGTGCTGTTTCCATTGTCCTTTGCCAAGCTTTTCCTATCCCTTCTACCTTCTCCTTAAACATCAGAGAACACCCTCTATGAGATCAAATGTACTGTACCTGGGTTACGTGCAAAAATTACTAATGCTTACTTTCCCTTCTCTTGTATCTTATTTCCAGTTTTAGGGCAGTTTTGTGTTATTCTACTTTACACTAAGCTTTTAAAATTGTTTTACAAGTGGTGCTTATGCATAGCTTGATGACCGGAATGTTTTTAACAAAATGATTGCTGAAGCCTTCACCCTGGCTGGTCCTTCACTTGTGTTAGATTTAGAAATGAATTTTTGGAATATGGCATGTAGAAAACAGGGAAACAAATCCTTGTAAACATCCACTTTGAAAGAGCAGTGGAAGCTTAAAAGGCTATGATACTAAGAGTTAATCAATATGAACTATTTTTTACTGTAGGAAGGAGAATTTAAAAGACTTGGCCAAAGGAGTGCCACAATTATGATAACTCACACATTCTCTCCTTGCAAGATACTCACTGGACACACCCAAAGTAAGTTTCAGAATACTGCAGTCTTCTGGATTTTCACTTTTTAAAGAGGTGTGGGAGCAGAGGAATGGAAACAATCATTAGTTTTTAATTAAGCTAGGAAGGTTGGAGAAACTTTAATCTTTTTAAAGGAGCTGTTCTGCCCTATGTAAACAAATTTATAATCCCACATTGTTTTTCTTTTAATTAACCCAAGGAAGGGAACATATCTGTGGCAAACTATTTTCCACTCAAATCCTCAGTTAATGCTGCATGCTTTAGTTTCTTCTTCCCTTTCAGTATTATAAGAACATTAAAATCAATGTTTGCAGTCTTTTCTTTGAATATTTATACTTTTAGACAGACAGTACCCTTACGTAGCAGTGTGGGACAAGGCTTGTAAATGTTTGGTCTGATGCTCCATTGACACCTTTTGTGCATTTATCACTCTTTTAAATCTAACTTTGCATAAGTAACCCATGTAAAAAATGTACATTTTTCAAAACTTGTAAATAAAAATAACCTTAAAATTTTGTAGTCAACGTATAATTACGTTTTAGCTGAGTATGAATACAGATCCTGGGAGAGGGAAAAGAGAAGATATTGCTGGAGAGGACCTTTATTCTTTTCAGTCTTAAGTATTTCATGCTTTTTAAAACATTCTAACAGAATGTAAAACTATTCAGAGTTGTTTCAGCATATATTATAGGCAGTTAAGGGAGTGAAACTGCTACGTGGGGAGAATTAACCTGGAGATTTACCATCATCCTAAGAGACCAAGGTCTAACATTGATCCTGACATTCCACCTCTTAAAAAAAGCCTTAGCTTAAAAAAAAACTACTATAAAATGGTATTTTAAGTCTCAAGTAAAGTTTGGGAATACAGGTATCATCAGTGTTAACCTTGTTTAAACAAAAACTTTCTTCTGAGGAGCAACCTAGTTCATTTTATAGAGACGAGGACAATGACTGGAAATTCACTTCTTCACTTGGTGGGAGGTGGTGATAAATGAAATCTAAGTCCTTCTGGTGTATTTAAAGGAGCTTCAACATGAGGGGGCTCATCCTACACTGAACACACCAACTGGTTAGATTCACCTGGGAACAACATCCTAAGAAGCAGTTCATTTCTGCTTCTTAGTAGAATGACATTAAATCAGTCTTTATTTGGCAGAGTAGTTTTACATAAATTTCTTCATCCTACTGTGGCTGGGTTGTTTTTTTTTTTTTTGACTGTGCCACATTGCTTATGGGAGCTTAGATCCCTAACCAGGGACCGATCATGGGCCATGGCAGTGAAAGTGCCCAAGTCTTAATCGCTGGACCACCAGGGAATTCCTGTGGTTGGGTATCTTGAACATTGACACTGTTACTCATACTTGAAAAAATTAAGGTGAGATTGGGAATATGCATGTTTATTTTTTTTTCTTTCGTATACCTCCTGAGAAACACTATTCCAGTATCTTTCATGGGATAATCCTTTTAAAATCTTACAACAGCATCAACAAACTGACTTCCCCAAAGCATCATATCCATGGTCAAAAGCACCACAAATCATTCATTTCAAAATTTAATACAGATTTGCCTTTTTTCTTTACAGTTTTTTTTAAACAAATGCCACAGGCTAACAACACCATACACTAATTTATAACAATCATAAATTTAAAACATATATGTGAGGTCCCCTTTCAAATGGCAGATTGAACTTGAATCTTCAATTCTGCACCTGCATGTATGGCAAAGGGGGTATGATGAAGAGCTAGAGTTGTAATTAAGAGTCCCTTATTTAGAACCCATCTCCAGCTTCAAGAGTTACTCATAGCACAGTGAATAATGTACTGTATACTACTTTTAAAAGAATCCCAACAATGCATGAAATTTCCATTCATTTTGTAATCAAAGGGGAGGGAAAAAAATCTAAAAAGTAGATCTGTGAGCCTTAATGCTATAAATATATATGTAACTGAAAGCAGAGTTAGTTCCTCAGTATAATTTATTCAAACAAAACTTAGAGCTGCTCATGTACCTGTGCAGGTTTTATAGCAAGGTAACAGTACTGGGTTAAAAATGCCTGCTGTCTCATGTCTCAAAGAAAGGGAAAATATAAGAACCAACAAAAAGGGGACACAATAGAACAGCAAGGTTGTCAGCAGCTCATTCTTGCCAACCCCATTTCTCAACATATTCTCAAGCAGAGTTAGATGATTTAAATTTCATTTATCACCACCCCTCCCACCAAGTTAAGAAGTGAATTTCCAGTTAGATGAATTTCCACATTAATACCAAGGCTGATCCTAAGAAGTTAGGAAATCTGGACCCTCAAACCGAGAACCAAATATATACTTGGCCCCATTGTTTCAGAGCTTAACTAACTACACTGATATTCTATTCGTTTTAACTTATACAAATAAACCAGATTTATATAACATTACCCTACTCCTCTGGCCCCTGAATCATTTTGGGAAGAGGAAAGAAACGTAAAGCGAGGAGTTTTTACACTCAACCTCCAAAGCCACCCTTACCCAAGAGAGGTGAAGGTGGGCTTTTCTAATACACTAATTGAACCATAGCTTCTCAAAGTTGGCATGAGACTAGGAGGTAAAAAACATAATCCTAAAAAATCTATGAACATTTTAGGTTAGTTCCCTTTGCCACTGTTAAAAGATTAAGGGCCAAAATAAAACGCACACCTCATTCCTCATCCTACTAACATGAAAGGCCAGACACTGTAGGACAAAAGTTGGTGGAAAGCAAACATCATACACTGTGTTATCATTGTAGGTGACTGAAAGCCATAGAGATCCAGGCATAAAAGAAAATCCCCTTCTATTTTTAACATATTGATTTAAGTACAGTGGACAGCTTCTTAATGCAAAATATACCTAAGAAGGGAAAGGAAGTTGTTCATTGTGGGCCAATGTCAAGTTTGGTGCTAAATGTTTTAAGTCACTGTAAGCACCCTAACTGTTCTAAATATGAAGTCACTGGAGGTGTTTATCAATATTCACCTCTGAATATTAATACTTGATTTACCTGAGATACAAAAAACAAAATCATGTAAAAGCAAACAGCCTAAGGTTTGGCTGCAGCCAGCATGTTGGTCCCCGGGGAAAACACGATGGGTCGCTGACTGGCTGTTCCTATCTGCTAAGGCATCATGTTCATCCACATGTGTTCTAGTGTTGAAATGTTTTGTGCAAACACCACTTCTCTTCTCCAAAGACTCAAAGTGTTGCTACCAGGCTGCTTCCCAGAAATGAGCACACCACCACATTGATCAACTTTGGCTCCTTTTTATTCAGGAAGCATACGCTAATTCTTTTTATACATTTTTTTTACATTCCAGAAATAAGCGAAAATAGCAGTTTTAAATATGTTACAAAGTTGGCTTTGGGGGCTAAATAAGCTTTTCGAGAGAGAACCAGCCAACTGACCTTTTCATCAAAGCACCAATGTATCTTCAGTCTTTCACCAAGCTCTGCCACAGCTGTGGCCACCCTGGATGTGTTATACATCCAAGCCACATGAAAGCTGTAACGGAGAGTTGCTTCGAGTCTCTCTGCAAGGCACCAAGAACAGACAGTTCCAGCTTCCTTTCTTCAGACTGAATCAAAATTTTGGAAACTTTTCAATTGCTCTCTCAAGTAGTGCTCTCTCAGCGTGAAGACTAGAATTTGTTAAAACCCCTATCACAAGATACAGTAAATCACTTCCAATATTCTGGAAACCACATGGAAGAGTTATAAATAAATGGACACTAAAATTACTTTAAGAAAGTTTTACATCATTTAGTTGGTAAGGACATTTACACATACAGCACAATTTACTGTTAAACATTCTATAACTGGCTTCACATAAAGATGAAAATAGATAATACAAAATGATCTGACATTTTCAGTTAAGTTGGAATTAAGACTCTAGGCAACCCACTCCAGTACTCTTGCCTGGGAAATCCCATGGACGGAGGAGCCTGGTGGGCTGCCGTCTATGGGGTCTCACAGAGTCGGACATGACTGACGCGACTTAGCAGTTTTATTGTAGTCAACGTCAATTTTACATATTGTTGCAGATTGCTGTGCTATGCCCTTTAAAATGGGAATTTCTTTCTTGGGGTGAAATTCCATTTGGATATGTGTTCTTGCTTTGTACAAACCACTAAAATCTGAGGGACACAGCAATATCAAAGACATAAACAGTAACTGCACAATATTATCTGCTGGATTAAGCTAATACAAGTGGACAGTATTCTTCAAATTGCAATATCTAATAAAGCACTATATGAAATGAACAAGGTGAAACATCGTAAGAATGAATATACTCTGCAACCAGTACATGTAGCATCACTTCTTTAATTCACAAATCTGCCTCAGGCATCTGCACAATAAATTAGCAAGATCTCAATTTGCTTGAGGCATCACCAGCTCATAATGCCCTACTTGGCCTTCCTGTTTGAGCTGGTCAAGTAAGTCCTCCTTCCGTCTTTTTCTTCCTACCACCAGGTACCTGTCGTGGCCCACCCCATGAGACTTACTCTTAAGACCATACTTCTGGGCGATCTGATGTATTTGCTTCCTCTCATCATTAGTCAGCTCTGTAGAGAAAGTTAAATCCGTGTGGCTCTCGGAGCGGGCATAGTTTCTGATGATCTGTTCAATATCTCTCTTGGCAATTTTATTTACCCTCTCTACATCAAGGCCAAGCCCTTCCCGCTTATGCTGCTCTTTGACGGAGATTGGCTCCCGAATGCCCTCGCCAGATTTACCTAAACCACCACCTGTCCAACCCATCTTTCTCAGCAGCTGATTCCCAATGTTATCTTCTTTGATTTGTTGTTTATAAGCCTCCTCTGCTGAGCGGCCCTGAATTTCATTTCTGGAAATCACATCTTCAATAGCTCCTTTCTTCAAGTTGTTAATAACAGTCGGTTGGGTCTTTTTGAGGGTTTTCACAGCTTCCCCCGCAGCTTCATATTTGACAGTTTTCTTCACTCCAACTGCTTCTGCAATTACTTCACTCTCGAGAATCACCTTGCATTTCCATCGGAGGCCTGTCATTCTTTCATAGACGTATTCAACTGTCATTCGGTTAAACTGAGCTGTGTCATTCAGTGTGCACACAGGATTGGAAGAATTCTCATAAACTACAAGATCCTTTATGTCTTTCTTCTTTCCAGATCCCCTGGGTGAAGAGCCTGCTTGGCATTGTGAACTTTTGACAGATGGATAAGTGGGCTGTGTTTTTTGAAGGATTTTCAAAGCCTCATCAGCAGCTGCATGTTTACTTGTTTTTTTGGTTCCATAACCTTCAGCTAAGCAGTGATCTTGCAAAAACACTCGACAACGCCATGTACGATTTGGCATCATCTCATATTTGTATTCAACAGACATTTTGTTGTATGAGGCAGAATTGTTAAGGATACCAATTGCATCGTTTGCATTTTCTGTAAGGATAAAATTGGTCCAGTGTTTGGCGGAAGCATTAAAAATCGGCTGCCCAGAAGCATCTTTAGCCAGCACCACCAGCTCTTCTGGTGGTTTCAGAGCTGGAGGAAAGTCATATGAAGGCATGCCAATCTGACACACCACAAGGTCCTCTCCAAATGTGTGCTTGAATTTCCGTCGGATAACCCTAACTTCAATACGTTTCTGCAAGAGTTTTACAGCTAGCTCAGTAGCTCGATCCCTGGACCCATTCTTGCTGCCAGCATAGCCTGTAGTTAAGTAGATGTTCTGGCATCTAACTTCACAGGCATAACCATCTGTTAGAAGTTTTTTATTTTTGGGGATGTCAGCAGGAGGGATTTCTTTTAAAGGAGCGTATATATATTCAGGATTTGTCTTACATGCCTGAATACAACGAGTTAACATATAGGTGTAATTAATTTTATCAGATCCAGAAGTCATCTCTGGATTAGAAAGGTTCTTCCAGATAGTTGCTGTTAATTTTTCAATAAAATACTGCTTCTCAGCTACCACTGACTCAGGAAATGTCTGTGATGGTGAAGGCTCAGGAGGTGACTGAGAGTCTGCCTGCTGTGATGTGCTGCTGGGGGCAGGGTTCCCACTGTCAAAATACATGTTGGCTGTGACAGGCTTGTCTTTTGTGAAAATAAATCCTGATGAATCACAATACTGAGAGTTCCCATCTTGTATACTGAAAGAGTCTTGAGTATAATCTTGGTAGATGTCTCTTGGCATGTTAGCAAAATGTGTTTGTTCATTTCTCTCTTTTGCTTGAGGGCCATAAGGATCTTCCTGTCTTTCGTCTTTTGAACTACTAGCTACAAAATGTACAGGCTCAAAACGAGGTCTCACATGGAATTTGGAACCGGCTTGCTTTTTAGGAGGATTTTGACCTATAGAATGAGTGAAATTTACAATTCATTAAAAAGGGATATTTCAAAAGAACCAAGCAGGAAAACAGTACCAACCACTTTTTTTTGCAAGCTGAACTGCTGGTAAAAGTTATGTCCCATCACAAAAACTTCAGCTCATTTAGGTGAAGGGACTCAAATATCAATGTAAGATTCCAGCATAAGGAGAGATGCTCCCTGTCCTTCCACGTGTAAGGGAGGAGACTTGACAGAAAATATGCCATTGACTCAACTATGCAGGTCACCACCATGCACGATGGGTAGATGCTTCTGCATCGAATGAGTTAAAGCACAGGTGAAGTGTACTGAGTAAGAGGATGTTCCACTATGATCTCATACCACCTGTGCTGAAAAGCTCCTTCTTAAGGACTGCAAATGGAACAGATGGCTCTAATGCAACAGAGATGATGACCAGAGGCGTTTACAAAGCCTCTCTTTTGTACCAGAAGTGACCGACTCTGTGATGGTGCTTTACATAGTTGCGACTAAAAAAAAAATCAAATAAAAAATATTTGTCAAAAGATCCCGAAGATTTTCAACTTCAAAATTTTAGTTCTGACTTATTCTGCACAAAAAGATGTTTGCTACATTTTATTTCTAGAACAAACTTTGGCTGGAAACTAATGATTTATAGCGGATATCAAATTTAAAGCTATGGAAGAACTCTGCCGAGGCTATACCAGACACTAGAGCTTTCTCCCTATAACACTGTTTAGTGGAAAAGTGGTCTACCACAGACCCATCCGGGAGGGTTTAGTTACTTAGGCGCCTAAGGGAGGTTCCATGCCATGGAAGCATTACCCTTCAAGGACAGCATTATAGCATGAATTCAGTATTCTTAGCTTTCAGTTCTATTTAGCATCCTCAAAAAAAAAATGTACAAACCGAAAGTTAAAACTTTTACAGTGTGTAAGATCTGATGTTACCAATGTTATTTAAAATCATATACCACACTCATATCATTAAAAAAGAAGCTACACTGTTTCTTCAAATCCCACCTTCCGGAAACAGCATACTCACCATCACATGTTGACAGGTGACGTTTTTGACCTTTGGAGGCCTTGGATAGCATCAGATCATATGAAGGCATCTCCCCAATATCAATACCTTCAGCCATTTGGAGAATTTTTTCCATCAAGCGTGGGCTGTACCTATTTAAACGAATATAATCTACAGTTAAAACAGCAAGAATGCAGTTTTTAAAAAAGCTTCTAGATGACCCATCTTATAATTGCTCCCACAGGACTTTACTAACAGAGTGTCTTGGCTATAAAACTGAAGAATCTGCCCTAAAATAGTTATGTATCAAATGAGCAATTATGTTACTGTCATTAGAAGACATACAAACACAAACATTAAGAAATTTAGGTGAAGACCATATCTTTAATTTGAATTAAAAGTATCCATATAAACTCGTAATTTATTTTTCTCTACATATATACATATATGATGTATATCGTGTATACATATATGATAACAATAATGTAAAAGTACTAAGAATGTTAATAAGAGATGGATTGTTAACATCCAGATTGTGGTTTCTATCATTTCCCACCAAATGGAATCAGAGTCCTGAAAGAAGTGGCTGGATCCAAGTCTGGGCCAAGAAATGTAGAATCTGGGAGATATTTTCATGCCTGGAAACAAGGATGCTGTCAAAGACCTCAGGGGTTGTTGTCAAATAGACTCAGAAGTGAGCCAACTTGAATATCAAGAATAACCACAGTGGATTGAAACACATCAAACACGTTAAAAATCCATTAGTTCACAGTAATACTTACAAATTCATTATTGGTCACCTTTGGAGAATGGTGGGGAATCAAGTCATTATTCCCAAAACAAGCAACATTAAAAGAAGAAAGCAAGCATTTATCCAGCATTTCCCTGTACAAATTGTACCTCAGAGAAAACTAAAGAGTTGATGAAGAAAATCTCCTTTACAGAAGCATTCCAGCTAATAAACGAAGGAATGATAGATTCCTACCATTTTGCAACCCATAATGCAACAATAAATGATCATCAATGGCTGCTAAGTTTAACAAGGAGAGATAAGAACACCTTCCTAAATGAACAATGCAAAGAAATAGAGGAAAACAATAAGATGGGAGAGACAGAGATCTCTTCAAGAAAATTAAAGATACTAAGGGAACATTTCGGAGAAGGCAATGGCACCCCACTCCAGTGTTCTTGCCTGGAGAATCCCAGGGACAGGGGAGCCTGGTGGGCTGCCGTCTATGGGGTCGCACAGAGTCGGACACGACTGAAGCGACTTAGCAGCAGCAGCAGCAGCAAGGGAACATTTCACGCAAAGATGGGCTCAATAAAGGACAGAAATGTTATGGACCTAACAGAAGCAGAAGATATTAAGAAGAGGTGGCAAGAATACACAGAAGAACTATACAGAAAAGATCTTAATGACCCAGATAACCACAATGGTGTGATCACTCACTTAGAGCCAGACATCCTGGAGTGAAAAGTCAAGTGGGCCTCAGGAAGCATCACTATGAACAAAGCTAGTGGAGGTGATGGAATTCCAGTTGAGCTACTTCAAATCCTGAAAGATGATGCTGTGAAAGTGCTGCAACTCAATATGCCAGCAAATTTGGAAAACTCAGCAGTGGCCACAGGACTGGAAAAGGTCAGTTTTCATTCCAATCCCAAAGAAAGGCAATGCCAAAGAATGCTCAAACTACTGCACAATTGCACTCATCTCACACGCTAGTAAAGTAATGCTCAAAATTCTCCAAGCTAGTCTTCAACAGTATGAGAACTTCCAGATGTTCAAGCTGGATTTAGAAAAGGCAGAGGAACCAGAGATCAAATTGCCAACATCCGTTGGATCACAGAAAAGAATTCCAGAAAAACATCTACTTCTGCTTCATTGACTATGCTAAAACCTTTGACTGTGTGGATCACAACACACTGTGGAAAATTCTTAAAGTGATGGGGATACCAGACCACCTTACCTGCCTCCTGCAAAACCTGTACACAGGTCAAAAAGCAACAATGGATTGGTTCAAAATTGGTAAAGGACTAGGTCAAAGCTGTATACTGTCACCCTGCGTATTTATCTTATATGCCAAGTACATCATGTGAAATGCCAGGCTGGATGAAGCATGAGGTGGAATCAAGATTACTGGGAGAAATATCAATCACCTCAGATACGCAGATGACACCACCCTTATGGCAGAAAGTGAAGAAGAACTAAAGAGCCTCTTGATGAAGGTGAAAGAGGAGAGTGAAAAAGCTGGCTTAAAACTCAACATTCAAAAAATGAAGATCATGGCATCCAATCCCATCACTTCATGGCAAAGATGGGGAAACAGTGACAGATTTTATTTTCTTGGGCTCCAAAATCACTGCAGATGGTAACTGCAGCCATGAAATTAAAAGATGCTTGCTCCTTGGAAGAAAAGCTATGACCAACATAGACAGCATATTAAAAAGCAGAGACATTACTTTGCCAACAAAGTCTGTCTAGTCAAAGCTATGGTTTTGCCAGTAGTCATGTATGGATGTGAGAGCTGGACCATAAAGAAGGCTGAGCACCAAAGAATTGATGCTTTTGAACTGTGGTGTTGGAAAAAGACTCTTGAGAGGCCCTTGGACTAAAAGGAGATCCAACCAGTCAATCCTAAAGGAAATCAGTCCTGAATATTCATTGGAAGGACTGATGCTGAAGCTGAAACTCCAATACTTTGGCCACCTGATGTGAAGAACTGACTCACTGGAAAAGACTGTGATGCTGGGAAAGACTGAAGGCAGGAGGAAAAGGGGACAACAGAGGATGAGATGGTTGGATGGCATCACTGACTCAATGGACATGAGTTTGAACAAGCTCCAGGAGATGCTGAAGGACAGAGAAGCCTGGCATGCTGCAGTTAATGGGGTCACGAAGAGTCAGACACAACTGAGCAAGTGAACAACAGTAAAAGCTTATCAGGTGAAAGTTGATGGGGAAGAACCTAGAAATAGACCCACACAGACATGCTCAATTGTTGATAAAACTAAAAGCAATCCAATGGTGGCAGGACAGTCTTTTTGTCAAATGGTGCTGGACAAAGTAGGCATCCAACCTAAACACACCACCTCAACCTAAACCTCACATCATATACAAGAGTTAACTCAAAATGCATCATAAACTTAAATGTGAAACTAAAAAGTTTTTACAAAAAATACAGAAGAAAATTTTCAAGATCTCCAGCTAGGCAAAGAATTCTTATACTTAACACCAAAAGTATGATCCATAAAAGAAAAAGTTAATAAAATGGACTTCATGAAAATTAAAAAATTTTGCTCTCAAAAGATCCTGTGAAGAGGATGAAAAGACAAGCTACAGAGAGCAAGAAAATATTTACAAACCATATACTTGACAAAAGACTGCTCTGCTGCTGCTGCTAAGTCGCTTCAGTCATGTCTGACTCTGTGCGACCCCATAGACGGTAGCCCACCAGGCTTCCAGTCCCTGGGATTCTCCAGGCAAGAACACTGGAGTGGGTTGCCATTTCCTTCTCCAATGCATGAAAGTGAAAAATGAAAGTGAAGTTGCTCAGTCACGTCCGACTCTAGCGACCCCATGGACTGCAGCCTACCAAGCTCCTCCGTCCATGGGATTTTCTAGGCAAAAGTACTGGAGTGGGGTGCCATTGCCTTCTCCGGACAAAAGACTAGTATCTAGTATAAAGACCTCAAGACCTCTCAAGTCCAACAGTAAAATATATACACATATATTATGTGTATATATGTGTATATAGTATACACAGATATAAATGGACAAAAGATATGAATAGAACATTTCACCAGAGAGGATATACAGATTGCAAATAAGCAGATAAAAAGAAATGTTCAACATCATCAGCCACCAAGGAAATGCAACTTAAACCACAATGAGATATTATTCCATATCTATCAGAGTGGCTAAAGTGAAAAATGGTGACAACACTAAATGCTGACAAGGATGCAGAAAACCTGGATCACTTGTATACTACTTGTGGGGAATATAAAATGATATGGCCACTCTGGAACACAACTTGGAAGTTTTTTATAAAATTAAACATGCAATCACCTCATGACCTTGCAACTGCACTTTTGGGCATTTATCTCAGAGAAATAAAAGTGTACATTCACACAAAAAAACCGTACACAAATGTTCATAACAGCTTTATCTGTAACAGCCCCAAACTACAACCAGCCCAGATGTCTTTACCACACACCATGGAACACTGCTCAGCAAAAAAATGAATAAACTATTGATACACGCAGTATTGGGTATGAGTGGGAGGGAAATGGATGTGGTTATAAAAGGGCAATGTAAGGGATCCTTGTGGTACTGGAACTGTTCAATATCTTGATTATGGCTGTGGACATGCAAACCTACATCTGTGATAAACTGTATAGAATCACACACACAAGTATTAGTAAAACTGGAGGAATCTGTGTAGACTGCAGATTGTAACAATGTCATTATCCTGATTATGATATATTAACTTTGCAAAATGTTGTCATTGCGGGAATTGGGTAAAGAGCACAGGGCATTATATTATTTCCTACAATTACAGGTGAATCAATAATTATGTCAATAAAAATTTCAATTGAAAAAAGTTGGTGGAGAACTTTATAATCTTAATCTCAGTAAAAATGGGACAACCAGACATGTGTCCCCGATGTGATATGACAGGGCAAAGATCTACAAAGTGTTCTTGACCACCAAATAATTGCACGCAAACCTAATCAAGCCCCTAACTCCTAGAAACATGTTAAGCACCACCACAAGAATACAGTCAGTCAAATCCATGATGAAGGAAACACTATGTGACAGTCCATTTCTTCATCCAATAAACAGCATGAAAATAAAAGGAGAGGGAATGGTTATAGGTTAAAGGTGACAGATCAATCAGATATGTGTGGACCCTGTTTGGACCGTGGGTCAAACAAACCATTCTGAGACAAATGGAGAAAACATTATTGGATCATTTTGAGAAATTATTAATTTTTCTGAGTATGAATAATGGTATTATGACTCTATTTTTTTAAATTATCTGGTACAGATACATACTAAAATATTTGCAAGAGAAATGATGTCAAGGTTTTCTTTAATATATTCTGCCTTGCACAAAATACTGGGGGCAAGATGAAATGAGAAGGGTAGCATGACAGACTGTTGATAATTGCTGAAGTTGAATGATGCATGCATGAGTGTCCACTGAACTCTTCTACTTTTTGTGTTTGATTTTCCTTAATAAAAAGCTTTAAAACATACAATACAATATTGTAAAGTAATTAGACTCCAATTAAAATAAATAAATTTATATTAAAAAATAAAAAGGACTCCTTATGAAGTACATTTGCCCTTGACAGAATATCAATTTCCTGCAGAGAAACAAAACTATGGGCTCAGTGAAGTTTTGGTTATCATGGGATCTACTCACTCTTCTCACCTTCAGAGCCTTTCTAAGCCTAAGACCAAAAAAGACTTCTGGTGGTGTGTGAGAAGAAAGTTCTTCTTTGGGCAGGGGCAGGGGGCATGCTGTGCAGCTTAGTTCCCCAACCAGGGACCACTGGACCACTAGGAAATTCCCCAAGAAAGCTGTGAAAATGAGAAACGAGCACGCCTCTACATGAGTAGGCTCTGAACTTGAAAGAGGATAACATTTTCCATTTTCAACACAACAGGTCCTGCACCCATCAGACGTCTTACCTTGCAAAGCAGAGAAGTGACATGGTGGCCATCTCTGACAGATGACCTGGAAGCTAGCCCAGATGTAACCCACATTTCCCACTGATAACTGCTGCTGCTAACACCAGCATTTAAATGCCGTGATTTATTTTTATTTACTCTTATCTAAACATCAAAAGGAGAAGGCCATGGCACCCCACTCCAGTACTCTTGCCTGGAAAATCCTACGGACGGAGGAGCCTGGTAGGCTGCACTCCATGGGGTCGCTAAGAGTCAGACACGACTGAGCCACTTCACTTTCACTTTTCACTTTCATGTGTTGGAGAAGGAAATGGCAACCCACTCCAGTGTTCTTGCCTGGAGAATCCCAGGGACGGGGGAGCCTGGTGGGCTGCCGTCTATGGGGTCGCATAGAGTCGGACACGACTGAAGCGACTTAGCAGCAGCAGCAAACATCAAAAAGCATAGCCTAAAATGTCATACATTACATATATCACTTTCATTAAGATTTGGGAGTGGGGACTTCTCTGGTGGTATAGAAGATAAGATCCTCCTGCCAATGCAGGGAACACAGGTTCGAATCCCTAGCCGGGGAGTTCCTACATGCCATGGAACAACTAAGCCAGTGCACCACACCTACTGAGCCCACATGCTGCAACTCCAGAAGCCTGCGTGCCTAGAGCCTGTGCTCTGCAACGAGAGAAGCCAGCACAATGAGAAGCCCACACCACAGCTAGAGAGTGCCCCTGCTGGGCGCAGCTAGAGTAAGCCAGCACACAGCAACAAAGGCCCAGTGCGGCCCAAATCAAATAATTTAAAAAAAGACTTGTGAGCGCAATTTCTAAGGTATGAGATGAAAACAAGAGATTATGAAAATGAGATGAAGTCTACAAATCTTAAACTGGTACTGCCAATTTTGCTACCAAAACTGGTACTACAACCAAACCACTCACCTTGAATTCCAGTTAAAATTCTCCAAACCTTATAGACTGATTCCAAACATGGTATCCAAGTGTAATGGCATGTATGCCATTCAGTGTGCAGGAATGATGCATTTGGGGCCCACTCCATTCACATTCACTTTTTCTCTCCGGTTTCTTCCAGCATTAGTAATGGTTATACCTACTTACTGTTCCCTATTCATTACATCTGCCACAAAATTTAACATCACCCATAGGCTATAAAAGTAAGCCAGAAGGAAAAACACCAATACAGTATACTAACGCATATATATGGAATTTAGAAAGATGGTAACAATAACCCTGTGTACGAGACAGCAAAAGAGACACTGATGTACAGAACAGTCTTATGGACTCTATAAGAGAGGGAGAGGGTGGGAAGATTTGTGAGAATGGCATTGAAACATGTAAAATATCATGTAAGAAACGAGTCGCCAGTCCAGGTTCGATGCACGATACAGGATGCTCGGGGCTGGTGCACTGGGACGACCCAGAGGGATGGTATGGGGAGGGAGGAGGAGGAGGGTTCAGGATGGGGAACACATGTATACCTGTGGGGGATTCGTTTTGATATTTGGCAAAACTAATACAATTATGTAAAGTTTAAAAATAAAATAAAATTTAAAAAAATAATAATAAAATAAACCTTTGTGTTGGTTGCCAATACAGTCATCTTCTCAGCCCTTTATTAGGGAGTCATAACACTGAAGAATCCCAACCAGCTGGAACAATAACGGAACAGACTGTGTAGTGCCTGCTGCTGCTGCTGCTGCTGCTGCTCAGTCACATCAGTCGTGTCCGACTCTGTGCGACCCCATAGACGGCAGCCACCAGGCTCCCCCGTCCCTGGGATTCTCCAGGCAAGAACCCAGGAGTGGGGTGCCATTTCCTTCTCCAATGCATGAAAGTGAAAAGTGAAAGTGAAGTCGCTTGGTCGTGTCCAACCCTCAGCAACCCCATGGACTGCAGCCTTCCAGGCTCCTCCGTCCATGGGATTTTCCAGGCAAGAGGACTGGAGTGGGGTGCCGTTGCCTTCTCCAGTGTAGTGCCTAACACTTGACTATTCAAAGAACAAATACTAATCTTTACATTAATCTTTAATTAATTTTTACTATGAAGACCACTAGGATTTCAGTCTTATTTCTAAAAATTCTCCAAAGAGTACCTACCCAGGGATAAAGTGGTTCCACAAATCTGAAATAAGCCAAGGCAGTAAATAAAGCTTTCATCACTCAGTTTTCCATAGTGCATTTTTTTAGTGGATTTAAAAAGTAACACTTTTACTCCAGAAATTTTAGAGAATCCATCAAGAAAACGCCTACAAACCCAACCACTGATAATTTCATTAACATTTTGGGGTTTATTTTTTATTCCTTTTTCTATGCTTCCCATACCACCTTCTCCCCACCCCTGCAAAAAAAAAAATCACTATCAGATCATCTATGTTGATTTATAATCTGCTGGGATTCTTTTTTGATGTTTTTCTTAATTTATTATGTCATAAGCTTTTTCTCCATGTCATTAGCACATGACTTTTAATGGCTATACAGTATTTTATCTCATGGAAGGATCATGATGTAAAGTACCATTAAGGCAAGTCCAACAAAGTAATTTTAAGATGTATGCATACTATGCATTTACAACCCATTTGGTTGTAAATGCTTAAAAAAGAAAACCAAAAAGCCCCAGCTGGTCTTTAAGGTTTTCCAAGGTAGTTTATCATGTATCAAGCTTTTTGGAAATCACAACTGTGCCACCATACCTACCATACAAAAAGATGATTTCTAATGGACAAAGACATCTGACTTCATGAATCTTACATTCTTGAAAAAAGACACGTGCTTATAGGTGTATACTTATGATATACAATGGCACCTGAAATTTATTAAATATTCAGGAATAGATGCTTTCTTTCAAATTAAAAAAATTATCAAACTGCTCTACTAGGTCCAAATTTAAAAGGTGAGGTTTGAAAACTAAGCAAAGGTTAGGATTTCCAAATATAAAATTATTTATGCAAACCTATTCAAAAGACTCCTACATAGTGAATAACATACAACTAAGATTACTGATACAGCTTTTAAAAGCTCCCACTCATATTTCATCAGCTGGTGATTGATGCACTCTACCTACTATGTGCAAAGTTAGTTTCACAACATGAGCCCAGTCAGCATCTTCCTTCCAAACGTCAGTCTCACATCAACAGGAAGAGACAAATAATCAAGGTGGCAAACTGGATTCATTTTAGGATATATTTTCTCTATTGATTAATATCTCACCAAAAGTCAATAGATCAGGATTCTGTTTCTTGTTTTTTGGATTCTGTTTCCAATACTACTGATGAAGAATGATTGGAAAGCTGAATGCCCCAGTTAACCAAACATTCTGCTTTATTAAATATACACGCACTATCAAAAATTTTAAGTAAAAATTGCACAGGTCCCTTGGAATTCATATGAACAATTATGTCTGTGCTGTACATGAAGTTGATAAGACTGCACTAAATTTTCATTAGCCACAAGATATATGTTAGAAATGGCCTACAGAAAAAAAAAAAAAAAACCTTGACACGTTGTTTATTTTTATGAAACACAGAAGAAAAGTTGAAGAGAAATAATTTCAGCTGTTTGGGCTTCCTGATTGCCTGCTGCTGCTGCTAAGTGGCTTCAGTCGTGTCCGACTCTGTGCGACCCCATAGATGGCAGCCCACCAGGCTACCCCATCCCTGGGATTCTCCAGGCAAGAATACTGGAGTGGGTTGCCATTTCCTTCTCCAATGCATGAAAGTGAAAAGTGAAAGTGAAGTCGCTCTGTCGTGTCTGACCCTTAGAGACCCCATGGACTGCAGCCTACCAGGCTCCTCTGTCCATGGGATTTTGTAGACTGAGGGAAAAAAATGATCAAAAAGCAGATTAGAAAACATTGTTTTATTTATCCTGTAAGACAACGGTTCTCATAGTGTAGTCCCTGGATGAGCATCATCCATTACCTGGGAACTTGTTAGAAACACAAATTCTAGGGTCCCACCTCATACCCACTGAATCAGAAACCCTGGCAGTAGAGCCCAGCAATCTGTGTTTTAAGAAGCCTAAGATTCTGATGCTGCTTAAGTCTGAGAAACATGTTACAGATGGTCAAGAAGATATTAAAACTTGTTCTCTGAGAATCGCCACTATCACCAAAAGGGACTGAAACATGATTTGCTCCCCTGCTCATGTGAGCTCCTCCTGGCTTGGTCTTATGATCAAGGATTTTTCAAAGCTATCCCTAACCTAGGAGTTCTTTCAGTCCCAGCTAAATTAGAACACACAAAGTCCTGCGAGTGGGAAACAAAATGCAAAGAGTTCTCTTCTGGCTACTGTTTATAATCTGTTCTAAAAGTCAGGGGATGGGCCTTCAAAGACAAATTAATGATTTCAGTTTAGAGTGGGCTGTGTCACCATGCATTCTGCAGTCCCCCTGGGAGAAAAGATGAGTCTTCTGTCACAGAAAAATAGACCAGAAAAGAGAGCTCTGCCAACACCGACGTTAACAAGTACTGGAATACAGATTTTACTCACCTGAAGATGACAGCTGACATAAAGCCTGCCTCAAGTGGAAGATTACACTTGGTTCCTAGTTTCCATGATTCTTTATTGCCCCTTCCCTTTCTCCTATATCTAAGTTAACAGATAGAATGTAAACATTACTCTTCAGTTAAACTATTGGTTAACATTATAGCAATTCTTTAAGTTTTTTTCTTAAAGGATTCAGATTTCCCATGGCTTCTGTGATATTAAGGACATCTATGATTATAGGATAAAGGTACCATTCCAATTGCCAGAACAATATTGTTAAGTGCAGGTCAGTTAGATTTATCTGACTTGATTAATTACTGAGGCTTCCCCAGTCACAACCAGTTCCTCCAGTGAAATAGTCATTATCTCTGGAGGCAGAAAAGTACACTAATCTAGAGAAGACAGAAAAAATATTTTTGTGTTATGGAAGCAAAACAAGTATCACACTGGATGCTATCTATGTTCAATAATTAAGCATTAACCACAGACAATCTTATTTATCTGTATGTTACAATCATTCCTGGAACTGAACTGGTTGAATTTGATCTGATCATTTTTCATAATTTCTCATCCTTCCTAAAAAATTTGCCCTGAAGCAAGTGTCAAAAAAAAAAAAAAACCCTATCAGTCTATCAAAGGAATGATTAGTCTAGTATAGGGCCGATTTGAAGGTTCTGAAGGACAGTGGCCAAGTAGTCTGTTTAAAAAAAAAATGCGTTGGAACCATACTGCAGTCTCCATTGAATGCAAAGAGCTTTCAAAGAGGCCTGTTCAGAACAGGCACTAGGTTCTAAGAAAGGGGAGCGGGGCGGGGGCGGGGTGGGGGGGTGGCGACAAACACACACCTAAAACCTTACTCAGAGGCCAAATGTTAATCCTACTGATCACATTTAAGGTGAAATGAGGGCAATCCGCTTTTACAGTAGATATAACCATTTCTTTGTTTGCGTCCAGACACATTATGCGCAAATCTACAAGCAAGGCGGACCCTGCGGCTGAGACCTCATACAAACCGCCTCCCCAGGAGAAGACAGTAAAACCCAGCTAGGGGGCTGCTATTTAATCTAACGGGAATGGAAAGAGAGAACGCTCAGGAGACTAGGATTAGAACCGCAGAGCCCCTCTCTTCTCCCCCCATAGACCCCGGAACCCCGACTGTCGAATATTCTCTGCGGATACCGCATCCCTGGAAGGTCCTACGCAGGTCCGAGGTTCTGCTATTCGTCATTTCCCACGCCCTCCAAAACACCATCACAATGACCACCTCTCGGCAATCCTCTCCCAGGCGCTATTTCATCTCCATCCCTGGTCCTGGACAGCCTCTCCCGCGATCCCCGCACCTTTCTAGCTGTTATGTCATCTGCAGCCACCTCGCTCAGCCAACCGCCCCCGTCCCCGCCCGCCCGCCCTGGGCCAACAGTGGAGTCCTCCAGCACCTCCAAATCTCCAGTCTCTAAACACTCATCCATACTCGCCCCCTCCTTCCCTATCCCGACCCTCTTCACCGATCCCCACCCCACCCGGGTCCCCAGCCCGACCCTCACACCTTACTCACCTGCAGCCCAAGAAAACGTGGTTGGTCCAGGCAGCGGAGAGCGCGAGGAGCTGGTCTAGGGCAGCCCCGGGATAACTGTGCAGGTGCCGACAGATGAAGCTGCGCCGCAGAGCCCACTGCCAGTCACTTTCGTGGCTATAGCGCCACTGCTCCAGCACTGGCTCAGGCGGGGGCGGCGGGAGGGGCGGCGGCGGCGGCGGCGGGAGGGGGGGTAGCGGCGGCGGCGACAGGAAGTCGCCCCCCAACAGCAGACGTCCGCCAGCCATCTTCTCCGCCCCCAAGCAGGGACCCCAGGGATGAAGCCGACTCCTGATCAGGAGCAAGCGGGAACTGGAGGTTGGTGGGAGGGACCGGGTGAGCAGGGGCGCGCCGGGGGCACGAAGACCAACTCTCAGGGGACTGGAGTGTGTACGTGAGGGGCGACCGTTAAAAAGGGAAAGGCGACCACAAGCTCCTGTCCCGGCAACCCGGGTACACGCCCGCTGCACTCCTGCAACTCGTGGAGGAGCACGAGGGCACCCGGCACAGTCACTCGCGCGCCGGGGAGACCAAGCCAGGCCCAGCGCTCCGCACCTCCGGCGACCCTCAGATTCACGCACTGCGCTGGGAAAGAAAAAAAAAGACACCTGCACGCTCTGCTCCCCCTTCTCTGAGTTCTAGTCTACCTACCCGCGTGCCGCCCTGAGGTTGTGAGGCCAGTACGCGTGCGCTGCGGCTGTTCCCTAACTTCAAAATCCCGTCGCTGAGTCTCGCGCGACCTACGTTTTTTTCCCTTCTTATGACGACTAGGGGTCTTTGACGTACTGTGGTCGCAAGCGTGGGGCGGGGCTCCGGGAAGGGGATTTTTTGAAAGATTTTTCTGAGGTTTGGGACCATGGTTCCGTTAACTCCTTAGAAGGCTCTCTCAGGTGAGTGTTGGCAGCAATAGGTCGCCTTACGCTTTCCCCTGGGTTTCTGACAGTGGGAGGGACTTGGGTTTGAAATGGATAACACACTTTTTTTCTTCTTAATGTAAGCTCTCCGAGGCGCTCTTTCTTCAGAGGATAGCTTGAAAAGCTATCTGTGCGTCGTACACCATTAGCTTTGTTTTATTGTGAAGTAATAGTAAAAACAAAATACTTAAGAAAAAATCATCCAAACCCACTTAACCATACTCCATCCCAGTTGCTGACAAATACAAGCATCGTGTTCACACAGTTCTGATCACGGTTTCAAATAATCCTGTATTAACTGTATCAATTTAAAACGTGCAGAATATTACAAAATACAAAAGGGGCCCCCAAACTAAAAGCTGCACAGCACCAAATGGCTCACTCTGTAGGCAAACGTTTTCACTAGACCCGCGGTCTGCTCCAGCCCCTCAATCACTGTCTGCCCGTCTGTGCTATGGAAGTAGTTAATGAGTGTCAGCGGGAATTTATATATCTATTTTATATAAGGTTGGGATTGGCATCTTTCATGTAAACAATTTTATGTGTTTATTAATTTGGCTGCACTGGGTCTTCCTTGGGGCATCCAGGCTATGTCTAGTTGTGGTATCTTAGTTCGAGGGCTAGGAATCAAACCGGGCTTCGCTGCATTGGAATGCAGATTTTTAACCACTGGACCACCAGGAAAGCCCCCGGTCGGTAGGAATTTACACAGCACTTACTGTGTGCTCAGTATAGTCAATACAAAGGAAAAAGAAACTGGATTTTCTCTGTTGTCCTGGAACTAATTATTGGGTTGGTGGGGAGAAATAGTCCTGCCTAGAACTCACTGTTCCATAGCAGGAGGACTGTTGGATGAAGTGACTTTTATCCGTTGTCCCCTTTTAACTGTTTTCAGATCAGATCACATCAGATCAGTCGCTCAGTCGTGTCCGACTCTTTGCGACCCCATGAATCACAGCACGCCAGGCCTCCCTGTCTATCACCAACTCCCGGAGTTCACTGAGACACATCCATCCAGTCGGTGATGCCATCCAACCATCTCATCCTCTGTCCTCCCCTTCTCCTTTTGCCCCCAATCCCTCCCAGCATCAGAGTCTTTTCCAATGAGTCAACTCTTCCCATGAGGTGGCCAAAGTACTGGAGTTTCAGCTTTAGCATCATTCCTTCCAAAGAAATCCCAGGGCTGATCTTCAGAATGGACTGGTTGGATCTCCTTGCAGTCCAAGGAACTCTCAAGAGTCTTCTCCAACACCACAGTTCAAAAGCATCAATTCTTTGGCCCTCAGTCTTCTTCACAGTCCAACTCTCACATCCATACATGACCAATGGAAAAACCATAGCCTTGACTAGACGAACCTTTGTTGGCAAAGTAATGTCTCTGCTTTTGAATATGCTATCTAGGTTGGTCATAACTTTCCTTCCAAGGAGTAAGCGTCTTTTAATTTCATGGCCGCAGTCACCATCTGCAGTGATTTTGGAGCCCCAAAAAATAAAGTCTGACACTGTTTCCACTGTTTCCCCATCTATTTCCCATGAAGTGATGGGACCAGATGCCATGATCTTCGTTTTCTGAATGTTGAGCTTTAAGCCAACTTTTCTCTCTCCTCTTTTACTTTCATCAAGAGGCTTTTTAGTTCCTCTTCACTTTCTGCCATAAGGGTGGTGTCATCTGCATATCTGAGGTGATTGATATTTCTCCCGGCAATCTTGATTCCAGCTTGTGTTTCTTCCAGTCCAGCGTTTCTCATGATGTACTCTGCATATAAGTTAAATAAGCAGGGTGACAATATACAGCCTTGACGTACTCCTTTTCGTATTTGGAACCAGTCTGTTGTTCCATGTCCAGTTCTAACTGCTGCTTCCTGACTTCTTGAGAAATTTAACTGTTTTAGGATGTATTTATCATTATGTGACATATTTATACGTAGGGCTGTTTTGGACTGACAAGAGCAGAAGATCACAGCATTTTTCACTTTAATAATGATTTATTTTCATGCCTGTCTCTCCCATTCCACAGGGAGTGCTGTCTTTGACTCTGTGGTAGGTACTCATGTTTATTGAAGTAATGACAGTCTTTGAACCATGAAATCAAAGAAAGTGATACTAGAAAGGAAGCTTTGAGATCATAAATTCAAATAATTATTGTATGAGTGAGAAAAATAAGGCCAGAGAGGTAGAGTGATAACTGAAGTCTGTAGAGGCGGGTTCTGGCAAAGCTGAGATCAGAATCTAGGTCACCTGACTTCTCATCCAGTGCTCCCCACTCATTTGCCATTATATTGCCCTGTTTTTTTTTTTTTAATTCTTCACAGTATGTACCACCTTTTGAACTTCAAAAAAATTTTTGACTCCTCCTCACCCCCTGTGACAGTGCCATGAGAGCAAGGAACTCATCTGTCTTGCTTTTAGCAACTACATTTGGCTCTTGTAGGAACTCCATAGATATTTGTTGAATTAAATGAATGACTGAATGAATGAAGGCTCTTCCTGTTGTCTCAAACTTGTGAAACTCATTTTCTTAGGGCCTACACTTTAAGCTGGTTTTAAGTTAGATTAATTTCCGCCTAAGCTGCCAACTTTCATCAGAATCAGCATTGCAATCAATACACATCTTTCCTAGAAAAGGAGTTGAGAAAAGAAAAATGCCTTCCTCTCAGATTGGATGAAAATTCTTCCATCATATAGGAACAAATAATTCCAACCTGGCTTTTGCATTTGGATTACAGAGTGAAAGGTGATAAAATTGATATTAGAGGCCATTTGCTCTGGAACAGCCATAGCTGGAGTGCATTTATAAATCTTGCTATGGAATAAGCAGTTTCATCTCTAGCAAGCAAAACAAAAATTCCCATGATTCTCCAGGACCTTCTTTCTTTGGTAATCCTTCTGATCAAAAAATCCTTCAGCCAGCCTAGCTCAGTCCATTCCCTTCTCACACATCCCAGATGTTTTCTCACTGAGCAGGAATTGAAACCCCTAAGCAGAAGTAAATTATCTGAATAATGGATGAAGAGAAATGCAGGAGGGAAGTCTGATAATGGCAACCACTGCCATCCTAAAACATCCAGAAACCTCATGTAATCACCTGTCCTCCTCCCCTCCATCATCTTTCTCTGCTCTAACACAGGCTCCCGCCATGTTTTTACATGAAATATAAACACACACACACACTCATACACACATAGTCTGTCAGCTCTGAGCTTCCTTCCCTTCCCTTTCCTGTGGGGGAGCCAGTGAGTGAAGAAAAGAGGGAAACCTGGAACCTGGCTCAGCACCAGCCTCATAAATTATCCCAGAAATCAGATCACCAAAATTTCTTGACCAGAGTATTCCGCACTGCAATATCCTCTTGAGGAATGGCCACTAATGGACTAAAAGCAATAGCTAGGAGCTGGCCAAAGCCTGGTAATTTGAGCACCCAAATTATTAAGGACAGTAATGAGCCTTTGAAAAAATAGGAAGCCAAAGTCTACAGTGAGACCAAGTAGATAAATAAGGAGGGAAAGGGGAGGGCCTTTGCTTACGATAGCATACCATGTGCTGACTGG
This sequence comes from Bos mutus, assembly GCF_027580195.1. Taxonomy (NCBI): domain Eukaryota; kingdom Metazoa; phylum Chordata; class Mammalia; order Artiodactyla; family Bovidae; genus Bos; species Bos mutus. Next base: position 28,466,726 of record NC_091646.1, on the reverse strand, counting down.
TAAATATGAAGGGAATGCTGGAGTCAGAAAATCATCATTGGTTCAGGTAAGAATTACCAGTAGATGCTAAATCTAGGGGGAATTTTTTGATGAGGAAGATTTTGCATGGACTTACAGTTTTCTCCTCACAGATTGTTTATTAGTAGCAAAGAAGAGGAAAAACAATAATTATATAGTGGAGAAATTGGGCAACACCTTGACCCAAAATGACAACAATCTTTTTTTAAAAATGGCACTTCAAAAATATCAGTATCATGAAAGACAAAAAAAGGCTGTTTCAGATGAAAGGACACTAAAGTAACAGGACACAGTGCATGATTCTAGAGCCAATCTTATATGGCAGGAAAAATTGGTATAAAGTATACTATTCAATGGGCTTCCCAGGTGGCTCAGTGGGTAAAGAATCCATCTGCAATGCAGGAGTCACAGGATCCTCGGTTCCATCCCTGGGTAGGGAAGATCCCCTGAAGGAGGGCATGGCAACCCACTTCAGCATTCTTGCCTGGAGAATCTCATGGACAAAGAAGCCTGGCAAGTTACAGTCCACAAGGTCACAGAGTTGGACACAACTGAAGTGACTGAGCACACACACATACTATTCAATAGGTTAAAGTAGTATAACAAGGTTAAATTTACTGAAGTTGGTAACTGTGGCTATGTAAGAGAGTATCCTTATTGCTAGGAAATACCCATTGAAATATTTAGGAGTAAAGGCCAGAATACCTGTAAATTATCTTCAAATGGTTCAGAAAAAATGTTATGTATCTTTCTCTATCTATTTGGTTCCAGGGGAGGGGGAAGGGGGCACCTCAATGTAAATGACAAAGCAAATGGGGCAAAATATTATCAGTTGGTACATCTGGGTCAAGAGCATGTGAGTGTACTTTGCACTATTATTATTTAATCTCAAAAGTAAATTGTTTCAAAAGTACAATAGCTCCCTAAATTGGTGAAGAATCGTCATCTAGTTACCTCTTAATCGCTCTTTATTGTGTGTCCGGCACTTTCCTGGGCCCACTGGGGAGCTGTAAATGATGTTTCTACTCTAAGGAAGCTTAACATCTCTTGAAGAATGAAGTCTCTCAAATGAGAAGCAGAGAAGATTAAACAATTTCAGCCAGGAGGTTTTTGAAAAGGAAGAAGAGATCAAAACAGGTGGATGGGGTCAAGAAAGTCTTCAAGGAGAAGATAGGCCTGAAGCTCAGTGGCAGGATTTTTTTAACTTTTAATTTTGTATTGGAGTATAGCCGATTAACAATGTTGTGATAGTTTCAGATGAACATCAAGGGGACTCAGCTGAGTGGGGGCTTTTCAAACACAAAAGGACACTGCTTAACTTCAGTTGCTTACAACTGGAGCCCAGGTTGCTTAGCCATTTTGAAGGTATTAGAAGCCTGGTTCTGTCCCTAGAAGCATTTGGCCTTCTCACTGCTCAGTAAGTCCCTAGGAACTGGCTCTCAGCACCCCAGCAGACGCTTGCCCCCATCTATGCTCTAGCAAAATGATATACAAATTTTAGTTAACCAAGCCCACTTCCCCACCAACTTGCATTAAAATATCAGCCATTTGTCTTCATTTCTGATTTCTTTTGACCAGCCAGTCACTTCTAAGACCTTTAGGCTTTGTGATGCATTCATCTATGCATGCTCAGTTGTGTCTGACTCTGTGACTCCATGGACTGTAGCCCACCAGTCTTCTCCATCCATGGAATTTTCAAGGCAAGAATACTAGAATGGCTTGCCATCTCCTACTCCAAGGGATCTTCCCAATCCAGAGATCGAACCTGTGTCTCCTGCTTTGGCAGGCAGATTCTTTACCACTAGCGCCACCTGTGATGTGTTAAACAAGCACCAAAATGCATTAGAAGTGGGGTCGACAAACGGTGGCCCACAGGCCAAATCCAGTCACACTCCCTGTGTTTATATGACCCTCCCATGGACGGAGGAGCCTGGTAGGCTGCAGTCCACGGGGTCTCGAAGAGTCGGACATGACTGAGCGACTTCACTTTCACTTTTCACTTCATGTATTGCAGAAGGAAATGGCAACCCACTCCAGTGTTCTTGCCTGGAGAATCCCAGGGACCGGGGAGCCTGGTGGGCTGCCGTCTATGGGGTCGCACAGAGTCGGACATGACTGAAGCGACGCAGCAGCAGCAGCAGCAGCAGCATGCTAAGAATGGTCTTTAAATTTTAAATGGTTGGAAGAAATATAAATAATAATAAGTCAGGACATGTGAAAATGAAACCCACACATGAATTTCAAATTTCAGTGTCCATAAATGCAGTTTTATTAGTGCACAGTCACGTTCATCCTTCTATGTATTATCAATGGCTGGTTTTGGTCTGTACTGAGCAGTAAAATAGTTTCTGACACCATGTGGCCTGTGAAGCCTAAAATATTTGCCTGCTGGCCCTTTACAGGAAAAGTTTGCTGACCCGTGGCCCAGAGCAATGGTTCTTAATTTGGGGCAATTTTGCCCTCCAGGGGACATTTGGCATTATCTGGAGACAGTTTTGTCAGAACTGGGGATGGGGTAGTATAGTGTGCTACTGACATCTAGTGGGTAGGGATGCTACAATGCACACGTCGGCCTCCACAACAAAGAATTATCTGGTCTCAAAAGACAATAGTGCTGAGGGTGAGAAACCATGGATTGGAAGAACCTAAGATACTTCTAGTAAAGGGGAAACTCCATCCTTAATAGGAATTTCCTTTAGTGAACACCCACCTCCTTAGTTTACAGTAGCTCACAAAACCGTTGCAATCATTGCTGCAAGGGAGTTGTTGATATTCTTTACAGGGAGGTTTTGACCACAACTTGCCCCCAAACACACACAGCTAGCAAGTCTGTCTGGCTCCAGAACCGGTATTTTTCCACACCTCCAGGATGCCGGGGGCTGTGACATCATGGGCGAGTGTTGTCCCGCTCAGCTGCTCTCTAGTGTGCGAGTTGCACAGTGCAGGCCAGCGTCATTTTCCCTGGTACCCCTTCTCTTCAGAGGTCTCCAAGGGCTTGGTGTGGAGAGGGTACCAACCACCTTCCGGTCTCCAACATCTGGCTATTTGGGAAATGAAGGCGAGGAAAGGAAATTCCACGTCGATTGCGGCCAGAATTATGAAAACTGACCACTGTCCCTCTTGCCCACTTGAATACTGGGAGGGACAAGGAAGCTTCCCTCTCTAGTAGACCCTATTTATAGAAGGCTTTTGGAGTCATGCCCATGAATTTTCAGGATGTTCACATCACAGTAATAATAAGAGAAGCCATGCAGCACAGTCCTTTTCCTTCTGGAATTAAAACTCAACCGACTCTTATTCTTATTCTATAGGATCTGGCACTCCACTTTCTCCATCTATTATCCTAGATGAGCTCAACGAATCAGTGAAATCCATGCTAATGAAGAAAAAGTAAAGGACTCCCCCCACCCCCCCCCCCCGCAAGCCCAGATGGGGGGTGTGGTCACAGTAGCCCACCCAGGAAGGTTGCAAACGGGCTGATGGTGCCTCCCTGAGCCCCTCAAATCACCCCCTTGAAAGGAAGCCACCCACTCCTCCTAAGGCAAACTCCTCCTAAGGCATCACCTAATAATCACACAGCCACTGAGCATTTCTTTGAATTTTATTGAAAATTGACATGGACATTATAAAGGTATCAAGCTAAACAGTGCTGGTTTTGGGATGTTTTTCCTGGTGAATGAAAGCCCCAGAGGGGCAGTGACGGTCACATCTCTGAGCAAAAAGAACAAAGGAGAAGAAAGGAAGAATGAACACAGATTTTGGAAAACATGCAGAGAGGCTCTCTCAAGAGACACGGGACAGTGGAATGGCAATGGTCGTAGGGCTATATGGGGATGAGCACACTCACATGGTATTTCGATCCAAGTTAAACCAATGAATTCGGGGCAGATTTATCAACATCAAAGCTCTCCCTCCAGGTCCCACATTGAGCAGAAACCTCTCTCAAAACCCCAACTGGCCTTGGAATGCTGAATGGAGTAATTTTGTTCTCACTAAGCTTAAACTCCCCCATCTCTCCTTTCCTTTCTCCACCTGAATGTTAGTAGATCGACTTGCCCCACTTGCTGAGGGGATCTGCAGAAGGTCTGTGAATGCTGAAGAAGATATGAATGTTGCTTGACTTCCTCATCCATATTCAGAAATGTTTAATAGTGGCTGTAGACAATCAACCCATTGAACCAGAGAAATGGTGTTTAAAAGGAAAAACAGAAAACTCAAATGAAAAACTTGTGAACAGTACTTCCACACCCACAGCTGAGGTCTCCTGCCTCAGTCACTTACACTTGGGTGAGTCATCCTGCAGTTGTCTCTCTGAGGTTACATTGGGTCCATTCTGCAGCTCGGACGGATCTTTTCCTGCCTTGTTAGGTTAGGACAAGACACTTCCAGTTAAAATACCATGTAAGTTGGAAGAGAGCTTCTTGCCTGGACACATGAACACTTGTTGAGAGAGAGTGTGTGTGTGTGTACGCACGTGAGCACACAATTTGGAGGGAGAGGGAATTGGTTGGTTTCTGGTTTGAGACAATATGGAAACCCTAACTCTTCTATAATGGTAGTCTTCTCCTTTAGACTTAGTGCAGCTGCTGAAGACAAGATTAAAAAAAGCTGGAGAGGGAAAGAGAAAGAAAACATGAAATTAGCCAAAGAAAAAAGACATTCAAAGTAAGACAGGGTCAGGGAGGTGGGCAGTGTGAAGTAGCACAGATTATACATGGAGAAGACAGGTGAGAAATGGGGTCATGATGGGCCATCACCACTGGAAAATCTGCTGAGAAGGTTTTAAGAACACCACACACCAGTTTCAAGCTTCTTGTTTTAATAATTAAAAAAAAAGCGCATATTGACAGCCACATGTGAATGCCAAATGATTAAAACAAACAAACAAAAAAAAACAAACTAAACCAAAAGTGATCTATCCTGCATCTAGGAAAAGCAAACTTCTTGGCTTAAGAGAAATGAGGCGTGTGTGTGTGTGTGTACATGTAGGGATTTTTCAGGAAAACCATTTCAGTCTAGGGTAAGGGTGGGGCGGGACAGAGACCATTTCTAATGACTGGTTTTGTTTCACCAGAAGTAAACAGAGTATTAGGGTAATTTTTTTAATAGTAACAATTATACCCAGTAAAAAATCTTTTCACTGAAGAAGGAAAAAAATCTTTCTGTTTACAGTGAGACAAGATACCCGATAAAATAAGCATTTTAATTATTTTACATAGCCTTGGTTGACTTTATAAAGGTCTCATGTTCACGCACAAGTTAGATTTTTGTTTACCAAACTTCCTTGATGACAAGGGTCATCTCTGGCACCTGTTAAACTTCCGCACTCACAAGCCTCATTCCAGACTCCCAGGAAAGCTGAGCAGCTAACAGGTGTCCATGACTCTTATCGTCAGCAGAAGCACTCAGTTCAGCAGTGGGACTAGAGTCCTCTGCTTTGCCCATCCCTGCCCACCCCATCCTCGAATATTTTTCTATGGGATAAAAACCTCAAAGGCGCTCTAATGCTAACTATTCATTTTCTCCTGAACATCAAAAGACTTGTCTCTAGAAATGAACATGAACAGATTGAATCCATTTGTGAAAAGTATCGGGTCTCAGAAGACACTGAATTTAGCCTGACTTTTGCCATGAAACAGCCCTGGGACCTCTGGCAAAGTCCCTTCATTTCTCTGCGCCTCAATTTCCTCTTACAAAAAGTGCGTCCTACCTGTCTTCTGGACCCAAATATCTCCTTTCATACAAAATTCCTGCCCAGTCTCTGAAGGTCTCTCAAAGGCTGGGTGGCTCTAATACCTTTTGAAGTTTTCAGAACCACTCAAACCTCAAGTAGTTAATCTGTAAATAAATGTAAATGAGGGGACCTCCTATTTGTGATGCAAATAATTACTGGGGGCGGGGAATGGAGACCGTTAGTTGTTTAAGTTTGGGATTCTTGGGAAGCAGCTGTGAAACTGGTCAAATAAGGCTGCAAATAAGAAGCCTTTCCCATGGAGACTTGACAGCCTTAACTTAGCATCTCCCTGAGCCAAGCTGAGGATCCAAGCTTTTTTTTTTTTTTTTTTTTTTTAAATCTCCAAGCATAGGGTCTCCTAAAATGCTCCACTGTGTGACTTGGATTTTCTCAAGAAACTAGCTTCTGCTTTGGCAGCATCACCTTCATTCATACTTGCTTCTGGCCACTCACCAATCAGTGACTCACCAAACAATACATCTCAAAACTGCCCTCTTGCTTTGCCAACAAGAAAAGATAAAGTGTGTGCATTCGTTTGCTTTCCGTTGTTTCTACTTTTTGCTTCCTGTTATTATCTATTATTGAAAAGAGAACACCCCCTCCCCATTCTCAATACTTCAAAAAGGTCTGAAAATTTGGCATAGCCTTGTTCGATTGTGTGTTTTCAAAGCAAGTGACCAAAAAATAAAAAAGAAGGTCATGGTCAATGCCAGTGGGACTGTGAGGCAGAAATAGAAAGAAGAGGTGGGGCTTGAAGTGGAAGAACATGGCAGGGGCCCGGGACCCGGCTGCCTGGCACCCCAAAGGAAAACTGTCAGTTACAATAGGAACCTTGGCTTAAAAGGCTAAGTGGAGTCCAGTCCAGCTGTAGCGGGGAATACTATTCAGTACACAGCCATGGATTACTGCAAAGGAAGGGTAGAGAAACGGCGTGTTAGCCACGGATCATTGCCAGTCACCGCCAGCTCTCCCTTTCTCACTGGTCTAACACCAAAGTCCAGTGTGCCTCGTGGCCCTGACAAGAGAGGGCTCTCAACTTCAAAGGGGTTCCCAAAGCCACTATCAGAGAGGCCCCATTATACAAATCCGGGCTAGAAGTTTTCAAATATCAAATCCTTAGAGGCAAAGTTAGGGACCTTCCAAGGTACAACATCTCTTTTCTCTTCTCCGACTGACAGTCTCACCTCCTCTTCTTATTAGGAGACACATGCAAAATACAGATTGAAACTCATCATCATCAAATTCACCAAATAAATAGACTGGAAGATTCCTCAAAGCCAAAGTAAAAACACTGATTCTTGAACCACTCAGTCTGGCAGTTTACGACACAGGATGCTTACACCTGCTACTGACCCTGCCTTGTTGGGATGGTGTGGCATCCTCAGGGAAATTACAGAGGAGATGCAAGACACCTCATAACAATTCCATAAGACACTACGCTGGTACTAATATTCAGGTTTATTCTCCCTCCTGCATCTGTAGGGTACTTAGAATTACAGAGAGGGACATTTACGCTATTTTCTTCAGCAGTTGTCTTGTCTGGGAAGGGCTGGGTGCAAATAAACTCATTCCAGGTTCTTAACAGAGTTTGAGTGCAGTCACTTTTGAGTGAATCAAAACTGGAAAGGGCTGGGCTGACCGAAGGATCTCCTTCTGGAACCCTCTGAGGAGAGGCTGTGGTTCCTGTCAGGGGCTTAGTGGTGGTTGGGGAAGCCAAGTGACTGCGGACTAAGGGGGAAAGCCCTGCTGACTGGTGCTCACCCAGCCAGGCTGGATGCAAATACCTCGGGGGAACAAACAGCATTCGGAATTGGAACAGGGAAGCCGGTGGTGCCGTGGAGCAGGCAGAGCCCCTGCACGTGTTACAGTCAAAGATGGGGCGGGGAGTGGCCGGCGGGGGGCGCTGGGAGGGGCACTGGGATGCAGGATGCAGCTTTAAACCACGTGACTGCTGGCTTCTTGCCCAGAGGCCAGACTCAGTCCTCAGACTCTCGGGCTTCTATAAACCTTGGCAGGAAGAAAGGGGAGGGCACGGGTTGTGTGCCCCACAGACGTGTTAAGGGGGAATTAGAGAAAGGGAGGCCCAGCTCTGTTGCGCAGGAAAAGGGCGTCTACAGGAAACCCAAACTGAAAATGAAAAGAGAAGTTGGGTTAATGAATGGATGGATTAATGTAAAAAACAAAACAAAGGTTAGAATTGTCATGATGACTGATGGATAAATTAGAATACAGCTATGTTAGATGGTCTTAAGGTCTTACTGCATTGGCTTCTGGGAACATGCTTTCTCTCTCATTCACCCCCACACACCTCTGAGTGGCGACTGTCATGGCATCGGCTAGTAAAATAATCAAGAGCCACAAGAATCCTTTTTCTCTCTTCTTAATGACTAGGTCCTGACTAGGGTGCCCGACCCTGACACCTTGTACAGGAACACCTTCAGCAAATCTCCAAGTGGCTCAGGCCACAGCACAGAGTGCCAGGCTCTCAACCAGTGATGGCCTCACCCCACAGCGAATGCCGAGGGGGTAGAGGTTTCACCTTTGAAGAGCCCCGGTCCACTAACTGGTCCCCCGGGGCAAGATCTGTCTGAGAAGTATCTGGGGGTGGTGACTGGCCTCTGCACCAGGGTCTAACCACAGTCACCTGGAAACCTGAACAATGGAAATCCATTACTGGTTTGTGTTCACTCTGCACTTTGAACTTTCTCCCGTTCAAACTTCACCCTTGTGACATAAATGGGGACAATTTCCTCATTTGACTTATGAGGATGCTGAGAACCACTGCGAGGCCAACTGACTTGCCCAAGGTCACAAAGAGTCACAACCTACAGGAGCAGAGCCCAGATCCCTGGGTTGCTTGATTGTGACTCTCCTTCACACCACAGTGTCCCTGAGAACTCCTTGCCTGTGGACCCAAGCCCCTTGTTTTATTTTTTTTACCTGAACACATTTCTCTCATTAAAGATATTGGGGAGGGATAGTTAAAAGCATAAGCTGAGTCTATCTGTACAGTCGCTTCCTCAGAGTGAATACAAACACACACACACACACACGCATGAGGATGGCAGTTTATACCAAAACTAGTTTTGTGTTCTCATTCCAGTTCTGCCAATAACTCCCTGTGTCAGCCTTGGTAAGTCCCTTAACCCCATGCCTCCATTTGTTCATCTTGTGAACTGAAGATCAGCACCTTCCTCCTCTGCCTCACAGGACTGTCATAATGTGAAAATAAGATAGCGTGAGGAAAAACACTTTGAATAGTATTAAAAGGTCCTACGAAAGCTCAGCTCTCTTGTTCTTCCTTGTCTACTTCCCAGGGGAAAAGAAACCTATAGAACACTGCAAGGGCTTATGTCCTGGGCGGCCTGGGAAGGCTGAAATATTTTGCTAGGCGAACTGCCCATACATCATACTCTGTCCCCTTGCCAGAGTACCTACAACTGTGTGTGGGTCACAGAGGAAGTGTTTTGTTACAACTACAGATGGCTACAGACGGCAATCTCTATTTGGTTTGGAACTGCTCTTGTGGTCTGCTGGGGAGAAGCATGCCAGAAAAAGCCAACCTGCTTAGGGTCGGAGTTGGCTGTTCCCACTGTTTGCCAATTGACTCTTGCTCGTTAAGTCTGGCTTTAATTATAGTTTTGAAAAAATTCCTTTTAGTAATGGCCACTACCAATGATTTACTCGGGGAAAGCCGAACCAAACTGTGTCAAACCACGTTAATCTGGGTTTCATGAACTGAAAGCTAACTGAGCAGGATGCATCTTTCCTATTTTCCTCCTTGAAAATAGGGGAACCGAGGAAATACACGTGAACCGAGCATCAGCCACTCTGCTGGGCACTAGGACTGCAGCCATGGACATACACTCCAGAACTGTGTCTTCCTAGGTTTCATTCAAGTCAATGCACAGGGCTCCAAGTCTTGCCTTTAAGCCAGACAAGAAATCATTTCATTGTTCTTTTAGGGTTGTTTCCTTTGGCCCAATTTCATAGGCCTTATGTTTCAGAAGCCTCTATGGACTTCCTCTTCGGGATTTGCTTCAAAGTAGGATGTTTTGCCAGCTGCCCAAAGTCCCCGGTGCAGTAGCTGCAGCAATTATTTTGGTGACTAACAGCAGGTTCTCCATTTAAATCATAAACTCCATGGTGAGTGTGGAGAACTCTTCTCAATATTGTATATTCCCCGATCCAAACAAACCAAATGTAAAAGGCATTTATGAGACAACCAGGGTATTCTGAACCCTGGCTAGAAATTTTATGTGAATGAATTGTTAAATTTGGAGGTGTGATAATGGTGGCATTGTGGTTATTTTTTTCAAGAGTCATTAGCTCTTGGAGATCCATGCTGAAGTAGTGACAGATGAAATGAGATGCGTTTTGCTTTACAATAATCCAGCCAATTTGGGGGCAATAAATGAGACAGGACTGGCTTATGTTGACAGTTGTTTGGGGGCTGGGGGTTGGGTACATGGGGCTCCACTGTATTATCCTCTCTTCTTTTGTTCCTGTTTGAAAGTTTCTATGGCAAAGTTTTAAATGGCAATACGCCTAATTATGTTAGATTGAAAATATTTGTGTTCCTCTCCACTCACTACCTAAGTTTAGTAAAATAGATGGAAGCTTAATCACTGCTGTCATCAACCTATAAACTATGCAATGCCAGGGGCTGCTTTATTTACTCCTGTTGACATAACACCTCGCCCTCAGGAATGCATCTTACCTGCTTAGCTCCTTATCAGAGGTGTTCATGAAGTCGGTACTTGTAGATAAGAGTATAAGGAATTCTCTCTAATATCTAACTCTTCCCTTTCTTCCCCTTTTATTATGGTTTTGGGAGATTACATAGCCAAATGAAATTAGAAAATTTGAACCCCTCAGATAAGAAACAGCCACCAGAGGGAAACAGAGAAACAAGTTTCCATTGACTTGAAACCTTCCCAAACCTGGGGCTCAAAGCTGACTGTGACATTGCAGGACAGGGCTTGTGAATCCAACAGTTCCCCTCATCACTACAGTTTAGTTCATTTTGAAAGTAATGATGAAGTCTCCTTAAGAAAAAAAAGTGGCTAAAATGGAAACCTCAAATACCTATCACAGGTTCCACCTAGGCTAGGTAGAAAAGTCGGAAAACACCCCACTTTTAATCAGGAAGGCAAATATTGCACATGTACACTTGGAATCAAACTAGACTATTTCTTAATATTATAAGTCACAAGAGAAACCCGGCTAGAACAATGAGGCAGCTTCTTTGATATTAGGTATGTGTGTTCTAGAAGCCACTGCCAGTTCTATTTAGAGTTAATAAAGCTTACCAGGGCCCTGGGTATCATGCAGCATGCAGCAAACAGCAGAGTTAACTGTAAAACAGTAAGAGCTGATGAAGATGGAGTGAGCTTGGGGAGAAATCAAATATTATGAATTGATGCAAATAATGAAGAGTTAGAGGTCAAAGGAGATTAGGAGGAGTGGGGAGGGGAAGGTGGGAGGGTGGGCTGGTAGGGATCCCCTGAAACAACAGTACTCTTTCTTAACTTCTTTAAGGGCAGCCAAAGAAAATTCTCAGTAGGTGACTCTATTAGATCCAACCACCGTCTCTCCAGAAGAAATGCTTCTACCCCCACTTTCGCCCTTCACCCACCCCCGCCCCCATCATCACCATGGGACCAGAGTGACACTGGGCTAAAGACAGGTCTTCCGGAGGTTAGGCAACTGTTCAGGGAATTACGTAAGAAGCCCAGACCAGCAGACACATATATCTGAAAGTATAGAGGACAGTAGGCTGTTTTGTCAGGCTCTCTTGTTAATAGGATGTGCCTGGTGTGAGTGAGGTTTTCACTCATCTCAAAACTGGAAACGGGTGCCATCACCAGCTCCAAATATTCCTAGAAGACTGGAGAGACATGTCTCCTTATGTGGGGTCTTCGGCTAGGGGTGGGGGTGGTGGTCAGTCAATTGGAGGCAACTAGGAGAAAGCCTGGTCTGGGAAGAACTTCCACCGAACAGCTCAATGGGGACTATTTATATAGTTGAGTGTCAGTGGGGTCCCAACAAATGAATCTCCTAATTCCAGCCAGCAGGCTGTGAAACTGCCCCAGGGATCCTGTTAACAAACACCTTGGGACTGTGAAGGCAGCAGGTTAGAGCTGGAAGACTAATTTAGACTTTTCTGATCTTAAAAATAGGAATCCATTCCTGCTGCTACAACTAACACACCATTACAGGTCAGTTAATATAGAGTGTGTCCAAAGAGGCTTTGTTCAGGGTAGTTGAATTTTATCATGTAATACCAAAAAAAAAAAAGAGAGATCATCAGTGACTCTGACATACAGTGTTGTGACTCCGTGACAAAAATCTCTGAACAAATTGGTGAAAATGCCCAAATGACACTTTTGAAAAAAGAATGATCAGATGGCAAAACTTAGTGCCTTCAAAGTTAAGATATTTTACTGTTGCATTTTATTCTTGGTGAAATGTGGTACTGTTTTATTCCTAAGTGATGAGCCAGGGGACAGAAGAAAGGAAGATGTTTCCTCCTTCTGGCCAGTAACTAGCAATGGAGTCCAGCAAAAAGTGGCTAAGAACAGAAGGCACTGATGATGGCCATGTTGTAGAGCCTCAGACCACTTCAGTTTGGCTCCTCCGGTCACACTGCCCAAACAGCTAGAGTGCAAGGGACCACTACATGTTTTCCTGCTGTTGTACAAGTCCCGTCGGAAATGTTTTTCTCTTCTCTGGTTCTGGGATGAGGAATAGGTAACCCCAGCAAGCGAGGCCAGGGCTTGGGTCAGCATTCTTGACCCAATGGTAACCAGGAGCCCATACGTCCTGTGTCGCCAAACCCCAGGGGAGACAGACGGACGGTGCAGTCGTTCCCCAGTGGAGGGTGGGCCTGCAGAGGATATTAGCATCTGAGGATTCAAGTTCCCAGCCAAGTTCCCAGCACCCCAGGCTGGGGACAACTAAGCACCCAAGAGGGAGGGACAGGAAAGGGTGAGAAATCAGGACCGGGCTGCAGCCTTCAGTGGCAGTGCTTAAACTCTGTTAGGCACAGCCCTTAGAACTGAGGGGGGTGAGGGGGGCTCCAGGGCTGAACCACCTCAGGCATAGGATGAGCAAGCTGGCCTGGGAGTCCTTCCAGCTCCCACCTCCCGGAGGGAGAGGAGACCCAGAGGCTTCTGCTATCCTCTCTCTGCCCTTCTTTTTGTTCATCTCTTTCTTGTAACTTTGCAGGTTCTCATCGCTTCCGCCTTTCTTCTTTCTACTTTCTCACTTGCCTTTTGCTTTTCCTCCCTTTTCCCTCCCTCTCCTCCTGCCTTGAGTTGGCAGGACTTTACCAAGTGGGCGGAGCAGAGGGGCTGGTCCTCTGAGGCCACATACAGCCCTCGCCTCCTCTCAGCTCCCCAGATGTAGGGAATCTGTGGGGCCTGTGGGGACACCGAGACCAGGTCCAGGGGCCCAAAGGAGCCTATCAGCCCACAGCTGGCCTCTATCACCGGCCTGAGGGGATGAACAGGAGCAGAAAGAGGCCCTCACCCCAGAGCAGCCTGCCACTTACTTTTTCTTCTCTTTGTCTCTTTTCAGAGTCTGTGAGCCTCCAGCCTGGGAGCCCTGGGACTGAAGCAGCTCAGCCGCCGTCTTCCTCTGTTTGAAAGCGTTCACTTCGTCATCCAGGGATTTCTTCTTATCCTCCAGCTTCTTCTTCTCGTCCTGGTGTAGTTTCTTCAGACGGTCAAACTTCTCATGCAGCTGGCAGGGAAGCACAGGGGGTTTGGGGAGAGCAGAGCTCAGCTGAGCAGAGTGCGGGTCGGGCGGGGGGAGGTGGGGGGATGGAGTGGGGGTGGGGTGGGGATGGGTGGGCTCGTGACCATGAAGGACCCTGGGATCCAAGGAGACATTTCTGCCAGGGACAGCTATAATGTCACCAAAGGGCATCATGTTCTGAATGGTTCTCTTCTGCCATTTTATCTCCACATTTCTGCTCCTGAATATGGTCAGGGAACCATGCATTCTGTCTTATCAAGCATTTTATTTAAAGGAGTGCCCATAGTTACTACATATGAAAAATAATAACATCAGTTATAATGTAGAACATGTATTGAGTGCTTATTGTAGGCCAGATACTGGCTTTTCTAAGCATTTTATATGTATTAACTCATTTAATCATCACAACAACCCTATGAGGCAGGTTCTGTTATTATCTGCATTTTATGAGGAAACAGAAGGTATGAGAAGTTAAGGAATTTGCCCAAGGTCAACGCATTCTTTAGATGATCATATAATGAGATCTCTCAATAGGAAAGGGGCCTGTGCCTTTTCTTAGCCTCTCCAACCAGGGAGGCTCATTGGAGATTGCAGAGAAAACTTCGACAGTGCTGAAGCTGGTCAAAGAAAACACTTGTCCGTGGATGTGGAAGGAAAGAAAAGAACTTTAGAAAATGAAATGAATGTGGAAACCTCAGCTTTGATCAAGGGGAGGCTCAACTAGCCCTGATTAGAGTCAGAAACCCAAAGGAGAAGAGCAACAATGTTCTAGCATGTTACCGTGATAAGTGGATCAGGGGAATTAAGGGTGTGTGTGCATGCATGCTCAGTCGTATCTGACTCTTTACACCCCCATGGACTGTGGCCCGTCTTCTGTCCTTGGGATTTTTTTAGGCAAGAATAATGGAGTGGAGTGCAGGTTGGATCCCTGGGTCAGGAAGATCCCCTGGAGTAGGAAATGACAATCACTCCAATATGCTTGCCTGGAGAATCCCGTGGACAGAGGAGCCTGGTGGGCTACAGTCCATGGGGTCACAAAAGAGTTGGACACAACTGAGTGGCTGAGCACACACACACTGGGGTGAAGGTGACTAACAAACTGGAATGTGATAACTATACTGAGTAGTAAGAGCAGCTCAAGCATCATTTCAGTATCTTTTGAGGGTTCAGGAAGGAATGGAGGGTTCTACAGCCCTCACAGCACACCGTGGAGGAGGCTGGGTGTCCTATAGGTATCTGGGCCTGTCACCAAGTAAGGGGTGGTGGATGACAGACTTGTTGGGTCAGCCAGCTTCCGCTAGTCACTCAGGGTAGGCTGCTGGTAGAAGCTCTGCTGATCAGTGGTGTCCACCTGGCTTTTGCTTACTGGCCTTTCATTCATTCAAAGGATCACCTTCCCTCTCTTCCTAAAAGTACGGGGTGATATTTTTCTTTTGAAAAGTGAAACTGAAATGAAGTCAATACTCTTGCCACGGGCTTTGGCAATAACACTGGAGAGTCTTGGCAGATTAAAAGAGGAAGAGACTTGGGAAGTAATTAAGTGCTCCTTTCTTTATGGGTTTCAAGGCCTAGAGAGCTGAAGCAGTTGCTGACATGACCAAAACTGTGGTTGAGGCCAATTAATCTGGCAGCAGTAGGGGAATCAGTAGTGGGACCTTGGAGGCAAGGCAATGGTGTGAGGGCTAACTGCAGTCTATTAGTCATGGCTTAAGTAAAGTCCAGATAGACCATCAAGCCTTAGTTAAAAACTCACTAGAGCTGCACAGATGTTCTTTAGCAGTAGCATAAAGTGGAACGGAATACTCAAGTGGGTGGGGAAACACACCAGCTGTCACTGGCTTAAGATTCAACACGGTACCCAGGACTCCCTGGGACCATCTTTCCCCATGGCCATCAGAGCAGGCAGGATGGGGCAGGACCGCCAAGAAAGTGATCAACTGTCCCGTCTGAGCTATGAACTCCCAGAAAGGGGGGCACAAAAATCAGCCTCCCCCGACCTCGAGGGGCAATGTCAGGTCCCGAGTGTTGAGTGGCACTGCCCAATAGAACTTTCTGCGGTGATGGAAATGTTCAATATCTCATAGCCCCGAGTTGCATGAAGACTGAACATTTAAAATATGGTGAATGCAAATGATAAATAGAGTTTTAAACTTTATTTAATTTCAGTTCATTTAAATAGCTACTATATGGGACAGTGGGGGTCTAGAGAATTAAATAACAAAGAGTGAGAAAATATCCTGGCCTTGGGGACTGAGGGATGGAAAAGACACAGATCTCACAGCCTCTCTGTGCCGACCAAGGCAGGGCTACAGATGCTGTGTCCCATTCCTGCCTGAGGCCCCAAGGTTCCCCCAGCTGCTCTCTTGGGGCAGAAATCCTTGTCTTGCCTAAGTTCAGCCTCCTTTTCCTTCCCACCTAGCATGCCAACCCACATTTTACCTCTTTCTCTGCCTCTTTAAGTTCAGCTTCTTTCTCTTTGACTCTCTGCACAAACATCTGTCTCATCTCCTCTTCTTTTTTCTGGAGCTCCCCTAGGAACTCGTTCCTTTTGGCCTCATATGTCTCCTGTAAACTGCGAACACGGTCAGGTTAATTCCCCTGCCTTTGGAATGGCTCTTGTTCAATGAAAAACAGCCCCAATGATCCTCCCTGGGTTCCCCCACCCTCCTTTCCTCAGTTCTTGGAGACGTGCAAAAGCAGAAGCACAGAGCTGTGGGCACCTGGCTTTGAACTTGGAGTGACTTGGAACACCTGCTTCTATACCCTGATTCTACAGATAAGGCCCAGAGAAGTGAGGTGACTCGCTCAAGATCACACAGCAAGTTAGAGGCAGAGCTGGGACCGGATGCTGGGTTTCCTCTCATAATCTAGGTCCTTCCATCTGCACTATGCCGCCAGGTCCTGGCTCTGAAACTGACTACATTAATGAATGAGTTCAACAAACACTTGATGAAATTCTACCACATGCTGGACACAGAATTAAGTGATACTATGCTAGTCACTCAATACCTGGAGCCAATAGCCACTGTGCCTGCCATCAAGGAACTCACAGTCAGTGGGAGATGCCTAGGTTATGTCTCCCTGCCCACATCCACTCCCCGGCTGGATTTAGTTTTATAGAAATAGGCGTTAGCCTGGTAAAGAAGAAGAGGGCGGGTGCTCTGAAGAGGGTGCCCTGTGGAAAGGAACATGTGGAGAAGGAATGGCATATACCTGGGGTGTCAGGCATGGCCCCATGTGGCTGGAGCAGTGGAAGATAAGGTTCCTGAGAGTGGCAGGAGACAGCAGGCGTTGGCTGCCATGTTAAGACTTGGGCGTTTTAAGCAGGGCTGACTTGATCCAATTTGAAAATGGGAAAGACCACTCTGGGCATTGCATGAAGGACAGACTTTCCGACAATCAAAGTAAGAAATGATGGGATCTTGGGACCTCCCTGGTGGTCCAGTGGTTAAGAATCTGCCTTCCAGTGCAGGGACATGGGTTCAATCCCTGGTTGGGGAACTAAGATCCCACATGCCTTGGGACAACTAAGTTCATAGGCAGCAACTACTAAGGCTGCGTTTTCTAGAGCCTGTGCATCACAACCAGAGAGGAGGCCTTGAGACACAGTGAAGATCCTGCATGCTACAATGAAGACCCGATGCAGTGAAAGAAGGAAAGAAGGGCTCTTAATGTGAAGGCTGGAAGGGAAAGGGAGACCAGTGAGGGAAGCAGAACTCCAAGGACTCGGGAGGAGTCAAAGATGATTCAGGTGAATGGAGAATGAGTATGTTTAAGAGGGAAGAGATGAATTAAATTTGAGACAGCTTGAGTTTCAGGTACATCCTCTACGGACGGCCAAGTGAAAATATCCAGTAAGCAGTGGGATCACTGGGTTTGAGCTCAAAAGTAACATTTTAACTTGGGAGTGATCTATTTCTTTAGGACTGTGAGAGCAGAAAGAACCAGCCACAAAGAGAAAAGAGAGTGAGAGTAGCAGAAGCCTTCAGAAAGAACACAAAAAGGAAGAAGTTGAATGAAACAAATCTGCCAAAGAGGCTGAGAAAAAGTAAAACAGTGTGAGAGAGGACTCTAACCAGACAGACCAATGCTAGAAAAGCCACCCACAGAGAGAATTTCAGGAAGGAGGCAGTGGGAAGGAATATCAAGCGCTGTGTTGAGATTTTTAACAAAAAGATGGGGGACTTCCCTGGTGGTCCGGTGGTTAAGACTTTGCTTTCCAATGCAGGGGGTGTGGGTCTGATCCCTGATCAGGGAGGTAAGATCCCACATGCCTCACAGCCAAAAACCAAAACATAAAATAGAAATAATATTGTAACAAATTCAATAAAGACTTTAAAAATGGTCCACATTCAAAAAATTCTTAAAAAAAAAAAAGAAGATGGGGCTCAGAGATCACACTGGAATATGTGACTGCTGACCTAGAGGCCTCTGTACTCAGTGGCGTGGTGGAACAGAAGCCAGTAAATACAGAACCATTCTCTCTCCTTCCCATTGCAGCCAAACTCCTTGACAGGGCAGAGGCTGGTGACAAGGAGCAGAGTGAGGGAGAGGTTTTTAGGATAAGAATGTCTGCCCACAAGATGGAAAGGAGCCAGCAGAGAAAGCATGCAGAAGGCAAAGATGTGAGAATCAGAGGTAGTCAGGATGGAGCTGAGGAGGAGAGGAGGGGGCTAGAGGACACCTCTTCCTCCACAGATGCATATTAAAGCAGTCTGAAGGGTAGAAGGGAGAAAGCTAATGGAACACCCATCAGAGAGACCAACACGTTTTCCTTCAACTCCAGGGGCTCCAGCGATCCCTGTCCATGAAGGGCAGTAAACTTACCCCTCCGGAACCAGACATCCCCAAAGGAATGGCTATTCTATGCCTCCAGGCTGGCTTTCCGCTGTGAACAGGTTTTGTGGGATCTGAGAGGCCATTTGCAGGCCTTCTTATCCCACAAGCAAGCCCTTTACTTGTTTATCAAGGCTTGACATTTCCTGAAATGTTCCAGTACAGGGCACTACATGTGACATGGTAATTTACAACGTGAGGCTTACATCACATATTATGCATACAGATCAGACACTTATTCACATAGCTCCCAACAGCATAGTTATTTGAAAGCGTTTGAAGCAATGCTTTCAAAAACTTTCCTCTTTTCTGAAAGCATCTTAGATTCTGATTTGAGGTGTCAACGATTATTCACATCTGGTGGTCAAAACAAACCTTGCACTTGAACACAAACGCTAAAGGGCAGTAACGAAGAGCTGGAAGTTCATCAACACGTGTGTGGTGACTGCTGCCTGGTCCCACCTGGTTTTGATCATGAGGAGGGGGTTAAAGAACAGACTGGAAACCTGACAGAGCAGCAGGAGCCCAGTGAAGAATGTGGGTCAGCAGGCAAGCACAAACTGCCATGTTGAGGCACAAGGCCCAGGCTCAGGGCTCACAGCTACTATGCGAATGCCTGTGGCAGTGAGATCATTGGCCTTGCCCATCCCCTGGCCTCCTCCCCACCCCCATTCTTATAAGCACGGCAGCAGGGCTTACCAAGCCCACCATGCCACAGCATCCCCTGGCAGGTGTGCCAGGGCAGAGAAGGGACAGGCAAATGGAGCTGGTGAGTGACTTAGCCTTCCAGCGCTAGGTCTGGGATCCTGTGTCTCGCCTCCCCTGTGAATTCTCCGGGGCAAGGCCTCCCCACTGCCCCCGGGTGGGCTGAGTTGAGCTGGGCAGGGCTGGTGGGAAAGGTACCTGAAGGGTTTGCTGTCAGGGTCGGTGTCCTTGAAGCCCATCTCCTCCAGCTTACAGCGGCGGTACAGCTCATAGTGCCGGCTGTGGGTCTGCTCTCGGAGATCCTCCATGTTGACTCGGATCAGCATCTCCCGCAGCTTCACAAAGTCACAGTGGGCTTCATTTTCAACTGCATGGCAGGGGTTGAGGTATTGAAAGTCCATTGAAAGGAAGGTCAGAAGAAGCAGAAATGGACAAAACGAGAGGTGAAATGTCTAACGGTGACATCACCTTTTAACCTGTGTATATAGAGCTTGAGATGTTGCCTTCTAGTTGGCTTTTGTACTAAAAAGGCAGATGAAAAATTATAAGAATGACAGTAATGGAAAACAGCAATACCATAAAAGTATCTAAGAAGACATCTGGTAGACATTTAGATTCAACTCAAATTTACCCATCAGACACTCACAGGAATGTTTGCTTCACACGACTTTTAGGACAATGGCAAATGGACATTCAGCCATCTGTCTGATAAGTACTTGCAGAATCTTTGTTCCCAGGATAGTATGAGGCACTGGGAATTCAAACACATGGGGTCTTGCCCATAGGAGCTTCCAGTTTAATGGAAGAACAGATGCAAACACACAAATGTAACACAATGCAAATCACAGGATCCCAGAAAAGGGAGTCCTGAGAACTTCAGGGAGCATGAAGACTTTACTAAAAAGGGGACAGACCCCTAGGATGACTCGTGAAGGAAGACTAGGAATTCAGCAGGCAGATAAGGGACTCATCCTTGCAGGGTCTCACTGAGGTTAGGCAATGTTACAGCTAGAAGTCGCAGGGTTAGGATTCCAATCCAGGTCATCTAAAGGAGAGGCAAAACCTATGACCAGGTATCAAAATCCACAGAATAAGAGTGTAGAACTAGGACATGGCTAGATGGTTGTGACAAGGAGGGATGTGAGCCACGAGTGTGGCCCATTTGGATGGTAGATGCTTCAAAACAGGTGTTTTCAAAAGGTGAATAATGGCCTGATGGCAGCAATGGTGACCAGGACAGAGTGTCTCTGGGCGCGGTTCCACCTTGCTGGAATGGGGGTGTCTGGCCTGACCACATTGGGACAGTGGCATCTGAGATGAACAGGCACAGTTACCCCAGATTCTGTTTCACAGGTCTGGGAGAAGGTCGTGGGGGCCGTGGGGGGCGGTGTCTGGACACGGGATGAGTTTATGGTAAACCAACCACCCTCTCACGTATAGTAACCCTGACTAGTACCAAGGGTACCTTACTGCAGACTGCAAAAGGAATTGTCTCAAGCCTATAGGCAATAGTTTGTTTTTAAATTGCAAAGTAATCATACAAACAAAAGAGTGCTTGAAATGTACAGTTTAAAGGATCAAAAAAAAAAAAAGGACACCACTGTATCTATGGCCCAGGTGAAACATTACCAACTCCCTAGACATCCTTTCCTTTTTTTTTGGTAAACTTTGGCCACACTGCAGGATCTTGGTTTGATCTTAGATTGGACCTGCATCCCCTGCTTTGGAAGGCGGGGTCTTAACCACTGGACCACCAGGGAAATCCCCCTTTGTGTCCCTTCCTGATCACATTCATGCCTCTCCTTCCCTGCCACAAGACTTAACCACCATCCTGACTTGGGGGTTTATCCTTCCTTCGTTTCTCTTTATAGTTATACCATTTACGCATGAATTCCTAAAGTTCAGTTTTGTCTTACTTTTGGATTCCATATAAATGGAATCATACAGCTTATATCTGTCTATGATTTACTTAGCTCAATGTGCTGTTTGTGAGATGCATTGCTGTAGATGTACAGTCCATCCATCTTCACTGTTGTATAATATTGCATTATTTGAACATTCTGCAACTCACCCAATCTATTTTTAATGGCTCTGGGTTGTTTCTACCTATTTGCTATCATGAACAACACTGTTGTGGACATTCTTGTACGTCTTGTACACTCAAGTGGTACACCTGCTTTCTCACACTCTTTGTCCTACCTTACTGCAAGTATATTTATTTTTGTTTTAGGAATGCTTTCTCCATTGGAGACAGAGAGCTTGCTCAGTGCAGAGAATCCAGGTATGAAGCCAAAGTTTGCCTGCTGGTGACCCCTAGAGATGCCTGAGGCCCAAGATGAATGAGTAGAAACTGGGGACAAGCAAAGGGACAGATAGAAGGGGACTGCTGAGTGTAGCCCCTCTCCGGGAGATTCACTCACCTTGCACAGTGCCCCAGGGGTACTGCCGAGCTTTCATCATCTTGTTACCTATCTTTAGTTCTTCTGTGCTGCCAATGACAGCAAATGGCAGGTGGGCCTGCAACAGGAGGCAGACAAAAGCTGAGAATTCTGGGTAAAGGCACTGAGTGACCCCAGTCCCGCTGCTGCTCATCGCGAGGGCCTCGGCACCCCCGCCGCAGTGTCCCTCACTGCCGCCACCATCAGGAGGCATTTCATAAGCTCCCAGGCTGTGTAGGGAGAAGAGGCCTACTCCAAGCTTTGCATGTTCAGAAATTCACAATAGAAGGTAACCAGGATATGGCCGAGTGCGTAGGGAACAAAGACAGAAAATAAGCAGAATAATAAGCAGATACACAGATTAGCCAGCTATTCAGTCTTCATGGTTGCTGAGGCGAAGCGCCTTCAGAAGGCAGGTGAGTGGGACACAGAGGGCTATGTGTGGAGAGAGAGTAAAGGAGAATGGAGGGGGCTGGAACCACTGCTCCCTTTCCCCAGAGTATGAGAGCCCAAAGAATAGACACGCACGGAAACCACACTGCTGACTGAGGTGGACGCACCTGGTCTCATACTATCCTGGAGCAAGAGCTTGTCCTGAACTCTCGAGCCTAGAAGTCAAGTCCCCACGTGCCCATCACTGAGCTGAGTTCTGTTTTAGGGGCTTTAAAGGGAAACAAAGGGAGTAGAAAATTCACTCCCTTACCCTCTGGGAGCTTACGATCTGGTTAGCGAAGACTGAATTCCATACCTGAAATCACAGAAGACAGAATATGCCCAAGGGCTCAAGTGTACAGTCTGGCACCCCGCACACAGTAGGTGCTTAATAAATACTCCTTGAATAGCCATGGGAATAGCAGGGGAAAGAAAAGTACAAATGGGGTGTATGGCTTGGTGCTTGAGATAGAGAGGGATAATAAGGCACAAGGCCCAGCTGATGAGGCTGCTTTCATGCATCAGAGAAGAGGCAGGCGCCCCCAATCATACTGTGAGGCCTGGGACACGCTCACAATGCTCCATTCCACGTGAAGTGCTGAGTCACCACTGGCCAAATGGAACCACTGATTAAATACTGTTTACAAGCCAGGTAGAGCTTTACTCAGAAGGGCTTTACAGAGAAGCAAAAAGTCCACTGAAACAAGCTTTCTTAGCCTGCTTGGACAAACAGGCCTTGATCTCAGATATTTTGACCCACTTGATAGTCAACAAAAGAGTCTGAAATGCAGTACTTAGATGCAATCTCAAAAACAACAGAATGATCTCTGTTCGTTTCCAAGGCAAACCATTCAATATCACAGTAATCCAAGTCTATGCCCCAACCAGTAACGCTGAAGAAGCTGAAGTGGAATGGTTCTATTCTATGAAGACCTACAAGACCTTCTAGAACTAACACCCCCAAAAGATGTCCTTTTCATTATAGGGGACTGGAATGCAAAAAGTAGGAAGTCAAGAAACACCTGGAGTAACAGGCAAATTTGGCCTTGGAGTATGGAATGAAGCAGGGCAAAGGCTAATAGAGTTCTGCCAAGAGAACACACTGGTCATAGTGAACACCCTCTTCCAACAACACAAGAGAAGACCCTACACATGGACATCACCAGATAGTCAATGCAAAAATCAGATTGATTATATTCTTTGCAGCCAAAGGTGGAGAAGCTCTACACAGTCAGCAAAAACAAGACTGGGAGCTGACTGTGGCTCAGATCATGACCTCCTTATTGCCAAATTCAGACTTAAATTGAAGAAAGAAGGGAAAACCACTAGACCATTCAGGTATGACCTAAATCAAATCCCTTATGACTATACAGTAGAAGTGAGAAATAGATTTAAGGGACTAGATCTGATAGACACGGTGCCTGATGAACTATGGACGGAGGTTGGTGACACTGTACAGGAGACAGGGAGCAAGACCATCCCCAAGAAAAAGAAATGCAAAAATTGCTGTGAAAAGCAGAGAAGCAAAAAGCGAAGGAGAAAAGGAAAGATATATCCATTTGAATGCAGAGTTCCAAAGAATAGCAAGGAGAGATAAGAAAGCCTTCCTCAGTGATCAATGCAAAGAAATAGAGGAAAACAATAGAATGGGAAAGACTAGAGATCTCTTCAAGAAATTAGATACACCAAGGGAACATTTCATGCAAAGATGGGCTCAATAAAGGACACAAATGGTATCGACCTAACAGAAGCAGAAGATATTAAGAAGAGGTGGCAAGAATACACAGAAGAACTGTACAAAAAAGAGCTTCACGACCCAGATAATCACAATGGTGTGATCACTCACACTCACCTAGAGCCAGACATCCTGGAATGTGAAGTCAAGTGGGCCTTAGGAAGCATCACCACAAACAAAGCTAGTGGAGGTGATGGAATTCCAGTCGAGCTACTTCAAATCCTGAAAGATGATGCTGTGAAAGTGCTGCACTCAATATGCCAGCAAATTTGGAAAACTCAGCAGTGGCCACAGGACTGGAAAGGGTCAGTTTTCATTCTGATCTCAAAGAAAGGCAATGCCAAAGAATGCCCAAACTACCGCACAATTGCACTCATCTCATACACTAGTAAAGTAACGCTCAAAATTCTCCAAGCCAGGTTTCAACAATACGTGAACCGTGAACTTCCAGATGTTCAAGCTCGTTTTAGAAAAGGCAGAGGAACCAAAGATCAAATTGCCAATATCTGCTGGATTGTCAAAAAAGCAAGAGAGTTCCAGAAAAACATCTATTTCTGCTTTACTGCCTATGCCAAAGCCTTTGACTGTGTGGATCACAATAAACTGGAAAATTCTGAAAGAGATGGGAATACCAGAACACCCAACTTGCCTCTTGAGAAACCTGTATGCAGGCCAGGAAGCAACAATTAGAACTGGACATGAAACAACAGACTGGTTCCAAATAGGAAAAGGAGTACGTCAAGGCTGTATATTGTCACCCTGCTTATTTAACTTATATGCAGAGTACATCATGAGAAACGCTGGGCTGGAGGAAGCACAAGCTGGAATCAAGACTGCCAGGAGAAATATCAATAACCTCAGATATGCAGATGACACCACCCTTATGGCAGAAAGTGAAGAACTAAAGAGCCTCTTGATGAAAGTGAGTGAGGAGAGTGAAAAAGTTGGCTTAAAGCTCAACATTCAGAAAACTAAGATCATGGCATCTGGTCCCATCACTTCATGGCAAATAGACTGGGAAATAGTGGCTGACTTAATTTTTTTGGTCTCCAAAATCACTGCAGATGGTGAAATTAAAAGATGCTTACTCCATGGTAGGAAAGTTATGACCAACCCAGACAGCACATTAAAAAGCAGAGACATTACTTTGTCCACAAAGGTCCATCTAGTCAAGGCTATGGTTTTTCCAATGGTCATGTATGGATGTGAGAGTTGGACTATAAAGAAAGCTGAGCGCTGAAGAATTGATGCTTTTGAACTGTGGTGTTGGAGAAGACTCTTGAGAGTCCCTTGGACTGCAAGGGGTTCCAACCAGTCCTAAAGGAGATCAGTCCTGGGTGTTCATTGGAAGGACTGATGTTGAAGCTGAAACTGCAATACTTTGGGCCACCTGATGTGAAGAGCTGACTCTTTTGAAAAGACCCTGATGCTGGGAAAGACTGAGGGCAGAGGAGAAGGGGATGACAAAGGATGAGATGATTGGATGGCATCACCGACTCAATGGACATGAGTTTGGGTAAACTCTGGGAGTTGGTGATGGACAGGGAGGCCTGGCGTGCTGCAGTTCATGGGGTCGCAAAGAGTCAGACATGACTGAGCGACTGAACTGACTGACTGACTGAGGTCCCTGTGTATGAGTGTTAAGTCAGCTGAATTCGTTCGATGAGGCTTTAAGAGAGAGCGATCTGCCTGTTCTCTCATGAGGTGTCTAATAAGGTTAAGAATGGGAAGATAATCTCCAGCAAGGGGCTGGAGTTCATGGGGTCACAAAGAGTCGGACATGACTGAGCAACTGAACTCAACTGAACTGAACTGACGTCCTGCTGTGTGCCAGGCATTAAGAAGAATACAACATTGAAAAAGCTCAGAGCCTAGCCCGGCAGAGCTAGGAGTGGAATACATGTCTCTCTGATTTCAAAGCCCACCCCTGCTGGTCTGCCACTCCCTTTGGGGGTTCGAGCAGCAGATCAGGGGAGCACTCTAAATCCAGGGGTTTAGAGTGAACAGGTGAACTGGCCAGGCAAGGCCAAATTGTAAGAGGCAGTTTAAATCTGACCTCACAGTCAATACTTCCTTTCTGTTCTCCTCTAGCCCTGAACGCCAAGAATGTTCTTCAGAGTGGAAGAACACAGGTGTCAATTGGGAGCTCAGCTCCAGCACATCTGCTAAACCACTCCCCCAACCCCGCTGAGGTGCTGGGCCTTCACCCACTCTCAGTTGCTCTCCGATGATTATCTCAGGTCTTGCCACATCCCACTGCTATGACTCTCCACAAATAAGGGACAGAGGAAAGAGGGAAAGACAAGGCTATGGATATGCAAAGTGGGCAAGGGGTGGAGGTGGGAAATGTTTTGTCAGTTCTAATAGGGCCATGGAGGGAGGCGTGAAATCCTGGAAACCCTGCCTAAAGGCCGAAGCATCTCTGATCTCAGCCAGCCAGCTTTCAAGGTCAGAAGGGGCGGGGGTTCAATTGGGCACAATTCATCCCCCCTCAGAGACCCAAGACATGCCGGCAGCCTCCAATTAACCCGCAAACACTTTCCAGGAAAAGGCTGCCCCACCTGCAGAAACCTCAAAGCTTCAGTCACTCGAAGGGGCAGCCATGACAGAGGGCTAGACCAGGGGACTGGTGGTGGAGCATTCCCACACATCCTGGGCTCTCAGCTGAAAGTGATGCAGGAGGAGGGTATGTGAAGTGGGAAGTACTTCTCTGGGCTTAAGAGCAAAAGAAGAAAAAAAAATCCAGAAGAGAATAAAGGCATTAAAAAAAAAATGTCAGTATTCCCTTGGGTGTGTTATTTTTATCTCCAAAAGACATTTTCAGTTAGCATGACAGGGTCACTTGCTTCCCCCTCCTCTTTAAACTGCCGTCACTTTATCCCTCCCTGCTCTGAAACACACAGTCCCCGCCATGGCAGCTTCAGAGGGCTCCGAGACCTCCCCTGGCACACTCATTTCCAACTGGCATCAAAGTCTGTTCTGATAAGTTTCTGCAAGGATCTCGTTTCCGAGTGCTCCCAGGCAGATTTCATTTGATTCTACAACAGCCTTCCAGGGCAGTTATTATAAGCCCCACTCGTGATTTGGAAAACTGGCGTACAGACAATTGAAAGGACTTGCCCAGGTTCCTACTTCCCATGCCCAAATCTTCCCAAGGAGCAGTGAGGACACCACGCTATAGCTGCCAGCCTTTGCCACCACCCAGGGTGGCAGGTCAGTTCAGCTTTAACCATGAAGGGCAGGAAATCGTGGGGTCGGCTCTGGCCGCCTTGCTGCTGCTCTTGAGAGCCTGGTGGCTCTGACAACTAGAATAGAGTCAAGCAGAGCAGGGAGAAGGTAAACCCTCCAGTCCCCACCCCCTACCCTCCTGGGGCTGGCACTTTGTAGGTGTGGGCCCTGGGAGGAGACTTGAAAGACAGCACTGCTGCTGAAACATGGATGGGTTCCTATGGGGATTCCATGTAATTCTCACTCACCCGAGACCTCAGATGCCCCTGTCTCAGAAAACTCCAACAAGGGATAGTCCCAAGCCTCCTCTTGGGAGTCTGTTCCCACACTCACTATCTTTTTTTTTAGAGTGAAAGAAGGCTTATCCAGGGAGGAAATACATTCCGTAGACAGAGTGGGGGCTATCTTGGAAGGCAAGAGAGGCCCAGGGTTATGGGGTTGTAGACAAAGTGATAGGTAAGAAGTGGATTTATTCAGAGAGAGACACACTCCACAAAGCGTGGGCCATCGCAGAGGATGAGTGCCCAGGCTCACTATCTTTATGGCCTCATATGTCCCTTAAATTCCTCTTGGTCCATTTAAAAGTGTTTGATGAGTCAACCAGCCTGAACTATTCTATTCTGTTTCTAAGACACCCATTCTATTAGGGAGGTTAGATGACCATCCCCCTTAGCCCAGTGAAACACATTGTCAGGACCACTGATTCCTCATCTGATAAGATCTAGAGTGGGCATAGCTTCCTCCCAGGAGGACAGTATTTCCCAGTTGTGGGGCTAGTTACACTGGCCTTCATTCTAGCCTCCTACTGACCACCGAGCAAGAGAACTGTCGTTTACCATCTGAGCCATCAGGAAGCCCGAGAGCATTGACTGATCCTCCCAAGTTCACCCTTGGTGGTGACTCACACACAAATATTGCCAACTGTGGAAATGGCACTGCTGCCTCGGGGTGGGGGGAGACAGGCTTGTACCTATGGGTCTCCCTGTGACCCTTCTGGCCACCCATATGCTCTCACTGGGCCCAAATGCCTTTGTGGGGGCCAAATCCAAGAGCTCACAGGCAGCCAGCTGACTGAGCCAAGTCGAGTAACTGGGCCTATGCCCTGCTCCCTGGCCGTGGTTTGAACCATTCAAAGAACATTAAATTTGAACAACATAGCAAATTTTGGGCTTCCCGGGTGGTGCTAGTGGTAAAGAACTTGCCTGCCAATGCAGGAGACATAAGAGATGTGGGTTCAATTCCTGGGTTGGAAAGATCCCCTGGTGGAGGGTATGGCAACCCATTCCAGTATTCTTGCCAGGAAAATCCTATGGACAGAGGAGCCTGGCAGGCTACAGTCCAAAGGGTTGCAAAGAGTTGGACACAACTGAAGCGACTTACCACAGCACACCAGAGCAAATTTTAGCACTGAAGTCTGCCACCTTGAGAGCTATCAGAGTATAGGTGGAAAGTGGCATACAGCAAGACCTCTCCCCCTCTCTTTTGAGCACTCTGAGTTGAAATAAGTGTTTTCAGAGCCACCCAGGAGCCAAGAGGGAGGCTAGACCTCTTGACTCTCATTTCCTGCCGTGAAAATCCCGAGTGGGGAACTAAGGGATGACTGAGCAGCCTTCTCCACTTGAGCAAGAGGCTTCTTCCAGGCTGAGACTGTGGGGCTGGGGTCAAATCCAGAATTGAGAGGCCAGCATCCATTTCTCCTACCACCCAACCCTGGCTCTCTGACGATGCTGCTTCACAGGCTACAACTTGTCTGGAAGGCCCAGTGTGACACAGTTGCTCCAGGGATAGTCAGGCTAAGCAATTCTCTGTACGTATTTCATAGCACCTACTCCCCCCGCCTTCCCCCATCACAACAAAAGTAATACACAGTTTTCACATGCACGCCCCCTCCCTTGCACATGCCCACTTCAGGCATGCTAGCTGTAAGCCACCCCTGTCTTGAGCTATCTGTCACATACAAAAAAGCCTGGGGGAACGCAAGAGAATGAGTGCTGAGGGATGTTGCAGGGATAACCCCGGATCCACTCAAATAAGGTTTTTCAAAGTGAAGCATTGGCACACTGGGACTATTTATTGTAAAAAAAAAAAAAAAAAAAACCCCAAATCCCTTCACAGGTGAAGCAGCGTAGTTGAAGACTACTGCTTCATAGCACGGGAAGTTTCCCACCTTGAGGCCAAGGCTGCCCGGGCTTCAAGCAAGGGCCCAGAGGTAAGCTGAAAGCAGAGCCCAAAATGATGGTCACTCCTGACCCACCACATAGTCAGAGGTTGTTCTGTGTGACACCCTGAGATTGCTGAGGACTCTTCAACCGTATCCATATCCATCCTCAGCCAAGCAAACCACCAGCCTGAAAGCTGCCTAGTGACTCAGGGAATCCATGTTCGGAAGGGATCCATGGGGCCCGATGTTCTGAGGTGAGTAAGAGTTTCCAGACCTCAGTGTGGTGACACCAGATGACGCTTCTCTCTAGGCTCCAGTTTTCTGGAGATAAGGTGCCCCTTCGGGTTTTCTTATCCTAGCAGAACCTAATTTTCATCAAAATGTCCTGGCAGCTGGAGACGATATGCAGTAACCTTATTTTTTTTTTATTTAGTTTTTCAATATTCAGGCCCAGTCAGAGAGGCCACAACTCCACCTCCCATGATCCACACAGTTCTATCCTCCGGCCAGGTTTGTCAAAGATAACCAAGGGCCTCTCATCACAAACGTATCTCTGGTGCGCTGATGGGCAAAAAGGCAGGCAAGACAGTGATTTGCTGCCCCACTAGCTTAATTTGTTGGCTGATTCATAGGAGGTGGTAGCTTATGCGTAATGATGACTTAGGGGGTGGTGGCAGCAGGAAAGTTTTCTAAAAATGGCTTTTATTATAAGGCTTTCCTGCATTTGGCTATATTCAGGCATTATGTCATTAGGAAAAAACTGATGACTCTCAATAGAGAAAAAGAAATCTGTTCCAAAGCAGAGGCTTTCTGCAAGCTATTAGCTGTCTCTTTGAAATCACAACATTGAAGATTTCACAGCAACAGCATCAACACATTGTAAAGAAGCATGAGGAGCCATTTGACTCCCTGCCTCCTTCATTACTCATTCCTCTAGGAGGGGAAATGGGGGAGTGAGAGGAAACATGGCAAGTGGTTGGTTGTTTTTTTCATTTTTTCCCTTCGACTCATTCACACTTAATAAAGCAAAACATAATCATGAAGTTTAAAAATAACATTTCTCTAGTCACCAGAAAAATTGGAGACTACATATCATTTTTCCTCCCGGGGGCAGAGGGCTTGATTATCTGAGTCTCCAAAGCCAGCCAACTTTCTCACACTTGCCTTCTTTTGCTGCATCAACTGTCAAGACATTTTTCTGGTCTGAGACAAAGACTGTTTGCCTTTCTGGCAGTCCCACAGGGGCTGCCTGGCCTAGATGAGACAGGAGTCAAAGAGGAGGGTAGGAGAGGTCAGAATCCCCTGGTCGAACCGATTCCTGGGGTCAACCATTCCCTCCTTCAGTCTCTGGCTATTTATCTCTACATGTCTGAGGAGGGAGGAGCTGTTTGCCTCTAAATTCTTTCTCACAAATACCTGAGACTCAGATAATCGAGTTGATTACACTAAGATGGATGGTGAGGTCTGACTGCTATTTGGCAAAATAATAATCCTAAAGAGCAAATGGCCAGAAAATTGAAGCCCTGTGTGAAGCCCACTCACGTTCATGGTTCCGTTGATCTCTGCCACGGACTCATCATCTGTAGGGAATTGGTAGATCTGGACTCCGTTGTTGACAAGCTCGCTGGTGATTTTGATTTTGAACTTGGTTAGCTCACTCTTAGAAATGGCATCTGATTTGGCAATGATGGGGATGATGTTCACCTAGAGAAGGGAAGAGCAAAGGGGCATCATTACTGGAAATCTGCAGCTCAGAGTAGGTGACCTAGGACTTCTACCAGCTGCCAGAGGGAGCAGTTCAACCCAATAGCCCAGGCCTGGCCACCTCCATAGCCAAACAGCAGTATAATAAATGACGATGAGTGCTTTCTGTTTGCCGGGCACTGAACAATAAGTGCTTTACATGGATTAACACAATTAACCCTGGCAGAAAACCCTCCCAGAAGGTATTAGTACCACTATTTTACCAAGGACAAACTGAGGCAGAGAGAGGCGAAGTAGCTTGTCCAAGGCCACAGAGCACACACATACTGGAACTGGGATTCAGATCCAAGTTGAACCTCATTTTTCAGTCTGTAGTCTTAACCTACCAGCTCAGATCCAAATCGATGAGCTGCGTGATATCTTAATATCAAGGTCATTGCTTTGGTGATTTTGAAGCAGAAGGATGACAATTGGGAATCTGAGGTGGACAGGGGGGGAAGAGGCCACTCCTTTCCAATAGTCAACTGTCCCAACCCATCTTGTGGGGGCTAGCCCTAAGCCAGGTGAAAGAGACCCATGTGGGAAGTGAGGCAGGGCAGGGCTCCATGAAGATGCATATACGGCCCTCTTTCTGGAGCCAACACTAAGGAACCAGCCCACTGACGTGAAGACCACCCTCTGTTACTGATTTGATCTGTGCTGTGCTTAGTCGATCAGTTGTGTACAACTCTTTGTGACCCTATGGACTGTAGCCCGCCAGGCTCCTCTGCCCATGTGGCTTCTCCAGGGAAGAATACTAGAGTGGGTTGCCATGCCCTCCTCCGGGGGATCTTCCCAACCCAGGGATTAAACCCAGGTCTCCAGCATTGCAGGAGGATTCTTTACTGTCTGAGCCACCAGGGAAGTCCAAGAATACTGGAATGGATAACCTATTCCTTTTCCAGAGGATCTTTCTGACCTAGGAATCGAACTGGGGTCTCTTGCATTGCAGGAGGATTCTTTACCAGCTGAGCTATCAGGGGAGCCCAATTTGATCTGAGACTTAGCCAAAAAGAGCCTCACTGTCAGAGTCTCCTGATTAATTTCTGTGTAAAGAAAGCAGAAGCAGATGCCCAATTTTGTACAGATGTAGGAGGAAGGCCTGATGCTGCCCTGAAGTTCAATCTACCTGAACCTTAATCCTTGAAATTCCTCCGAGAAGGGACAAGGCTTTTACTGCTGGAAGGTCAAGCAACTGGAAAGGGATGTGCCTGAGTGAGACAGAGCAGAGCCAAGCTCAAGTTCACACAACAAACACAGCTGGTCCTGCCAGCACACTCCAATGGGCTGGTGTGGATGGTGCTTGGGCCCTGAAAACAGCTCAAGACTTGAAATTTTCCCCTTCTTTGCTCTTTGCCTTTGGAGAGCCTCTCCAGGCTGACGCCGCAGCTTTAGGAGTTGGTCAAAGAAAGACTGGACCTTGGCGGCACCTCCCTTCAGGTCTTTGGGGCATGGAGGTTGAAGCCCTTGGCGAGGTAATGCAGCAGGCAGTCAATTCTTGTCTCTTTTCACCACTTCCCCCATCAGCATGCTGTAAACATAGGCTGAACTTTGCCTACCTAATAGCCCACCTAGCAGGCTGCCTACCACATGGCTCCGTGCTGCCTCATTCAAGACATGCAGGGCATGGTGACGTTTCCTGAGCAGCACGTTACTCGTGGGCGGAGAACTCATTGCTGTGAAAAATGACAAATTGCTCCTCTTTTGATGACAGCTGAAACTGAGTGATTATAGTGAAGGTGCTACTAAACAACCACATTTAAAGATTTCTTTTTTTTTTTTTGTAAAATAAATTCCCTGGAGTTAGAGAGAGCTTGGTCTGCATCCCAGATCCATTACAAGTTGTCTTGAGCAAGCTATTTGACTGTGCCTCAGTTTCCTCATGTGTAAAATGTGAATAATAATAATACTTACCACACAGGATTATTGGATGAATGAAATAAAAACAATGCATATAAAGGACTCATCACAGTGCCAGGTACATATGAGATGTTAAGGGAGGAAATGGACTAGTAATGAGACTTTTTAAAGAACCCCATGGTCAATTATCTTGCACAACTAATAATCCTTTAACATGAAGAATCATTGTCTAATTTATATCTGATGTGGGACTTGCATTTTTCCGTTTATCTTAAAGCGGGATGTGCCTGAATCCCACAGCCATCTTCCTTGGGTGTGGAGGCAATGTAACCTGGCACCACAGAGCCGAGTTCAAATCTAGGCTTTGCCAGGAGCTGGCTCTATGACAATGGGTGTCTCCAAACCTCTTAGAGCCTCAGTTTTCTCTTCTATAAAATAAGAGTAATGATGGTGTTTGCTTTACTGGGTTGTTGTGAGGATTCAATGAGACACTCCACAAGGCACTTTTACAGTGGTGACATATAATAAAGGTTTAACAAATGTTAGCTGCTATGATAAAATTATTATTGATAATAAGAATAATAACTTTTGAAGTCAGCCATCTGTCCTGCATCCACCTTTATTCCCAAGAGGGATCAGGGCAGAAAACAGCTCAGTGCACACTCATGCCCAGTGCTGGGAAAACATCACAAAGCATACGACTCAGGCGCTGGAGCAATTAACACCATCTTTATGGAGGGACAGGGAGTGAAGCGGAGGATGCCAATGCCACAGAACCTCTGCCGGACTCTGGCATCAGTGTGGCACAGGAGATCACCAGGAGAGGTCCAGCAGGCCCCACCTCCCACCCACCCTCGCCTCTGCCTCCTTACCTTACTGTCCAGCTTCTTCATTGTCACTAGGTCCAGAGACTTCAAGGAATGACCCGTGGGGGCGATGAAGTACAAGCAGGCGTGGATGCGAGAGTCATGGTAGGTGTGCAGTACCCTGCGGATCTTCAGCTCCTCCTGCAGGTAGGCCTCAAACTGGGCATCGATGAATTCCACGATGGGCTTGTAGCTACAGGGGAGAGTGGGGAAATGGCCAGACCCCTTCAGACACCTGGATTTTGTTAGGTTTCAAAGCTCTTTTTGAAGTGCAAAATACCCTCGGTAATCTGACTCCTCCCACCTGACTGGATTTCAGTGGGCCTCTACTCCCGTCAGACTAGCCACCTATTTCATCCCCACATGAGCCACCTGTGTGTTCATCAGTGTGCTTTCTCTCTGGAATGAGCACTTCTCTCTTCTCATCCCAATCTTGCCCTCCCAGGCCTCAGGACTCGGATGAATGCCCATCTCCTCCAAAATTCCCCAGTGATGCCAGAAAGCCCTTCTGGGCCTCGCGAGTGTGACAAAGAATTATGCTATTGGATGGTTTACTGATGCTTCACAAGGATTAGTGTCCCCTCAAACAGACTGTGTCCTTGTGAAGGGCAGGGACAGTGAAGGGCCCTTCTCTGCCTCATGGGTTCCAGATGCAGTGTGGAGCCCCCTGGCAGCATCTGTGGATGAGCGGATGGTACCCCAGGCTGGGCTCATGTCTTTGCTTCCTCTGTCTCCCCTGCATCAGCTAATACTCGAGCTGGGTACCCAGGGGTGGTCGGGATGTCTCCTTGACCCACTGCTGGGGAATCTTCCAGAATGCACTGGGTTCTTCTCAATCTTTCTGGGTTTGAGGCTCCCCTAAAATATTTTTCTGTTCTCATTTCCTCTAAGGTCATGATTTTTTTTTTTCTGTGGCCACAGGTCATGCGGGGTCTTAGTTCCCTCACCAGGGACTGAAGCCTCGCCCCCTGCATTAAAGTGCAGAGTCTTAACCACTGGACCGCCAGGGAAGTCCCTAAGGTTGTAACTTTGAAAATTTGAAACTTTGAAAATTTGGTAGAGTCTTACACACACAACCTCAACACGTGTGCACACCTCCCCACCCCCAAGCTCACTGAGTTCCCAGGCACAGAGCTCCTGTGTGGCTCCAAGTCTTGCTAAAGAGTCTTAGCCAAGAGTCAGTCCTCTGTTCCTCTCTGTCCTGGGAAGCTTCTTTCTTCTCTATGGCCCCTACAGCCTCTTTCTGCTCTAACTAGGTCAGCTTAGCCTCCGCCCTGCCTCTGTTCTCATCTCCCTGTCTGTCCGCTGCCTCTCCATCCGGGGCTTCCTCCCTTCAAGCAAGAAGAAGTTTGCTATCTGGCCCAGGGCAGTGGTCCCTAACCATTTTGGCATCAGGGACCGGTTTCATGGAAGACAGTTTTTCCAAGAATGGGGCTGGAGAAGCAGGGGGGCAGGGATGGTTTCAGGATGATTCAAGCGCATTACATTGATTGTACATTTTATTTCTATTAATATTATTATTACATCAGCTCCACCCCAGATCATCTGGCATTAGAATCTGGGAGGTTGGGGACCCCTGCCAGATGGGGAGTCTGCAGACACCACTGCGGGAAGGGAATGTGATGGAAGGAGGAGCTGGGCTCAGCCAGTGCCTCTCAGCTGCAGCAGCCCCCTACCTGAGCCTTTTTGAAAGATTCCCCTAGTAGAGAAGAGAAAAGAGCTTTTTAAAAAAGAAATCACAGAATTCTAGATTCTGAGAGCTACATACAGAGAGAGCCAGGTGCACGGTACCTCTGGAGCTCCAGAGAAAAATCTAAAAATACAGTCCTTTCTTTCTTCCTTTGATCCCTGTGAGCCAAACACTATTCTGAAGGGTAATATCATCAAAGGATCACTTGGTTGCAGGGATCCTTAGAAGGTTCCTGAAGAATTAGTGGGGTTGGGGGGGAATACATCTCTTAGGTTTGTTTAATTAATTTTTGGGTGACTGGCTCATTTGAATGATCTAAAGACAGCACGCCTATATTTTTTCCTCCATTATATAACTTTTTTACTTTATTTTTTGCTCTACAGAAGGGACCCAAGGAGGACACAAAGCAATGCATTTTTAGCTTTTTACCCCCTGCATCTCTAGTGACACACTGGGTCTTTCTGCTAACGCCTCTGGCCCTTAGGGTTTCTGAAGAGAGGCATCGTCAGAGCAGCCAATCCACCCACAGGATCTGGTTCAGTCTAATCCTAAATGGATGACTCATCTTTGTCTTATTCTTTTTTACCCTTTTTCTGACATTTTGATTTTTTAATTTAGTTTTATTGAGACCTAAGTGACATATAGCACTGTATAAGTTTAAGGTATACAGCATAATGATTTGATTTACATACATCATGAAGTGGTTATCACAATAACTCTAGTAAACATCTATCGTCTCACATATGTACAAAATTACAGAAATACAAACAAAATTTCCATTTTGATGAGAATTCAGGATTTACTCTCTTAACTTTCATATATAACATACAGCCATGTTAATTACATTGATCATGCTATAAATTACATCCTTTGTATTTATTTACCTTAGAACTAGAGTCTTATTCATCTTTTTATCCTCAGTGTCCCACATGGTAGCTGGAATATAGTAAGGGTCCCACTCCCGCTCCCAATGGCTCATCTTCCCTCAATGGCCATCTCTCCCATCCCACTCGGTCATGCTCACTGGACTCCAGTCCCTGGTAAACAAAATCTCTTACTCCCATAAGCAACCGTGTCACAAAAATGCTTCCTTCTTAAAAAAAAAAAAAAAAAAAAACTGCTTCCTTCTGAGGGACACCTGGCTCCCCTTCAAAGATTTTGCTTCCTTCATATCCTTATCAACTGGAAATCTCTACATCCCTCATACCCCAAGGCAGCTTTTTTCCAGTCCATTTTCCCTGGCTTACTATGATCTGCTAGAAAACCCAGCTCCAATATATTCTATCCCTCTTTCTCACAACTGTTTATCTTTTACTTTTCAGGGTAGAAATTCCTTTTTATCTTTTGGCCATGCCACATGGCATGTGGGATCTTATTCCCTGACTAGGGATCAAACCCATGTTCCCTGCAATGGGAGCTGGGAGTCTTCACCACTGGGCCACCAGGGAAGTCCCTTCAGGGTACCTTAGCCTGGGGTCCACAAACCTTGAAGAGGTCTATGGATAGAATCCATAGGATCCATGAACTTCGACAGGAAAAAACACATCTTTTTCTCTAAGCTGTACCTGAAGTTTAGAGTTTCTTCAGGTACAAAAGTAGGTAATGGAAAGGAAACCATAAACAAGACGAAAAGACAAACCCTCAGAATAGGAGAAAATAATTGCAAACAACCCAATCAAAAAACGGGCAGATGACCTAAACAGACATTTCTCCAAAGAAGACATACAAATGGCCAATAAACACATGAAAAAATGCTTAATACCGCTCATTCTTAGAGACATGCAAATCAAAACTATAATGAGTTATCACCTCAAACCAGTCAGAATCATCAAGAAATCTACAAACAATAAATGCTGGAGAGGATGTGGAGAGAAGGGAACCTTCTTGCACAGTTGGTGGCAATGTAAATTGATATAGCCATTATGGAGAACAGTATGGAGATTTCTTAAAAAAGAAATGGAACTGTCATATGGCCCAGCACTCCCACTACTGGGCATATACCCTGAGAAAACCATAATTCAAAAGACACGTGTACCCCAGTGTTCACTGCAGGACTATTTATGGTAGCTACGATATGGAAGCAACCTAGATGTCCAGAGACAGATGAGTGGATAAAGAAGCTGTGATACATATACACACAATAGAATATTACTCAGCCATGAAAAGGAACAAACTTGAGTCAGTTCTACTGAGGTGGATGAACCTAGAGCCTGTTATACAGAGTGAAGTAATTCAGAAAATGAAAAACAAATGTCATATATTAATGCATATGTATGGGATCTAGAAAAAATGGCACTGATGAACCTATTTGCAGGGCTGGAATAGAGACGCAGACACAGAGAATGGGCTTGTGGACACAGCAGGGGAAGGGGAGGGTGGGAGAAATTCAAAGAGTAGCATTGAAACATATATGTTACCATGTGTAACACAGATAACTAGTGGGAAGTGGCTGTATGATGCAGGGAGTTCATTCCAGAGCTCTGTGACAACCTAGAGGGGTAGGAGCGAGTGAGGGTGGGAGGGAGGCTCAAGAGGGAGGGGACATATGTATACTTATGGCTGATTCATGCTGCTATATGGTAGAAACCAATACAACATTGTAAATCAATTATCTTCCAATTAAAAATTTTTAAAAAAAACCACACTGAGATATCACTTCATACCTATTAGTATGGCTACTATCAAGAAGACAAGAGAAAAAAGAAAAGAAGACAATTTTTGTCCATTGATCTGTTGTTCAATATTTGGATTGTTTCCATGTCTTGGCTGTTGTGAATGGTGCTACAATGGACACAGGAGTGCAGATATCTCTGAATATCCTGTTTTCATTTCTTTTGCAATATGTGCTCAGAGGCAGGACTGCTGGATCATATGGTAGTTCT
Organism: Bos mutus; assembly: GCF_027580195.1. Classification (NCBI taxonomy): domain Eukaryota; kingdom Metazoa; phylum Chordata; class Mammalia; order Artiodactyla; family Bovidae; genus Bos; species Bos mutus. The sequence goes on along the minus strand of NC_091646.1, from coordinate 28,428,637 downwards.
ATTTTTTATTTTTAAAATTGTTTTCCATGATGGCTGAGCCACCAGCGGTGCACAGATATTCCTTTTTCTTTACCTTTGCTAACACTTGATTTCTCTTTTTGGAAACAATATAAGGTGTCTATCCACAGATGAATGGATAAAAAAGATGTGTCCAGTAAAGTAATTATACTCCAATAAAAAAATAAAAGTCATTCCAGCAAAAAACAAAGTAGGTAACAGTTTACAGTAACTTCAGCAGTGCCTGTGATTTCATAACCAATAGAAATTACCAATATTTTTCATTTCCTATTACAATTGTTGCAAATATCTCAAAATAGCATTTATAATCATGACCTCTAAATTATAATAGTTATTAGACCTGCATATAGCTATTGTTATTTCAGAGATTAGTAGAGAAGGACACAGATTACTATATCACAATTTTAAAGTATTTTGGTAACTGTATTTTTTTGGTGGGCTTCCCTAGTAGCTCAGCTGGTAAAGAATCCACCTGCAATGCAGGAGACCCTGGTTTGATCCCTGGGTCAGGAAGATGCCCTGGAGAAGGGATAGGCAACCCATTCCAGTATTCTTCAGCTTCCCTGGTGGCTCAGCTGGTAAAGAATCCGCCTGCAATGCGGGAGACCTGGGTTTGATCCCTGGGTTGGGAAGATCCCTTGGATAAGGGATAGGCTACCCACTCCAGTATTCTGGACTGGAGAATTCCATGGACTGTAGAGTTGATATATTTTAGGCAAGTTATTCTGAGCCCAGAAGCCTCACTGGTTTAAGGGGCCAATAGCACAAACAAGCCCAGTCTAGACACTATTTCTTATTCATTTCAGATGGTGATATGTATTATGAAGACAATAAAATAGGACAATGGGATGAAAAGTGACTGAGAGCTCAGCTACTTTACATACAGTGATCAGGGAAGGCTTCTCTGAGGATGTGGCGCTTGAGCTTCAAGGATGCAAATGACAGTCATAAGAGAAAATGGGAGAAGAGCATTCCAAGCAGAAGGAAAAACAAATGCAATGGTCTTGAGGCAGAAACAAGCTTGACAAATCTGAGCAAGAGAATTAGGGAATGAGGAAGAGCAATATACTGTTCACAACTGCCAAAGGTGGAAACAACTCAAAAGTCCATCAACTGATAAAATGTGGAATATCATACAATGGAATATTACTCAGCCATGAGTAATATTACTTTTCAGCCACGAAAAGGAAGAAAATTCAGATACATGCTGCCACATGGATGAACCTTGAAAACATTATGCTAAGTGAAAGAAGCTAATCACAAAAGGACAAATAGTATATGATTTCACTTCTCTGAAGTACTGCTGCTGCTGTTACTCGCTCAGTAGAGTCCAACTCCCTGCGACCCCATGGACCGCAGCCTGCCAGGCTCCTTTGACTATTCTACGAGGTACTAGAATAGTCAAATTCACAGAGACAGGAAAGAGAATAATAACTGGGAGCTGAGAGGAAAGGGTAATGGGAAGTTATTGTTTAATGAGTTTCCTTTGAGGATGATGAAAATGTTAGGGAACTAAACAGAGGTAGTGATTGCACAACACTGTGAATTTATTAGATGCCACTAAATTTGTTCACTTTAAAATACTTAATTTTATGTTATGTGACTTTCACTTCAAGAAATACAAAAATAATAAGAGATGAAGCAAGTGAGGTAATGGAGACAGATCACCTAAGGTCTTGTGGGTAAGGTTATAGTAAGGGTTTTTTTGTTTTTGTTTTTGTTTTTTTTTTTTTTACTGTGAATAGGGTCTTCTGTTCCATACTGCTTTCTAATTGGTTGTTGTCAGATAAGAAGTCTATGACTTTCTGCATATTTATTTTGAAATTAGCTACCTTGTCTTTAAGTTGATTATATTGGATTTTGTAAATAAAGATATTACAGAAAAGTAAGAGTTTTATCTTTCAATTGTTTTCTTTCTTGATAATGTTAGCCGTCCCTTATTGAAATACTGTCCTTTGGCTTCACTGCTACCATTAGCTCCTACCTCTATAAGAACTCTTCTTTCTCACTCACCTTAGCTTCAATTCTTGGCCTGTCTCTGAGGTTCCATCCTGGACCATCTTTTGTGGTCATTCTGCACATCACAGGCACGTTAGCCCTGGGTGCTCCTGTTCACTGTCATGGCCTCAGTTACCACTGGCTCCTATCACACTTCATAGACACCCAGAAGTCACCCCAGTCTCCCTCTCCCACATGCCAGCCCTCTGTGTAAACACAGCTATCAGAAGCTCCCCTGCTGGAAACCCAGAAGACCTGGTCACAGACATCATACTCAAACAGTACCATGTCAGGCATCAGAGCCAAGATATCACATGGTCAGGTCTCCTGGAACAGCGCTCAGAGTGACAACACCTCACTTACTCCATCCTTCCAATCACCTCTTTCCTCTATGCTCATCACTATTCTGCTCTCTCCTCGTGGACTCACTATCCCTCCAAACTATGTCCACTGTGCCCTCTGAAACTCCTGAACCATGGTGAACAAAACTGCCACTCAGAGTGTGGTCCCCAAACTGGCAGCACTAGCATCACTGGCAGGCTTGTTAGAAATGGAGACTCTCCAGTCTCCAACCCAGACCCACAGGATCAGAATCTATATCTTATTAAGAGCCACAGTGGCTCATATGCTACTTTAAAGTCTGAGAAGTAGCATATGCCACCTTCCTCTTCATAGCACCTGCCTATCTCTTCATGCTACTGGAAACCTAATTCTCTCCTGAGGATCCCACTGCCTAGCAGCCCCCTCCTGTGTAGGCTCCTCATTCTCCCACAACCTGTGTACGCTGGGCTCAGTGCAGTGGGCATCCAGGCAGACCCTGAGCACTTCTAGACCATTACTCCTCTGCCTCTGTGTAAAACAACACTCTCCATTTGAGACCTGTTTCATCCTCTTCCGGAGGCGCCTGACCCAGTCTTTCTTCCTGTTCCGGGTGACTGCAATGTGCTTGTGGACAAGCCATCAGCCTTCAGCCTCTTTCTTCCTTGATGGCCTCAACTTCCCCCACCTCCAGACCCTTCTACTTCAGCCACCTTCACACCAGACCATTCGCCAGGCCAGCCTCACCCAAGATAGCCTCTAACACTCCGCTCTCTAACCATTGCCACACATCTTTCCAACTCTCCTATGTCTCTATGCGCCTAAACTTGATCTTTCACCTCATAGAATCCTCTGGTACCTTGGTCTCTTCATTATCTTACAGGCTATCAGCCGCTCATGGCCTCATCTTCTTCTTGGCCTGGTCTGACCCCCTAATCAATGGCCCCAAACACTCTTTTATCAACTCCTCTCCCATTGCACCCTCCTTGCCTGGCTGAACTGCTGGACTGGATATATTTCAGTATCTTCCCTCTGCTCGTAGACCACTGCCGCTGAATTTGACTAGACGCAATCACAAAACGTGGGGTCTTGGCGCCCAAATTCCTGGCCTCCAACCTCACATACGCCTTTAAAACAATATGACATCCCTTTGCTTGGGCTCAATTGGCTCCTTCCCACTGCTTTCACTGACCAGGCCAAACTGTCCCCACTTTCCTCAAGCTCCAAAACTCATCTGTGACCCTTCCCTCTCACAGGACCGTGTCACCTGCCACTTTATCAGCACAATCCGGGTCACCAGGCTCATACTACCCCAACCTGCCTCACTCCCTCGCCTTCTCTGTGTCCTCTAGCCTCTGAGGACAAAGCATCCCTCATCCTGTTCAAGGTCCATCAGCCCCTGTGCACTTGATCTCATTCCTTTCAGGCTCTTTTGAGAACCTGCTATCTATCAGCTCCTCACCTCCTACTGATCACTCCCCCTCCCTGAAACCTATGAACAGGCTTATGTCTTCCCTCGTCTCAAAAAAAAAAAAAAAAAAAGATCTTCCCTCAGCCAGTCCTCCTCAACCACACATTTCTCTCCAACTACGGCCCTGTGTCTTCTCTTTCCTTACCAGTCAAGTCTCTCTTTTGCACCTACTACAGGGCCTGACATATAACAGGCGCCCCATAAATATTTAGTGCATGGATAGAGATGTTTTTTGAAAGGACAATCTACTCATTTATTTATTTTTACTTCCTCTTCATTCCTCAACACATTGTAGACTGGTTTCCACCCTCACCAGCATCCGAGTTAACACACTCAATGGATACTTTGGGGATTTTTGTTGTTGTTTGAAGTATAGTTGATTTACGTTGTGTTCGTTTCAGGTGTACAGCAAAATGAATCAGTTATGTGTATATATGTGTGCATGCGTGCTAAGTCACTTCAGTTGTGTCTGACTCTTTGCAACCCTATGGACTGTAGCCCGTCAGGCTCCTCTGTCCATGGGATTCTCCAGGTAAGAATACTGGAGTGGGTTGCCATTTCCTTCCCCAGAGGATCTTCCCTACCCAGGGATTGAACCCACGTCTCCTGCGCTTCCTGCATTGACAGGCAGGTTCTTTACCATTTAGCGCCACCTGGGAAGCCATATATAGATATATCTATAGATACAGATACCCTGATGCTGGGAGCGATTGCGGGCAGGAGGAGAAGGGGACGACAGAGGATGAGATGGCTGGATGGCATCACCGACTCGATGGACATGAGTTTGGGTAAACTCCAGGAGTTGGTGATGGACAGGGAGGCCTGGCATGCTGCGATTCATGGGGTTGCAAAGAGTTGGACACGACTGAGCGACTGAACTGACTGACTGACTGAGAGATACAGATATATCTTCTTTTTAAGATCATTTCCATTACAGGTTATAACAAGATATTGAATATGGTTTCCTGTGCTATACAGTAGGTCCTTGTTTATTTTATATAGTGTATATCTGTTAATCCCAAACTCCTAATTTATCCTTCTTTGATGACCATAAATTTGTTTTATATGTCTGTAAGTTGCATATTTTTAGCCTTTTAAATTTTATTTTATTTATTTATTTTGGCTGTGCAGGGTATTCATTGCTGTGTGGGCTCTTTTCTAGTTGTGGAGAACCGAGGGCTACTCTCTGGTTGCGGTGCTTGGGCTTTCTCATTGTGGTGGCTTCTCTTGTTGCAGAGCACAGGCTCAGCAGTTGTGGTGCACGGGCTTACTTGCCCCAAGGCATGTGAGATCTTCCCTGATCAGGGATCGAATGGTGTCTCCTCCATTGGCAGGCAGATTCTTTACCACTGAGTTACCAGGGAAGCCCCTACTTTACATTTTAAATCATGAAAAGTTAAGAGGTGTTTATTTTCCCCATCAATGTATATATTGATTCATCATTCATTCAACAAATGTGTATGCTGGCTACCTTGTACTCAACTTGCAAAACTTGAAAACTTAGCCCAGTCATTCCTGATCACCTCCTCTCCCCTTTCTGCATCCTCCAAACTATATACTCCCACCACCAGGCTTGACTGCCTGTTCCCACAGTTCTTCTCCACACATCTCTGTTACTGTACTTACCATATTATGTAGAATTTGTGCACATATATTTGCCCCTTCTACTAAACTGTGAGTTCCTTAATTACAGATTATGCCTTATTTCTTAGTATTCCTGGCCCTTCACACTGTACCTGGCACACAGTGGTGGTTTAGTCACTAAGTCATGTCCAACTATTGCAATCCCACGGACTGTAGCCCACCAGGCTCTTCTGTCCATGGGATTCTCCAAACAAAAATACTGGAATGAGTTGCCATCTCCTTCTCCAGGCATACAGTAGTCATTCAGAATTTTATAACCTGAACTAGGTCCCCCATGTCAACTGGTTACTATATCTTATGGATTCTTTCTCTTACATCAGCCTCTTCCTATCTATCCTTGAAGTTTCTGCTCCTGTTCAAGCCCTTTTCATCTCTTCCATCCTCATAAAACTTACCCATGACCTCCCTGCCTCCCTCTGGATTCTGCTTTATCTTTTTCCCAGCTCAGAAAAGCTTTTTAAAGGAGCAGTCTACACCCACTATATCTGCTTCCTTTGAAATTTTTTCAATTTTTTAAAAAATTTATTCATAATCATGCAAGCAATACGTGTACTTAATCTACTATTCTCAGAGGTAACTACTATTTTTAGTTTGATTATTCATACAGACTTTTTTCTATGTCTCTATAAACAGAGAGCGGAGAAGGCAATGGCACCCCACTCCAGTACTCTTGCCTGGAAAATCCCATGGATGGAGGAGCCTGGTAGGCTGCAGTCCATGGGGTCGCTGGGAGTCGGACACGACTGAGCGACTTCACTTTCACTTTTCACTCTCATGCTTTGGAGAAGGAAATGGCAACCCACTCCAGTGTTCTTGCCTGGAGAATCCCAGGGACGGGGGAGCCTGGTGGGCTGCAGTCTATGGGGTTGCACAGAGTCGGACACGACTGAAGCAACTTAGCAGCAGCAGCAGCAGCATAAACAGAAAGAGGGGCAGGGAGGAAAGGAGAGGGGGAGAAAGGGAGAAATGTTTGTTTTATTGGGAAGGGGTAGATTTATACAAATGGCATCATGATCTGTGTATCATTCTTCATCTTCTTGTTTTCACTTAGCGACCTGTTTATGTGAGTATGTATAGATTTAACTCGTTCTTTTACATGGCCAAGTACAGGTCCATGGTACGGCGGTTGGTATGGCGGTACTATAGCTCATTTCGTTGCCCTCTTGGTGGAAATTTAAACTGCTTAAATTTTTTTCTCATTCCATAACCAATGATACAGTGAACATCCTTTCTGTGGGCCTTTTACAAACATGTGCAATCATTTCTCTAGGCCATATATGTAAAGATGGACCTGCTGTATCATAAGATACTCACATTTCTTTTTTTTTTTTTTCATTTTTTATTTTGTTTGGAAACAAGAGTTCTTTTAGAGTGAAATGTTTTGATGGTTAAAGAGTAATTCATTTTGAGACTCAAAAACTTGATATCTACTGAATTTAAATTTTGTTTTTCCTGTTCTGGGTCTTCGTTGCTGCCTGGGCTTTTCTATAGTTGTGGAGAGAGGGGGTTACCCTCTAGTTGGGCTTCTCATTGCGGTGGCTTCTCTTGTTGCAGAGCGCAGGCTCTAGGGCATGTGGGCTTCAGTTGCAGCTCTCAGGCTCTAGAGCACAGGCTCAATAGTTGTGGCACACAGGCTTTGGTGCTCTGCGGCATGTGGGATCTTCCCGACCCAGGGATCAAACCTGTGTCTCCTGCATTGGCAGGCAGATTCTTTACCACTGAGCCACCAGGGAAGCCCTGATATCTATTGATATTGATGGTTGTATTAGTCAGGGCTCTCCAGAGAAACAAGATCGATAGGATGTATATTTATAAATAGAGAGAAATTTATTTTAAGGACTTAACTTATCACATTTAAAATTTTAATAGATACTGTCAAATTTACCCTTTACAAAATCTGTATCAATTTACACTCCCAGCAAGATGAATGAAATTAGCTGGTATTAATGGATGTTGTATTTTTATGTTTCATTTTTGCAAATCTGATAGATGAAAAAAATACTTCATTGTTTCATTTCACATTTCCCTGATCACTGAAGAAGCTGAATGACCATCATTTTATATATTGATGGTCCACTTACATTTCCCCTTCTGTCAACTACTTGTTTATCACTGAATTGCAGAAGCTCTTTTTACATTTTAGAAAAACACTTTGTCTGCTTTATGAAAAAGTGAAAGAGAAAGTCACTCAGTCATGTTCGACTCTTTGCAATGCCATGGACTATAGCCTGCCAGGCTCCTCTGACCATGGAATTCTCCAGGGCAGAATAGCGGAGTAAGTAGCTGTTCCCTTCTCCAGGGGCTCTTCCCAACCCAGGGATCGATGTCTGCTATATAGGTTCCAAGTATTTTCTCCCCATCTGTAGTTTGGTTTTGCTTTTGCTTATAATATCTTTCAGTAGACTATTGACTGAAAAAATGCACAACCTAAAAGCTGAGAATTATGTTTTATTTGGTGAATAAAACTGAGGACTTAAGCCTAGAAGACACCTTCTCAGCTCTAAGGGACTGCTCCGAAGAGGTAACAGAAGAGACAGATATCCAGCGGGTTTTGCAACAAAATCCAGATAGTCAGACCATCAAAAGACTACTGCTAGTTAAAGAAAACCAGACATCTCAAGTTAATGAGTGCAGTGCTTTTCTATGTATGGGAAGAGGCAAGAGTCTGGCGGGGCTCACTGAAATCATGCCTTTGATAGGCATCTTAACTGTCCAGGGCCAGTATTCTGCTTTTCTCCATCCATCCTGAGTCCGCCCAGAATGCACTATTGTGGGTGGCCTCAGTGGACGCTGCCTTGATGCAACATCCTTTGTTTATTGATAAGGCAGGTGACAATTTTCATCCACAAGACAAAGGTTTTGTTTTGCTTAATTTTTAACGAATTTAAATCTGTCAGTCTTCTCTGACTTCTGGACTTTGCATCACAACTAGAAAGGCCTTCTCTACCCTCCAAAGTTACAAAAATATTCTGTTTTTGCCTCGTATTTTTAGAAATTGTTTTTAATCCAACTGGAATCTATTTTGGGGACTGGTACTTGTGTGGGAGGGTCTCATCTTATTTTTTCCTGATGGATGACCTATTTCCCCAGCACATTTTCTTGAATAGTCCATTCTTTTCCTTGCTAATGACAAATGCTAAATTCTCACAGAAACAGGAATTTGATCTTGGACTCATTTTTCTGTTCAATCGCTCTTTCTGCTAGTCTGATGCCTGTACTTCCTTATCTCCTTAAGTGTATTTATTAATGACCTCCATTCATGTTGCCAAACCTAATGAAGATTTTTCCTTTTTTTTTTTTGGCCACACCAAACGGTTATGTGGGATCTTTAGTTCCCCGACCAAGGATGGAACTTGTTGCCTCTGCAGTGGAAGCTCAGCCTCTTAACCAGTGGACCACCAGGGAAGTCCCAATATTTTTCAGCTTTTATCTTCCTGGACACTATTTATCATATCCTCCCATATGCTACATGATACAACTCTCCCTTGATTCTTCTACCAATAAAAGTCATGATCATAATAATATCTTCTGTTCATTAGTTACCCTGTGCTGTTTAAGCATTTCTTACATGTGGAGTATGCCTCACCCATCACCCTCTAGGTAGATATTAGTTGTTTTTTTTTTTTTAAAGTCACACCATCCATGCTGATACCCTGACAACCCCTACGTGACTCCAGAATCAGCCAGGCCTCAGCTTGCCTGCCTGGAGATCCCAGTCACACAGCTTCGTGTCTCCAGGGCAGCTCGCAGGGTCCTGACTCCAACCCTAGATATTAGTATTATCATCATCTCCTCTTTACAGAAAACTGAGGCATGAAGAATTTAAGTGCCAGACTTCCCTGGTGGTCCAGTGGTTAAGAACCCATCTGCCAATGCAGGAGACATGGGTTTGATCCCTGGTCCAGGAAGATTCCATATGCCTGTAAGCTGCCAACTACTGAGCCTGTGCTCTGAAGCCCGTGCTCTGCAACAAGAGAAGCCACCGCGACTAGAGAGTAGACCCCACTCACTGCAACTAGAGAAAGCCTGAGCTCAGCAGAGCCAGCACTGCCAAAAATACTTACAAAAAAGAATGTGTGCCGAGTTGTCGTGTGAGCCCTGACAGTTGTAACTTGCATTTTTTTGTAACTCAAGTGCCTGATTTAAGCTTTGATTTCAGAGGCATCCACTTCAATAAGACATTACCTCAAGGACGGCTATCTCGAATAAACACATTGCCAGCCACAGAAAGATAAGGAACGAGCCTTCCCCACCCCCTCACCCCTCCACCACAGGCTTCTTTGTTTTAAAGATCTTGGTGAATTTCTATAATTGACCATTTGAGCCACTTGTTTTCTCTCTCACGTTTTAAATTCACCAATAAAGAGCAAGCCTGCAAAACTACAGGCCACCCAACCTCACCCACCCTTGATCCCAGGGAAATCAGAACCCCTGGCCCAGGTCCTCTCTCTCTTTCTCTATCCTTGACCCTCGACCTTGCTGTGTGGCCCCAGGTATGCCTTCTCCTTTCCAGGACCTGTGAGTAATAAACTCCTTTTCCCCTTCAAGTTCCCTGATGGTTATTACTGAGGGTATCTTGCAATCATAAGAACCACAACACTGGTTATGGATAGATAGGCTGAGACCTGAACAAAACACATCCCGTGCAACATCCCTGAATTAATAGGTAGCAGGATGGGGCCAAACCCAGCTCTGTCAGAGCCCAAAGCCTAGGTTCCTAAGCACACCCCGTTTTTCCAGCCTGTGCTCTGTCTCCCCCTCCAGTTCCTTTTGCTCCAGCGTCTTTCAAGTGGTAGCCTTCCCATTTCCATTTCCCGTGGATATATACTTAGGAGTGCTCTTGCTGGCTTTTATGACAAGCTTGTGTTTAACTTCTGAAGAGACTCCCACACTCTTTTCCGAAGTGTCATGAGGGTTCTGATTTCTCCACATCCTCACCCATACTTGTTGTTTTCTATTTTTTGGTTATAGCCATTCTAGTGGGTGTGAAGTGATAACTCGTTGTGGCTTTGATTTGCATTTCTTGAATGGCTAATGATGTTGAGCATCTTTTGATGTTTTTATGAATCATGCATGTATATCCTTTGGTGAAATGTGTATTCAGAACTTTTGCTCACTTGTTTAATTGGGTTGTTGTCTTATTTTGGAAAAGCAAGCTTTCTTAAAATACTCTGGTTACAAGTCCTTTATAAGACATATGATTTGCAAATGTTTTCTCCCTGTCTGTGACATGTCTTCTCAATTCCTTAATATTGTGAATCTTTTTAATATTAATGAAGTCCAGTTTATGGTTCTTTTTCTTAAAAAATAGTGGCTTTCCCCAGGCTCTAGCCTTAGTCCCTGCTCTTCTCAGTTTACCTCCGCATCCTGGTAAAGCAGGGCTTTCTGATGCTCTATTTTAGTGCAGCTGCACTGACCTATCTATCCCTTCGTGGCCTTGTCAGAATGGAGTGGGACTCACTCTACTCCTGTTCCCCAGCCCATTTCCCAGAGGCGTCTCATTTCTACTTATTCGAGTTTGTGTTATTCGATATAAGCATGTATCATACTTATAATTAAGAAAAACAGTAAGCATACTAAAAATATAAAAGAAGCAGATTAGCCTCTAAGGGGTTCTATCAGTTCAGCCCTCCCAAACCATCATTATCCAGACATTTTCCAATGTTTGGCGTGTCAAACGTATGTTACTGAGAACCATAAGATATTTAATTGAGAAGATGCTGAGCAATCTGCAGCTGAGATTAATCACTCATATTGTGACCCAAATATCCCCTTTTTATTCTCCCCCAAACAAGATTAGCACAATAAGCAAGCCTATAAAAAGCAGAGGTGTCCTTCATCTAGAATTGCAAATGGAAAACAGAATTCAGTTCAAATCTTAAGGAGCTAAATATATCTATTCATTATAAGGAAATGAGTTCGGCTGTTGTTATTTTAAGGGAAAGACAGAAAAATTTGGGATACAAATTTGCTAAGAAGCAAGGGGATTCTCAAAGGATGAGCAGACACTTTGCTCAAAATGATGAATGACCTTTTCTGTGAAGAGCATGTGGGATTACATGTGATTTTTAGTTAAATGCAGATGGTGTCTGACCCCTTCCCACCTCAACCCAGCCCTCATCCTGTCCTCATCTGAGCCTCGTTCCAGACCTCCCTGGCACACCATTTTCAACCACCCACAGTCTCTCCTCCCACCTCTTTGCTTATTCCAGCTCAGTCTCTTTCAAGGATGTCTTTTCCTCCATCTGCTGACTTAACATCCCCAGGCTTTTGTTTTTAGCCCAGTGTTCACCTCGCTCAACTCCACTCCCTGGATGATCTTACATATTTCTCCGGCTGGAACACAGTCCCTCTACCTTGATAACCCAAGTCTTTTGCCAGCACAGACCCTTTCCTCACCTCGAAACCCTGCACATTCAGCTGCCAACCAATTAAGGGCACCTCCTCTCCCAACAGGCCACGGGCATCTCAAGCTCAGTGTCCAAAACAGAGCTGGTTCTTTTTAAACCTGGTTCTATTTGAGTTCCTCTTTCTGAATGCCAACACCATCTGTCCACTCTCCAAAGCCAGAAATCTCAGCCTTATTCTAGGTTCTTCTTTTGCCTTCCCGACCTCACACCAAGCCTCTCTACCAAGTCCTCTTGAGTTTACCTACCCAACAGTTACCCCAACTGTCTCTTCTTCCCTGTTTCACCGCCGGCCTCCATCAAATTGGTCCAACAGTCTCCTAGTTGGTCTTCCTGCTCTCCAGCCCATGTCCATACTATCCCAAAGCCCCTTCTTCAAAGGCCAGTCCAACCACATCATTCTACTTTATAGAGCTTTTCAGTGGCCCCATATCCACATATTCTATTAACCCCTCCATGATCCGGCCCCTTCTTACCTCTTCAGGCTCATCTCCCCTTACTTTTCCCCCAGTTGATGCCAAGCACCAGCCCAGGGACAGAGTGGCTATCACGGGGACCTAAGCTTATATGATTTGAAGGGCCCTCCAAGAAAGAGCAAACAACACAATGACTAGAAATTAGTTCCAGGGCTTTGGAGGGTCGTGGGCAAGTGGCGGTCCTGAAACAACCTTCACTAGCTTCACCCCTGGTCTAGCCAAACAGAACAAGTGCAGTCCCCTAGAGTATGCCATGGTCTTCCACAGCCCTTGCCTTCATACAAGCTGTTGTCCCTCCCTGGAATGTCCTTTCCAAACTTCCCTTGTCTGTCCAGCAAAATCATTCACCCGTCAAAGGCCAGGTCAGGCACACCTCCTCTGTGCAGGCCTCCCTGAACACCCCTCTCCCCACCCCCTTCCCCACCCCACACCCTGCCCTGAGTGGAGCTGACTGTTCTCTCCTTCCCGTTCTCATTTAACATTGTACCCTGTCCTTTACAGAGGAGGTCATGCTCAAAGGAACTTGTTGATTTAAGACCAAGCTTCCCTGTGACTGCCTCGAGGTCAGAGACAAGGTCATTCTTCTTTAGATTGTTAGAGCATGGCAGTACCTGGCACAAGGTAGGAACTCAATAAATGTTTGCTGAATGAAGGAGAAAGACATTCTCCTTTCAGCAGAGCATGTGGAGTAGAGCACTGAAATAGACAGGAACCCCAGCGGAAGGCGGCGCTAGTGAGCTCTCTGCTGACAGCCTGCGTCATTTGACAGGAGGTTTGGCAAGAACCTAGTGGTGAACTCCTCCCCGTGGGCTTCCCACCCGCCTCTCCACTCCACTGCCTCCCTTACCTGTCCTCCTTGTTGATCTGGTCCCCGAAGCCCACCGTGCTAACAATTGTCAGCTTTAGCCCCACGTTGCTCTCTTGAAGGTCATAGGTATTGGACCGGAGCTGGACACCTGGCTGTGTGTGGGTGGCTGGCTCCCCCTCGAACTTGGTGTTGAACAGGGTGTCCATGAGGGTGGACTTGCCCAAACCTGTCTCTCCTGAAAAATGAAAGAATGAATGGTGATGCATTCACGCATATTTCGGTTGTGTATTCACTGACATGGAAGACTACACACAGTAAGACACTAAGTGAAGAGCACCTAGAACTAGATGGACTAGGTGATCTCAGTTAAGTGAATAGGAGTCTAAGGAACTGCAGCAACGTATTAGCGGTAGTCATCTCAGGATAGTGAAATGGGGGTAATTTTCCTTTTAGTCTTCATGTTTTTGTACTATTTGAAAATTGAGCATGCATTGTTTTTACACTCAGAAAAAGAAACCGTGTTAAAAGGCGGTGATAGAGAGGCAGAATCATGCCTAGGAAAAGACTGGAAGGGCATACAGTGTACTCTTACCAAATAGTCATGTCTGGGTGGTGGGGTTGTGTGTGGTTTTCACTTCCTTCTTTATGCTTTTCTCTATTGTCCCAGTTTTCTACAAGGAACTTGTATAGCTTTGATAAGAAAAATTTAAGGGCTATCTTCAAGTTTAAAAGAAGGGACAGAAGTCCCTCCTCAAATAAATATTTTCTCCTCTCAGCACCACCCCGCCATTCCCTGCCAGACCCAGACAGCAGGGGATGGACATCCCAGTGGGGAGACCATTTTTAGCTAATGGGGAGGGAATTCAGCAGGCCACAAATTATCCTTCCCTTCAGATTTCAAACAAGCCAGTCATTTGTTTGTTTAACTAACAGGCTTCAGGATACTAATAAATTCAACCACTGGAATTTCAAAGTCTTGGCTTTCACACTAGGGAGTGGGGGCAGGGCTGTGGGGACTGGTGAAGGTTCTTGGAGGTTATTCCTGAGAGCCAAGAGCCGCAACGGATGTTAAGCCACTGCCAGGAGCCAAGGACTGCGCTTTGGAGACCTGGGCTGCCCCGCTACCATCACCCCTCTGCTCCCCTTCCCTGCTCCCATCCCTTGAGATGTAAGAATTGACAGGTCTTCCGGATGGGGAGCAGTGGGGTGGCGGGTGGGAATGGGTTTGCCCTGGGCAAATCCTGGCCTGACACATCCCTCTTTGTGACCCACAGCACTGTCTCCAGGGCAGTCCAGGGCTGGAGTTATAGCTGCTCAACCCATAACCCATAAATGGTCCATCTCTCCTCCACCCTCTGGGTGTGTCTAGCTTTGCATCTTGCAAACCTCTTTCATCCCGAATAATGAGCTATGAATACAGGAGGTGCTTTTAAAAATATTTGTCTCTCACAGACAGGGAATAGACTTATGGACATGGTGGGGGTGGGGGTGGGTAGTGGCAGAAAGGAGAGGGTAGGCTGAATGCAGAGTAGCATGGAAACATATATACCAATATATGTAAAATAGGTGGCCAGTGGGAATTCGCTGTATAACTCAGGGAACTCAAACCAGGGCTCTGTGATAACCTAGAGGGGTGGGATGGGGTGGGAGGTGGGAGAGAGGCTCAAGAGGGAGGGGACATATGTATACCTATGGCCAATCCATACTGATGTAGGGCAGAAACTAACACAACATTGTAATTATCCTTCAATTAAAAACTAATAAATTAAGAAAAAAAATCTGTCTCTGCTGAGCGCTCTCTTTGTGGAGAGATTGGTGAGACAGAGAGGGAAAACAAGGAGAACATTCAACTCAGCCTGGCTACCCGGCCCCCCAGCCCGATTTCATAGCCAGGTCTGACTAATGCGGTTGAGTGCCGGGGTGCAGGGAAATGTTCCTCACACAGATCACATTTCCAGCCAGGATCTGCTATACCTATTAGCAGCAAACACTCTCTCAAAAGAGGCCCTTTCTTTCCGTCCCTAAGAGCACCAGAAGTATTTGCGTCCCCAGAAAAATTTGGCGAGGTGAGGGGCCTCTGCCATGGGAGGTGGAAGACTTAGCAGAGCAATGGCACACAACATCCGCCTCCCCGCCCTAAGTGGGGCGCAGCTCCACTGTAAAGCGGCCAGCACCTCTGAGCTGGGAAACCAGGGTGGCTCCTCCCCCTAACTCACCTTCCCTCGGGCACTGAGGCTCAAGCTACATTTTAGCCCCTCTTTGTTCATGCGTAATAAATCGTCCCTCTACATCCCCACTTTCAGACCCTTTCTCCTGTTCCGTGAGCTCTCTGCTGAATGGCCTGAGACGTGGTAGGCCCTGTCTCCCCAGCACCCAGAGCTGGCCCCTGACTCCCTGATCCTAAGACTTCTCTGAGAGCAGGGCATGGGCAGCTTCTAGGACTCCCTGGAGTGCCCAGCAGAGGCTCACACAGAGCCCTCAGGAGCAGTAAGCAGAGTGAGGGGCCCACCCTATTTGTGCAGCTGGAGAAAGGGAGGCTGGGCGGGCTGGGCAGGGCAGGGCAACAGGGAAAATGACCATCCGGATCCCTGCCAGCGCAAAAGGGCTGTGGAAATTAGACACTCAATGATGAGTGTCTGGAAGAAAAGACCCAGCGGGTGTCTAGGGAATTGTGATGAATTGCAACACGAGAAGAGGGCAGAAAATCAAGAACTGGTCCCATTGCTCTCAGTGCTCCCACCCAGGTTGCCATCAATGTGGAAACTGGTGGGGGCGAGGAACTCTCTCCCTCTCCATGGCTGGCACAGACCCAGCCTAAGCCTGGGATGCTGTCCTGGGCTGAGCATTGAGGATGGGAGGGGAGCCTAACTCACATCAGGTCAGCAGATTCCACGCCCCTGCAGAAAGGTGGGGACTTGGCCGTTACATTCCAGCAGGAAACCTGAGGAGTCCCCAGGGATCAATTTCTCTCTCCTCCTCCCTCCTCAAGAGTGGACAGCAGGCTTTCTTAACCCTTTTTAAGTCATCTCCACCAGTAGAGAGGATTTCCTCTCAATTGGCTTAATGTAGATAGGAACCTGGAAACACTAGATTTTTTTTTCAAGATTTCATTTTAAAACATGGAATATGAAATCTGCTTTTTCAAACTATATTCCTTGGGATAGTCTGGTGTTGACCTCTCTACCCTGAGTTCAACACCACTGTGACAACGAAAAGCTTAACGCTTTTCCTCATCTGCAATTAATGTTTGCATCCTCTGGTACCTTGTGCAATTCAGTTGTTGCAAGTGATTAAATGCAGAGTCCCAGGCGGGTTATCACTAAATGACTGTGTCACCTAAACTGAGCCCTTCCCCCTTTTCTGGATTCCAGTCTCTTTTTCCATAAAACAAGCAGGTTCAAGTAGTAATAATAAAAGTTATTGCTTCGGGAGCACCTACTTATGTGGACACCACTGAAAATAAATACCTTACATATATTTTCCTCTGTATTCCCCCAAATAAGCCTGTGCATTCAGTTTCAGTCCAGTAGCTCAGTCGTGGCCGACTCTTTGTGACCCCATGGACTGCAGCACACCAGGCTTCTCTGTCCATCACCCACTTCCGGAGCTTGCTCAAACTCATGTCCATTGAGTTGGTGATGCCATCCAACCACCTCATCCTCTGTCATCCCCTTCTCCTGCCTTCAATCCTTCCCAGCATCAGGGTCTTTTCCAATGAGTTGGTTCTTTGCATCAGGTAGCCAAAGTATTGGAGCTTCAGCTTCAGCATCAGTCCTTCCAATGAATATTCAGGACTGATTTCCTTTAGGATTGACTGGTTGGATCTCCTTGCCGTCCATGGGACTCTCAAGAGTTTTCTCCAACACTACAGTTCAAAAGCATCAATTCTTCGGTGCTCAGCTTTCTTTATGGCCCAACTCTCACATCCATACATGACGACTGGAAAAACCATAGCTTTGGCTAGATAGACCTTTATTGGCAAAGTAATGTCTCTCTGCTTTTTAATAACTTTGTCTAGGTTGGTCATAGCTTTTCTTCAAAGGAGCAAGCGTCTTTTAATTTCATGGCTGCAATCACCATCTGTAGTGGTTTTGGAGCCCCAAAAATAAAGTCTGTCACTGTTTACATCGTTTCCCCATCTATTTGCCATGAAGTGATGGGACCGGATGTTATGATCTTAGTTTTCTGAGTGTTGAGTTTAGAGCCAGCTTTTTCACTCTCTCTTTGTTCACTTTCATCAAGAGGCTCTTTAGTTCTTCTTTGCTTTCTGCCATAAGGGTGGTGTCATCTGCATATCTGAGGCTGTTGATATTTCTCCTGGCAATCTTGATTCCAGCTTGTGCTTCATCCAGCCTGGCATTTCACATGATGTACTCTGCATATGTTAAATAAGCAGGGTGACAATATACAGCCTTGATGAACTCCTTTCCCAATTTTGAACCAACCATTGATCCGTGTCTGGTTTTAACTGTTGCTTCTTGACTTTCATACAGATTTCTCAGGAAGCAGGTCAGGTGGTCTGGTATTCCCATCTCTTTAAGAATTTTCACAGTTTGTTGTGATCCACACAGTCAATGGCTTTGGCATAGTCAATGAAGCAGAAGTAGGTGCTTTTCTGGAACTCTTGCTGCTTTTCCTATGATCCAGCAGATGTTGGCAATTTGATCTTTGGTTCCTCTGCCTTTTCTAAATGCAGCTTGAGCATCTGTCAGTTCTCAGTTCATGTACTGTTGAAGCCTGGCTTGGAGAATTTTGAGCATTACTTTGCTAGCGTGTGAGTTGAGTGCAATTGTGCGGTAGTTTGAGCATTCTTTGGCAGTGCCTTTCTTAGGGATTGAAATGAAAACTGATCTTTTCCAGTCCGGTGGACACTGCTGAGTTTTCCAAATTTGCTGGCATATTGAGCGCAGCACTTTCACAGCATCATTTTCTAGGATGTGAAATAGCTCAACTGGAATTCCATCACCTTCACTAGCTTTATTCATAGTGATGCTTCTTAAGGCCCATACTATTTGTCCTTAATTTACCCATGAGTTAACCAAATCACTTCCTATCTGCGTGCATCTGCCCCTGCTCTTCAGTCTCTCTGCACCTCACTTTCCTCATCTATAAAATGTGGAGGAAGAAACTGACCCAGGGTCACAAAAGTAGGATGTGACAATGCCCGCATTTGACTGCAGGCAGTCTGACACTGGAACCCATATATGCTCCAGTGTCCAATAGGTGCGATATGCTGGTTCACTCAGTCAGTCAACAAATCTTTAGAGCCTCTAATAGGAGCCAGGCACAGATTTAGTAGCTGGGGATAGAGCAATGAACAGGACAGCCACAATCTCTGTTGGCATGGAACTCAGTCGCATGGAGCTTGTCTCTTCTGGCTCCGAATGTTGGAAAAAGCCAAGAGAGATGTTTTTGAGTTCAACCAGGAGGTGTCCAAAAGGAAACTCTCCAGGAACTCCTGTTGGCCAAGGGAGCCTATGGATGGGGACAGGGTCCTGCCTGGCTCTGTGACCTTGTCTCTATGCCTTCCTCATCTTGCAGAGACCTGGCAAACAGTGGTGTGCTGGAGCCTGCTTGCCCGGTTTCCTGCAGCTCTTCCCAAGCCTGCATGCAGTGACGTCAAGTTGGCAGTTTAAAACCAGCTATGGTGAGACTTAGCAGCAGCAGCAGCATGGTGAGAATAATGACAGCTGGGAAACCAGCAGATGCTATAAAAGATGGCAATGTTTCTCCTGAGAGTGGACTGCTCGATGCTGACCAGCACACTATCACTGGCAGCCTTTCTTAGACAAGTGGACAGCTGCCTCTCCCAGAGACGGTGGGCTGAAACCATCAGCCCCTGACCTTGAGAGAATGCTAGTTGCCCTTCCCCTCCTTCTGCAGAACCTCAATCCTGCTTCTCTTGTATGTTTTCTTCCCCCCAAGTTCAACAGAGCCCAGTTGAGCCTGGAATCCTGAGCAGCTTCAAAGTAAATATTATCATTATGATCCTTTGTGCTCTTCACAGGCATTCTCTGTTGCTGGCACATTCAGAGGGTTGAATCTCTTTGGGGTTCCTTCCCAGTCGAATGTTTGCACTGCTGACTCAAGTGGTTCCTCCAAGGCTTCCTGTACTATATCTAGAATCCTGGGATCCTAGTGATTTCTAAAGCTAAGGGACTAGTAGATTTTTTAGAGGGGGAGGGGAATCTCACCCCATTCAGTAATTATTGTATTTATTGTCAACTGTTGGAAAGGAGACATAATATGCTCACACCATGTGCCTGGCCCTCTAAAAATAATCGTAGATGTTATTATCAGGGCCCTTGCATAAAGACTATGCTCTTGATTCATAAAAATTCTCCCTCTCAATTCCATACTGGAGTGGGTAGCCATTCCCTTCTCCAGGGGAGCTTCCTGACCCAGGGATTGAACCCAGGTCTCCTGCAGGCAGATTCTTTACTGTCTGAGCCACCCACCAGGGAAGCCTGTTTTCATCACACACATGTGCACATATGCGTGTAGGGTACTCACTCTGCTGCTGGCAGAGTAACTAGTAACTCCCCTTTTAGCCCTGCGGGTGCACCCCTTGCATGCACCTGCCCAGATTGGGTTAATTTCAGATCAGAGCCTAGCACCAGATAAACACTGCTGTGATTAAAAAAAAAAAGCTGGAGAAGGAAATGGCAACCCACTCCAGTATTCTTGCCTGGAGAATCCCAGGGACGGAGGAGCCTGGTTGGCTGCCATCTATGGGGTAGCACAGAGTTGGACACGGCTGAAGCAACTTAGCAGCAGTGATAAAAATATCCTAGGTCTCTGTTAATAACCGAGGCTGGGGTTAGCATAATTTTACATTTACTTAATATTTATTTAAAATGCCTGATCAGAAAAGAAAAGAAAATCCTTTGGGGAAACATACCCTATGCAAACAAAATGGTTTTCTAGCCATCATTAAGGGAGTAAAACTGACCGTTATGCACAGGCAGTAGGCATGAAAGTATGGTCACTGAAGGTTCTGTGAGAGAAACAATCACCTTCAGCGGCCAAGCCATGGACCCTTCACCAAGTCAGCAACAGCACCCCGCCCCATGGCCAGGCTGAGATGGCAGCCGAAGAGCCACTGTAAGCCACTCGTGACTTAGGGCCAAAATGTGGGTTCTCAGAGCAAGGACAGGCTTGGGAGCCCAGCCAGAGACGGGGATGTATGAGTTGCAGGCTTTTGTGGATCAGGGATGGGGAATGAAATTAACCCAATCTGGGCAGGTGCATGCAAGGGGTGCACCTGCAGGGCTAAAAGGGGAGTTACAAGGGCAGCCATTTCCTGAAACTTCATCAGTAGGGACAGGAAGAGAAGGGGTGACTCCTTGGGTGTAAGGGTCTCCTTTCTCCCCTTCTCCTCTTGGAGGGTCTGTCCCCGGCAGTTGAGCAATTCTATCCCCGCAGGTGCACAGTGAAGCAGTTACAGTTGTAACTGCCTGGGTGAGTGGGGGTTTACTATTTCTCCCACCCACTTTGCCTGGAGCTTGGCTGCTTCTTTCTCTGGGCCCTAGGAGAGCCTGTGTTCTGAATGGCCAATTACCCCACACTTAGGCTCTCCCAAAGCTGTACCAGCCACCCAACTGCAATTGGTTTGAGAGGTTGACATGGGTGGGCCTTCACTTTTCATCCCCTAGACTTCAGCACAGGTCATCCGGAGCTCTGGGAGGAATGCCAAGGGACTCCATCATGTTTGTGCAGAAGTTTTTCAGTAATCAAATATTATGTGAAATAAGTTGGCCATCAGCCAAAGATGGGAAAGATCTGGCAGTGCTAATATTGGATGTGATGGCATTTGATCTTGATGTTGATCACCACAGCTGCTGTTTGTTTTGTATCCCTCTCCTAATAGAACTTCATCATAACCATGGGTTGACTTTTGGCATTTGAAGAATTAACAGCTTAGATGTGGATTTTCAGGCCCCTGATAAGTAATCTGTGAAGCATGTATTTTCATCTCATAGACTTCAGAGCTGGACAGTGGGAGTGAGTCTTGTCGCTACTGAGTGAGCCTAGCTGACCACCTGTCCCCCAGATGTAGAAGTGGCCTTGTTTTTTCTGCTTGTCTTTGAGGGTGCAGTTATTCTCCTCCACAAAATGATCTGAGGAGTGCCAGGGATGGAGACAAAAAAATAAAAGAGTCCCATAAAAAGGAATGTCCTTAGTTAGAAAACATCATTTTAGACTACATTAGAGTAAAATATGCAATTCAGTTGTGGTTCAGACCCTCAACATGAATGAACTCCCTATAAGTTCTATACGAAAATAAGAAAAGGCAACTAGCAAGTGTTTGAGTGTTCTAATTGGCATGAAAACTGCCATTATTATGGTATTTATACAGTCATTAAGGTTTGAGGTACGTCACTGAAAATATGCAGGTATGCCTTACTGTACTGTATAGTGAAAATTATATGGTGTGATCATGTTTGTAAATCTGGGATTATTTAAGGTCTCAGCCAAGAGTTGGACAGGACTGAGCACAGCACAGCAGCAAGGTCTAAAGAGAGATTCTTAAAGAATTTCAGGGAACTGCTATTCCTCAGATGTGTTTGGTTGGAGCATGACAGTTTCCAAAACGCTTCTGGGTTCTCAAGAGGTGTTGCAGGAAGTGGTTACAGAAGCAGTGGGAGGAACAAAGGGTCAGGCAGACCTGGGTCCTTGTCATGGCTCCACCACTTATCCTGTGTGGACTCAGGTAAGTCCCTTATCCTCTGGAGTTTCTTGGTCTTCATCTGTTCCTTGAGGCTATGAATACCATTTGCTCTGTTCACTTCCCAGAGTCCTAGTAAGGACCCAAATTGCTAACATGGGAAAGTGTTTGAGAAGTATAGTGAGTGGTTCCTGCAGGGATAATTCGTTCATTCATTTCATGTACATCATTGAACTCTCTTTGTGCTGTGATTAGCACAGCAGAGGTGACTAAGACATGGTTCCCACACTTGAGACTAAAGATCCAGGCACACATACACTTAAAGGGAATAAAAGAACTTGTCACACAGCTGTGTGGTCCCTGTGCTTAGGCTCAAACTGTACCAAGCACAGCACGGCTGCAGAGGAAACAGACAGACCCAACCCACTGCCCACAGCTGGGAAGCAGGCATCTTTCCACAGCCGTTACCTCCCTCCCAGTTCTGCCCTGGCTCTTATTCTCTACAGTCAGAACAAACCTGACAAGAGCTGGTCAGCTCCCTCACAGAATTTCCAGTGGGTGTCACACAGCTCAGCTCCCCCCACCCCCAAGGGATGGCCCCACATTCTGGTCTGGGCAGAGAAAAAAGTGTAATTACAGCCAGCTGCTCACAAAACAAGCAGAGGGATAAAAGAAGAGGGGGAAAAATACTCTTGCAAATAGATCAGAACGACACACTACGGAACCTAATTACCTGCCAAGCCACATCCAGCCATTAAGGATCCATATTCTGTAATAGAATTTCCTGCTATGGAAATACTCACCCACGCACAGGATGTTGAAGCAGAAGCCCTGGCTGACTGACTTATTCACCAGCTGGTCAGGCAAGCTGTCAAACCCCACATGTCCAGCCAGGGGGACCGTTCGGCAACCTTCACCCTAATTTGGAAACAGAAGAAAATGAGGACGTGCTTACAAGCAACCTGGGTCACACTTTTCCCATCCCAGCGCCCTCTGTGCTAGGAAGGAACACACACTCGGGGAGTCAGGCTCATCTCCCCTTAGTAGTTCCTGATCCAAAGCAAAATGACCCATTAGCTTACAAATCATGGATTCTTGGGTTCCAGAATCCTTGAGGCTCCATAATGAAAGTCAATACAGTTCACACGCAGCCAACTACAGAGAGAGCTTGTACGGCGTGGGGGGGTGGGGTCAGAGGATGAGAACACTGGGGCCGGAGGGTCCCATTCTTGGGTTAACTCTGTTGGAGACGATATTATGTTACAGGTGATTGGGAGACTCAATATGCTAACACACATGTAACAAGCTTAGAACAAAGCCTGAAACACATATAAGTGTTCAGCAAACATGACAAAGAAACATCACAAAAGCAATTTCCGGGGCTTCCCTGGTGGTCCACCATTAAAGAACCCACCTTCCAATGTAGTCATTGCTCTGTGGACAGGGAACTAAGATTCCACATGCCAAGGGGCAACTAAGCACAAGGACCACAACTAGAGAAAGCCCACACTGGGCAACGAAGACCCAGGGCAGCCAAAAAAAGTTAATCAA
The DNA here is from genome assembly GCF_027580195.1 of Bos mutus. Lineage (NCBI taxonomy): Eukaryota > Metazoa > Chordata > Mammalia > Artiodactyla > Bovidae > Bos > Bos mutus. Next base: position 28,405,278 of record NC_091646.1, on the reverse strand, counting down.
AATTTAAAAAGCAATTACTCCTCTCTCTAGGGCACTTTTGGGGATCTAACCAAGGTGGCACAACATACAGCTTAAAAATCAGGCAGGTCTGAGTGGGAGTCCCACATTCTCCACCTCCTGCCCTCAGACAAATTTACTGAACTTCTCGAAATCTCCGCATGTGTAAAACCAGACAGTAGTAGTTACTACCTCGTAGGACTGGTGTGAGGACTGGATAGGATAATGCTCTTCAAGCCCTGAGCATGGGGCACAGAGTGTGATAAACACTCCAGCAACTGTAGCTGCAGCTCTTACTGCACTGTGACGTTCTCCTTCCCCTCAGACCCTCAAACAATAGGCAATGCCATGGAACACTTTGTGATAGTCCAGACACACAGCTGCCCTCAGCCTGCCCCAGGTTCCCTGGTCTCCATCGGGGTCAGGTAAGCCATTCCCAGCCCTGGAAAGCAGGGGGCCTTCGCTCTGCCTGCAGGTCCCAAGGGTTCTCAATGTTAGCAGTTCTACAAAACAGGGAGAACCTCACACTGAGGAAGGCTTCCAAGGAGCCAGGGGGCAGGACCGAAGGGGTCTGCTTGTACTCAAGAAGCCGGCTAAGTGCCGGCGGCCCCAAGGGAGGGGTGCAGAGAGGAAAGGGGAAGCGGGGGACAGCTGAGCTAGACAGGAGGGGTGGGCTACAAAGGGAGTCAGACTTTCTGTTTGGTGGAGTCCACCGAGATTTCTGTACCCAGAAAGGTGCCAAGAGCAATCCAAAATGGACACAGGAGGTGCCAGGAGTCCTGTCCCAGCATCACCAGCTGTGCTAGCAGGCACCTCTCAGGCTGGACGGGCCCTGCTTTTCGACTCAGACCATTAGGGTAAACTTTTGCACTGAGACAGACAGACTGCTTTGGCAGGGGAGCCCTTCAGCAGCTGGCATTGTCACCACTGGCTCCCAGACAGCCCTCCTCCCAGCATGGGATCTAACTCTCCTCGGTGTCACCAGGTCATTGAAGAGCTAGGACGAGTGCCCGTGCCTGCCATCTGGCAAGATGGTTACCCTCATACATCCCACCCCACACACTCCCAGCAGAGTATTCCCAACAGACAACCATATGCCATCACTTGGTCCTGGCTGGTAGATTCTGGACCCCAGAGGGGTACCTGAAGACAGCTGAGTTTCATGAGTGGCCCGCATCACTCAGGGCTTGTTCTACATCTGCCCCTCTTTGCCTTCCCTCACCCCTTTCTCCTTCTTTTTATCAAAACAATCAAAGAGAGATATAAGTTTCCCACCATTCACTCTTGGTCCTCAAGGCTGCAGGAGAGACAGAAACCTAAGAGCCCATCTGCTTTCTTGATGGAGCCCCCTACTTAGCAGATCAGAAATTGGGACGGACTCAGAGTCAAGGTTTCCTGAGCCTATTTTATCGCCCCTGGTTGCCTCTTCCTGTCTCCAAATTCGGCACCATGAAACTTCCAACTGCTCCAAGGCCTCTGGTCCAAGTGCCAAAAGGTGAGGAAAGGAAATTTTCAAACTGAAGATAGTGAAGGGCAGTGGGGAGGACTCTATATCTTATTCTTGAAGATTTAGTTCATTGCCAAAACCTCACCAAACACCCCTCAAATGGCCATAGTTATCTCCCACCTAGCCCAGTGCTATGAGTGCCCTAAATAGTTGAAGAAAACATGGCCTTTATTCCCCAGGCAATGGGGTTTCAAAGGGGCATTTTGAGTGTTTTGAGCAGGAAGGACCATGACACAAGTGGTGTTTTCAAAACATCATTCGAGCTGCAGGGCACTTGATCAGTGGGAGGAGAGAGAGGGCAGGGGCAGGAAGACATATTAGGGGGTGACTCCAATAACGCTGAACTGGCAGAGTGACAAGCAGGCGCTGTGACAATAAATGCTGGCTGAAATGAACTGATCTGACTTGGGACTCAAGAGAGAGGAACAAATTTGAGAGCCATCCTAAAGGAAGAATGAGACTCAATGAGTGTTGGGGCAGAGAGTAAAGGAACAATCAAAGCTGTCAGGCTGCAAGGTCCTAGGCTTGGGAGCTTGGATTGATGGCACCAAGGGCAGAAAGAGGGAAGCCAGGAAAGGGTGTGTTAGTGGAAAAGTCGAAGATTCTCATTTTAAACAGCTATTATTTTTAAATTACATTTATCAGATTTTTATAAGAGTAATCAATGTTCACTGTAGAAATTTTAAAACATATGGAAAATTATAAAGAAGAAAATAAAAATCACTCATAATATCACTCTTCAGAGATAATCACCACTAATATTTATGTGTGTTTCCCTATAGTCTATATACTTCTTTCTCTATCTCCTTTTTATTTTTTATTTTTTTATAAAATGGGATAAATCTGTATATACATTCCTTTTCATCACCTGGCTTGAAAACCTGACACTTAATATAGTATGGATGTTCTCTTGAGTAATTAAGTATATTCTAAAACAATACTTTTTTGGCCATGTAACATTCCATTGTAGGAATTTACCACATTTTCTCAACCCATCTCCCACTGCTAGACCTTTAGCCTGTTTCCAAGTCTGCAACCATTTTAAGTAACAATTCATGTTCTTACACGTTTGCATAGTCTCTGATTATTTCCTTAAGCTAAATTCCTAGAATTAAACCCTGCTGGGTCCAAGGGCACACACATTGGAAAGACTTCGGTACACATTGAGAAATCATTCAACAGAGAATATTACAAATGTCTATTTTCAACACCAGTGTGTGAGCATGTCTGTTTACACATACTTAGACTAGCACTGAGCTTCTGAAACTTTTTAACCATCATGAATTTTGTCACTGGAAAATGGCATCATGTCACTTAATTTGCATTTTATTAGTGAGAGTGAATATTTTTTTATTGTTCAACTGTGTACGCAATTGTGTCTATGTATATGTGAGTTGCCTATCCGTGTCTTTGCCCATTTTGTTAAAATGGGTGCTTGTCTTTCTCTTCTGGATTTGTAAAAGCATTTTCTATATTAAAGAAAATGAGATAGTTTTGATTTTATGGTGACATATCCATCTCGAAGAAGTCCAGTATGTACTTAACAATATGGAATTGCATGCTCAGGGAGAATTCAGGACTGAGACAAATTTAGGAGTAAGAAGTATGAAACTGGATGTGTTCTTCAAGAGACAGTACAGGGAGAAAAGAACTAAACATTGAATATAAGAAATGCCCACAAGTAAGGAATGGGAAGATGAAGAGAATTCTCCCAAGAGGGAGGGAAATGATCAGGAAAGTAAGAGATGACCCAATTAGTTTTCTATCACCATAGGCCAAGGTTTAAGTCAGGAATTATTACAAAGAAATAACCATTGGTCTGGATTTGGTGAAGGCCACTGGTAACTTTTAGAATCCTTTTTTTTCCCTGTCTTTTTATCTGGTGTCCAGAACTAGGAACTAGGGAACGTGGGATCTAAATAATGTGTCTTTCTTGCTAACCAAGATTTAAGCAGTAAATTGCATGTCTCAGTCCTTGTAGCTGATAAAGCTTCAAAAATGAATTTGTAAATGCAGTTCCTGCTTTAGGAAATCCTGTCTGGCGAGCACCATTCACTCCTGCTTTGATGAATCTTAGAAGATGTCAAGGTCACCGTTATGAATATCAGTCCCCATTGTTCAGAGGTAAATACATAGAGGTGAAAAGGACAGGATTTGGGCTGAGTGGACACTGACCCTATGACAGCCCCCGGAAGTTTCTCCACCCCCCCTTCCTCTCTAAACCTCTGGTAGTTTATCTCTCCTATTTCTCCTTAAGGTGGCCTGATTAACTGAGGGCCTGATTACTTTGATTGCAGTTCATTGAATGTCCCTGGATTACAAAGTGCACAACAGGAGATGGAACTGGCAACCTGGCCCAGCACATCTGTCACTAAACTCTTACCATCTTGAGTATCAGGCGGTGCCACGTCTGAGGCTTTAAACTGAGATGCTAGAAAGGACAGAGACACCAAAATGTTCAATGGCTCATTTCCCATGACCCTGCAACCTTCCCTGAGAATCTACTCTACAGAAACTCACATACCTATACAAAGATCCATGTACATACAAGACAAGGAACTTCATTACAGTATTATTTATAATGCTGAAAACCAGGGGAAAAAAACCTAAATAGCCGACAATGGGAAAATAGTTAACTAAATTATGATAAGTGCACATTCTGGAATATTCTGCAGCCATTAAGAAGCATGCAGTAGGTCTAGAAATAGAATTACAGATCTAGAAAATAAACTTTTGGTTACCAGGGAATAAGGAGGGGCAGAGATAAATGGGGAGATTGGGATTGACATACACACTACTACATATATTAATAAAATAGGTAACTAACGAGGACCTACTGTATAGCACAGGGAACGCCACTCGATACTCTGCCATGACCTATATGAGAAATAAATCTAGAAGAGTAGATATATGTCTAACGGAGTCACTTTGCTGTACACCTGAAATTAATACAACGTTGTAAATTAATTATGGTGGTGGTAGTTTAGTCACTAAGTCTTGTCCAACTCTTGATACCCCCTGGACCGGAGCCTGCCAGACTCCCCTGTCTGTGGAATTCTCTAGGCAAGAATACCAGAGCGGGTTGCCATTTCCTTCTCCAGGGAATCCTCCCTATCCAGGGATTGAACCCACATCTCCTGCATTGGCAGGCATCGCAGGTGGATTCTTTACTGCTGAGCCACGAGGGGGGCCCAAAGGTCAAGAAATCAACCGTACTCCAGTACATAAAAAAGAATGCAGTTGGTCTATAGGTACTGATGGGAATATCTGAGACATATTATAGTGGAAAAATAGAAGCTGTGGAACAGTAAGCACAGTATTCATGTGTCGATACATGCAAAAATCCTTACATGTGTGTATTGACACATACATGTATGTGAGTGCAGAGAAAGGCAACCAAAAAGACACCTCTTAAAAACCCAGAACTCAAGCTACCTCAGGAAAGGGGACCGGAACTAGGGGCTTACTCAGGGGCGGTAGTCAGTGTGCTTCTGCGTTGCTTGATTCTTTTACAGCATGAATGTATTCACACATTACCTGTGTAATTTAAAAACATCTTTAATACATGAAAAGAGAGATCTCACTCAGCTTTGCAGCAGGGGTAATTAGGATGCAGAATCTGAGAGGAGCTGAAAGGAAGGCAAAAATGAAAGTGTGCTCCTGAGAATTGCGGGAGCCCCACTCCCCTCCCCAATTGCATTTCCTGTTTTCGCCTCATCTGCAGGCACCTGCGGTTTTGAAATACGTTATACCACATTTCATATCACAGGCAGAAACACCGCTCTCTTTCTCTTCCGCCTCCTCCCCTGAGAACACGCCAATTTCGTGTTTGAATTGAATATCCGAAGGATCACGTTATGAAGGACGAGTGAAGGCGGTTCCAGCTGTGCATCAGTTTCCCCTTGCTGTGATTCTGAAAATAAAGAGTCCCAAAGCACCCAAATGGACCACTCCTGTCCCCTCCTTCAACCTTTGTGGCATAGGAAAAGGAGGGTCCATCTGTCTCCATTTCAAACTGGGGTGGGAAAAAAACCTGGGGTGGCCAAGTTAGTACCTGTCATTCTGAAGGATAAGACCAAAGCAAAAAGTTTGGAACTCATGGCTGATAACCGGGCTTGCCCTTGACTTTCTTCCTCTGGCCTTGGCATGGAGATGCTAGGAAAGGACAGAAACACGGAAATCGGATTCTCTCTGGCAGCCTCATGTATCACTTCGTGGTGGGCCTGATTTCTCACACCTTCCCTTTCTCTACATCCATCCCCAGCTCTGAATATTGACCTCTGAGAGACCCTGAAAATCTTCAGGATGTTCAAACTCAATGAATAGTTCAGTGATGCATGATGGACTATTAAGCGGATGGTAAAAAAACATATTCATAGTCAAGGCTATGGTTTTTCTAGTGGTCATGTATGGATATGAGAGTTGGACTGTGAAGAAAGCTGAGCACCGAAGAATTGATGCTTTTGAACTGTGGTGTTAGAGAACACTCTTGAGAGTCCCTTGGACTGCAAGGAGATCCAACCAGTCCATTCTGAAGGAGATCAGTCCTGGGTGTTCTTTGGAAGGAATGATGCTAAAGCTGAGAAACTCCAGTACTTTGGCCACCTCATGGGAAGAGTTGACTCATTGGAAAAGACTCTGATGCTGGGTGGGATTGGGGGCAGGAGGAGAAGGGGACGACAGAGGATGAGATGGCTGAATGGTATCACCGACTCGATGAACGTGAGTTTGAGTGAACTCTGGGAGTTGGTGATGGACAGGGAGGCCTGGCGTGCTGCAATTCATGGGGTCACAAAGAGTCGGACACGACTGAGCAACTGAACTGAACTGAAAAAACATATTCTAAGAATATTTAATAGCATAGGAACATGATCACCAAATACTGTTAGGTGAAAAAAACAAAACCTTGTATATACAGGATCATCCCAATCATGGGGAAAATAAGTATATATGCATTTTTAAAAGCTTGGAAGAATATATACCAAAATTGTGACAATGGTCGCTTTGGGGTTGGAGGGGCTGTAAGAGTTGGTGCTTTCCTCTGTTTTCCAAACTTTCTACAGTAGGCATATTTTAATTTTATACTCAGAATTAAAATGTTATTTTTTAAAAGCACCTATGATGATATTTTCCTAGGCAGGAAAGTAGCCTCAGATAGTTTAACAAAATCTTTAGTTACAATGAAAAAGTTGCTTTCTGTACAAGTAATCAGACAATTCAGTTGGTGCTTTCCTGTTTTCCAAACTTTGTACAGTAGGCATATTTTAATTTTATAATCAGAATTAAAATTTTATTTTTTAAAAGCACCTATTATGATATTTTCCTAGGCAGGAAAGTAGCCTCAGTTTAGCAAAATCTTTTTTTTGTTGTTGTTTATCAAAATATTTAGTTACAATGAAAAAGTTGCTTTATGTACAGATAATCAGACAATTCAGTAAAGTATTCAGCTTTCAGGCTGTTTTATTGTATATAAAATATTTATTTTACCAATAATACAATAAAACCTCATTATTTTCCTTATTATAACATAGGTGCATGCATACTAAGGTGTTTCAGTTGTGTCCAACTCTGAGACTCTATGGACTGTAGCTCCACAGGTTCCTCTCTCCATGGGGATTCTCCAGGCAAGAATACAGGAGTGGGTTGCCATGGCCTCCTCCAGGGATTTTCCGACAGGTTCTTTACAACTAGCACCATGTGGGAAGCCCCATTATATATATGTATATATATATAAAACATTATTGTATAGTATATTGTTGTTTATTATATAGTATATTGTTGTTGTTTAGTCGCTAAGTCGTGTGTGACTCTTTGCGACCCTATGGACTGTAGCCAGCCAAGCTCCTCTGTCCATGGGGTCTTCCAGGCAAGAGTACTGGTATTGGTTGCCTTTTCCTTCTCCAGGAAATCTTCCCAACCCAAGGATCAAACCCATGTTTCCTGCATCGGCAGGCGGATTCTTCAGTGCTGAGCTATCAGGAAAGCCCCGTTATGCCTTATTATTATAAAGTATAATGGGGACTTCCCTGCTGGTCCAGTGGTTCAGTATCTGCCTCCCAATGCAGGGGACATGAGTTCAATCCCTGCTCTGGGAAGATCCCACATGCTGCGGAGCAACTAAGCCAGTGTGCCACAACTACTGAGCCCAAGCAGCCTCTTGTGCTCTGCAACAAGAGAAGCCACCGCAACGAGAAGTCACCATAGCTAGAGTAACTGCTCGCCACAACTAGAGAAAACCCACAAAGCACAAAGTTGGTGAGGACAACAACAACAACAACAACAAGATTCATGTGAAGCGGGAGGCAAAGTCAAATCGCATAACCTGATGAAGCAATCAGGTGGATGCTAGCCCTATTTGCTGCCTCCAGTGTTGTCAAGTGCGTGCATGCCAAGTCGCTTCAGTCGTGTCTGACTCTGCATGACCCTATGGACTGTGGCCTGCCAGGCTCCTCTGTCCATGGCAGGTGGGTTCTTTACCTCTAGCAAGTGACATAAGAGATGCAGGTTCGATCCCTGGGTCAGGAAGATTCCCTGGAGGAGGGCATGGCAACCCACTCCAGTATTCTTACTTGGAGAATCCCATAGACAGAGAAGCCTGGCAGGCTACAGTCCATAGGGTCGCAAAGAGTTGGATACAACTGATAGAGATAATCATGACCTGCATTATCAGCCATAAGAGTGCAAAGCACTGATAAGTTCCCAGAGATTAAAAACAAAAACAAAAGCAAAAAACTCCAGTATGCCTAACACATGAAAATCAGGATTTCCCTGGCTCTGATTAAGCTGGGCTGAGGAAACTGACAATAATAATAATGCCCTAACTGGAAGAGAGAAATTTGGGGGCCTTTTGGACGAGACATAAAGCCTGCAAAAGCCAGCATCACACCCTGGGGGCCCCAATGCCTTTCGGTGGGGGAGTAACTTAGGGGATCCTGGGGAAGCACACAGGAAACTATGCCCCCCATGGAGACAGAAGGCCCACCTGCGGCAAATCCAACTCTGGGTTTAATACACTGGGTCAGCTCCGGAGTGGCTTTTCCTCCTGTAAAAGGATTCACAGCAGGACTCTATTAAATAGCTAGCCCTCCTAGTGCATTTAAAAGGGGATTCCATAGACAAAAATTCAGCTGTCATGTACCTTTATAGGAAGACAATAGCCATATAGACCTACACGGATAGACAGACAATATCTGAAGGGTCGTTGCTTTCCATTCCAGTTCCAGGGACCCTGCTGAGCTAAAAACCACTGGCTTGCTTTCTCTACAACAGTCTTTCCACCCAGCTCAAGGAGTCAAAGCAGGGAAAAGGTGGACTTAAATTCTGCCATCTCATTTGGAAGCAAAAGCAGTCAAGGACCTGAAAGAAATTAGGCCAGAGGACTAGGAAACACAAGAACCCTATGCTGTTAGAGCTGGAAACAGCCTTAAAAGAGCACTTCATCCAACCGGCTCATTTTACAAAAGGGGAAACAGAGACTCGGAGGGAGGAAGTGACGTGTCCCCAGTCACACAGTGATTTCGAGGCAGAGAACGGTGAGGGGACCCTGACAAGCAGACAGGCACTCTCAAATGGAAAGGCTGACTCAAGTGGCACAGAGATTTCTTTCTGCTGCTAGAATTCCAAGACACGGGGCTTGGGGCTGATGCTAGTCAGGAGGAGAAGGGTGGTGGAACAGGCTCACGAAGGCTGGTGCCCCTCTTCTGCCTCTTCTCTCCCACCTCCAGCTCCCAGTTCCCTCTCTTCTGACTAAGGCCTGAGCCTCAGTTTGGCCTCTAAGAGCTCCAGGGCTACTGAAGCCAACCGGCCAGATTCTAGGTAAAAGATCTCCTCCACCTCAGGCCAGGGGTGACCCCTGCCCAGGGTGGGTCAACTTTCCCACAAAAGCCAGACAGCTTCGCTTCCAATCAGGCCATTTAAACAGAGTCTCCTAGGTGTTCTGGCCATTGTTATCTCCAATCTGTTAAAAAGAGAAGAAAAAAAAAAAAAAAGTTTACTCACAGGCCTCTGGATGAATGCCCAACTGTCCTCTGGGGAGCCTGAATTTGCCTCTGCCTCCATCTGGTCTCATTTAAAGGGGATCTGAAAAAACCCAGTTCCTGCCTCAGCGCCAGTGCTCAGAGCTGGGGCCTCTGCTGCAAAAGGAAACCGAACACGACCTCACACCTCATCAAGGCCGTGAAAGCAAGGCTCGGCCCCTGCTACTCCAGCGCTTTCCTTGGGGATCAGAGAAGGCCCTGGCCAGAGAAACCTGAGCCCTGGGCCCTGTCCCTGAGAAGGCCCGCAAATCTTTCCCGCAGTCCCCTTTATGTGAGTGGAAGGAATGACCCGACTCTGAGGCCAGTGGCGAGCATGCTGCGTAATTCAGCAGATGGCTGCCTCTAATGAGAAGACACTGCAGAAGCGCGAACGTTATTTCTCCCCCTCCCAAGCATGTGGCCTCCTTCCTCTGTGCAGGCAGCAGAGAAAACCCACGGTTTCAAATCCCAGCAGCAGAAGCCTCCTCCTGCCAAACCAAGGAGGAAGGGTCTGTGTTTCTAATTCATCCTGCGCCCCCCCCTCCAGTTGTTACTTAAAATAATCCATCATTACATGGCTGGTGGCTCCAAGATTTTTATTTAAAGCAATATGGGAAAGAAGAAAGAAAGCAAGCCCACACATAGCCATGACTGTGCTATCTGGGGTTTAAGCCGAGAATCTCTTTTTAACATCAGAGCATCTCCCAAGCACCCAAGTATAGTCTTTCTTGACCTCTATGGTTAAGTGTGCTGGGGGGAGGGGGAGATTCAGTGAACAAAGGGGGAAGAGGGGACATGTCAGGATTTTTATTTCTTGGAATCACGATGACAAGGCCAGGGTTTTTTAAAAACTGAATTTGTATCATCTGGTAGATGTTTCATTGCTTCATCCACTGACCAGCAATAACACTTTGGACTAAGTCGTTTGGTCTCCCTGAACCCATAAAATGAAAAGAACAATAATACTCGTCCAAGAAGCTGTTGGGGAAAATGAAATCATACAGATGGAAGCATTTTGAGATCATTGAAAGACACATGTTACACTGATCCACGGTGTTCTTTTTCTTTCTTTTCTCGCTGGTTCTTTCTCAAATGTGGTTTTAATGTACACGCGACTGAAAAGCGGTCCTCAGTTGTTCATACTAATATGAAACCACGGCTCTGATAATCCAGAAACCGAGGAAAGTCCAGAAATCAGTCCCATTTAGTTCTGGAATACCTTTTCCCAGGGGACTTAGATTCCTAATTAGTTTTGCTCAGGCTAATGCTATGGGTTCGCTCCCTTACAGCACACAAAGGGAGGGGCAGTGCTGGGTAACAAAGCCAGCAATTAATAGAAAATTTACAGCAGAGACTCTACAAAGTAAATGCTGTGCACAAGACTGCAGATCAAAATCTCATTATACTATACAGACAAATTGCTCAGTTGTAATGCAGTTTTGTAATAAGAACGCCACTGACACTCACATTTCCGGGTTTTAGGATATGAAGAGGGCTTATTCTGGCCTCTCATCTGGAAGCTCTGAGAGGGCTGTCGTGTGGGCCTTGCCCACCACTATATTCCCAGCACCTGGCACAGAGCCTGGCAGTCAGTGCCCAATAAACACATGCAGAAGGAATGAATGAAAAAAAAGTGTGTGAATTAACAAAGGAAATGTTCCCAGCCTGGGAGCAGAAGTGAGTTCTCCCCCATCTTCACACCTATCCTTCTGGTGGTTAAAGTCCTCAGCAAGCCTTTCCTGTCACCCACCACCACCGACCCCCCAACCCCGGCCAGGGCTGGATCAGGTCCCCTTGTAATGAATTATCCTAGCAGGCAGTAGCTCACCACAGGGATAATCATAGTTAATCGTGTCTGCCTCCACTACTAGATTGTAAACTCCCCGAGGGTAGGGGCCATGTGGCATTTGCGAGGAGGAGGACGGACATTCACATTGCCCTACAACTTTTAACTTTGCAAAGTCTCAAGCACACAGAAAAGTTGGAAAATAGTACCATGATCATCCACAGACCCTCGACTTAGATTCATGAAATTTTACTATTTGGGGCCACGCAAGTTTTCTTCAGTGCTGTACTTGCATATGCTGTATTTGCAGAGATATGGGTGAATGTTACAGTTTTCCTCTCCCTGCTTGGGGTAGAATATGACTTTTAGTTGGAGGTGGTAGAGATGGCTGAGGCAGGGCACTGCAATGGGCATCAAGGTTAAGTGTCATTTGATAGCAAGACCAGAGTGCAGCCACCTGTAGGTGGTACCCTGGCAGCATTAGGCCCGGCAAGCTCTTTCTTAGGGAGAAAGACCATTATCTGGCTGCCACTGAAGGAAAGTATCATTGTCCACATCCTGGGATTGGTTCATATCAGAATCAGTAAGCCCTACTTCCTATGGGCCAGCACTTATAGGCTGGACCCTAAAAAGCAACATTGAAAGAAACAACTCAGTGCAAGAGCCAGCAGCTGTGGCCTCTGGTGCCTTCCTAGTTACCCTGGACAAGACATGGAACCTCGCAGTGTGTGTGTGTGTTTGTGTGTATATACATATCAGTTCAATTCAGTCACTCAGTTGTGTCCGTCTCTTGTGACGCAGTGTGTGTGTGTGTGTGTGTGTGTGTGTGTGTAAACATACCAGTTTGGTTTAGTCGCTTAGTCATGTCTGACTCTGCGACCCCATGGACTGCAGCACGACAGGCTTCCCTGTCCATCACCAACTCCTGGAGCTTGCTCAGACTCATATCCATCAAGTTGGTGATGCCATCCAACCATCTCATCCTCTGTCATCCCTTTCTCCTGCCTTCAGTCTTTCCCAGCATCACGGTCTCTTCCAATGTGTCAGTTCTTCACATCAGGTGGCTAAAATATTGGAGTTTCAGCTTCAGCATCAGTCCTTTCAATGAATATTCAGGACTGATCTCCTGTAGGATGGACTGGTTGGATCTCCTTGCTGTCTAAGGGACTCTCAAGAGTCTTCTCCAACACCACAGTTCAAAAGCATCAATTCTTCAGGGCTCGGCTTTCTTTATGGTCCAACTCGCACATTCATACATGACTACTGGAAAACCCACAGCTTTGACTAGATGGACTAAAGTCAATAAAGACTTTAAGAAAATAGTCTACATAAAAATAAAAATAAACCCTTAAAATATATTTGTGTGTATATAGTCTAGTGGTTTTCCCAACTTTATTCAGACTTATATTGAAGAAAGTACGGAAAACCACTAGACCATATATAAACATATTTTTAAGGGTTTTTTATGTAAACCGTTTTCTTAAAGTCTTTACTGACTTTGTTACAATATTGCTTCTGGGTTTTTCTTTTTTATGTTTTGGTTTTTTGGCCGAGAGGCAGGCGGGATCTTAGCTCCCCAATCAGGGGTCAAACCCACATCCCCTGCACCGGAAGACAAAGTGTTACCCACCGGACCACCAGGGAAGTCCCATTAGAGTATATATTAATAGTAGCCCAAGCCACATCACAGGCAGGGGCTGGAGATGGGAACATCCCAAGAATCTTCTGTACTTCTCGAATTATTTCCCCATGTACACAATTAGTCTCTCCAACTAGACTAGAATAAGTGTAAAAGCCAGGAAGTACGTCTATTACTTTTTTTAGTATCCTTGACCAGGGCTAGCCATAGTGCTGGACACTTATTAGTCAATCAAATAAACCCTGTGGACACGATAAACAAACAGTTTTGTCACAAAGAATCTTTACGGTGTTCATTCAAATAGGGTGGGGTTGTGTTATGGACACAAAAGCTGAGCTTTCAAGTTGCATGTGTGCACAAATAAGGGTCCTACCCAGGAACTCTAAGGTCTGTTTTTGTCACTAATGATGTTATCCTACAAGCCAGAGTGACCCTCAACTGACTCGGGAGAGGCCAGCCCATCCCTCACACACACCAGAGCGCTACTTGCATGGCACTGTATCTCAGAGCTCATTAAAAAGAACTCCTAGGCTAGGCACACTTAGGTTTATACTCTAGTCTTCTTTTCCCAAACCCCAAATATGCCTTTGCTGAAAGAAACAATCAGCAACCAGACGTCCAAGGTCTCCCAAGTTAATTGCATCTTCCCCTGGTGAATTACAACTTCTTACAGACACAAAGGCAAGCAGAGAGACAAATGACACAGAAACAAGAGCTTCACTGACTGGGGGAGGAGGGGGGCCTGGAGAGTGACGTCAGTTTTCCCAGCAACCCATTTATCACGATAACAAGGTCTCAAGGGCTCTGGCTGCTCTTTCAGCTTCAGGATCTGGCATACAATTTTGTTCTTCGTTGTAGAGTAAGGCAAGGCCACCCAGAGCAAACTGGAACCAAGCAGAGCAATCCAAGTGGCCCTAAACCAACCCCCTCCATTTTTAGAACAAAGGGGATCTTTGGGTAGCCCCAGGTGAAACACAACCTTCTGGAAGGTTCCGCTTTGCTACATCTGCCCTGCAACCCTGATTCAGGCTAGAGGGACTGGTGAGAGAGTATGGGCAGGTCAGTGCAAATTCATTAGCGGACAAGAAAAATCATTAGCGTCCTTCTTGGTCACTAAGGATGGAGCAAGTGTAATCTAGGGGACTAAATCTTCTCCTTAAGGCATGCCATCGCTAAAATAGAGGAGCAGAAAGGCACTGAGGGAGCCTTCAAAACACTAATGCAATACATATTAGAGTGCCAATCTTGGGGAGAAAAGAATTCTCTCAAACGCCATTATCACAGAGCATGGTCTCCCAAGGACTCCTAGTCCTTCCACACCCTGAATGCCTAAAGAACTCCAGGCTGGGGTCTTGCAGGGCAGTAGGGGAGGATCCAAAGAAATCACCTTGCCCTTCCCAACAGGAACAAGACGGTGGAATAAACTTAGCCGTATCCTGTAGAAAAAAATACTACCAGATTCTGGATGCAGATTTTGAAAACAAATCAATTTCAATTACACCAAATACCTAGAGGCTATATATATTTTTTTGCACTAGAATTGCATTGCATGGACTATTTCCCTAAATAAGTATGACCCTGTGTGTGTGTGTGTTTCAGAAATTTTCATCAAGTAGTACGGATGTTTACTGTCATGGAATCTGACCTAGCTCTACTTCAGTATCCTTCCTCACTTCAGGGTACTGGTAACTGTGGGCTTCTTAGAAATCCCAGACACTCAGGGAGGAATAGAAAGGCCAGGTTGTTCCCTCAAGTGGAAACATTCCCCTCCCTTTGCAACGAAACTTCTGGTCTAAAAAAACAAACATGGAGCCTCAGGTCACTTCAGTATAATTTCTCTGCACATCCCAGGCTAGAAAACTTCAGTTCGTTAAACGAAGATTTTTTTTTTTCCAGAGTCGGCTGCCAACAAAAAGAGAGAGACAGCATCGCTTTTGCAAGCGTCACACTTATTTTCCTGAGTCCCATGACAAGAAGGCAGCGCCACAGGTTTTGGCACACACGCCCAGTCACACCGAACTCGCACCGGAGACAGATCCCACCACCCCCAGGGTCCCGCAAAACCCGGGTCAGGTGTCAGAAACGCGCCAAAATACGCAGCCAGCCAGCACCTACAGGCCAGCGGACTGCAGCCCACACAGACGCACAAATGAGACCCAGAGGCACACAGCACAAGCAGACTGGGAGAGAAGCGTCCGGACCCAGAGACACGCACCAGGGAGCTGAGTACACTCCCAGAAACAGGCGGACGCATCAAGGGTCACAGACAAGCTGGGCACCGGCGTGGTCCGCCCGGGGAGGCACGAGTGCGCGCGCACGCACTCACACGCACAGTGATACACACACACACACACACACACACACACACACACGCAGTCACATATGTAATGCATATGGAAAAACCCTACCCCAGCCAGTCACCTCCCCGCCCCCCTCACCACTCGCCGCCTCCTGCCCCAGGCTCACCCCAGCCCCACGCCCCTCTGGCTGAGGAAGCCCGGGTCCCGGCGCGTGGCGGGGTGCTGGGGCGCGGCCCGGCCCCCCGAGGGAGCGAGGCCAGGGTGCCGGGGACCCGAAGGGCCCGGCGGCTCCTGCGGCCATTCATTCGGCAACGCCCCAGCGGCGGGGCCGCAGCTGCAGCGAGGGCGGCGGCGGCGCCGGCTGCAGCTCTTGGGCAATGCAAGTTCAGCCGCCGGCCTGCAGCCTGGACCAGTCCCCCCGCCTCCCCCACCCGCCCGCCACCACGGTTCTCGGGGACGGAAGGCTGGGGGACTGAGTCGCTGACCCTAGGAGCAGAAGTCCTGCCGCGCCCGGTCTCCTGGATGGTGCCCACTGCCCCTCCTTGCGGCGGTGGTGACGGCGGCCAGGTCTCCTCGGCTCTTCCGAGGCCCCCGGCCCCGAGGCTGGCACCCAAGCCCCGCACTCACCACCTGGCGAGCTATATCGGTCGCTGCCATCGTTCCTGCGTCCGCCAGGGCTGCCACGGGCGCCGCCGCAACGGGAGCTAGAGCACAGGAAACAGCGGAGCTCCTCCGACAAAGAGAAAGTGTTACACTTTGGGCGCAACCAAGTCCGGCGGGGGGAGGTGCAAGGGAGGGGCCCCTTCGCTGCTGCTCCAACCCCGACCTCTCCTCTATCGCCCACCCCCTCGGAAGTGGGGTGCGGCGTGGGGGTGGATTTAACGCGCCGCTTCCCTCTCCTGCGAGCAGGGTTCCAGCTCTCCCTGCAACCTCAGTTGTAGGCCTGTGCGAAGGGAGGCGGGGGCTCCCCTCGGTGACCCAGTCCTTTGCCCGCCCCCCCGCCACTGGGCTCTGTGGTACGTCCCGACCTCTGCTGAATTGTCACACCCCCCTGCTCTCGCCTTACATCCCTGAGTCCCCAGACCCCTGAGGCTGGAAGGGAGCCCCCGCCCCTACCCCCCGGCGCGCACCGCTCGGCGGCTGACCCCTGCGGTCCTTCTCTTCCTCCTCCCTGCATCCCGGACCCCCTTTTTCTCCCCACCGAAATCCCAGGGTGCTTGGAGGGGAGCGGCCGCCGCTGGAGTCTCGCTGCTCCACCACACCTCCCCCACCCCGGCCCTGGAGGGCTGCTGAGGCCGGTGGGGGACCGGGAGGGAGAGAGCTATGGCAGGTGCCGCTTCCCAGCAGAGCTTAGAAAGGGGGCGGTTGGGGGAAGCCGCACTGCGGGCCCCGCAACTGAGATGTGACATGCGGTGTCCGAGGCCAGGGGTCCTGACACGAAACGCCCCTTCTGCCCTGGGGTTTCCACGCCTCGGGTGCTGTGGGCTGTCATTTCCGAGCTCACCACCGTTGGGTCCCGCGCCTCCTCTCCCCACCGAGCCCTAGGCGATCGGCTTGTGAGCGGAGGCTCGGACGACTTACTCCCCTGTAGAGCCTGGACCGCTGGCAACTCTCAGAGGAG
Source organism: Bos mutus (assembly GCF_027580195.1). NCBI lineage: Eukaryota > Metazoa > Chordata > Mammalia > Artiodactyla > Bovidae > Bos > Bos mutus. The sequence goes on along the minus strand of NC_091646.1, from coordinate 28,388,413 downwards.
GGGCCGGGGGCTGAAATCCCAGCTCCGTGGAGCGGAATTTCGCCGAGGGACGCGGAGCAGCCTCCGGGGGCTCTGTCCCGCCCCCTGATTTCCCCTTAACCTTGGGTCAACCCGAGGCTAGGCGGCCGCAGTGAGCAGAGGGAGACCCTCCGAAGGCAGAGGCTCTGCCCGCCTGCTTTCCTTTTCCTCTCGGCCCTCCGTCGCCGCGGGTCTCCTCCCTTCCCCTCAGCACTTCTCCCTCTCTTCGGCCTGACGCCCCGCAATCCTTCTCCTGGCCGTGGACCCTGCTAGATCCCTGGCGTGTCCGAGGCCGGAGCGGGAGGGATCATCCACTCCACTCCTTAAAAGGGCAGGCGCCCTGGTCTCTGAGAGGGACTCGGATCCTCGGGTGGAACCCGGGACCGCGGGGGGAGACAGATCCCTGGGGGGAAGCCCGGCCGGAGAGGGGGCCGGGATGCGGCGTGGGAGCTGGCCCAAGGCGGGAGCGCCTGAGGTGGAGAGGAAGGAGGGAGGAAAAAAGAAAAACGGGAAGCACTGAGAGGGAGAAGGGACCCGACCCGGAGGCCCGCGCGTGGGGAAAAGGGCAGGCAGAGAAACTGGGGTGGCTATAGGAGGCGCTCCCATGGCCCTTGATTCCACCTGCCGGGACAGTGCGTGTCACACGGTCTCCGGAAGCTCTTCACCTGCGTGTGAACGTTGAGAACAACGACTCCGCAAAATGCATCCCCAGAGCCTACTTCGGGGCCTGGCATCCACCAAGCGCCCAATTAAGCATTTCCTGAACCGGCGGACAGAGGGTTTGGACTGGGGCGGGTACAGGAGAAGGAAGAGACACAATCCGGAGGTGGCTCTGTAGGGACAGAAAAGCAAGGCTCTGGAGGTGCCCATTGTGCGGGAGACCCAGGAGGGGCCGAAAGAGAAGAGCCTGGCGCAATCAGGGAACAGAACTAGGAAGCTCTGTGGACGGACAGCGCTGGCCGGAAGGGCAGATGGTGGTGGCAGAGAACCGGGGCGACTATCGTCACCGAGGCCCGTCAGGGCGCTGGGGCAGGGCCTGGGCGAGGCGCCAGGCCCTGTATTCGGGTGGCCGACACGTGCAGGACCAGGCTGGTATTTGCGGAACCGTCGTAAGGCTGGGCCGGGACCGGATGGGGGCGGGGAGCAGTGGGGGCGGGCGGCTCTCAGACCCGGTGTCTGGCCGGCAGACAGGTCTGCACTGCAAAGGCTGGGGCGTGGAGAGGCTGGAGGTCATTAACTCTGACCTGGATCTGCGGTTTGGTGGGTGGCGGGAGCCGAGCTGTACATTTGGAAAGCGGAGCTGAGAGCTGATACCCGCAGCGTCGGCGAGCAAGCGGAGTGCCCGGCGGAGCTGGACTGGCCGACTGCGGGGCTCCCTGGGAACCCTGCTGCCCACTTCCAACATCACCCCGCTCCCGCCTAAGCGCTCCTCGCCCACCAGAGCTCGAGGCATTTCCACCCGGCGCAGGCGCTACAGAAGCGCCGAAACCTTGGTGCCCCGCCCATATGCCCCCCCCCCCCCGACTGCCCTCCTGTCCCTAGGAACCCTCCCAACCTCGCGGAGGCCTCCGCCTCCAAAACAATGGCCCTCGCAGACTGGAATCAAGTGTGTAACTCAAGTCTCCCTCAACCCTCTGGTCTTTGAAAAACCTGCCACCTGCGGCTGCAAGCGCCTCAGGCTTCCGGGTTTCCGCGGGGTGCGGTGGGTGTTGATGTGTGAGTAGGTGTGCATTTGTCTGTCAGTGTGCATCCGCTGTGTCTGTGTGTCAAGGTGTGTCAATGTGTGTGTGTGTACAGGCATGTATTTACTGTTTTTTTTATCTGCTACCGTGTGTGTGTTTCAGTGAGTGCGTCTGTATCGATGTGTGTGTCAGTGTGTACTTCTGCTGTGTATTGGTATGTTTGAAAAGGTGTGCATGCCAGTGCTGCGTGTGTGTCTGTCAGTCTGTGCATGTCAATGTGAGGGTCAGTATGGGTGTGCGTATGTGTAGAGACGCTCTAGCTTACTACATTCTGGGCTTTACATTCCTTGCCTGACTCCATGCAGGGGGCCCATAACTGAATGCTATGGATTACCATCCTTATTTCAACGAAGAAGTGGGGGGAAGGGAAGGAGAACAAAGAAATTCGGAAATTCCCTGAGTTCTATCTCCCAGTCTTTGGTCCTGGGTCACTAGCCCAGACACAGGGCGGACACAAAGGGCTGAGGCAGGAGGGCTCACTAGTGGTCAGTCACTTCCTTGCATGTCTGTCCCTGTTGAGGTCTCGTGGACCCTCGGGACCCATGAACCTGTCTTCATGTTCAATGTATCCTCGCAGGGTCCCTTGGGCCCTGCACAGTTATCTGGCAGGTGCTCAATCAATGTTTGTTGAGTGAATGGATAAACGGAAGCATGTAAATGTGGTGTTTTCAGTGTTTCCACTGTCTTTAAGGAAGCTGGAGCAAGCAGCAACTTCCGCAGGCCAGCAGGTGACTGTCATTAACTTGCTAATGTTGTTTGTGGAACCAGACTCCCCATGGAGGGGAAATGGCCATCCCTGCTAGATAGGAGGGGGCCCTAATTAAAGCCAAGCTTTAGAAAGGTCACCCTGATGGCTGGGGAAGGGGGTGCTCAGACTGGATGGGGGAAGGGGTCAGGGATGTGGGGAGAGAGGGAGAAGAGGGCAGTGGAATGGAACTAAGAGCTCAGGAAAGGGCTTTGTCCTGAAACTGGCTTTGCGGAAGAAGAAAGGAGAGTCACGTTGCTCTAAAGTGGAGACGCCGATAATCATCTGAAAAATAAAATCAGAAAGTTGGAGAAAGAGGACAAGGTGAAGCAGAGGGAAAATGACCTGAGATTAACCAAATCAGACAATGCTGATAGAATCAGAAACTCAGTGAAGGGGCTAAGTCAGGAGGAAATAAGGATTCCTTTGTGCATCATTACCTCCTGCCTCTGGTTTGACATCAGTTTATTCCAGTAGTTCTCAAAAGGTGATTTTTGTCTAACAGTCTCTGTGTCACCTGGGAAGTTAGAAATGCAAACTCTCAGGCCCCAGCCTAGACAGACCTACCAAATCAACCTCGAGCACTGAGACCCAGTGACCTGTGTTTGAACAAGTCCTCCAAGGAATTCTCATTTATGCTAAAGTTTGAGAACCACTGGTTTATCTGAAATCTAGCCATGGATGGGACACAGGAGTGAGTAAAGTTTGGCAGGATATTGAGGGAAAATTCTGAAGCCTGGGCTGTCATACTAATGGCAGATCCTGGTGGATTACTCCAGTGGGCAGCATGAGAAGACAGTGCCTAGGCTGGAAAAGGAGTGCCATAAAACATGGAGAGGGAACCCTGTAGGCAGCTGGAAGTTTCTAAAGATAAACTTTGCTTCCTTTGAAATTTTACTCTTCATTTCACGAATACAACCTAAGCCCCCACTGCACGTCAGCCACTGTGCTCAGTGCCGGAGGACTCAAGAAAAATGGATGACAAGAACCTCTGTTGTGACCTGAGGTAGCCCCCTGGCCAGTTGCCAGCTCCACAAACAACCAGTAATGGGATAAGCGATCCAATCAGGCAGGGGCAAGATCTTGGGAAGGTAGACACCCAGAGAGGTGAGGGAAGGCAACTCAAAGACCCATTTGGGAACTTTCCTGGTGGTCCAGTGGTTAGGGCGTCACACTTCCACTGCAAGAGACGTGGGTTCACTCCCTGGTCTGCTGGGAGGACTAAGATCACACAAGCCACGCAGCATGGCCAAAAAGAAAAAAAAAAAAAAAGAGACCCATTTGGACTGAATCCTGAAGAAAGAGTAGTAGCTTATCTAGCCACCAAGGGGTAGGGTGAACAGTAGCAGAACACCATGTATAAATCACAGGAAAAGAAGGCAAGAACATTTAGGGAATTCCAACTCTTGGCCAGAGGGAATGGTAGAGGAGAGCACAGCAGTTGTAAATGAGGCTGAGAGAAACTGGCGTCAGAGCTTGAAGGGGCATGTTGGTCATGCCAAAGAGCTCAGCCTTTATGCCCCAGTGTCTGGAGTCTCAAGCTGTGCTCTCTAGGGCCAACACCTGCTCCATTCTGAAGCCAAGTGAGACGGATGCTCACAGTGAAAAAAATCAATTAATGGGTAGAAACTTTTCTATTTTAACTTTTTTTAACCATAAAGTTTTCTTCAGTCTTTGACAGATGCTCCCTCTTATCTGTGAGCAGGCAACAGAATGAATGAACATGTAGCGAAAGAATATTAAACAGACAGTCCCAGGACTGATCATGCTTAATTCAACAGTTTATTTCTTTTTTCATGGACATCTGTGCTTGTGGCTATGATTTTGTATCGCACTCACATTATGTAGATGTATTTTCTGCTAGCAGAAGTGTTCTTTTGAAAAGTGTTTGATTTCATATGGTGCCATGGAATATATCAATTATTTCCTGGCATTCTAGAAAGAATACCACAACTTCCAGCTGCCATGCCACCTGAACCAGCTGGAGAAACTGTCCCTTAGATGGTGAGGAGCCACCGAAGGGTTTAGAGGAGGGGAGCAGAATGAATGCATTTGCAATTTTGAAATTTCACTCTTGTTCCAGCTTGGGGAGGAGACTGGAGCAGAGAGTGATGAAAGCAGTTAAGACGCAGGAATTAACACACGGTTGTAGCAGTTCAGGCAAGAAATAATGGTGATAGTGACATGGGATTGGAGTGGAAGGGAGGGAACAGGGCACGCTTTAAAAAGGGCATCCATTATAAGGGCCTTGTGCACCACGTTAGAGATGCTAAGGTTTCATTCTCTAGAGAATAAGAGTCTTTGAAGAGTTTCTTGATGAATGGCTGCAGCAGAATCACCTGTCCTTCTTCTTATAGAAACAGAGGCCAAGAGGCCACCTCAGACCTGCCAAATCAGAACCTTTTTTTGGGAGGAGTATGGGTGTGTAAGAAGCTCTCCAGGCGGTTGTGAGGTGAATTACCACTGGAGAACCACTGCGTGATGGTTAGTGAGTGGCGGTATAGCAGTCAGATCTAGGTTTACACAGTGCACTCAAGACACCACGAGAAGAACTGATTGAATGAAGGCAAGAACAGAGACAGATAGCATTTGTGTTTGTTTTTGTTTAATTTGTGGACAAAGACTTACAGACAAGTGTGAAAGTAAATCCTCTTTTGCAACACACAACTCATTGTTCAGTATGAGTTTTGATACAGATAAGAAGGAACATGATCCGTAAAATGGGTGTGTATTGGTGAGCATAAAGATTGCTTCCAGGGCTGTAGAGTTAAATAAGCTTTTAAATTACCAGATGTATTGATCCTAGTACTCAGTTTTAATGTTGACATAAAACAAAGATGGGCTTCTTTTTTTAGGCTTTTATCTTCGGAATACAGTGTCTGGATTTTCCAAAGGTATTGGCATATCCCAATGATCTCTGTCAAGTTTTAGGGTGTGGTAACTTAGGAATTAATATGATTTGAACTTGATAAGTTTTTAGAGAACTAGACAGATCCCCGGAGAAGGCAATGGCACCCCACTCCAGTACACTTGCCTGGAAAATCCCATGGATGGAGGAGCCTGGTGGACTGCAGTCCATGGGGTCGCTAGGAGTCGGACACGACTGAGCGACTTCACTTTCTCTTTTCACTTTCATGCATTGGAGAAGGAAATGGCAACCCACTCCAGTGTTCTTGCCTGGAGAATCCCAGGGACGGGGGAGCCTGGTGGGCTGCCGTCTATGGGGTCGCACAGAGTCGGACACAACTGAAGTGACTTAGCATAGCATATCATAGACAGATCCCATCTCCTGACCCTAAACAGGATCCTATAGTAAACTGCTTGAGGAAATTGGATCTTGAAGATTACAGGTGGCAAACTTTGAAGTGCACTCTGTTGAAGATCAAAAAGGCCCAACTAAAACAACTATGGCAAGCATCACAGCTGTGGATTGAGCAGAACTTTTTGAAAGGGCTACGTTGAAGATGACAGCTTGGGAGGAGCTATGGTGATTGCCAGTGGAAAGAATCAGGATGTGTGAGAATCCTTAAAAATTTATTGACTTAAATAACTTTGCCTATGTTATGAATAGAAAGAAACCTTTGTGCAGAAAAAAAAAAAAAAAGAACAGAGACAGGGAGAGCAGTCAGGAGGCTACTGCCATGGTCCTAGGCTGACTTTCCGCATTGGGCAAGAGCCAGAACTCAAGAGAAGGTTCGGCTCACCACCCCCATCAGGGATACTAGTTATCCTTAGAAATTTACCTGTACACACCGTTTTAGACAAATGGTACAATTTTATATTTTCCCGAACAATTCTTGTTCGCCACAGTTAGTCCTCAGTGGTCTTCCCAGAGTCACAGAGTTTGCCTAAGATGTATAATCATGTAAAATGCATGATGTACCTACCAGGGCACTGCACTAGGCACTGGGAGAGGTAGAAAGAAACATGAGCTATGGCTTCTGTTCTGAGGGAAGTTCCTGTCTAACTGAGGAAACCAGATATATACGCACTAACAGTAAAATGTGCTGTGCTGTACTTGTGTTTAGTCGCTCAGTTGTGCCTGACTCTCTGCAACCCCATGGACTGTAGCCTGCCAGGCTCCTCTGTCTATGGGATTCTCCAGGCAAGAATACTGGAGTGGGTTGCCATGCCCTCCTCCAGGGCATCTTCCCCACCTGGGGATTGAACCTAGGTCTCCCGCATTGCAGGCAGATTCTTCACTATCTGGGCTACCAGGGAATAGTGAATACCAAATATGTCATAAGGCAGTAACCAAGATGCAGCATAGACAATGAATACCAATGCTCTGTTTCTTTTCTTTTTTGTTTTTGTTTTTTTCATGCCTCACAGCTTGTGGGATCTCAGTTCCCCTATCAGGGATTGAACCCAGCCCTGGAAGTGAAGGCAGCGAGTCATAACCACTGGACAGCCAAGGAATTCCCCCAGTGCTCGATTTCTTAACCTAGCAATGGTCACATGGGTGTTTGCTTTATAAGTATTGATTTTTGCTTTATCTTTCTGCTTTAGGAATGCTTCAAGATATGTGTTACATTTCATAAGATTAAAAAAAGATTTACTGCGCACCCTAGAGCCCAGGCTCCTCAACAAGAGAAGCCACTGCAATGAGAAGCTGGCACACTGCAGCTAGAGAGTAGGCCCCACTCACTGCAACTAAAGAAAGTCAGAGCACAGCAATGAAGACCCAGCACAGTCAAAAGTAAATAAGTAAATTCATCAGTTAATTAATTTTTAAATAAGTTTAAAAAGACAATAAGTTCTGTGAGTTGAATGATATTCACCAACAGCCCCTAGACATGGTACAGAATCTAGAGAAACAAGGTGTCTACCCAGTGACCTTTCAGTCTTCCGCAGATGAGCCACCAGCACTGCGAAAGGATTGAAATAAGCCACAGAAACAGAATCAAGATGGTAATGACACCTCAGTGAGATACGTGCTTCACCATCACCACCATTAGTCATTGGTTTCGGGAAGATCCCCTGGAGAAGGAAATGGCAGCCCACTCCAGTATTCTTGCCTGGAGAATCCCATGGATGGAGGAGCTTCGTGGGCTATAGTCCACAGGTCACAAAGAGTCGGACACGACTGAGCGACTTCACTTTCACTAAGGTGCAGCTTAATTTTTTTTAAATCATTCTGTCAATGCTTTGAAAACACTTTGGTTTAGTTTTGTATCCATACACAAGTGCATACACACACAGAGTATCTTATTCCAAAGAATATTTTATGGGTCAATAAACTGGGAATAGAACATCATTATCAAAAGAGAGGATTCAGATATGCTAAATCTAGTGGGTTGATATAATTGCTGTAATTAAGTTTTAAATAGGACTCTCAGCTTCCTGAAAGCCATAACAATGGGAGAAATACTGGTTGGCTTCATTTTGTGTGGGGTTTTTGTTTTTGTTTTTCTGGCCGTGCCAAGCAGCTTGTGGGATCTTAGTTCCCTGATCAGAGATTGAGCCTGCACCCTCCGTAGTGACAGAATGGAGTCCTAACCACTGGACCACCAGGAAATTGCTGTTTTATGTATTTTCTATACATAAGAATTATTAGCCTCACAAATATTAATAGAGTACCTGAAAAATGAAAGTGAAAGTGTTAGTTGCTCAGTTGTGTCTGACTCTTTGCGACCCCATGGACTGTAGCCCACCAGGCTCCTCTGTCCATGGAATTTTCCAGGCAAGAATACTGGATGGAGTGAGTAGCCACTCACTTCTCTAGGGGATCTTCCCAGCCCAGGTATCGAACCTGGGCCTCCTGCAGGGCAGGCAGATTCTTTACCATCTGAGCTACCAGAGTACCTACTATATGCCAAGTCTTAGACTAGGTGCCGGAGATCAATGATGAGTAAAAACAAACTTGGTCCTTGCCTTCATGGAGCTTATGGTCTAGTAGTGAGCACAGATAATAATCAAATAGTCATATGCATAAATGAAGAACTAAAACTGCAATAAGAGCAATTAAGGAGATATTTATTGTGCCCTGAGAACCTATAATGGCAGAGGTGGGGGGATATAGATTTGACTCAGTCTAGCCTGTGAGTGTAGGGGGCTTTGTGGAGGAAGTGGTGTTTGAGTTGAGATCTATAGATTAAGTAGGAGTCAGCTAGGTGAAGGGAGAACTGAAGCTGAAAGAGGATTCCAGGCAAAGGGAAGAGCATGTGCCGAGGCTCCATTCAAGGGACAGAAAGGAAACTGGTGTGCCTGGAGTACAGACGGACTGGAGTGGAATGCAATGAGGCTGGAGACATGGGCATAGAGCCAAATCATTCAGGGCCCTTGGTCATTGTACAGAGCTGTTTGGAATTTTTTATGCTAAGCAATGGGAAGCCACTGAGGGATTTGAGACAGGAGTATGACACGATCAGACTCGTGTTTTGAAAAGTTCCCTGGCTTCAATGTGGGAAGCATGTTGAAGAGAAGAAAATGGAGGCAGAAAACCAGTTAAGGGAATTTCCTGGTGGTCCACAGCAGAGGCCACGGGTTCAATCCCCGGTCAAGGAACTAAGATCCTATGCCTCACAGCACAGCCCAAAATAAAGGAAGGAAGGAAGACAACCAGTTAGGGAGCTTTCCTGGTGACTCAGTGGTAAAGAACCCACCTGCCAATGCAGGAGACATGGGTTCAAGCTCTGGTCCAGGAAGATCCCACAAACCACACAGAAATTAAGCCCGTGCACCACTACAATTGAACCTGTGCTCTAGAGCCTGGGAGCCAGAACTACTAAGCCCATGCACCCTAGAGCCCATGCTCCACAGTGGTAGAGGCCACCACAATGAGAAACCCGAGCACCGTGGCTAGAGAGTAGCCTCTGCACACTGCAACTGGAGAGGGGACCACACAGTGGCGAGGACCCAGCACAGCCAAATAAATTAATTTAATTAAAAAAGGAAACCAGTTAGAAGGCTCTTTTACTCATCCAGCTGAAAGATCATGGAGGCTTGTACTAGGGTGGTAGAAGTAAAGATGGAGAGAAGAAAGCTTATTGGCTAGCTATTTAGAAAATAAAGACAACCTAGACTTGGTAATGTGGGAGATGAAGAAGACGGGGATGCCAAAGTTGACTCTTATGTTTCTGGCTTGTATGGTGGTGCTTTTTATGGAGATGGGGAACACTGGAGAACCTCTGGTTTGAGGAAGAGAGAGACCATCTTTAGCTCCAGTTTGGAACTAGCTTGAGTTTGAGATGCTTTTGAAACACTGAAGGGGAAAATGTAAAGAAGGCAACTGGAGCTCCCATAAAAGGTCAGGCCTGGAGACAAAAATCAAGAAGTCACTGGTGTATAGGTAATGTGAAAAGCCATGGGAATAAATGAAATGACCTAGGGAGGGAGTAAAGAAGAGGACCCAAGACTAATCCCTGGAAAACACCAGCATTTCTAGATGGGAAATGAGAAGAACTTGAGAAGGGAACTGAAAAGGAGAAGCTAGAGAGGAAAACCAGTGTCCTGTGCCATCACAGCCCAAAGACAAGAGAAGTTCAAGAAGGTAAATATCAACAGAATTCAATACTGCCATGAGGTCAAAGAAAGTAAGAGAAAACTGTTCATAGAATTTAGGGTTCATGGAGGTCATTGAGTTCAACAAGAGCTGTTTCAGGGGAGTGGTGGTGGCAAAAACTGGCTTGAGTATGTTGAAGGATGATTGGAAAATGACTAAATGAAGTCAGGAAATATAGTCAATTCTTTGGAGAAGTTTGACTGTGAAGAAAAACAGAGACAGAGTGGTAGCTGGAGGAAGATGTGGGGGCTGAGATTTCCTTAAAGATGGCAGAAAAGGCTTGAGAATGTTTGAATGTTGTTGGAAAGGATCCAGACGAGAGAGAGTCACTGAATATACACAGTGATGAGCTGGTAAATGTTTAACAACTGGTTCTTTGAAGGGGGGAAAAAAAACCCCGGATATGTAGCATTTGCTAATTTCCATCGGAGAAGGCAATGGCACCCCACTTCGGTACTCTTGCCCAGAAAATCCCATGGATGGAGGAGCCTGGTAGGCTGAGGTCCATGGGGTTGCTAAGACTCGGACACGACTGAGCGACTTCACTTTCACTTTTCACTTTCATGCATTGGAGAAGGAAACGGCAACCCACTCCAGAATTCTCACCAGGAGAATCCAAGGGACGGGGGAGCCTGGTGGGCTGCTGTCTATGGGGTCCCACAGAGTCAGACACGACTGAAGTGACTTAGCAACAGCAGCAGCAGCTGATTTCCATGGTATAAATATTCTTACAACAACTGATGTCAAACTGTCAATATGAAGTCTCAAGCCCTACCTGATGCGAAGAATTGACTCATTGGAAAAGACCTTGATGCTGGGAAAGATTGAAGGCAGGAGGAGAAGGGGACAACAGAGGATGGGATGGTTGGATGGCATCACTGACTCAATGGACATGAGTTTGAGCAAGCTCCAGGAGTTGGTGATGGACAGGGAAGCCTGGCATGATGCAGTCCATGGGGTCACAAAGCCTGCCAGTAGGCTTCAGCACACCACTAACAGCAGAAAGATTTATGTTCAGTTCTCAGTTATATTTTTCCTTTTATGAATTTCTCATACGTGTTCCTTGCCTACTTTTATATTGAAACACTTTTTTCTCCGTCTTTAGTCCTATAAGCTCTTTATATAGTGAGGAAATTAACCCTTTGTCATTAAGTTTATTTATAGTGGATTTTGGGGTAAAGAAGTTAAATTATTTGTATAGTCAGAATCTATCAATATTTCCCTTTATGATTTTTCCCTTGTAGTTCTGTATTTTTTGTCTATTATTAAATTGGCACTCTGCTTTATTTTTTGTGAAATTGGCTATCATGAATTAGCTTTCCTGAAGCTGAGGTGTTTTGTTATATTTCAAGTATTTCTTATGTAGACCATTTTCAAAGTCTCCATTGAATTTGTTACGATATTGCTTCTGCGTTACATTTTGGTTTTTGGCCACAAGATACTTAGGATTTTAGTTCCCCAACCAGGGATAAAATGTGCAGCCACTGCATTGGAAGGCAAAGTCTTAAGCACTGAACCACTGGGGAAGTCCCCAGCTGAGGTGTTTTAAACTGCAAAGGTGGTGAACAGACTGTGGCTCTCAGTGACTTCACCAACGTACTGCCATCTTGTGAGTTCTACTTGTGGTCAGGTAACACTCTAACCTCTTTTCAATTTATTGTTTTAAATACCATTATAATACCTATAAGGACATAGGCTTTCCAAGAGCCCGCCCCCTCTTTTAAAATTTCTGCTCCAATAATTTGAATCTGCCTTTCAATCACCTGCACAGATAGTCCTCCCTACCATGGCAAATGAGACATTCAGGGACCTTACAAAAGTAAGCTAGTGACAAGATTCTATCATCACCTGCCAAGAAGAACCTCAAAAGATAATCAGACCTCGTATTTTGCTCCTATTCAAAGTAATTAAGGTAAAATTGTAACCTTTGACTGTAGCATGTATTTTCCATACTCAATTGGTCAAGTATTAAATAACTTTATAAAGTAGGTTCATTCACCTGGGGGCATATTGACTTGCAGCTAATTCAGTCAGGCCCACTCATGGGGAACTCATGTTATTTAAAATCAGACATCCCATAGTGTCAATCTGCAGCTGAGGGGTCAAGTCAAGGATACAGCCAGAGTTTCAAGGGGTGGGTAACCCAGTGGAATGGATTCATTTATTCAGTAAAGGTTTATAGAGCACTGCTGAGCAGTGTACATAATGCTGGGGACATAGCAGTGTACAAGTGCTATTACAGAACTTACGAGAAAAAGACATACAGGCCATTATAACACAATGAAAGAAAACTACAGATGCTCTAAGAGCCTCAGGGGATGGGTACCAATTCAGGTAATGAAGTAAGGCTTTCCAGAGATGGTGAGAACTAAGTTGAGGCCTGAATGGAAGTGGGAGATGGTTGGGTGAAAAAGAGAAAGGCAATGGTCATCTCATTAGGCTGAGGTCTAAGAAGAAAACACTTAATGGGTGGAGAAATGCCAGATGGTAAACAAAGGTTCAGACGTGGGTTCCAGTGGTGTGAGTCTATCGTCTTGAGCTAGAGTCAAAAACTGAGGGTGAGCATGGATGTGTATATAGCAGGTGGGGGAGTAGGTTCCAGAATTTAAAACCTTTTGTTTTCCCTGCAGAGATGTGGGTTATGGGGACTTTGAAGAGCAAGCACTTTTTTTTTCTTTTAACTTTTTATTTTGTGTTAGGGTATAGCCGATTAACAATGTCGTGATAGTTTCAGGTGGACAGCAAAGGGACTCAGCCATTCATATATGTGGATCCATTCTCCTTCAAAGAGCAAGTAGTTTTTAAAGTAAGCACACAATGAGGTCCCTCGTATAGCATAGGGAACTGTATTCAATATCTTGTGACAAACCATTGTAAAAAAAAAAAATATATATATATATATGTATATACACACATATGCATATATATATGTATAACTGAGTCATTTGCTATACAGAAGAAATTCACACAACACTGTAAATAAATTATACTTCAATAAAAAAATTTTTTTAATAAGCAAGGGGGACTTCCCTGGTGGTCCAGTGGTTAAGACTCTGTGCTTCCACTGCAGGCGGTGTGGGTTTGATCCCTAGTCAGGGAATGCCTCACTGTGTGGCCAAAAAATTATAAAAGGATAAACATTAAAAAAAAAAGTAAACAAGGTAAAAACAAGCATGCCTTGAGCACTGGTGGGATCTCAGCAGAAAGGACAAAAACCCTTTCTGGAGGCTTGCTTTTATATGGCGTGCCTGATACCCACTCCTTGGAGGGAGCCTATGCAACTTTTGCAGAGCAGGACTAGTACTGAGGTTCTACCAGGATTATGGCAGGTTATTGGTTAATGTCATGAATCCACTTTAGTGCTCTTGGTCTTCCCTGGTGGCTCAGCTGGTAAAGAATTGCCTGCAATCTGGGAGACCTGGGTTCAATCCCTGGGTTGGGAAGATCCCCTGGAGAAAGGAAAGGCTACCCACTCCAGTATTTTAGCCTGGATAATTCCATGGACTGTATAGTCCATGGGGTCGCAATGATTCGGACACAACTGAGCAACTTTCACTTTCCATATTGTGAAACTTAGGGACTTGAACGGAGTGTTTTTTGACTTGTTAGCAAATAGTCCAAGCTGCTTCCTGCTTCCTGGAAGATTTCACTTCACCATAAATAGCTTCATGGCTCACCTCCAGAAGGCCTATGACCTTCCATTTTGGTGATCAGAGATCAACCTTCCTAATATAATATATACCAACCACCTCCCCTACTGGTTTCCAAAATAAATGCATCACTCCTCCATAAACAACAGAGAGAAAAAAGCTCTCTAAGCCCTTATCAGAAATGACAAGTTTAAATGATCTGCCATGTCATTCTGATCACAAATCTAGACAAGAAAACTGAAATTCGAGGATAGCTTGCTTGGGGTATGGCATCCACATTTTTTCCATTGTAAGTCACATAATAAAAGATACAGATATGTACAGGTTGCATACACTAATGGTAATAGTGAAATATGGCTTGTTGGCCGGTCAACAACACAGACTGTAGAAACAGTAATACAAAAGCATCCCCTCCAAGTTTCATCAACTGCATTCACTCAAAAGTGCACATTTGTAGGTCTGTTGTTTATCAGTGATAAATTTTGATTGATTCAATAATAAGAATAGAACACTGGCACTTAACAAAATGACCTGAAACAGTGGGTGCTAGTTTAGTCTAGGGCTGTCTCATGCTGACTCCAGAGACACTCCCAATGGGGGTTTCCATTTCAGCAGTCTTAACAAAGAGAACATACTCTTCACTGCATTAGAAAGACCTCAACCTTGTTTAGAGCTTGGCCATTCAAACTGAGAGGTTGGGATAATGTTCACCTCAAAATTCTTGATGAATCCAGTTCACAATGTTGAACGTTGACACACATTAATAGTAGGTTTTCTGATTTAGTTGTAAGCAATGTGTAAATGAATAAATGACAACGTAATGTTGTTTGTGCTCCCAAGGCAGTCATAAAAATGTCTTTTAAAGTATATTTTGCTTGTGAAAATAAAGGACTGTCTGTGCTCACCAAAACCTGTGAAACAGATGGATTGTGTGGTGTGTGAATTAAAACTATTATGGGCTTCCCAGGTGGCACTCGTGGTAAAGAACCCTCTTGCCAATGCAGGAAACATAAGAGATAGGGGTTCAACCCCTGGGTTGGGAAGATCTCCTGGAGGAGGGCACAGCAACCCACTCCAGTATTCTTGCCTGAAGAATCCCATGGACAGAGGAGCCTGGCAGGCTACAGTCCATGGGGGTCTCAAAGAGTCCGACACGACTGAAGCAATTTAGCATGCATGCACACAAAACTATTATGCTGGCAGCTTCCCTGGTGTTCCAATGGTTAAGAATCCACCTTGCAATGCAGGGGACATGGGTTTGATTCCTGGTCAGGGAACTAAGATCCCACATGCTGCGAGGCAGCTAAGTCCACAGGCTGCAACAAAAGATCTCACATGATGCAATGAAGATCCCATGTGCCGCAACTAAGATTTGATGCAGCCAAATAAAGACACAAATAAATATTTTTTAAAGCTATTATATGGGCTTCTCTGATAGCTCAGTGGTAAAGAATCCGCCTGCAATGCAAGAGACATAAGAGACAGGGATTCAGTCCCTGGGTTGGGAAGATACTTTGGAGAAGGGAATGACAACCCACTCCAGTACTCTTGCCTGGAGAATCTCATGGACAGAGGAGCCTGGTGGGCTACAGGCTATAGAGTGACAAAGAGTCAGGCATGACTGAAGCTACTTAGCAAGGACAAAGCTATTATACTAGAAGAAAAAAAAACCTATCAACCTCTTCTGGCCATCCCATTACTGCTACTGCTGCTAAATCACTTCAGTCGTGTCCGACTCTGTGTCATCCCATAGACGGCAGCCCACCAGGCTCCCCCATCCCTGGGATTCTCCAGGCAAGAATTCTGGAGTGGGTTGCCATTTCCTTCTCCAATGCATGAAAGTGAAAAGTGAAAATGAAGTCACTCAGTCGTGTCCGACTCTTAGCGACCTCATGGACTGCAGCCTACCAGGCTCCTCTGTCCATGGGATTTTCCAGGCAAGAGTACTGGAGTGGGGTGCCATTGCCTTCTCCAGGCCATCCCATTACTGTGCTTTAAACTCTCCTGGGCACTCTGCACCCTACCAGGGATGCATGAAATACAGGACAATCAACCATTCCTGGCACCTGCCAAGCATGGCCCAGTCCTGGAGGCTGGCTCTGCCCCTGCTGTATTGCTCTGATCGTTCTGGCTTACAGATTCCTTACTCTCTGAGGTAAGAGACTGCCTCCTCTAGTCCCAGGCTTCTGGGATCCTGTGGTGTAAACTCTCCTCTGCATCCCTCCTCCTACATCCAGGGAATGGAACCATCACACAATTGTGACTTCTTTTCCACCAAATCTATTACAGACTTCTTTACAATGTAGGAATGCATTGAACCCAAGACAGTTCAGCAGTGGGAAAAGAGAGGTTTCCAGTCCCCATCTGCCCATCCAGGTGTCCAGGTAGAGTCTGCATTTCCTTGAACAAATCAACAGAGCTTTTGTTTGTCCCCTGAAGTTTCAAGTTCAATGTGCTCCGATGTCTTGTCATATCCATAAGGAAATATAATCTTGTGAATCACTGGAGGTCTAACAAATTGGATTTGGGGCCTCTGATTCCAAAAAGTCCTTGATTGGAGATGGCAGCTCAGTAAATCTCCATACCTGGGATCAATCTCTTCTAAATAGCTCCTAAAGCACTCATGATTAAAGATGTGAGCACAGAGGAAATTCATAGTCTTTATTGCTTACTCCATCATATCATGTGGTGAACCAGACTTGCAAAATTCATGGCATGAGGCATGCGGCAATGACAGCTGGGCCCACCAAATTTCTTTTGGATTGAATACATTGTTGAAATCTTATTTGCTTTTCAAAGCAGATGCTGTATGTATAACAAGTGAACTTTTCCATGTTTAGAACTTTTTAAAGTCCTTTTAAAAAAACTGGTTCGTCAAGGACCTACTGTATAGCACAGGGAGCTGCTCAATGTTATGTGGCAGCCTGGATAGGAAGGGAGTTTGGGAGAGGATGGCTACATGCATGTGTATGGCTGAGTCCCTTCCCTGTTCTCCTGAAACTATCACAAAACTGTTAATTGGCCACATGCTTTGTGCTAGTTGTTCAGCTGTGTCCGACTGTTTGCGACCCCATGGACAGTAGCCCTCCAGACTTCTCTGTTCATGGAAGTTTCCAGGCAAGAATGCTGGAATGGGTTGCCATTTCCTTCTCCAGTAATAAAGTATACTCCGATATAAAAATCTTAAAAAAAATTTAATAAAAAGCTGGCTGAGACCTAATTCATGTGGGTTGGCACTAAAAAAAAAAGTGGACTCTGGAGTCAGACCCTTTAGGTTTAAGTATCAGTGTGCCTCTTGCCAGCTATGTGCGTTAGGCAAAATTTTTAACTTCTTTGTGCCTTAGTTTCTTTCCCTGTAAAATTCAGATAATGATAATAAGATGACCTGTGTTAGGGGGTTGTTATGAGGATAAAATATGTTGAAATTTGTAAAATGCTTAGAATAGTACTGGCACATAATGAGTGCTGTATTAGTTCTTAAGTAAATCAGATTAGTTAATTTTGCTAAAGCTCTCAGGCAGACACAAACACTTGCCCTTTCCCAGGCCATGTCACATACCTTGGATGAGGACATACAGTTCATTCATTCTCCTGTGTACTCTGAGTTCTCTTTTTCAGTCAGACTACACCACTTGAAACCCATGTGTTCAGTCACCTTTGCAGGATCACCTTCCCTGAGTTTTACTTCTAATGCTATGCCTTCCACTTCTGATCACTGTAATAAAGAGACATGTAAAATTCTTTTATGCTGGCTATTAAAAACTATTGTTGAGACTTCCTTGGTGGTCCAGTGGTTAAGGCTCCATGCTTCCAATGCAGGGGGCATGGGTTTGATCCCTGGTTGGGGAAGCAAGATTCCACAGGCTGCGTGGCACCATCAAAAAATAAAAAATATTGTTGAGGACAATATCCAATATGGTACATATTTGCACCTCCAGCCCCAACTATCTCGCTCCAGCCTCGTGTATCCATCTGACATCAGCATTAGATATTTCAAAAGAAATAAACTCAACAAATTCAAGAACAAATACATCATCCCCTTCCTGCTCTTGACCCTCAACCAGATTTTCATCAGTGATCCACCTCTCAGAGAACAGAACCACCTTTTCTGATCAGATCAGAATCATAGGAGTCATCTTTCTTCCTCAACCCTCGTCTCAATCTTACAAAAACCAATCTATTTCACCTCCTAAATATCTCTCAATATTCAAAGCCCACATGTCTGTTTTTATACAGCTATGACGTATACAAACTCTTCTCTTGCCTCTTCATTTAATAGTGTCATAAACGCACTGGCTTGAGCATCAGTGGAGACTGGGCCCTCGTTTGTTTATTCAATAAAATTTAACACTCCCCTCTTTGCTCAGGCTAATCTATGAGGGCTTCTGGAGAAAATAGAGATGACCTAGACCTGTTGGTGCCCTCAGGGAGCTTCCAGTCTGGTGAGGGAGACAGACATATTTGCAATTTTTTTCTAGAGGAGATGTGCCATGCAGTAAGCAGAGGTCAATACGCACAGGGTATTGAGAGACCATGGAAGAGTAACAAGTTAATCAGACGTGGGTTTGGAAAACTTTCCTAGGCCTTGAACCCTGAATAACGGTTCCCTGGGAAAGGAACAGTTGAGATTAGAGATAGTCTAGGCAACAACTGCAGTCATGAAATTAAAAGACACTTGCTCCTTGGAAGAAAAGCTATGACAAACCTAGACAGCATATTAAAAGCAGAGACATTACTTTGCCAACAAAGGTCCATCTAGTCAAAGCTATGGTTTTTCCAGTAGTTGTGTATGGATGCAAGGGTTGGACCATAAAGAAAGCTGAGTGTCGAAGAATTGATGCTTTTGAACTGTGGTGTTGGAGAAGACTCTTGAGAGTCCCTTGGACTGCGGGGAGATCCAACAAGTCAATTGTAAAGGAACTCAGTCCTGAATATTCATTGGAAGGGCTGATGCTGAAACTGAAACTCCAGTACTTTGACCACCTGATGCAAAGAACTGACTCATTGGGAAAGACCCTGATGCTGGGAAAGACTGAAGGTAGGAGGAGAAGGGGACAACAGAGGGTGAAATGGTTGGATGGCATCACTGACTCGATGGATATGAGTTTGAGCAAGCCCCGGGAGTTGGTGATGGACCAGGACTGGCATGCTGCAGTCCGTGGGGTTGCAAAGAATTGGACATGACTGAGCAACTGAACTGAGGCAATAATAATAGTGCATGCAAAGACCAGAAATAAGAAATCCCATTGCCGGTTCAAGGAACTCTAAGGTATTCCTTGTGTCTGGAAGTCAGAATTTGAGAGGACTGAATTACCAGTAGCCAGATCATGCTTTGGGTGCCCTATTGAGGAGCTTCCTCTATCACATGGTAACTGAGAGGCCAAGGTATTCACACAGAGGAGGGACAAAATCAGATCTGGATATATTTGAAAGATCTCTGTGCAAACCTAATCACAAACCTTCCAAATGGATAAAACAAATAGGGAAAAAATTTTCAAAAGAAATATAAGGCTTGAACAACACAGTAAACTAACTGGACCTAATGGATATGTATAGAACACTCCACCCAACAAGAGCAGAATGCACCTTCTTCCCAAGTGACCATGGAACATTTCACAGGATAAAGCCATATATTAGGCCATAACACAGGCCTCATACATTTTAAAGGCTCATAATCTTACAAAATATGTTCTCCGACCACAATGGAGTAACATTAGAAATAAATAACAGAAAAAAATTTGGGAAATTCACAAATATGTAGAAATTAAACAACACACTCATATATAACCACGGGTCAAAGAAGAAATAACAAGTGAAATTAGAAACTGCTTTGGGATGAATAAAAATGATGGCATAATATACCAAAATTTGTGGGATGAAGCTAAACCAATACTTAGAGGAAAATATTAATAAAGTAATATTTGGTACCAAAACCAGATGAAGATATCATAAGAAGGAAATAATATCTCTTATGAATATAGATGTAAAAATCATCAACAAAATACTAGTAAGCCAAATGTGTCAACATTTTAAAAGGAAGAATCACTATAAACAAAGCTAATGGACGTGATAGAATTCCAGTTGAGCTATTTCAAATCCTAAAAGATGATGCTGTGAAAGTGCTGCACTCAATATGCCAGAACATTTGGAAAACTCAGCAGTGGCCACAGGACTGGAAAGGTCAGTTTTCATTCCAATCCCAAAGAAAGGCAATACCAAAGAATGTTCAAACTACCACACAATTGCACTCATCTCACACGATAGCAAAGTAATGCTCAAAATTCTCCAAGCCAGGCTTCAACAGTACACGAACCATGAGATTCCAGATGTTCAAGCTGGATTTAGAAAAGGCAGAGGAACCAGAGATCAAATTGCCAACATCCGTTGGATCATTGAAAAAGCAAGAGCATTCCAGAAAAATATCTGCTTTATTGACTATGCCAAAGCCTTTGACTGTGTGGATCACAACAAGCTGTGGAAAATTCTTCAAGAGATGGGAATACCAGACCACCTGACCTGCCTCCTGAGAAATCTGTATGCAGGTCAACAACAACAGTTAGAACTGGACATGGAGCAACAGACTGGTTCCAAATTGGAAAAGGAGTACATCAAGGCTGCATATTGTCATCCTGTTTATTTAATTTATATGCAGAGTACATCATGAGAAATGCCAGGCTGGATAAAGCACAAGATGGAATCAAGATTGCTGGCAGAAATATCAATAACCTCAGATATGCAGATGACACCACCCTTATACCAGAAAGCAAAGAAGAACTAAAGAGCCTCTTGATCAAAGTGAAAGAGGAGAGTGAAAAAGTTGGCTTAACATTCAGAAAATGAAGATCATGGCATCCAGTCCCATCATTTCATGGCAAATAGGGAAACAATGGAAACAGTGAAATATTTTATTTTGGGGGGCTCCAAAATCACTGCAGATGGTGACTGCAGCCATGAAATTAAAAGATGCTTGCTCCTTGGAAGAAAAGCTGTGACCAACTTAAATAGCATATTAAAAAGCAGAGACGTTACTTTGCTAACAAAGGTCCGTCTAGTCAAAGCTATGGTTTTTCCAGTAGTCTATGTATGGATCTGAGAGTTGGACTATAAAGAAAGTGGAGCACTGAAGAATTGATGCGTTTGAACTTCGATGTTGGAGAAGACTCTTGAGAGTCCCTTGGACTGCAAGGAGAGGAGATCCTGAAGGAAATCAGTCCTGAATATTCATCGGAAGGATTGATGCTGAAGCTGAAACTCCAACACTTTGGCCACCTGATGCGAAGAACTGACTCATTGGAAAAGACCCTGATGCTGGGAAAGATTGAAGGCAGGAGAAGGGGACGACAGAAGATGAGATGGTTGGATGGCATCACCAACGCAATGGACATGAGTTTGAGTAGGCTTTGGCAGTTGGTGACAGATAGGGAAGCCTGGTGTGCTGCAGTCCATGGGATTGCAAAGAGTCAGACACTACTGAGCAACTGAACTGAACTGACTAGTGCATGGTGATGGACTTATTATGGTGATCATTTCACAATATAAACAAACATCAAATTATTATGTTGTATACCTGAACTAATACAATGTTGTATGTCAGTTATACCTCAAAAAAACAAAAAAAACAAAAAAAAAACACTGAACCTCAGAAAAAAAAAATTAAAAGAATAAGCAAAGGAGAGACTTCCCTGGTGATCCAGTGGCTAAGACTCAGCAATCCCAGTGCAGGAAGCTGGGATTCGATCCCTGGTCAGGGAACTAGATCCCACGTGTCACAACTGAGTTTGCATGCTGCAACTAAAGATCCTGTGTGCTGCAACATAGATCTGGTGTAGCCAAATAAGTAAGTAAATAAAAGTTAAAAAAAAAAAACAAGAAGAAGAAGCAAAGGATCTGAGTAGACATTTCTCCAAAGAAGATAGACAAGTTGTGGATAATTTTGTGAAAAGATGCTCAACATCACTAGCCTTCAGTGGACTGCACTTTGAATCCTGAGATAGACCTACTTCACACCTGCTAGGATGGTGTGCTACAATCAAAATGATGTATAATAACAAGTGTTGGGAAGTAAGTGGAGACATTGAAATCCTCATTGACAGCTGGCAGTGATGTATAAGGGTGCAGCCACTTTGGAAAGCAGTCTGGCAGTTCCTCAAATGTTAAGCACAGAGTTACCATATGACCCAGCAATTCCATTCCTAGAAATAGACCCAAGAGAAATGAATACATACATAGACTCAAAAACCAGTACATGAATGTTCATAGCAGCATGAATCATAATAGCCCAAAAGTCAGAACAACCCAAATGTCCATCAGTCAATGAATATTGATGACTTAAATGTGGTATATCTAGACAATGGGACATTATCCTGCAATCAAAAGGAGTAAAGTACTGATACATGCTACAACTTGGATTAACTTTGAAAACATGATGCTAAGTGAGAGAAAGCAGTCACTAAAGATCATATATTGTATGATTCTAATTTTATCAAGTGTTCAGAAGAGGGAAATCTACAGAGACAGAGAGTATATTAGTATTGCCAAGAGCTGGGAAGGTTGGAAGGGAATGGGAATTGAGTGCTAATGGCTATGGGATTTCTGAGGTGGTGAAAATGTTCTAAAATTAGATAAGTGATGATGGTTACCCATATCTGTGAAACACTAAAAAGCCATCGAACTGTACCTTCTAAACAGGTAAATTGTATGGCATGTGAATTAGATCTCAATAAAGCTATTATTAAGAAAAATCTCTATGATGACAGGTGGAGGAAAGAAACTGGAGGTGAGACTGAGACCACGCAAGTGGTTGGTACATGGTCTGGGCAGGAGAGGATGACTGAGTTGGAACAGGGTTTGTGGAATAGATGCAAGAGAGTCCATGTGGAGACAGGCAGGACTGGGTGATGATTCATTTTCAGCTTGATTCTTAGTTCTATACATAATATTTGTCCTGATACTACCAGTTTGTATCCGTGAGTTGCTCTCCATCCATAAAACTACCTGATGCTCCAAACCTCTCTCATCATCACTCATCTCAACTACTGCCCTCTTGGATGGTCTTTGTGCATCCACTCGGGTTCCCTGCCAGTCTATTCTCTACACTGGAGCCACAGTGATCTTTTCACACTGCAAATCTATCATGTCATCCTTCTGCTTTAAACTCTTCAATGATTTCCCTTTGCACTTAGGATAAAGACCAAAATACTTAACTCCCTCAACCGCCCCAAATGTCCTAGTCCCTGCTTATCTCTCAGATCAGTCCTTTTGTGCTCCAAGTCCACTGGACTGCTTTCAAGTGCCTCACCGTGCTCCCTCCAACCACAGGGTCTTTGCACCTGCTGTTCCCTCTATGGCTGCTTCATTCCCTGCTTCACCCGGTGACTCAAACTCTCCCTTCAGCTACCAGTTATCACTTCCTCAGAGAAGTCTTCCCTGATGGCCAAGTTCAGTTCAGTTAGTCACTCAGTCATGTCTGACTCTTTGCGACCCCATAGACTGCAGCACACCAGGCTTCCCTGTCCATCACCAACTCCCAGAGCTTGCTCAAACTCATGTCCATCGAGTCGGTGATGCCATCCAGCCATCTCATCTTCTGTCATCCCCTTCTCCTCCTGCCTTCAATCTTTCCCAACATCAGAATCTTTTCAAATGAGTTGGTTCTTCGCATCAGGTGGCCCAAATATTGGAGCTTCAGCTTCAGTCCTTCCAATGAATATTCAGGACTGATTTCCTTTAGGATGGACTAGTTTGATCTCCTTCCAGTCCAAGGGACTCTCAAGAGTCTTCTCCAACATCACAGTTCAAAAGCCTGATGGCCCAAGTGCCCTATTTTATGCTCTCAGAGCTCTTTGTACTTCTCCTCCATAACCCTTATCACAGTTGCAGTTTTTTTCTATTTATGGGATCATTTGATTAATGTCTATCTCTTTCATTAGCTTGTAAGTGCCATAAGATCAACATCTGTGGCTATTTTTGTTCACCATTGTATCTCTGGTGCCAAATACAGTGTTTGGCACATAGTAGGCCCTGAATTATATTTGTTAAATAAATGAATAAGCCTCAGGAACAATTTAAAATGCTAATCAAGGCAACAATGAACTGCCCTACTGTGCCCATAGATTGGCAGTGGTTAAAAATACCCAGTGTGGAAATGAATAATCAACAAGGACCTCCTGTTTAGCACATGGAACTCTGCTCAATGTTATGTGGCTGCTTGGATAGGAGGAGAGTTTGAGGGAGAATGGATACATGTATATGTATGGCTGAGTTCCTTTGCTGTTCACCTGAAACTAGCACAACATTGTTTGTTAATCAGCTATACCCCAATACAAAATAAAAAGTTTTTTTTAAAAATAAAGCTTAATTCTCCCTGGAAAAAGAATACCCAGTGTGGGTAAGGATTGAGGAAAATGAGCACTGTCATATTCTGGTTCTGGGTGTGTAGAATGCTATGTCCTTGATGGATGGCAGTTGGATCTGCAAATGTTCACACTGTTGGACTCCACAATTCTATTCATGAAAGTTTATTCCAGTAAAATGACCACTAGTGTGCATAATGGTATAAACAGGAGGATAGCTATTGAAGCGTTGTTTATAATAGTAGAAGGATGAAAAACAACCTAAATGTTCAACCACAGAATATTATTAGTTAAATAAATCACAGTGCATTCATACTGTGGAATACTATGCGGCTATTAAAAATGATCATGCAAATTGTGTTTATCAACATGATGAGAAATTCATGGTAGAATCTTTAGTAAAAATAAAGTTACTAAAAAGCATGATGGAAGTGAGAGTGTTAATAGCCTCAGTAGGGAGGCCAGAGGTCCCCAAGCAGGCAGAAGGAAATAAGCTGCAAGTGGCAGGCTTTTTTTGTTCTTGTCTCTTCTAATCCTGTGTTGTCATGGTGACACCTGGTTCCACCTGAACTTAACTTTATCTCAAATCTTAAGCTAACCACTGTGTTTTTCTTATGGAAATGTTTTTCTTAAACTATGTTCATGAACTATGTATTTGTTTGGAAATCTGCCTTTCTTCAAGATTCATGGCAATTGTTTTATGGCCTGGGATGACTCAGGTTGTGCCAATACTGTCTCAAAATGCATGGTGTGGGTGAGGGGCCTGGTGCAACTCTCATTTTTGAGGCATTTCCTTTCTCTAATTAGCAGCTCTAATAGGTATATAACACCTTGCTAAAAACTAGCAAGGGGGCACTCTTTCTGCCCTCTTCTGATGTCTATGTCAGAAGCTTTCTCTCTCTCTTTTATACTTTAATAAAACTTTGGTACACAAAAAGCTCTGAGTGATCAAGCCTCGTCACTGGCCCCGGATCGAATTCCCTCCTCTGGAGGCCAAGAATCCTGGTGTCATTCATGGCTTGCAGCATGAACCTTTCAGAAGGATCCTAGATTTTTAAAATTTCATTAATATGGAATGTAGACATCTAAATTCATAGAGAACTGCAATGATAAACACAGAAGCTACTTATTCTAAGGTGCTTTCTGGGGTCTTTCCCATTTACCCTATGTAGTTCTAGATTATGTTAAAAACTTTTATAAAAATCTATTCATGTTGAATGAACCTATGGTTACCAGGGGGAAGGACTGGGGGGAAGAAGTTAAGGAGTTTGGATTGCCATGTACACACTGTTGTATCTAAAATGGATAACCAACAAGGACCTACTGTATAGCACATGGAACTCTGCTCAATATCATGTGCAGTCTGGATGGGAGGGGGGCTTGGGGGGCGAATGAACACATGTATATGTATGGCTGAGTCCCTTTGCTGTTCACCTGAAACTATCACAATATTGTTTGTTAATCTGCTATACCCCAGTACAAAATAAAGGTTTTTTAAAAAATGTACTCCCTGGCAACCCACTCCAGTATTCTTGCCTGGAGAATCCCATGGACAGAGGAGCCTGGTGGGCCACAGTCCATAGAGTCACAAAGACTCGGACATGACTGAAGCGGCTTAACATGCACATGTGCCCTTTTTTAAATCCCACAAATAAGTGATATCATATGATATTTGTCTTTCTCTATCTGAATCACTTCACTCAATGACAATGGCAATTGTATGACAATCTCTTGGCCCATCCTACATGAATCCATCAGTATCTTAAAAAGAAAACAAAAACAAAAGAATAAAGCAAAAGTTCCCTTTTATCAGGCATCTCCAAATCTAATCTCATCCCTAAAGCTAACCAGTGTTTGACATACATCCTTCTGAAGCGCTGACTCAGTATGTGTATCCATATGACCACTGAAAGGGAGTGAGCTCAGGGATATAGTGTCATGAAAAAATATTTTGATGTTGATGTTCAGTCATTAAGTTGTGTATCACTCAGTATCAGCTTCAGCATCAGTCCTATCAATGAATATTCTTCACACTACAGCATGTCAGGCAATCTGTACACCAGATTTAATTCCTTGAATTTATTCATCACCTCCACTGTATGGAGGATTTGATTTAGGTCATACCTGAATGGCCTAGTGGTTTTCCATACTTTCTTCAATTAAAGTATGGGCTAAGTAAGAGTTAGCCAGTCAGGGCAAAGTAAAGGCTAGGAGTCAGCCAGTCAAGGCAAAGGACAGGCTAGGAGACAGCCAATCAGGGCAAACTACAGGCTAGCATGCAGCATATCAGAGCAAAGTACAGCTTAGGAGTCAGTCAATCAGGGCAAAAGACAAGCATGGAGTCAGCCAATCAGGGCAAAGTACAGGCTAGAACTCAACCAGCATCAGGGCGTTATCCATAGAATCTGTTTTTAGCATTAGGAGAAGGCAATGGCAACCCACTCCTATACTCTTGCCTGGAAAATCCCATGGGTGGAGGAGCCTGGTAGGCTGCAGTCCATGGGGTCGCTAAGAGTCGGACACGACTGAGTGACTTCACTTTCACTTTTCACTTTCTTGCATTGGAGAAGGAAATGGCAACCCACTCCAGTGTTCTTGCCTGGAGAATCCCAGGGACGGGGGAGCCTGGTGGGCTGCCGTCTATGGGGTCGCACAGAGTCGGACACGACTGAAGCTACATAGCAGCAGCAGCAGACAAAGTACTGGAGCTTCAGCTTCAGCATCACTCCTTCCAATGAATATTCAGGGTTGATTTCCTTAAGATTGACTGCTTTGATCTCCTTGCAATCCAAAGGACTCTAAAAAGACTTCTCCAGCAACACATTTCAAAAGCATCAATTCTTAGGTGCTCAGCCTTCTTTGTGGTCCAACTCTCACATCCGGACTTGGCTCCTGAAAACACCGTAGCTTTGACTAGACGGACCTTTGTTTGCAAATGATGTCTCTGCTTTTGAATACGCTGTCTAGGTTTGTCATAGCTTTCCTTCCAAGGGGCAGGCGTCTTTTAATTTCATGGCTGCAGTCACCATCCCCAATGATTTTGGAGCTCAAGATAATAAAGTCAGTCACTGCTTTCACTTTTTCCCCCTTTATTTACCATGAAGTGATGGCGGTTGATGCCCTGATCTTAATTTTTTGAATGTTGAGATTTAGCCAGCTTTTTCACTCTCCTCCTTCAGCCACAACAAGAGGCTCTTTAGTTCCTCTTCATGTTCTGCCATTAGAGTGGTATCGTTTGCATATGTGAGGTTGTTTATATTTCTCCCAGCAATCTTGATTCCAGCTTGTGATTTCTCCAGCTGGGCATTTCACATGATGTTCTCTGCCTAAAAGTTAAATAAACAGGCTGGCAGTATACAGCCTTTTTGTACTCCTTTTCCAATTTTAAACCACTCCGTTGTTCCATGTAAGGTTCTAACAGCTGCTTCTTGAACCACATGCAGGTTTCTCAGGAGACAGGTAAGGTGATCTGGTATTCCCATCTCTTTAAGACTTTTCCACAGCTTGTTGTGATCCACATAGTCAAAGGATTTAGTGTAGTCAATGAAACAAAAGTAAATGTTTTTCTGTAATTCCCTTGCTTTCTTTAGGGTCCAATGAATATCAGCAATTGAATCTTTGATTCCTCTGCGTTTTCTAAATCCAGCTTGTATATGTGGAAGTTCTCAGTTCACGTACTGCTAAAGACTAGCTTGAAGGATCTTGAGCATAACTTTACTAGCATACAAAATGAGTGCAATTGTCCAGTAGCTTCAACATTCTTTGGCATTGCCCTTCTTTGGGATTGGAATGAAAACTGACCTTTTCCAGTCCTGTGGCCACTGCTACATTTATCAAAATTGCTGATATATTGAGTGCAGCACTTTAACTGCATTATCTTTTAGGATTTGAAATACCTCAGCTGGAATTCCATCAGCTCCACTAGCTTTGCTCGTAGTGATGCTTCCTAAGGGCCACTTGACTCCGCATTCCAGGATGTCTGGCTCTAGGTTGGTGATCACACTATCGTGGTTATCTGAGTCATTAAGATCTTCATATAGTTTTTCTGTGTATTCTTGCCACCTCTTCTTAATCTCTTCTGCTTTTGTTAGGTCCATGCCATTTCTGTCCTTCCCTCTGCCCATCTTTGCATGAAACGTTCCTTTAGTATCTCTAATTTACTTGAAGAGATCTCTAGTCTTTCCCATTCTACTCTTTTCCTCTATTTCTTTGCATTGATCACTTAGGAAGGTTTTCTTATCTCTCCTTGCTATTGTTTGGAACTCTGCATTCAGATGGATATATCTTTCCTTTTCTCCTTTACCTTCTCTTTTCTCAGCTATTTGCAAGGCCTCCTCAGACAACCATTTTGCCTTTTTGCATTTCTTTTTCTTGGGGATGGTTTTGATCACAGCCTCCTATACAAAGTTATGAACCTCACTCCATAGTCCTTCAGGCACTCTATCAGATCTAATCCTTTGAATCTATTTGAATTTCAATCTATTCAAAATCCTTTGAATCTTTGAATCTATACACTTCCACTATATAATCATAAGGGATTTGATTTAGGTCATATCTGAATGGTCTAGTGGTTTTCCCTACTTTCTTCAATTTAAGTCTGAATTTTGCAATAAGGAGTTTATAAGCTGAGCCACAGCCAGCTTCTGGTCTTGTTTTTGCTGACTGTATAGAGCTTTTCCATCTTTGGCAGCAAAGAATATAATCAATGTGATTTCGGTATTGACCATCTGGTATGAGCTAGGTGTCAGCCTTTCTGGGCAAAGTACAGGCATGGAGTCAGCCAATCAAGGAAAAGTACCAGCTACGTTCAGTCAATTAAGGCAAAGTATAGGCTGGAGGCAGCCAATCAAGACATAATATAGGTTAGAATTCGGGTGTCCAGGCAAAATGCTGGCTAGCATTCAGCCATTCAGAGCAAAGTAGAGGC
Source organism: Bos mutus (assembly GCF_027580195.1). Lineage (NCBI taxonomy): Eukaryota > Metazoa > Chordata > Mammalia > Artiodactyla > Bovidae > Bos > Bos mutus. Next base: position 28,359,475 of record NC_091646.1, on the reverse strand, counting down.
AAGTAGTCAGCCAATCAGAACAAAGTACAAGGTTGGACTCAGTCAAAGAGACCAAACTACTGGCTAAGATACAGCCAATTAGGACAATGAACAGTCTAGAAGTCAGCAAATCTGGGCCTAATACAAAGTTGGATTCTGCCAATCAAAGCAGAGTAGGAGCTAGGAGTCAGCCAATAGGGCAATGTACAGGCTAGGAGTCAATCAATCAGAGCAAACTTCTGGTTAAGAGCCAGCCAATCAGGGCAAAATACTGGCCTGGAGTCAGCCAATGAAGTCAGCATATTCTAGGAGTCTACCAATCAGTGTAAACTACTGGCTAAGAGTCAGACAGTCAAGGCAAGGTACAGGATCCGAGTCAGCCAACCAGGCAAAGTAGAGGTTTGGAGTCAGACAGTCAGGACAAAGTATAGGCTAGGACTCAGCCAATCAAGGCAAAGTGCAGGGTAGCACTCAGTCAATCAGAGCAAAGTACAGTCTTGGTGTCAGCCATTCAGAGCAAAGGATTAACTAGGAGTCAACCAATCATAGCAAACTACTGGCTAAGAGCCAATAAGACAGGGCAAGGAACAGTCTAAAAATCAGCCAATCGGGGTCAAGTACAAGCTTGGAATCTGCCAATCAGATTAAAGTACTAGCTAAGAGTCAGACGTTAGCTTAATATAGACAAAACACATGCTATCACGCAGCCAATCAGAGCAAAGTACCAGCTTGGAGTCAGCGAGTCAGGCCAAAGGATAGGCTAGGTTAGGAGTCAGCCAATCAAGGCAAGAAACAGGCTAGCTCTCAGCCAATCAATGCAAAGTACAGCCTAGGAGTCACCCAATCAGAGCAAAGTAGAAGCTTGAAGTCACTAAATCAGGGCCAAGTATAAAATTGAAGTCAGACCATCAGGGCAAAGTACAGGCAAGGATTCAGCCAATCAGAGCAAAGTACAAGCTTGGAGTCAGCCAATCAGTGTAAAGCGTAGGCAAGGAGTCTGCCAATCAGAGCAAAGTACCAGCTTGGCCAGTCAGGACAAAGAACAGGTTCAGTTCAGTTCAGTTCAGTCGCTCAGTCATGTCCGACTCTTTGCGACCCCATGAATCGCAGCATGCCAGGCCTTCCTGTCCATCACCAACTCCCGGAGTTCACTCAGACTCATGTCCATTGAGTCAGTGATGCCATCCAGCCATCTCATCCTCTGTCGTCCCTTTCTCCTCCTGCCCCCAATCCATCCCAGCATCAGAGTCTTTTCCAATGAGTCAACTCTTCACATGAGGTGGCCAAAGAATAGGTTAGGTTTCAGTTAATCATGGCAAATACAGGCTAAGAGTCAATCAGGACAAAGTATTTCTTAGGCCTCAACCAATCAGATCAAACTACTGGCTAAGAGATAGACAGTCAGGGCAAGGTAGAAGCTAGTTGTCAGCCAATCAGGACAAAAAGTGGACTTACAGCAAGCCAATCAGGGCAAAGTATATGCTAAGAGTCAACCAATCAGAGCAAACTACTAGCTAAGGGCCAGCCAAACAATTCGAGGTACCATCTAGAAGTCATCCAATTAGGGCCAAGTATCAAGCTTGAAGCCTGCCAATCAGAGAAAAGTACAGGCTAAGAGTCAGTCAGTAGAGCAATGTATAGGCTAGGAGTCAGGCAATCAGAGCAAACTACTGGCTAAGAGACAGCCAATCAGGGCAAGGTACAGGCTAGGAGTTAACCATTCTGGTCAAAGTACTGGCTTAGAGTCAATCAAACAAGACAAAGTATAGGCTAGGAGTCAATCAGTCAGAGCAAACTGCATTAAGAGCCAGCCAATCTGTGCAGGGTACCATCTTGAAGTCATCAAATTAGGGCCAAGTATCAAGCTAGAAGCCTGCCAATCAGAAAAAAGTACAGGCTAAAAGCCAGCCAGTAGAGCATTCTACAGGCTAGGAGTCAAGCAATCGGAGCAAACTACTGGCTAAGAGACAGCAAATAAGGGCAAGGTACAGGCTAGGAGTTAACCATTCAGGGCAAAGTTCTGGCTTGGAGTCAATCAATCAAGATAAAGTATAGGTTGGGAGTCAGTCAATGAAGACAAAGTATAGGCTAGGAGTCAATCAATCATAACAAACTACATTAAGAGCCAGCCAATGAGGGCAAGCTACAGACTAGGAGCCAGCTAATCAGGGCACGAGATCAGCCCGAGTCAACCAATCCAGATTCTAGGAGTCAACCAATCAGAGTAAACTACTGGCTAAGAGCCAATCAAGGCAAGGTACAAACTCGGAGTCAGCCAAACAGGCAAAGTAGAGGCTTGGAGTCACACAATCAGGACAAAGTATAGGCTAGGACTCAGCCAGTCTAGGCAATATGCAGGGTAGCACTCAGTCAATCAGAGCAAAGTACAACCTTGGTGTCAGCCATTCAGTTTAAAGGATAAGCTAAGACTCAACCAATCAGAACAAACTACTGGCTAAGACCCAACCAAATAAGGCAAGGTACAGTCTAAAAGTCAGCCAATCAGGGCCAAGTACAAGCTTGGATTCTGCCAATCAGAAAAAGGTACTAGCTAGGAGCCAGCCAATACCACAATATACAGGCTAGGATCAACCAATCAGAGCAAAGAACTGGCTAAAGACAGCCAATCAGGACAAGGAACAACCGAGGAGTCAGCCATTCAGGGCAAATTACCGGCTTGGAGTCAGACAATCATCGCAAGAATAGGATAGGAGTAGATCAATCAGAGCAAACTACTAGCTATAAAATATCCAATCGGGGCAAGGAACAGGCTAGGAGTCGTTGAACCAAGGAAAAACACATGCAAGCACTCAGCCAATCAGTGCAAAGTACAACATAGGACTCACCCAATCAGAGAAAAGTAGAATCTTGAAGTTACCCTGGCAGGGCAAAGCACAATTTTGGAGTCAGACAATCAGGGCAAAGTACAAGCTTGGAGTCAGCCAATCAAGGTAAAGTGGAGACTAGGAGTCAGCCAAGCAGTGCAAGTATACGCTAGCACCTAGCCAATCAGAGAAAATTACAGGCTGCTGCTGCTGCTGCTGCTGCTGCTGCAAAGTCGCTTCAGTCTTGTCTGACTCTGTGCGACCCCATAGACAGCAGCCCACCAGGCTTCGCCGTCCCTGGGATTCTCCAGGCAAGAACACTGGAGTGGGTTGCCATTTCCTTCTACAATGCATGAAAGTGAAAAGTGAAAGTGAAGTAGCTCAGTCGTGCCCGACTCTTAGCGACCCCATGGACTGCAGCCTACCAGGCTCCTCCGTCCATGGGATTTTCCAGGCAAGAGTACTGGAGTGGGTCGCCAGTGCCTTCTCCGAAATTACTGGCTAGGGGACTGCTAATCAGGACAAAATACTGCTTGTTGTTGTTGCTCAGTGGCTAGGTCTGTCGGATATTTGCAATCCCATGGACTGCAGCAGGCCAGGCTTCCTTGTCCTTCACTATCTCCTGGATTTGCTCTAATTCCTGTCCATTGAGTAAGTGTTGCCATCTAATTGGCTCATCCACTTCCACTTCCATCTCCTTTTGCTTTCGGTGTTTCCCAGCATCAGGGCCTTTTCCACAAATTTGGCTCCTGGCGTCAGGTGGTCAAATTACTGGAGTTTCAACCTCAGCATCAGTCCTTCTAATGAAGATTCAGGGTTGATTTCCTTTAGGATCGACTGGTCTGATCTCCTTGCAGTCCAAGGGACTCACTCTCAAGAGTGTTCACCAACACCACAATTCAAAAGCATCAATTCTTCAGCGCTCAGCCTTTTTTATGGTCCAACTCTCACATCAGTACATGACTACTGGAAAAACCATAGCTTTGACTAGCTGGACCTTTCTTTGCAAATGATGGCTCTGCTTGTGAATACACTGTCTTAGGTTTGTCATAGCTTTCCTTACAAGGGGCAGGCTTCTTTTAATGGCATGGCTGCAGTCACCATCCTTGGTGATTCAGGAACCCAAGATAATAAAATCAGTCACTGCTTCCACTTGTTTCCCCTTTATTTACCATGAAGTGATGCGACTGGATGCCCTAATCTTAGTATTTGGAATGTTGAGTTTTAAGCTAGCTTTTTCACTCTCCTCTTTCACTCTCATCAAGAAGCTCTTTAGTTCCTCTCACTTTCTGCCAGTAGAGTGGCATCATTTGCATATATGAGGTTGCTGACATTTCTCCCAGCAATTTTGATTCCAGCTTGTGATTTCTCCAGCCCAGCGTGTTGCATGATGTTCTCTGCCTAAAAGTTGAATAAACCGGCTGGCAATATACAGCCTTTTCATACTCCTTTCCCAATTTTAAACCAGTCAGTTTTTCCATGTAAGGTTCTAACAGTTGCTTTATTTTTTAAATTTTATTTATTTTTAATTGACAGATAATTGCTTTACAGCATTTTGTTGGTTTCTACAAAACATCAGTGTGAGTCAGTCTTAGGTTTACCTATGTCCCCTCCCACTTTTCATCCCTCCCACCTCCCTCATCCCACCTTTCTAGGTTGTTAAGGAGCCTGGGTTTGAGTTCCCTGAGTCATACAGCAAATTCCCATAACAGTTGCATCTTGAACCACATACAGGTTTCTCAGGAGGCAGGTAAGGTTGTCTGGTATTCCCATCTCTTTAAGAATTTTCCACATCTTGTTGTGATCCACACAGAGGCTTTAGCGTAGTCAGTGAAGCAAAAGTAGATGCTTTTCTGGAATTCCCTTGCTTTCTTTATGGTCCAACGAATATTGGCAATTGGATTTGGATCTCTGATTTCTCTGCCTTTTCTAAATCCAGCTTTTACATGTGGGAGTTCTCGGTTCACATACTGCTGAAGACTAGCTTGAAGGATTTTGAGCATAACTTTTTCTTTTTTGAGTATACGAAATGAGTACTATTGTCCAATATTTCAACATTCTTTGTGCCCTTCTCAGTGCCCTTCTCTGGGATTGGAATGAAAACTGACCTTTTCCAGTCCTGTTGGCCACTGCAGAGTTTCCCAAATTTGCTGACTTACTGAGTGCAGCACTCTAACAGCATTATCTTTCAGGATTTTAGATAGGTCAGCTGGATTCCATCACCTCCACTAGCTTTGTTTGTAGTAATGCTTCCTAGGGCCCACTTGACTTCATGCTCCAGGACGTCCGTGACCACACCACTGTGGTTATACTGGTTGTGAAGACTCTTTTTGTATAGTTTTTCTGTGTATCCTTGCCACCTCTTCTCAATCTCTTCTGTTTCTGTTATTTGCTTACTGTTTATGTGTTTTATCATGCTAATCCTTGCGTGAAACAGTCCCTTGATATCTCCGGTATTCTTGAGATCTTTCCATTGTATTGTTTTCCTCTACTTCTCTCCATTGTTCACACAAGATCTATTTCTCCTTGTTATTCTCTTGAACTCTGCATTCCGCTGTTCGTATCTTTCCTTTTTTCCCTTGCTTGTCGCTTCTCTTCATTCCCATCTGTATGTAAAGCCTTCTCAGACAATGACTTTGCATTACTGCCTTTCTTTTTCTAGGGACCATTTTGGTCACTGTCTCCTGTACAGTGTTACGAACCCCTGTCCGTAGTTCTTCAGGCACTCTGTCTACCACATCTAAACCCCTGAATCTATTAGTATCCTTCAATGTATAATGATGGGGCTTTGCAGTTGGCTCAGCAGTAACGGATCTGCCTGCAATGCAGGAGACATATGTTCGATCCAAGGTTGGGAAGAACCCCTGGATGATGGCATGGCAACCCCTTCCAATATTCTTGACTGCAGAATCCCATGGACAGAGGAACCTGGCATACCACAGGGTTTCCGAGTTGGACATCACTGAAGGGACTGAGCACATACCCACCCAATGTATAAACATAAAGGATATGTTCTAGGTGAGCACTGACTCCCCTAATGGTTTACCATACTTTCTTCATATAAATTACAGGCTAGTAGTCAGCCAATCACAGGAAGCTAGAAGGTTAGAGTAGGCAATCAGGGCAAAGTGCAGTCTAGGGTTCAGCCAATCAGGAAAATGTATATGCTCGGATTCAGCCTATCTGGTAAGAGGCAGCCAGTAACAACAAAGTAGAGGTTAGTTTTCAGTCAATCAGAACAAAGTATGTGCTAGATGTCACCCAGTCAGATTAAAGAGGATGCTAGGAGTCAGCCAATTAGGGTAAAGTAGAGGCTAGGAGTCAGCATATCAGGGCAAAGTACTGGCTAGAAGTCAGCGAATAGAGCAAAGGACTGGCCAGAAGTAAACCAATCAGAGTAACTTACTAGCTAGGAGTCAGCCAATCAGGGCACAGTGGTGGCTAGGAGTCAGCCAGTCATGGTGAGGTACTGGCATGGAATCAGCCAATCAGGAAAAAGTACCGGTTAGGTTCAGGCAACAATGACATACTATAGGCTAACATTCTGCCAATCTGAGCAAAGTACAGGCTAGGAGTCAGCCAACCAGAGCAAAGTACAAGCTTGGAGTCAGCCTATCAGGGCAAAGTACATGCTAGGGTTCAGTCAATCAGGGCAAAGTATAGGCTCGAAGTGAACCAATCAGAACAAAGTATAGGCTAGGAGTCAGAGAATCAGGGCAGGTGCCCGCCAGGAATCAGTCAAGGTAAAAATGCATGCTTGAAATCATTGAATCAGGGCAAAGTAAAGGGTTGAAATCAGCCAATCAGGACAAAGTTTAGGCTAGGAGGCAGCCAATCAGCCCAAACTACTGGCTAAGAGGGCCAGTACATGATAGGAATCAGTCAGGGTAAAGTACAGGCTTGGAGTCAGCCAATCAAGTCAAAGTAAATGCTAAGAGTCAGCCAATCAGAGGAAACTACTGGCTAAGAAGGAGCTAATCAGGGCAATGTACAGGATAGGAATCAGTCAATCAGGAAAGGGTATAGGCTAGGAGTCAGCCCATCAAGACATAATATAGGCTAGGATTCTGCTAATCAAGGCAAAATGCAGGCTAGCATTCAGCCATTCAGAGCAAAGTACTGTCTAGTAGTCAGCCAATCAGACCAAAGTACAAGCTTGGCATTAGCCACTCAGGGTAAAAGATAGGCTTGGAGTCAACCAAAGAGGCCGAACTACTGGCAAAGTTACAGCCAATTAGGTCAATGCACAGTCTAGAAGTCAGCAAATCAAGGCCAAATACAAAGTTGGATTCTGCCAATCAGTGCAAAGTACAGGCCAGGAATCAGCCAATAGATCAGTGTACAGGCTAGGATGCAAGCAATCAGAACAAACTACTGGCTAAGAAACAGCCAATAAGGGTAGGTACAGCCTAGGACTCAGCCAATTAGGGCAAAGTACAGGCTTGGAGTCAGCCTATCAGGACAAATACAGGCTAGCCAATCAAGCAAATGTTTGGAGTCAGCCAATCAGGACAAAGTATAGGTTAGGATTCTACCAATGAGGTCAAGCTACTGGCTAAGAGATAGTCAATCAGGGCAAGGTACAAATTAGTGTCAGCAAATCAGGGAAAAAATATGGACTTAGAGTAAGCCAATCAGGTCAAAGTATATGCTGGGAGTCAACCAATCAGAACAAACTACTGGCTAAGAGCTAGCCAATCAGGGCAAGTTACAGGATAGAAGTCAACCAATCAGGGCAAGTACAGGCTTGGAGTCAGCCAATCAGGACAAAGTATAGTCAAGGAGTCAGGCAATCAAGGCAACTGCAGGCTGGCACTCAGCCATTCAGAGCAAAGCACAGGCTACAAGTCTGCCAATCAGAGGCAAAGCAAAACCTTGACATCGGCCATTCCAGTCAAAGAACAGGCTAGGAGTCAACCAATCAGAGCAAACTACTAGCTAAGAGACAGCCATTCAGGGCAAGGTACCATCTAGAAGTAATTCAATTAGGGCCAAGTATCAAGCTTGAAGCCTGCCAATCAGAGAAAAGTACAGGCTAGGAGTCAGCCAGTAGAGCAATGTACAAGCTAGAGTCAGGAATCAGAGAAAACTACTGGCTAAGAGACAGCCAATCAGGGCAAGGTACTGGCTAGGAGTTAGCCATTCAGGACAAAGTACTGGCTTGGAATCGTTCAATCAAAACAAAGTATAGGCTAGGAGTCAATCAGAGCAAACATGTTAATTTCCAGCCAATAAGGACAAGCTACAGGCTAGGAGCCAGCCAATCAGGGCAAAATAGTGGCCTGAAGTCAGCCAATCAGGACAGTGTATGTTCTAGGAGTCAACCAATCAGAGCAAACAACTGGCTAAGAGCCAGCCAATCAGGACAAGGTACAGTCTAGGGGTCAGCCATTCAAGGCAAAGTACTGGCTTGGAGTCAGTCAAGACAAAGGCTAGACTAGGAGTCAATCAATTAGAGCAAACTACTGGCTAAGAGACATCGAATCAGGGCAAGACACTGGCTAGGAATCATTCAATCAAGGAAAAACATGTTAGCACTCAGCCAATCAGAGCAAAGTACCAGCTTTGAGTCAGCAAATCAGGCCAAAAGATAGGCTAGACATCAGCCAATCAAGGCAAAATACAGGCTAACACTCAGCCAATCAGTGCAAAGTTCAGCATAGTAGTCACCCAATCAGAGCAAAGTAAAATCTTAAAGTCACCCCAGCAGGGCAAAGTACAAACTTGCAGTCAGACAATCAGGGCAAAGTATAGGGTAGGATTCAGCCACTCACCACAACTACAAGCTTGGAGTCAGACAATCAAGGTAAAGTGGAGACTAGGAGTCAGCCAATCAGAGCAAAGTACCGGCTTGGTGTCAGCCAATCAGTGCAAGTACAGGCTAGCACTCTGCCAATCCGAGCAAATTACAGGCTAGGAGTCAGCTAATGAGGACAAAATACTGCCTGTTGTTGGTCAGTGACTAAGTCTGTCGGATCTTTGCAACCCATGGACTGCAGCAGGCCAGGCTTCCTTGTCCTTCACTATCTCGTGGAATTTGCTCTAATCCCTGTCCATTGAGTCGGTGTTGCTATCTAATCTGCTCATCCCTTTCTGCTACCATCTCCTTTTGCTTTCAGTGTTTCCCAGCATCAGGGCCTATACCACTGAATTGGCTCTTGGCATCAGGTGGTCAAATTACTGGAGTTTCAGCCTCAGCATCAGTCCTTCTAATGAAGATTCAGGGTTGATTTCCTTTAGGATCGACTGGTCTGATCTCCTTGCAGTCCAAGGCACTCTCAAGAGTCTTCAACAACACCACAGTTCAAAACCATCAATTCTTCAGTGCTCATCTTTTTTTATGGTCCAACTCTCACATAGGCAATGGCACCCCACTCCAGTACTCTTGCCTGGAAAATCCCATGGGCAGAGGAGCCTGGTAGGCTGCAGTCCATGGGGTCGCTAGGAGTTGGACACAACTGAGCGATTTCCCTTTCACTTTCCACTTTCATGCATTGGAGAAGGAAATGGCAACCCACTCCAGTGTTCTTGCCTGGAGAATCCCAGGGACGGAGGAGCCTGGTGGGCTGCCGTCTACGGGGTCACACAGAGTCGGAAACAACTGACGTAACTTAGCATTCTCACATCAGTACATGACTACTCGAAAAACCATAGCTTTGACTAGACGGATCTTGTTGGCAAACAGAAGTCTCTGCTTTTGAATACACTGTCTAGCTGTGTCATAGCTTTCCTTCCACGGAGCAGTGAAGTGAAAGTGAAAGTCGTTTAGTCGTATCTGACTCTTTGCGACCCCATGGACTAGGAATTCTCCAGTCCAGAATACTGGTTCAGTAGCCTTTCCCTTCTCCAGGGGATCGTCCCAACCCAGGAATCGAACTGGGTTCTCTTGCATTGCAGGCGGATTCTTTACCAACTGAGCTATCAGCAAGCATGTTTTAATTTCATGGCTTCAGTCACCGTCCTTAGTCATTTAGGATCCCAGGATAATAAAATCTGTCACTGCTTCCACTTTTCCCCCCTTTATTTGCCATGATATGTGATTGGATGCCCTGATCTTAGTATTTGGAATGTTGAGATTTAAGCCAGATTTTTCACTCTCTTTCACCCTCATCAAAAGGCCCTTGTCCTCACTGCATGACTTGTGGGATTTCTGTTCCCAGAGATTGTACCCAGGCCGTGGCAGTGTATGTCCATAATCCTAACCAGTACACCACCAGGTACTGGTGATTGTATCAATTCTGATACAATCTGATAGTGTCAGATCCCATAGGTTAAGGGTCAGTATTACAAAATGCCCCCTCACCCCAATCTCAGATGCTAATTGCAAGTTCTAGTTACCTGTGCTTCTTACCAAGCTGCTGTAAATCAGAGGTTCCAGTGACACCACTCCTTAGGGGTCAATTAACCCAGGGATCAAACCCAGGTCTCCTGCCTTGCAGGTGGATTCTTCACCAGCTGAGCTACAGGGAAGCCAAATTAATCTATTAGAATAGCTCATACAACTCAGAGAAACTTCCTCACATTTACCAGTTTAATTAAAGGCTATGATAAGGATACAGAAGAATATCCAGGTAGAAGAGATGCACGGGGCAAGTAATGTGGGAAGGGGACAAAGCTTGCATTCACGCTTCAGCTGCACTATTCTCCAGGTACCTCCAACTGTGCATCAATCTGGAGGCTCTCAAAGCCCATACTTTAGGGATTTTTATGGCGACTCCATCATATAGTCGTGATTGAACATTATTATTCCATTTTCAGCCTTTTTCCCTTTTCAAGAGAATGGGGGGCAGGCATCACTGAAAATTTCAAGCTTCTAAACACGGCTTTTCTATCTGGTGACCAGCCCCCACCTGGGAGCCATCCAGGAGCCCACCCAGAGTCATCTCATGAGAACAAAAGACACTCCTACCACTCAGGTAATTACAAGGGTTTCAGGAGCCCTGTGTCAGAAACCAGGGTTAAAAACCAAATATTAGAACAAAAGATGCTCCTTTGCGCTCATCAGTTAGGAAATTACAGGGTTTCAGGAGCTCTGTGCCAACAACCAGGCCAGAGCCCAACACTTATATTTTCTGTTATCTCACAACTATGAATTCTACATGCCACAACTGACATCTTTAGATACTGAGTCTTCCCGTTCCTGAACATGGTGCATCCCTCCAAACATTCAGGTCTTCTTTTATGTCCCTCAGGAACAGTGCAAGTCTTTACTGTGCTCAACACGATGTCTTGTAAATTGTTATTGTTCAGTTGCTAAGTCGTGTCCAACTCTCTGTGACCCCATGAACTGCAGCACTTCAGGCTTCCCTGTCCTTGTAAATCATTGACACACAATAAATATCTGCTGATGATTATCTGAAAAGGGTTTACTTGAGAACAGGAGATTAAGAAGACAGAGCCAACCTTAGGGAGAAGCAGTGATTTGGGGCCAGTTTCTTGTTGTGCCTCAGTCTCCCTTTCAGACAAATGGGTATAATCATGATACCTGCACCAGAGGATTGCTGTAAGACATGAGATAATTCATGCAACTTAGAACAGTGAGTGCCTGGCAAAAATTAGTGCCTGCTTTGCGTTAGCTGCTATTATTGTTGCTAGCTGGGCTTCCTAGGTGGCACAGTGGTAAAGAATCCACCTGCCAGTGCAGGAGATGCAAGAGACGCATGTTTGATTCCTGGGTTGGGAAGATCCCCTGGAGAAGGAAATGGCAACCCACTCCAGTATTCTTGCCTGGAAAATTCCATGGACATAGGAGCCGGGCAGGCTACAGTCCATGTGGTTGAAAAAGAGTCTGACATGATTTAGCAACTAAACAACAACACCCATGCACTGTTGCTAGCTAATTGGCCTTGACCATATTATTGAACCTGTCAACTGTCATTCATTAAGTCTCTCATTTAACTTCTCTCTTTCCTCACTTGATTGCTCTAAGGCTTCAAAGTGCCTGACATATAATAGCTATTTAATAGCTCAGTTGGTAAAGAATCTGCCTGCAATGCAGGAGACCCCAGTTCAATTCCTCGAATTCCATGGACCATATAGTCTGCTGCTGCTGCTAAGTCGCTTCAGTCGTGTCCGACTCTGTGCGACCCCATAGACGGCAGCCCACCAGGCTCCCCCTTCCCTGGGATTCTCCAGGCAAGAACACTGGAGTGGGTTGCCATTTCCTTCTCCAATGCATGAAAGTGAAAAGGGAAAGTGAAGTCGCTCAGTCACGTCCGACTCTTAGCGACCCCATGGACTGCAGCCCACCAGGCTCCTCCATCCACGGGATTTTCCAGGCAAGAGTGCTGGAGTAGGGTGTCATTGCCTTCTCCACCATATAGTCTATGGGGTCACAAAGAGTTGGGCACGACTGAATGACTTTCACTTTCACAAGAGTTCCCTTGGTTCTTTATATGGTTATAGTGATATTTAATATATGAATATTTGCTTTATGCCCAGCATTTTACCTATTACCTTAGTTATCCCACTTAATTATCAAGACAATGATATGTAAATGGTGTGGTATTGAGAAGCAGGTATCCCTAGTTTAAGACTGAGGAACTTGAACGTGAAATAGGTAGTGACCAGGAAATGGCAACCCACTCCAGTGTTCTTGCCTGGAGAATCCCAGGGACGGGGGAGCCTGGTAGGCTGCCGTCTATAGGGTCGCACAGACTCGGACACGACTAAAGCGACTTAGCAGCAGCAGCAGCAGCAGCAGCAGCCCAAGGGCATATTTCACGTGGTTCAGCTGAAATTTAAACTCTTATTGCTTTTTCAAAGATCGACACTGGAGTGGGTCATTTGTAAATTCAGTGGCTGAGCCTTTATTGCTATATAGCCGAAGACTCATTCTTACTGGCTGGATGTGCAAGGTTTTCTTGTCTTACTTTAAGAATAGGCGCGCTTTGCTGCCACCTAGTGGCCCACCAAGTTCTTACCTCCAGGTTCCGTTTTATTACAAAAAAAAAAAAAACAAACATCTTTTTCATTCCAATAATTTCCTTCTAGGAAAAGTGATGCGAAGAGCCAACTTATTGGAAAACACCCTGATGCTGAGAAATATTAAAGGCAGGAGGAGAAGGGGACGACAGAGGACGAGATGGTTGGATGGCATCACTGACTCAATAGACATGAGTTTGAGCAAGCTCTGGGAGATGAAGGACAGGGAAGCCTGACGTGCTGCAGTCCATGGGGTTGCACAGAGTCGGACACGACTGAACGACTGAACAACAAAGGAAAGGTGTTACCTTGGGAGAGGCAAGGAAAATAAGTGATCGGGGTAAACTTTGTTATTGATTTTTAGCATTTTTTAAAATAGAGGAGAAAATATGAGTGTCTCTTACACCATTCAGTGTGATGTCCCAGAAACATCTGGAAAAAAGCAACACAGCAGCACAGCACTTGGACAGTCGATTCAGGCGGCAGAGCCCCCCAACTGCTGGATTTCTCCAAGCAGGGTTCCCTTTTCATCCCTGTGAAAATGTCCCCTCCCTCAGCTCCTGGGAAAGCTGGCACTGGTCCTCATGGGAAGAATCTGGAGAATAGGTGATCCATGGTTAGAGTTGCCCCAGCTCCTGGTTCTGCCCACCATTGCTCTATTTGCCCATGGCTGGCCCTGGCCCTGTGGGCACATTGGCACATCTAGAGATCCTGCTTGCAGGTGGGAGTGGCATGGGGCACCTAGACAGAGCCACACCTCCTGGGGTGTCTGGCATGAGCACCAAACTGTCAGCTATTAATGGAATTAAGATGGTAGGGGCAGATACCTGCTACAATATGGAGATCCACTGGTATGAAATGGAAAGTGCAGTGAGATTCCATTCATGCATTTTACATACGCACTTACAGGTGTGTATTACGTTTCATATGCACATACATTAATGCCTACATACATACCAGAGGATGTTATGTCAAAATAGTAATAATGAAGCTAGGCTGTAGGATTGTGGATGGGTTCTCTCTGTACTTACCTCTATTTTGTAAGTAGTCTCTAATAAATATGTATTGATATCAGACCCATGGGGCTTCCCAGGTGGCGCTAGTGGTAAAGAACCCACCTACCAGCGCAGGAGATGCGAGACACAGGTTCAATCCCTAGGTCGGGAAGATCCCCTGGAGGGGAGGGCATGGCAACCCACTTCAGTATTCTTGCCTGGAAAATTCCATGGACAGAAGAGCTTGCAGGTTACAGTCCATAGGGTCACAAAGAGCAGGACATGACTGAAGCAACTTAACATGCAGCATGCATATCAGATCCATAAGCCCTGATTCTTCATGACATTCACCAGAAAATCAACCTCAATAGACATAGGTCCTGCATGTGACAGATTTCAAAAATTCAGTCTTGCTGTCTCTAAAACTCATGCTTAAACTTGTCAGACTGTGGGTCCTAATTTGGAAATAGTGGAAACTAAGGCCCTGTGGCAGAGAGGTTAGCACCTAAGTTTGGATGAGGGGCAGAGTGTCAGGATTAGTCTGGAGAACAGGGCTCCCAGGCACCCTGAGGACACCTACTAAGAAAGAAAGAGTTCCCTCTTTCCCTCCTTTCTTTTCCCTTCTTCAGCCTCATCTGCTGGTTCATTTATTCATTCAGCCAGCAAACTTTTACCAGAGAGCCATGTGGGCAACAGACTAGACTCTGAGGATACAGGATGAGAAGACCCAGTGCCTGCCCTCAGGAAGTGCCCCACTTACTGGAGAAGACAGATCTTGGAGGGGCATTAGCTGAGGCCCTTGTAGGATGCTGCAAGGTCACAGAGGGATGAAAGACTGGCCAATTGCCTGGAGATGTGGGAACTTCACAAAGCTGGTGACAGCTGGGTTGGGTCTTCAAGGATGAACAAGAGTTTTCCAGGCAGAGTAGGAGCAGAAGCACATTCTGAATAGACAGTGCAGCGTGGGCAAAGGCACGGAGGTGAGGGAGCATTGTCGGAATCTAAACCGGGAGAGCAACATGGTCGGATAGATTCACCCTTTGACTCAATACATGTGAGCCATAGGAGATGGGGTGGCTGAGGTAGAAGAGGACCCAATCACAGGAGGGCCTTGTGAGCCATGCACAGCAAGGTGTGGCAACATCTGAGTGGGCTGGGGAGGTGCGAGAGGGAAGTGTGAAGTTACAATGTTGCGAAGGTCTTCACCCAAGCAACTGGAAGGCTGGAGATGCCATTAGGTGACACGGAGGAGACAAGAGGAAGCCCAAGAGTACTCCAGTTTGGATTTGCTGAGTTTGCAAGGCCTATTGCATCTCTAAGGGAAGGATTCAGAGCATCGGGTGTCTGTGTTTATAAACCTCAAACCAGATCAGATGAGACCCTCAAAGGAGGGAGCACACAGAGGGAAGCAGTCCAAAGCCAGAGCCCTGTGGCTCTCCCACCTCTGGACACTAGAGGATAAGGGGAGAAGGAGGCCCTGAGGACAGACTGACTGACTGGCCAGTGGGCTCCAAGGAAAAGCAGGAGAGCTTGCTGTTCGGGAAGCCAAGAGAAGCAAGGCTCAAAGGGAGGATGGACTGATTAACCACGTCAAACGCCCTGAGAGCCCCAGTAACATGAGGCCTCAGAACTCACCACTGGATTCAACAGCAGGAAGGGAGGGCATGGATGGCCTTGGCACACCCCCACTCATGGGCACGCATGGGACAGCTCTCTCTCAGCAGGGTCCCGCACTGATCTCATGTTCTTCTGTCGCCATCTGGAAACCTAAAAAAATTTTTTTGGCCATGCCACATGGCTTGTGGGATCTTAGTTCCTCGAACCCATGCCCCTTGCAATAGAAACACAAAGACTTCACCATTGGAACTCCAGGGAAGTCCTTGGATATTCTGAAGCAACTTTCTGCAGTGAGCTGGATGACAAGCTCTCTCCCAAAAGATCATATTAGGAGAAAGGGTTTCTGCAGATGTACTTTAGGTAACGATCTTGAAGTAAGATCAGATTGGATTATGGTGGGCCCTAAACCCTGTGACCAAAGTCCCAGTGAGAGAAGAGTAGAGAAAGGCACACCCAGAAGGTGATGCGAAGATGGATGTGGATGTAGTGATGCGTCTACAAGCTGAGGAACACCAAGCACTGTCCGTGGCCATCAGGAGCTAGGAGACACAGGTGGAATGGATTCCAGAAGTCTTCAGAAGGAACCCACCCTGCTGACATCTTGATTTTGGACTTCCACCTTCTAGAACTGTGAGAGAATCCATTTGTGTTGTTTTAAGCCACACAATGTGCGGTAATCTGTTACAATAACTGTGGGAAACAAATAGACTTTTGAACAAAGGGCGCCACATTTTCACTTTGCCCCGGGCCCTGCAAATGATGTAGCTGGTCTTGCCTTGCCCAGGGTGAATTCTGAGGCTTGGTGAGGTGTGCACTGTACTGCAGTGTGCTCAGGAGATAATGGGAGGTGAGGAATAGAGACTGCCAGGAAGGACAACTTGAATTCCCAGGAGTCTTGCTGCAAAAGAGGACCCAGAAGTGGAGTGGTGGGTAGATGGGGATATTGGATCAAAAAGGTTGTGTTTTTCTTGAAGAGAGGGACCAGTACAGTATGCCTGAGTGTGGACGACCATGCTCCATTGGGTGGGGAGAAAAGGTGTTAATGGTGCCGACGCATGAGGGGACACTTGATCGAGCAAAGTCCTTGAGTACTTCAGGGAGAATCAATGGCGATTTTTTTCCATTCTCACACACACACATTCAGCATTTTGTGTCTGAGTTGCAGTGCTGTACCCACACTATACACGACAGCAGCAACAGTTCTCTTCCTCACTGATAAGCTGCCGAAAGTGTCCACATCAAGGGGACTTCCCTGGTGGTCCAGTGGCTAAGAGCTTGTGCTCCCAATGTAAGGGGCCAGGGTTCGATCCCTGATCAGGGAACTAGATCTGACATGTCATAGCTAGGAATTTTCAGGCCACAACTAAAACTCCTGCTTGCCTCAAAGATCTCACATGCAGCAACTAAGACCCAGTGCAGCCAAATAAATAAAAATAAGTTGTTTTTTTTTTTTAAAGTGTTCACATCCATGATTTCATGAAAGGCCTGGGAGGTAATGAAGTCATTCCCTTTATGTCCATTTTTTCAAACGGGTAAACAGAGGCTCAGAGAGAATAAGAATAAGATGGCTGACCAGCAGACCCAGGGCTTCAATCACAGTAAGGTCTTTCCCTCTCTCCTTGGCTGCCCATTTTAACCATTTTTTTTTTTTTTTAATTCGAGGAGCAGAGGAAGCAAATTCCTGAGGCACAGCGGCTCTTGAGTGTGGAAGCCAGTGTCTCTCTGGGGGACATGGTGGCTGCTTCTCTCACAACAGAGATCCAGGCCGGCCCTTGGCAGGACTCCCTCCCTGGCTTCAGAGGGGGCCGGCTGGCAGCCGACAAGGCTCGCAGAGAAGACCCACTCAGAGCCGAGGACCCGCTTGGAGCCGAGAACCCTTTGAAGACGATAGTGCCAGAGGAGACAGAAGACAGGGGCATAGCAGAAAGACAGATGAAACAGCGCCCAGGGTGGTGGCTGTCGCATTGAGGCTGTGTCAGGCTGGCAGTTTGAGGCGCTGGTTGAGGGAAGGAGGTGACGAGCTGAGCTGAGAGGCAGGAGAGGATGGGAGGGCTGTCTAGGCTCCGGAGAAAACCACACAGAACCCTCCTTCGTGACCATGAAGTAGCAGAGAAATGTCACTTGCAGGCCTGGGAATGGCCGGGGGGCATGACAGTAATTCTAGTCGCAGCCTCCTCCTCAGCTGGGAGCTGGGGCTGCAGGGCAAGGTGGCCAAATGTGTGCCATCTCAACATCTTGGTGACAAGTAGACATAGCACTCCCTGTCTAGTCACCAAACTCCAGACCAGGAGCCCTGAAGTCCCCTCCCTGGAGGAGGTGAGTGGGCCAGGTGCTGGGAAGGGCGCCAGAAGATGGGCAGGGCCCCTGTCACAGCCCATCAGGCAGGAGCTGAGGGGTGGGGGGAGACTGAGTGGATCCCAACGCAGGAAGGGAGGGTGGGATACTGCTCTCTGAATGACAGCTGAAGCAGACAAGCTCTGAGGAGAGGATGGAAGAGCCTGAGGCCAGTCAGAACTCACAGCTGAATCAAGATCATAAAACAGGAAGGGAGGAACTGGGAGATTGGGATTGACATATATACACTACTATGTATAACTGAGTGAGAGAAAGTTGCTCACTCGTGTCCAACTCGTTGTGACCCCATGGAATTCTCCAGGCCAGAATACTGGAGTGGGTAGCCTTTCCCTTCTCCAGGGGATCTTCCCAACCCAGGGACTGAACCCAGGTCTCCCACATTGCAGGTGGATTCTTTTACCAGCTAAACCGACCTACTGTATAGCATAGGGAACTCTATTCAATGCTCTGGGGTGACTATGAAGAGATATATGTATACAGATAGCTGATTCACTTTACTGTACATGAGAAACTAGCACAACATTTTAAAGCAACTATATTCCAGTAGAAAAAAATTTGTATAAGAAGTTCATAAAACCAAACCAAACCCAGCTCCCATTAACTAAGGGTTGCCACAAGCCAGCATCATGCTATGTACTGTCTTTGGAAGAGCTACTTAAATTTTTAGGACACTGCTAGAAGGCAGAAGTAATTATTATGACCTCCAGTATCTGGTGAAGGAAGCCAAGGCACAGAACCATGCAGAGCATTGCCAAAGACACCTGGTTAAGTTCCCAAGCTGGGATTCAAACCAGGTCTGTCTGATTCCAAAGCCCACTCTGTTAGTTCTCTCTTGCAAGGCTGTTATAATCAGTAATTTTTTCTCTTTTGTCTGTGCCACACAACTTGCAGGATTTTAGTCCCCTGACCAGGGATCAAACCCGTGACCTCTGCAGTGGAAGCACAGAGTTCTAACCATTGGAATGCCAGGGAATTCCCTATAACCAGTAAACTAAATAAAAGATAATATCAATAAAAGTAAAAATAACTGCCTCCTTGTATCAAGCACCTACTATGTGCCAGACATTGTTCTAAGAGCTTTAACAGGGGGTGAAGAACTCATTTCATTGTCATTACAACCTCAGAAGTGGTATTAATATTATCATTATTACCACTTCCTTCTACAAACAGGAAACTCATTCATGAAGAGTGAGGCAGAGGGCCCAGTTTTTGCACATTGCCCAAGGGCTCCCTGACAGAGCTGATCACCAGAAAGACCAAGATGGGAAGCATGGCACTTTTAGCTCCACCTCCATCCTCCAGAGAGGAGAGAGGGGCTGGAACTGGAGTTAACAATGGATCATACACATGTGAGGAAACTTCCATGAAATCCCAACAGTAGGGGATTTGGGAGCTTCCAGGCTGGTGACCACATCCAAATGGGAAGCTGACACATCCCAGCTCCATGAGGACAGAGGATTCTTTACCAGCTGAGCCACCAGGGAAGCATGAACAGAGCTAAAGGACAATGACAAGGCCCAGTACAGCTGCCGGCAGCACAAGGACATACGGGCAAGGCCTAGGCTAGGGACTGCCCCTGCTGGTGGCAGAAAGAAGACCAAGGCATAACTCTTGCCCTCAGCTTTGCTAAAAGCATTTCAATCGGCCCTATCCAGGGGCTTCGGCCCAGGTTGGCAGTTTTGACTGAAGGAGGGAAGTGAAAGAGTGGGGAGACTTTGAGGCAGTCTCTGGAGAAAACAGTGCGTGTACCCGTCCTTTGTGACTGTTGCTGGGGAGCAAAAGTGGTTGCGCTCAAAAGTCTCTTTGTCATGAGGATTGTTTTAAGCTGATTAATTTTCAGGAATCAAAAGAGTTAGAAAGTCTTGTTTTACCTCCTTCTTAACTGCCTAAAATAATTTAGATGGGGGCCTGGTCCAGAAAGAGAGCTACCATCAAAGATATCTGTGAAGAAAATGGCCTCATTGTGGTAATGTCACAGGAGGGAAAGGGGCAGAGCACAACTTTTGAAAGAATGACATAGCCCAAGGACACAACATAAAACAATTAGAATCAAATGGAACCAAGGTGGCAGATAAGACTAGAACTTGATCCTCAATCAGCAAGTGAAATGACACACCCAGAGGTGCCATGACAGTTCAGTTCAGTCACTCAGTCATGTCCGACTCTTTGCGATCCCATGGACTGCAGCACACCAGGCCTCCCACCATCTCATCCTCTGTTGTCCCCTTAAAGTGAAAGTGAAGTCGCTCAGTCATGTCCGACTCTTTGCGACCCCATGGACTATAGCCCTCCAGGCTCCTCTGTCCATGGGATTCTCCAGGCAAGAATACTGGAGTGGGTTGCCATTTCCTTCTCCAGGGGATCTTCCCAACCCAGGGATTGAACCCTGGTCTCCTGCATTGCAGGCAGACACTTTAACTTTGTCCCCTTAAGGCACTGTTAAAAGACCAAGGAGTGGGTGGTGGCCCAAATTCTGGAAATCTCCACCTCTTCCCCAAAATAGTTGGAATAATCCTCCCACTCATTAACATATGAAATTACCCAGCCTATAAAAACTAACCATGCCAAATATCAGGGCCACTCACCCTCTGTGATGGACCACACTCTGTCTGTGGAGTGTGCTTCTCTCCGAATCTGAATAAATCCACTTCTTATCTGTCACTTTGTCTCTCACTGAATTCTTTCTGTGATGAGACATTAAGAACACCTGAGCTTCAGGAGAAGGAAATGGCAACCCACTCCAGTATCCTTGCCTGGAGAATCCCACTGACAGAGGAGCCTGGCTGCTAAGAGTCCATGGAGTCCCAAAAAGTCAGATGCAAGTTAGCAACTAAACAACAACCTATAATTAAGATTAGGTTTTCATCACCGGGGAAATGGTGTTTTAACAATCAGTTATCCACTCTCCAAAACAACATACCTAGACCTTACAAAGAAGTATGAGACAATTGTATTTAGCAGCTCTAATTATGACATAAATGGCAGGCAACCCACTCCAGTATTCTTGCCTGGAGAATCCCATGGACAGAGGAGCCTGGCGGGCTACAGTCCCTGGGGTCACAAGAGTCAGACACAACTTAGCAACTAAACCACCACCACCAAACACAGAAAGGAGAAAGGCTTTACTGAGTAGGACATGGAGCCCTGGAAGACATGAAGACAGTAAGCCAGCCCATACAAAGATTTAAATCAACTTTGGCATGGCAGAAGGTGCCAAAAATATGTAATAGAAAACTGGCAGAAAATAACAATGCGTACGAATAAATGTGTCATTTAAGAACAGAGTGCTGTGACACATACAAAGCAGGGAAATAGGTGGTGCATGCCAACAGATGCGTCATGCTCGAAGAACTCGAATAAAGAACACGTGTTAGGTTCTTAAGCCCATTGGTCAGAAAGTTACAAACTTAGTACAAATCTTGACTCTCAGATGGGTTAAAATCTAACCTGGTTAATATGCTGTACCTGTATCAGTGTGGGAACCAGGAGGCTGGTCATCATTACCCTTGTCAATGTGCCTGCTCTGGTTTGGGGTGGCAACATGGCATGACCTGTCTGCTTTATAAACATGCATTCCTTTTGAAACAGTAACTCTAGATCTAGGAGTTTCATCCCACTGGAATAAATATATAAGTATAAATAATGTTTATTGCAAAGTTTTAATTATGACACAGATTGATGACATTGTGATTATTCAGTACAGTATTGTCCAGTTAGTATAAAGATGAAATTATATGTTTGCTCCTATGGAGTATTGTCGTACACAATATATTAAATATGTGATTTGCAGAACCTGTGTAAAATGATCTCGTAGTCATATAGAGTCAAAATATTTAATATATGTGTGTGTGTGCATGTGTGTCTATATATGAGTTGGCTAAAAAGTTAATTCAGGTTTTCTGTGTTAAAACCCAAATTAAGTTTTTGACCAACCCAATATGTGTATGTTTTCAATATATATATTGAAATCTGTTTTTGTCTTTAACACACACACACACACACACAAAAGAACCTGAGCTTCATTAGGTCCTGAAACCAGGTACCATGGATTTGGGCTGGGTTTGAGTCCCAGCTCTTGGGCTCAAGTCCAAAGCAGGGTTTTGGCTGGGTTCGAGTCCTAGCCAAAGTTGTACTTCATTTGAGTACAGAATGAAGCAGGGCAAAGGCTAGTAGAGTTTTGCCAAGAGAACCCACTGGTCATACCAAACACCCACTTCCAACAACACAAGAGAAGACTCAACACATACACATCACCAGATGGTCAACACCGAAATCAGATTGATTATATTCTTTGCAGCCAAAGATGGAGCAGCTCTATACAGTCAGCAAAAACAAGACCAGGAGCTGACTGTGGCTCAGATCATGAACTCCTTACTGCCAAATTAAGACTTAAATTGAAGAAAGCAGGGAAAACCACTAGACCATTCAGGTATGACCTAAATCAAATCCCTTATGATTATACAGTGGAAGTGAGAAATAGATTTAAGGGACTAGATCTGATAGGCAGAGTGCCTGATGAACTATGGACGGAGGTTCATGACATTGTACAGGAGACAGGGATCAAGACCATCCCCAAGGAAAAGAAATGCAAAAAAGCAAAATGGCTGTCTGAGGAGGCCTTACAAATAGCTGTGAAAAGAAGAGAAGCGAAAAGCAAAGGAGAAAAAGAAAGATATATCCATCTGAATGCAGAGTTCCAAAGAATAGCAAGGAGAGATAAGAAAGCCTTCCTCAGTGATCAATGCAAAGAAATAGAGGAAAACAACAGAATGGGAAAGACTAGAGACCTCTTCAAGAAAATTAGAGATACCAAGGGAACATTTCATGCAAAGATGGGCTTGATAAAGGACAGAAACAGTATGGATCTAACAGAAGCAGAAGAGATTAAGAAGAGATGGCAAGAATACACAGAAGAACTGTACAAAAAAGATCTTCACGACACAGATAATCATGATGGTGTGATCACTCACCTAGAGCCAGACATCCTGGAATGCAAAGTCAAGTGGGCCTTAGAAAGCATCACTACGAACAAAGCTAGTGGAGGTGATGGAATTACAGTTGAGCTATTTCAAATCCTGAAAGATAATGCTGTGAAAGTGCCGCATTCAATATGCCAGCAAATTTGGAAAGCTCAGCAGTGGCCACAGGACTGGAAAAGGTCAGTTTTCATTCCAATCCCAAAGAAAGGCAATGCCAAAGAATGCTCAAACTACCACACAATTGCACTCATCTCACACTCTAGTAATGGTCAAAATTCTCCAAGCCAGGCTTCAGCAATACGTGAAGTGCGAACTTCCAGATGTTCAAGCTGGTTTTAGAAAAGGCAGAGGAACCAGAGATCAAATTGCCAACATCTGCTGGATCATCGCAAAAGTAAGAGAGTTCCAGAAAAAACATCTATTTCTGCTTTATTGACTATGCCAAAGCCTTTGACTGTGTGCATCACAATAAACTGTGGAAAATTCTGAAAGAGATCGGAATACCAGACCACCTGACCTGCCTCTTGAGAAACCTATATGCAGGTCAGGAGGCAACAATTAGAACTGGACATGGAACAACAGACTGGTTCCAAATAGGAAAAGGAGTACGTCAAGGCTATATATTGTCCTCTGCTTATTTAACTTATATGCAGAGTACATCATGAGAAACGCTGGGCTGGAAGAAGCACAAGCTGGAATCAAGATTGCCGGGAGAAATATCAATAACCTCAGATATGCAGATGACACCACCCTATGGCAGAAAGTGAAGAGGAACTAAAAAGCCTCTTGATGAAAGTGAAAGAGGAGAGTAAAAAAGTTGGCTTAAAGCTCAACATGCAGAAAACTAAGATCATGGCATCTGGTCCCATCAATTCATGGGAAATAGATGGGGAAACAGTGGAAACAGTGTCAGACTTTATTTTGGGGGGCTCCAAAATCACTGCAGATGATGATTGCAGCCATGAAATTAAAAGACGCTTACTCCTTGGAAGGAAAGTTATGACCAACCTAGATAGCATATTGAAAAGCAGAGATATTACTTTGCCAACAAAGGTCCGTCTAGTCAAGGCTATGGTTTTTCCAGTGGTCATGTATGGATGTGAGAGTTGGACTGTGAAGAAAGCTGAGCGCCGAAGAATTGATGCTTTCGAACTGTGGTGTTGGAGAAGACTCTTGAGAGTCCCATGGACTGCAAGGAGATCCAACCAGTCCATTCTGAAGGAGATCAGCCCTGGGATTTCTTTGGAAGGACTGATGCTAAAGCTGAGACTCCAGTACTTTGGCCACCTCATGCAAAGAGTTGACTCATTGGAAAAGACACTGAGGCTGGGAAGGATTGGGGGCAGGAGGAGAAGGGGACGACAGAGGATGAGATGCATGGATGGCATCACCAACGTGATGGACATGAGGTTGAGTGGACTCCGGGAGTTGGTGATAGACAGGGAGGCCTGGTGTTCTGTGATTCATGGGGTCGCAAAGAGTCGGACACGACTGAGCAACTGAACTGGACTAAACTGAGTCCCAGCTCGTGGGTTCAAGTCCCAAGCAGGGTTTTGGCTGGGTTCGAGTCCCAGCCATGTGGGTTCGAGTCCCAAACTGGATTTTGGTTGGGTTCAAGTTCCAGCACACGAGTTTAAGTCCCAATCTGTGGTAAACAGTTTCAGTAAGGGAACTCACCAGGGCCTGGAAACCAAAGTCTTCTCTGTATCCCATTGTCTCTGCTTGGCCCAGCAAACATTTGTTTATCAAACCCCTGTTTTTCTATCTCCATGAAAACTGCCTTCTTCCCCTTTGAAGTCCCCCCTCGACTTCTCCTCATCTTGTCCTTGGCACTGGTGTTCTTATGGAGCCCCTGCACACGCATAATTAAATTTGGATTTTCTATTAGTCTATCTCATGTCATTTTCTTAGACCAGCCAGAAAACTTTAGAAAGGGTAGAGGAGATTTTTGTTTCCTTCCCCAATACTGTGAATTGAACACAGAAATGTGGCTTCCAGGCCTTATTGGTAAGAAGGTAGGGGGCCTGTCCATGGCCTGTCCATCAGCCTGGCTCTGCTGATGAGATCAGAGGTGAAGGGCAGGCAGAGGTGAGAAACCCCATGCTCACGTGTTACCAAGTCCAAGCTTACTCTGCTCGCCACAGGACAGGCCAATGAATCTGAGAGATGAGGTGTTGAGGCAAGGAAGAGACTTTAACTGGGGAGCTGGGAGACCCAGAAGATGGCAGGCTAGTGCCTCAAATAACCATCTTATTGGGGTCTGGATGCCAGGTTCTTTTACAGATCAGAGGGAGAGAAGCTATGAGGAACTAAAGTCAAAAGTCAGCTTAGAGAGGGAGATGAAGTGAGGAAGTAAAGTGAAAGGGTCTTCTGTCTTGCACAACATCTCCAAGGGAATGTCCAGCCCTCAGAAGGGATGTGTTAATCTCATCAATTCACAGATGGGCAGGGACAAACTCTCTTTTCAGGAGCTGAACAAAGGCATTTTAGTTTACAGTCAAGCAGAGGGTCAGGGTCCTCCAGGTAAGCCATTGAGTATGATTATAATAATAGAAGCAAGTCAAAGAAAAAGTTTCCAACATGGAGTCAGAATTGACTTCCTCTCTGAAACACAGGAATCTGCTGTCTTCTGTCTTCTGGCGGCAGAATGGAGTCAGTCCCCCAAGGACTGAGTCTGGGACGGAGGTGCAAGCTTATTATATGTTAACTCTGACCAGTGTTCTAGTCTTCCATCCTTCACTCCAGCCATGAGAGAAAGCTCTAGAAAGAAGAATTCCCAGGACCAATCTACATGGCCAGAGGCAACCTGGGTCTGTGGATCCAGCATCTCAGGGACCCTGTTCCTGCCACTTCGGAATTCAGACCTTCAACTTACATAGATCTGGGTGAGAAGCTGGGGCTCTGGGTCCCCCACAAAAAAGTGAACTATGTGAGGAGACCAGCTCCAGTTACAGAAACACATGTGTCAGGAAATCCCTGGCATCTTGTGAGGGCCAGGTTCAATCCCAGATTGGGGAACTAAGGTCCCACAAACCACAAGGCTTAAAAAAAAAATCATGTGTCTTATGCAGGGTGGGAGGACGGGAAGGGAGGAGGGAAGCTGTCAGCTGGCCCCAGCCTTGAGAATGGCTTTTATCACTGCTGAGTCCTTTTGGGGGCTTCTCTTGTAGACAGTAAAGAATTCGCCTGCCGATGCAAGAGACCTGGGTTCAATCCATGGGTCAGGAAGATTCCCTGGGAAAGAAAATGGCAACCCAGTCCAGTATTCTTGCCTGGAAAATTCCATGGGCAGAGGAGCCTGGTGGGTTACAGTCCATGGGGTCACAAAGAGTCTGAGCATGCACAAATGAGTCCTTTAAACTTCTGTCTTCACTCTAAAATATGACTTTTAATTGATTCATTTTCATTTCTTTTAAATCCTACAAAAGTAAGACAGGGATACATTTTCCTAGGGAAAAAAAGAGAAAACTTTACAGATGGCAACCCACTCCAGTATTCTTGCCTGGAGAATCCCATGGACAGAGAAGCCTGGCAGGCTACAGTCCATGGGGTCCAAAGAGTCAGACACGACTGAACAACTAACACTACTACACAGATATGACTAAAATCTCCCTGGACACCCCCACGCACCCCCACTGAGTAGGCCCACTGAGAAGAGCCCTACTTAGAAGCAGTGTCAGTGCTTTGGTGTGATCCTTCTGTAACCAGGAAGGGTTAAGTTTACGTTTACACTGGATCTGCTTCTGTGACTTTAACCCTTTTTTATTATTATAAACATACATAATGGCTTGCCTCAGGGAGATAACCTCAGCCTCCCATCTGTAAAGGACTATAAGAAAGTGAAAGTAACATATTCCCCTGCCTGAGGCTTGCCATTCTAGGGGCTATTTGCAAGAATTGAATAGTCTTTTTAATTTGTTTCCTCACCTTCCCTCCATCTCTGATCCATAAAAGAACCTGGCAACCAGGCCTTGGTAAGATGGTTATTTGAGGTGCTAACCTGCCATCTTCTCGGTCAGCTGGCCCCCAAATTAAAGTCCCTTCCTTGCCTAAACACCTCATCTCTCGGATTCATTGACCTGTCATGCGGTAAGCAGAGCGAGCTTGGACTCAGTAATATTTTCAGAGCCCGTTGCATTAATTTACATCCATATGCATGAATGTATACAGGTGCAGAGTGGCGTTTTGTGGGTGTTCTTTTACATAAACTAGATCACACTAATTCTCGTTGTTCTGCAACTTGCGTTTGTCACTTACCAGTCCATCTGCTGCTGCCGCCACTGCTGCTAATTCGCTTTAGTCGTGTCTGACTCTGTGCGACCCCATAGACGGCAGCCCACCAGGCTCCGCCGTCCCTGGGATTCTCCAGGTAAGAACACTGGAGTGGGTTGCCATTTCCTTCTCCAATGCATGAAAGTGAAAAGTGAAAGTGAAGTCGCTCAGTCGTGTCCAACTCTTAGCGACCCTGTGGACTGCAGCCCACCAGGCTCCTCTGCCCATGGGATTTTCCAGGCAAGAGTGCTGGAGTGGGGTGCCATTGCCTTCTCCATCTGGGAGATTAACAAACATGTATTGAGCACTCACCCTGTGCCAGACACTGTTCCAAGAGGTGGAGAGACTTGTACAGCCTAAAAATCCTTACCCTCATAGAGCTGACATTCTAATGATGGGGGTGGGAGAGTAACATAAGTGAGTGACACTGATAGTATGCTAGGTGATAATGAGCCCTGGGAGAAAAGGAAAGCAGGGGAGGGGAAATAAAAGAGAGGGGATGGCAGGAGGAGGTTCAATTTTAAATAGAACAATCAGGGAAGACCTCATGAGAAGATATGCAGGAGGTGAGTGAGCAGGCCAACCAGACAGCTGGAGAAGGAGCATTCCACACCAGTAGCCTAGCCGGGGCCTGAAGCAAAAGTCAACTGATTCTCAGAGCAGGCAGGGTGTGTGGTGTGGAGACTAGTTGGAGAGGAGAACTTTGGCTTTGAGTAAGATGGAACCATTGGGCCATTCTGAGCAGACAAGTGATGTGATGTGAGTTGCGTTTTACCCAGAAGTGAGAAGTGGCTGGATTTGAATACCTGTTGCAGAGAGAACTGACTGGATTTGCTGAGGAATTGGCTATGGGATGTGTGAAGACTATTGGGGAGGAAAAGACTTTCCCTCTATCCTTTTAGGTTCTTTTGGTTGCTCTAGTCATTAATTTGATGTAAGACTGATTATCAGGAGAAAATCAAATTTTGATTTGGTACTTACAGAAATTCATAGAAATATGAGGCTCAAAGAAATGACCCAAGCAGCCAGCTTTTATACCTTTTAGACAAAGAAACAATAAATGTGTGAAGAACTGACAAAACAAAGAAACTTAGGCTTGGGTACTAATCAGTGAAGTAACCAAGCAGAGTTTGTTAACACAGCTGCTCTAAGGGTTGAAGAGACCTCCCTACTGTTCTTAATGAGGATGTCTCCCTATCTCCTGTTTTCAGGGGGACAGAGAGGAGGGTCATAGTGTCCTTTCTGCACTGGCTGTTTCTCAGATAATTTTAATTCAAAATAATTAATATGCCAAAGTGGCATATTTGGGGGTGGCCTGCCCCAATCTGACCCAAGTTTTTTGGTCTGAGTGCTCCACTGAAAGCATGTAGTCCCCATTTCAGAAATGAAGAAGACTGAGAGGAGCAAAGTTGGGGGGAGGCATTGAGGATTTGGTGTTGCGCCTGCTAAATATGATGTAACAACTAGATATCCAGGTGGTGATGCCAAGGAGGCCACTGGTAATACAGGTGTGGAGTTCAAGATAGAGGTCCCTCACAAATGAACTTATCTACTAAACAGAAACAAGGGGAGGGTTGGATTGGTAGTTTGGGATTAGCAGATGCAAACTATTATATTGAGAATGGATAAACAACAAGGTCCTATGTGTAACACATGGAACTATATTCAATATATGTGTGTGTGTGTGTATATATATATATATAACTGAATCATTTTGCTGTACAGCAGAAAGTAACACAACATTGTAAACCAACTATACTTCAATAAAATTTTTTTAAAAAAAGACCCCTGCTGGAACTATGACTGTGGGAGTTGTGCACTATATACAGGCAAGAACCATGTCTGTATGTATATTTAAAGCCACAGGGCTGGATGAGACCACTGGGAAACACAAGGAAAGAAAAGAGATGTCAGGACACAGCCCTGGGGCACTCCATCATTTCCAAGTCAGGCAATGAGAAGAACCTGCCAAGGAGACTGAGAACCGGGAAGGTAGGAGAGTGGAGGATGATGAAGAAGAGATCAACTTGGTCAATTATGCAGATGAGACAAGTCACAGGAGGATGGAGAAAACTGATCCTTGGATTTGGCAGCATGTAGGTTGCTGATGGGGCTTCCCTGGTGGTTCAGCAGTAAAGAATCTGCCTGCAATGTAGGAGACACAGGAGGCACGGGTTTGATCTCTCGGTCGGGAAGATCCCCTGCAGAAGGGCATGGCAACCCACTCCAGTATTCTTGCCTGGAGAATTCCCATGGACAGAGGAGCCTAGCAGGCTACAGTCCACAGGGTCACAAAGAGTCAGACATGATTCAAGTGACTTAGCACACACACACACAGGTTGTTGATGATTGTGTAGAGAAAACCTCAGTATTTTTCCTTCCTATGTAGGGAAAAACCTGGTTCTTCACTGTGTATTTCTCCCCTGTGTCTCTACCTACAAAGAGAACACCTCACTTCTGACACTTTGATCACCAAATGTAGGGGGAATAGGATTCCCCACACTAAAAAGCAATTCTAAGACACCAGTGGTATGGGGGACCAATAATTCAACACAATTCTGACACTATTTACCCAGAGACAGCATCAGATCTCACAGGTGAAGAGCTCAGGCCCATAAGACTGCCACACACACCCGCAACTTCAGGTGCCAGTCACAAGCCAAGGTTATCACTTGTGCTTCTCACCAACCAGCTATAGATCAGAGGTTCCAACGATCCCCTTCTTTGGCTCAATTAATTTGTTAGAGCCCTTCACAGAACTCAGGGAAACACATTTACCAGGTTATCAAAGGATATGATAAAGGCCACAGAAGAGCCAGATGAAGACATACATGGGGTGAGGTCTGAGAGGATCCCAAGTGCAGGAGCTTCTGTCCCTGTGGAGCTGAGATGTGTCATCCTCCTGACATGGATGTGTTTACCAACCTGAAAGCTCTCCAGACGCCCTACTATTGAGATTTTATGGAAGCTTTTATAAATTTTATGGGCATGATCCATTATTAACTCCATTTCCAGCCCCTCTTCCCTCTCTGGAGAATATGAGAGGGAACTGAAAATCCCAAGATTTTAACTGTGGCTTGGTCTTTCTGGAGACCACTCCCATCCAGAAGCCATGCACCAAGAATCACCTCAGCAAAACAAAAGATGCTCCTCATGGTTCTGTGTGCCATACTCAGTTGCTTCAGTCATGTCCGACTCTGTGTGACCCTATGGACTCTAGCCCTCCAGGCTCCTCTGTCCATGGGATTCTCCAGGCAAGAATACTGGAATGGGTTGCCATGACCGCCTCCAGGGGGTCTTCCCAACCCAGGGATTGAACTTGGGTCTCCTGCATTGCAGGCAGATTCTTTACTATCTGAGCCACCTGGGAAACCCACCTTGCTCTGATTACTTATGAATTTACCAGGGTTTTAGGAGCCCTGTGTCCGCAATTGGGTCAAAGACACAGAATAAAAGACGTTCAAAGTGTTCTTATCACTTAGGAAATTACAAGGGATTCAGGAGTTCTGTGCCAGCAACTGGGCCAGAGATCAATATATACAGTCTCTATTATCTCACAGTGATCTTAACAAGAACAACTTTGGTAGCATGACGGTGACAAAAGCCAGTTTGTAGTACGTAAAGGAGGGAGCTCGAGAAAAAAGACCTGGGTGGGGGTGCACAGCAAATGCAGATCATGCTTTTGAAAGGTTTAGCAAAGGGGAAGGAGAGAAATGGGGCAACGGCCAGAGGAAACCGTTTTTCTTTTTTTCTTCATTTCGAGGTTAAACAGCCTATTTGTGTGGTGATAGAAAGGATCCAGTAGAGAGGGAAAAAATGACACAGGAGAGAGGCGGCTACTGCTGGAGCAAAGTATTGAGGTCAGTGAAAGGGAATCACATCGAATGCCAACAAGACTTGGCAGAAGCTCAGTATAGAATCTTCAACCCTGGGAACTTCCCTGGTGATCCACTGGTTAAAAATCCACCTTGCAGTGGTTAGGATTCCATATCTCCACTGCAGGAGATAGGAGTTCAATCCCTGGTTTGGGAAGATTCCACATGCCTCAGGGCAACTAAGCCTGAGAGCTGCAACTACTGAGCCGACACATTGCAACAACTGAAGCCCACACGTCCTAGAGCCGGCGCTCCGCAACAAGAGAAGCCACCGCAATGAGAAGCCCAACTAGAGGGTAGCTCCCACTCACCACAACTAGAGAAAGCCTGCATATAGCAACCAAGACCCAGCACAGCCAATGATAAATAAATAAATTAATTAAAGATTTTTTTAAAAAGAGAATCTGCCTTGCAATGCCAGGGATGTCGGTTAGGTCCCTAGTTGGGGAACTGAGGTCCCACATGCCACAGAGCGACTAAGCCTGTGCTCCACAACTATTGATCCCTGTGCCCACATGCTCTAGAGCTGCCATGCTGCAACTAAGATCTGACACAGCCAAATAAATTAATTAATTAATATTAAAGAACAAAACCTCCACCCTAAGGGTTGGAAAAGACCTTAGAGGTGATTACTCCAGCTTTCTTCCATATACGGGAACTCCCCTGTATGGACTCCTAGAAAATACTGGTCCAGCCTTTGCTTGAACATCTCCAGTGATGACAAACTGATTACTTCCCAAAGCAGTTATTTGTATCCACTACCCGTAGAGTGGTTAGGTAGCTCTTCGTAACTGTACTGTGTCACAGTTTGCCTCTCTGTCAGTTTCACCCACTGGACCAGGCTATGTGCTCCGGGACCACAGACTCACAGCAGTATCAATGGCTAAGTGTTTGCGGATTTCATGCACTTTTTTATGGACCTCCCTCTCAGTGGATCCTCATATTGCAGGGAGGAATTATCTTCAAAGTCACTGAACTGATGAAAAATACGAGGCTTCAGGAGATCAAGTGACCTAAGAGAGAGCAGGCCTAGTAAATTGCAGACTGAAGAATTCAGTTGAGGGTTGCTGAATCCATAGCCCACACTTTCCACTCCTCCACTCTGCCTTAAGTCCCCTTCCTCTCTCCCACGGCCAGCTCTCTGGTTTTCTAAAGGCAGCTGTCGTGTTCCCCGGGAGCCTTCTCCTCCTGCTGCTAAACATTCCCAATGCTTCTGATCATTTCTCACCTTCACTCTCGGTCACCCCTGTAGCTGGGCTCCCAAAGTGAGCACAATATTCCAGGTTGAGTCTGGCCAATCCTGCGCAGGGCAAGCTTTTTGCTCCCCCACCCGCTCTGCTCTGGCTGTTTTCCTGCCATTCCTGCAGCCTGGAATCCAATTCCTCTCTTGGCAGGGAAGCTTCATCAATCTGCTGTCTTACTCATTGTTCACTCATAAATATGAATAACTTGCATATGTGTTTTTGGTCTGTTTTGTTCCTTTACAAAATCTTCAGTCCCCAGGAGCCCTGAGAAACAAGTGTTCTGTGAGCACAGAAGGAGGTACATGAGGCAGCCCCGGCATTTAATTAGACTTTGAAATGTGTAGAGAAATGCGAGCCCTACCCAACTTGCCAGATTAGGCATGCGGGCCCTATCCATCTTTGGAAGGAGTGTGTCCTCCCTCTGGATTTCCATGAATGAAACCATGTCGAGTTATTGCATCCGCCTGGATTTCCAGCAGCTCTGAGCGTCTGGCAGACAGAAAACAAATCAAGTGACTATTCTTCCCAGCCCGCTCTTGCCAAACAGGCTGCCAGGGGACCCTAGCAACAGAACTCTTGATGATGCCAGCTGGCCAACTGGAAAGGGTGGCCAGACTGGGGCCAGTTCTTCCTTGTGCCTCCAGGGAGCAGTTAAACTTGCAGAAGAATGGGAACCACCTCAGGATAGATATTACTGAACTGGTGGCTCCAGGGTCCTAGAGCACCCAGCAGGCAGTTGACCTTGATCTCTCAACTGTTACAGCAGGGTCAGGGTTGATTTTCTTCCAGGGATTGGCAACCTGTGATATGTGTGCCAAAGATGGTGCACAAATCCATTAGCAAAGGCACTGCGACCAACCGCAGTGCTCGCTCCTTCTCCCTTTCCCTGCTCTTTGGGGACGTCTCTAGCCACCCATGGGAAGAGCTGACTCAGGGACAATGTCTCCTCTTGAAAGCCTGTGCCCAGCCTGAGGCCCTCCTTGCCTCTCTGCCAACCTAGACCAACATCATGCTCTTAGCAGACCAGTCATAAAGGACCGCCCACACCTGTCCTAGTGAAAGTTGTTCAGTTGTGTCTGACTCTTTGCTACCCCATGGACTACACTCTCCAGGCCAGAATACTGGAGTGGGTAGCCTTTCTCTTTCCAGGGGATCTTCCCAACCCAGGGATGAAACCCAGGTCTCCCATATTGCAGGTCGATTTTTTTTACCAGCTGAGCCACCAGGGAAGCTCAAGAGTACTGGAGTGGGTAGCTTATCCCTTCTCCAGCAGATCTTCCTGACCCAGGAATCGAACCAGGGTCTCCTGCATTTCAGACAGAGTCTTTACCAGCTGAGCTACCAGGGAAGCCCTATAACCATAGAAGAAAACAGACAGAGAGGGAACTGTGTTTAGTGAAATAAGTCAGAGAGAGAAAGACAAGTATTGCATGATATATCTTGTATGTGGAATCTAAAAAATACAACAAAGTAGCAAATATAACAAAAAAGAAATAGATTCACAGATATAGAGAACAAAGTAGTGGTTAACAGTGTAGGGGAGAGGCAAGATAGCAGTAAGGGATTAAGAGAGAGAAACTACCGTGTATAAAATAAGGGACTTCCCTGGTTGTCCAGTGGTTAGGAATCTGCCTTGCAATGCAGGGGATGCCAATTCAATCCCTGGTCCAGGAACTAAGATCCCACATGCTGCAGAGCAACTAAGCCCACATTTCAACTACTGAGCTAGTGCGCCACCAACAGAGAGTCTGTGCACCACAACGAAAGATCCCACATGATGCAACAAAGACCCTGTGTGCTGCAACTAAGACCCAACGTAGGCAAATAAATTTTAAAAATAATTTTGCAGAATAAATAAATCACCTACAAGAATATATTATACGGCACAGGGAACATAGTGAAAATCATCAACTATACCTCAATTTTAAAAAAAGAAAAAAATAGAGTGTTATTTCCCCAAAACCACAGAACACACAGATGATGACACTCTCAGCGCCGGTAATGGCAAATCCCTATTTCCTGATCTCCAGAAATAGAATGAATGACAAAGGGGCACGATACAAAATCCTACTAAAACTGCTTCAAGTCGAGGTCTCACCAGGTTCCACTCATTCGAGTGGAATCAATGCCCAAGTGAACTCAGCCCATACAAGGGTCATGGAAACATTGAGTCCATGGCTTGGAAGCCTTGGGTCATTTAGAAGGATGCCCCAAACACAAGCAGGGGAATCTCTTCCCTCATTCATCTCATATAAGAGGTAGATACGGCCTCACAGAGGAGCCACTGTGAAACTTAGGGTTCTGATGGCAGAGTTGAGTGTGCCTCTAAGGGAAAGCCTCTGAGATCCCAATTTTCTCCCCTGTCAGGCACTGGCATATCTGAGAGCTCCATCATTAGAGCCAGCCCTTCAAGTTAAGGCATTGAAGGCCCTGATCACAAGACAAAGATTTCAGAGCAAAGGCTTTTGGCTGAACTTCTGCCCCTAGAGCCAAATTGCCTGTTTGAATCCTAGCTCCGACCCATGCTAGCTGTGCAAACTTGGGCAAGTCAGTTAACCTCTTAACTTCTCTGTGCCTCATTTTCTTCAGCTGTAAAATGGGAATCATAATGGAACCTGCTCATAAGGTTAGTTTGAGAACTAAATGAGTTAATACATGGAAACTTGGAGCAGTGGCTGGCACATAGGAAGTGCTCACCAGATGTTAACTGTTACCATTATGATGGGGTCACATTGTGAAGGGCTTTAGATGGGAGGCCAAGGAACAGTGCAGGCTCAGGTCCTGTCTGGTTCCCAGATTCTCTTCCTCCCCCTCCAAGTCTAGAGCCACTTTCCGAGGATCAACCAACCCTCTAGCTACAGACTCAGCCCATCCACCAGCTCTAGCCCAGAAGTACATCAGCAGCCCAGCATTCTGGAACCCCGCAGGGAGTCACCCTTACTACCTAACTTCAGACTTCAATTATGATAACTGGGAAGCCCCCTTACTCTTGGGACCCAGCCCCCTCTTGTCATGTCTCAGTTCTGGTTGTTAAATCCTTGCCTTTTCTCCTGCGATTGCTTTGGCAACCTTTAACCTACCCAAGAATTGAGACATAAGTCACATGAGAACCATGTAGGACCCTATATGATGAAGTGTTGGGTGTGACAGGCTACAAGGATGCTGTGAAGGGAGAAGTGACTAGGATCAGAGTAGTCAAGCAGAGCTGCCTGGCGAAAGCAAAGCTAGGATCGGCAGCATTTGCACTGGGATAGGCAGCATTTGCACCGACAGAAGGCGGAAGGGAAAAACGAGTCTGGTCATCTGCCCAGACCTTTATCTTAGGCTCCTAAAGCTCACTTTACAATCTCATTTCCCAACACCTCACTGCCTGTCCTCCCAACAGTTAACTGGATCATATCCTGTATCTGGGGAGATAGCAATGCCTCTGGAAACTGAGGGCAGCAGTGGCATCTCTGGATTGGAGGATGTCACACTGATGCCCTCTGCTGATGGACAGTCATTGGAGAACTACTGAGGGGGTCCTCAGAATAAAAACGAGGCTGGATCTTCTAAGGCAGCATCGATATCATGTAAAGCCAACTGCCTCATTCTTCTTGGGGGCTTCCCAAGAGGAACAAGATCAGGCCTTTATTGTCTTTCACAAACCCTCAGAATCAGGTTCAACTTGATTGAACCAAGGCTTTCCTATAATCCTTTGGGAATCATTTGCAGGCAATTCACCCCCTCTGCTGGCTCAGAACTGATCACCCCTGCTCTCAAAAGGACAGCATGTGGGCATGGATTTGTCTATACCAGTGCTTTTCAAGCTATCTGTGGTGAAACATAGGTTATTTTTTTTAATTTCTAATCTGCTGCGAACAGATACTTTGGTAAAACTTTTTGAAAAATAATTAGGCACTTGGATGCTGCAGCAATATTGAACTTGTATAAATGTTTCCAAACTCTCTTGCAGCATGGAGGATCTAGTTCCCTGACCAGGGATCAAACCCAGGAGGGCAGAGTCTTAGCCACTGGACCAGCGGGGAAGTCCCTAGATGATATTTAAGGAATTATTGTTCATTTTTTAGGTATGATGATGTTGTATTTACAAACCACTTGTCTTTCAGAGTGACATATTAGAATATTTCTGGGTAAAATTATACAATATCTGGGACTTGCTTCAAAATAATCTGCAAGGAGGTTTAGGGGTCAGTCAGGTGGGAGCATAAGAAAGCTAGATTGGCCGTGAGCTACGATTCTTGGAGCTGGGTAATGGGCTTCCCTGGTGACTCAGATAGTAAAGAATCTTCCTGCAGTGCAGGAGACCTGGGTTCGATCCCTGGGTTGGGAAGATCCCCTGGAGGAGGGCATGACAACCCACTCCAGTATTCTTGCCTGGAGATTCTCCATGGACAGAAGAAACTGGCGGGCTACAGTCCATGGAGTCGCAAAGAGTTGACACAACTGAGCGAATAAACACACACAGAAATGGGTACATGGGAGCTTATTGTATTAATGTGTTCTCTTTGCACTGTGTATGTTTGAAAGTTAATGAGCACTTAAGGAGGTACGTGCCAGCACTGAGGACTCTAAGATGAAGCAGGCATCATCTGTCCTTAGAGAGTCTTATAGCCCGGTTCCCAAACTCTCATCACCGAGCACCTCTTCTGTTATTCTTTATCCTGGCAAGCCCCGTGTTTGAATGATTCTGATCACTAAATAAAGGTATTTATTATTCAATAATTTAAAAAATACTACATATTTGTATGGTATATATACAATGGGATAGTACTTAGCTATAGAAAAGAATGAAATAATGCTATTTGCAGCAACTTGGATGGGCCTAGAGATTATCATATTAACTGAAGTAAGTCAGACAGAAAAAACAAGTATCATATGATATCGCTTATATGTGGAATGTAAAATATGACACAAACGAACTTATTTACAAAACAGAAATAGACCACAGACATAGAAAACAAACTTATGGTTACCAAGGGGGAAAGGGGGGATATAAATTAGGAGTTTGGGATTAAAGTATACACACTACTGTATATAAAATAAACAACAAGGACAACATTGTAAACCAACTATACTTCAATAAATAAATATGATTCTCCAGGCAAGAATACTGGAGTGCGTTGCCATTTCCTCCTCCAGGGGATCTTCCCAACACAGGGATCGAACCCGGGTATCCCGCATTGCAGGCAGACGCTTTACCATCTGAGCCACCAGGGGAGCTCTAAATATAAAAAATACTGGGAAAAAAAAATTTCCAAACTCTTAATTTAATGTCGTTTCTTATCTTGTTGGGCTGGCATCTGTCCACAGACCACACTGTTCTTGACCTCTCTGGATTCCATCCACTCAGTGAGGAGATGCTGGTAGATGGATGTGGCCTCCCCATGAAAGGCTGACTCTGGAAGATTCTGCCCAGTCCCTGCCCAAAGCAATGATGAAAGGGAGGCCAGACTGGAAGAAGATCTGCCACTTGCTGGCAACCCCTAATGACCTTGGATAAGTTACCTAATCTCTCTGAGCCTCAGTTTCTGCATCTGTAAAATGGGGACAGTGTCTGGCAATACCTTTCTCATGAAGCTGTTGTGAGAGTTAAATGAGATACAATACATGGAAAGCAGTTGGCACAGAGCCTGGCATGTTGCTCTTCCTGTGTGCCTACTAAAACAATACTGTCTATGAGGCAGGTGGATTAGAGGCAACAGTGTGTATTGGTTAAAATCCCAGGTTTGGGAGTCATTCCATTTTTGGCTTGGAGTGCCAGCATGACCATCTATTCCATTTTGTCATCTTTGAATTGGAAATACCACTCGGAGCTCCCTTCCAGGGTCATGAGGATTCAGTGCTTAGCTCTATGTCTGTGTGTGTGTGTGTGTGTGTGTGTGTGTGTGTGGTGGTGGTGTTGTTGTTGTTGTCTGCTCTGGATCTTAGTTGCAGCATGCAGGATCTAGCTTCCTGACCAGGGATCAAAGCCCAGGCCCCTTGCATTGGGAGTGCAGTCTTAACCACTGGACCACCAAGGAAGTCCCTGAGCTCCGTGACGTGCACGTAGTAAGTGCCTGATGATTGGTGGTTACATTCCAGTTTTGCAAGTATCCTCCTTCTAAGCCTGCCCCTTTCTCTGCTGTAGACCACCTGAAGGGAAACGAGCCTCCGGCTGGGAGTTATTAATAAGATCATCAGTCTTCCGTCCTTCTGGTGTCACCAGAAATTATGTGTCATTGAACCAGCCAGAGTCTTTTGGTTGTAATAGAGGGAGCATGGGCACCGGAGCCAAACAGGTCTGTTTGAATACTACCTCTATCACATACTAGCTGTGTATCCTTGAGTTCATTGCTTCACCTGTCAGGACCTCAGTTGTCTCATTTGTAAAATGGAATCAATGTAATAAACCAGTTGTCTCTAAAGTGAGATGTACAAGACGATACATTGAGGTATATGAAGAAAATATTCCAGCTTTAATTTAAATTTATTTTGAAGCAAAAAGATAAAAGACATTAAACTATAATGTACCCAAGACATGTGGTGACACTGGCACCCTCATTGATCTGTTCGTAAGATGGACACTGACGGGTATATCCTGAGGAAGGGTTTGGTGGTGGCATCCACCCTCTTTCATTTCATTTTTAGCCTATTGAAAAGTTCTGTAATGTCTGTGTTGGGTTCTGAATTTACAGATTATATCATCTGGTTTTAACTAAACCAGTCCTCCTCAAATGGAAAAGTGGTTTGAAAAGATTCCTACAGATAAACCACAGCCTGAATGAAGACTATGAAGAATACAAGTGGGCAACAGGAAAATGGCAAAACTGATTCATCTCCCATTCCTAGTATAAGCTTTTCATCAGCCCCACTTCAAAGCATTATAAAAACAACAATGAACAAATTGGTTCTGATAAGAAATCAGCCAAAAAAAAAGAAAGAAAAAGAAAATATCAAGAAAGCTACTTATGGAATTCCCTGGCAGTCCACTGGTTAGGACTCCACACTTTCACTGCTAGGGTTGGGTTCAGTTCCTGCTCAGGGAACTAAGATCCCACAAGCCGTGTGACATTCCCAAAAGGAAAAAAAAGTTCAACCTGGGAAAAAAAGAAAGCTATTTAAAGTATGATTCATGTCTGCTGTGTTAATAAAAAACTCATTTTAAGTGTATACTTTGCCTTGATATATTAGCTAACAATGATATGAAGCTATCATGATTAGCAAGAACTTTAAAATCTGCTTTCCTGGTGGCTTAGATGGTAAAGAATCTGCCCGCAATGCAGGAGACCAGGGTTTGATTCTTGGGTAGAGAAGATCCCCTGGAAGAGGGCATGGCAACCTATTCCAGTATTCTTGCCATGGACAGGAGGGCCTGTTGGGTTACAGTCTATGGGGTCACAGAGTCAGCCACGACTGAGTAACTAACACATACATAGTTAATATACAATGTTTGTTAGTTTCTGCTGTATAGCAAAATGACTCAGTTATACATCTAAATATATCCACTCTTTTTTAGATTCTATTCCCATGTAGGTCATTACAGAGTATTGAAACACTTTAATTTTTTTTAATGCCTTACCGGAAAACTGGAAAAGCAGTTTTGATATGGGCTACCAAAGGAAAGATACAAATAAGATATAGTATGAACAAAATGACTAATTTTTTTCTAAGTGCTGCTTTGACAGGAAGTTTTTTC
Source organism: Bos mutus (assembly GCF_027580195.1). Lineage (NCBI taxonomy): Eukaryota > Metazoa > Chordata > Mammalia > Artiodactyla > Bovidae > Bos > Bos mutus. The sequence continues at coordinate 28,319,732 of NC_091646.1, read as the reverse complement.
AAAAGGTGGGAGTGAATTTCAAAGTAAGTTTACTGAAAAAGTTGGCAACCTTTCACAGCAAAGATATTGAAGCCTAAAATGTACAAAGTGCTAAAAGATTTAACAGTCGGGTAGAGAGGACTTCCTTGGTGGTGCGGTGATTGGGATCCGCCTACCAATGCAAGGGACACGGGGTTAATCCTTGGTTTGGAAAGATTCCGCATGCTCTGGGGTAACTAGGCCTGTGAGCCACAGCTGCTGAAGCCTGACTGCCCCTCGAGCCTGTACTCTGCAACAAAAGAGTACCCCTGCTCAGCGCAACTAGAGAAAGCCTATACACAGCAGCGAAGGCCCCTCGTAGTAAAAAACAGGTAAATAGATAATTTTTTGTTAAAAAAGAATTGTAACTGACTTTAAAAATATAGTACAGAACCTAGACTTCTGAAATGTTCACAGTACTCTATTTTGTAACAAGGTAGGGAGTGACATTCCCTTTGTCACTTATCACACAGAGGTCAGCTGGTTATTTTGTGGCAGGACCCTTAAAAGAGTTTTCAGACTAAAAGATAAAATTTCCCTTCACATGAAAATACATTTTAAATTTACTGACCTTTTCTGTAGGGTCCTTTAACAGTCAGTGGTTATTTTTTTTTTAACAGTTATAATAAAAACACCCCCATATCAGTCTTCAAGTTTAACTTGAGAGTTCAACAGTGAGTGAGGAAAATAACTGCTTTGGAAGGAAATTTAGTTCATGGAGAGAACATTTGGAGAACAGATATTTGTGTTTTCATTGTTATGTAATTTTATTGCCAAAAATGATGTAAGTTGCATACCTAGAAAACCTCTCATATCTACACACTTAAAATCTGGGACTGAAAATGTCTACCCTGTTTTAAAATCTTTCAATTGTAGAGCTTTGGTGGATTTCAAACCCATTTGTTAAAAACACAAAAGTGCAACAAGTGCTGATTGATTGGCAAAAATAAATAATTGGCATCAGGAAAGGAGATGGCTTACCAGCCACACTTTATCAAAACACGTTGCATAATTGGGGGGTGGAGTTGAAAAAGAATCGTGATGACATGGTAAACTCAGCCTCTGGAATCTGCCTTCCATTGAGAGCTGTATATGTTTTTCAGACATCTTTCCCATCTATGACAGTCACTGCAACCAAGTGCTGAAGTAAACTAAACTTGGATCCACACGTTCACATAGCTGTATTATAGTCTATAATGATAGCTGTATTACCATATTACTATATTCACCCAGGGTTTTTTTTAATGATGTGTATGCAGTCACATTCTCTGTGGGGAAAAAATGTATTCATGACAGCGTAGTGAGAGCCAAAATGGTTTTTTGTACTGCAGATATTATAAAAAGTTTAAACAATATTTCATCTTTGTCTCATCCTTTTAAAATGTCCTTTTGATGTATGCTTTAGAACATACATAATGTATTCATAGAGTAACATGTACATCATTTTACAAAATATTTAAATATTTGAGAATACTTCTCAAAATATTTTCAGTAGAGAGATGTACAATCAAAAAACTTGAGAGACCTCTGCTTGAATAGTGCCTACCTTGTTGTAGGCATCACCCACCTCACGAATGCAATGTGCTGGGCACACAATAAGTCCTCGGTGAACATTGGTTCTTACCATATCCTCTACATGAGTAATGCATTAGAGGCAGTGTGAAATGGTGAAAAGCAAGAGCCTTACAACATTGTAAAGCAACTACACCCCAATAAAAAAGAAAGAAAAGCAAGAGCCTTGCCTTCAGGCAAAGTTGGATGTGTTCCCTTGCCATTTACTAGCTGAAAGAATGTGACCAATTAATTTCTCTGAGCCTCAAGTTCTCATTATTCCCCAACTCCTGAGCTGTTATAAAGATTAAGTGGGAAAAAAGAATAAGAGAGATGATGCACTCTTGGTAACAGTTTTGTTGAAACATAAATCACATACCATAAGCATCACCATTATAAAGTGAAATGAACCGTTCAGTGGGTTTTGTACGTGCACGAGGTGGTACACCATCGTCAGTATCTAAGTCCAGAACACTTTCATTACCCCGAGAAGAAACCCATTGGCAGTCACTCTCCACGCTCCCTTCCCCTCCCCAACTCTCCTCACCCGGCCTAGGCAACCGCTAGCATGCTTTCTGTGTCTGTGGACATGCCTCTTCTGGACATTGCATACAAATAGAATCAGCCTGTATGCAGTCTCCTGTGTCTGGCTTCTTTCACTTTAGCACAATGCTTTCAGGGTTCCTCTATGTTGTATGTCGCATGTATCATTTCTTCATTCCTTTTTGTCACCAAATAATATTTCACTGCATGGATATACCACATTTTGCTTATGCATTCACCACTGGATGGGCATTTTGGCTGTTTCTACATTTTGGCTATTGTGAATCCTCGTGCGTGATAAGGCAGGTTTAATATTTAGCATGGGGCTTGCCAAGCACCTAAGTGCTCAATACCAGCAGGTGGTTGCTGTCCATTTATTAGGGAGTGCTACATTAGGTGATGGGACCTAGGGTGCCTGGATGTCAAAAAGAGAGGTGGAAGTACCAGGGACAGTATGCACTTTCTGAATAATGTCATTGAGAGCTATCCCTGCCCACCGCAGCCACATGAGTAAGGCAGCGTGACACAGAGGCATGAGCACACGTCTGGCTCCATCACTTTTGAGCTGCATGATACAGGGCAGTTCACTTAACTTCTCTCAGTCTTGTGTGAGAGAGTTGGCTATAAATATTGTTTTCTCTACATAACTCACAGCCTTGCTGCCCGGGTCAAAGAGATAATTTAAAAATATGAAAGCACTTTGAAAATCATAAAGCATTATCATTGCAAGTCTTACATATTACAGAAACTCACACCTCTCAAATAAAATAAGGAAACATTTTGTTCTATTCATCACCTTCCTTCTCTCTCCAGATTGTTCACATTCTCTTCAACATGACATCCTGACCTTCTCACCACAGCCCCTATGGCTAGTACCTCCAAAGGTGAGCAGCCTGATCCTGGGTAGAAACCTGAATTCACATCAATTAAGGGCCTGCAATGTCTCTATTCCCAGGTAGAAATCTGTTTGACCTTTCTGGTTTTCTTCAGTTCAATTCAGTTCAATCATTCAGTCGTCTCTGACTCTTTGTGACCCCATGAACTACAGCACGCCAGACCTCCCTGTCCATCACCAACTCCCAGAGCTTGTTCAAACCCACGTCCATTGAGTCAGTGTTACCATCCAACCATCTCATCCTCTGTCGTCACCTTCTCCTCCCACCTTCAATCTTTCCCAGCATCAGAGTATTTTCAAATGAGCAAGCTCTTCGCATCAGGTGGCCAAAGTACTGGAGTTTCAGCTTCAACATCAGTCCTTCCAATGGGTATTCAGGACTGATCTCCTTTAGGATGGACTGGTTGGATCTCCTTGCAGTCCAAGGGACTCTCAAGAGTCTTCTCCAACACCACAGTTCAAAAGCATCAATTCTTCGCCACTCAGCTTTCTTTATAGTCCAACTCTCACATCCATACATGACCACTGGAAAAACCATAGCCTTGACTAGACGGACCTTTGTTGGCAAAGGAACATCTCTACTTTTTAATATGCTGTCTAGATTGGTCATAACTTTTCTCCCAAGGAGTAAGTGTCTTTTAATTTCATGGCTGCAGTCACCATCTGCAGTGATTTGGAACCCCCCCAAAATGATCACAGTTTATTGTGATCCACACAGTCAAAGGCTTTGGCATAGTCAATAAAGCAGAAATAGACGTTTTTCTGGAACTCTCTTGCTTTTTCGATGTCCAGCAGATGTTGGCAATTTGATCTCTGGTTCCTCTGCCTTTTCTAAAACCAGCTAGAACATCTGGAAGTTCACGGTTCATGTACTGCTGAAGCCTGGCTTGGAGAATTTTGAGCATTACTTTACTAGCATGTGAGATGAGTGCAATTGTGTGGTAGTTTGAGCATTCTTTGCCATTGCCTTCCTTTGGGATTGGAATGAAAACTGACCTTTTCCAGTCCTGTGGCCACTGCTGAGTTTTCCAACTTTGCTGGCATATTGAATGCGGCACTTTCACAGGATCATCTTTCAGGATTTGAAATAGCTCAACAGGAATTCCAACACCTCCACTAGCTCTGTTCGTAGTGATGCTTTCTAAGGCCCACTTGACTTCACATTCCAGGATGTCTGGCTCTAGGTGAGTGATCACACCATCGTGATTATCTGTGTCGTGAAGATCTTTTTTGTACAGTTCTTCTGTGTATTCTTGCCACCTCTTCTTAATCTCTTCTGCTTCTTTTAGGTCCATACCATTTCTGTCCTTTACTGAGCCCATCTTTGCATGAAATGTTCCCTTGGTATCTCTAATTTTCTTGAAGAGATCTCTAGTCTTTCCCATTCTGTTGTTTTCCTCTATTTCTTTGCATTGATCACTGAGGAAGGCTTTCTTATCTCTCCTTGCTATTCTTTGGAACTCTGCATTCAGATGCTTATACCTTTCCTTTTCCCCTTTGCTTTTTGCTTCTCTTCTTTTCACAGCTATTTGTAAGGCCTCCTCAGACAGCCATTTTGCTTTTTTGCATTTCTTTTCCATGGGGATGGTCTTGATCCCTGTCTCCTGTACAATATCATGAACCTCTGTCCATAGTTCATCAGGCACTCTGTCTATCAGATCTAGTCCCTTAAATCTATTTCTCACTTCCACTGTATAATCGTTAGTGATTTGATTTAGGTCATACTTGAATGGTCTAGTGGTTTTCCCTACTTTCTTCAATTTAAGTCTGAATTTGGCAATAAGGAGTTCACGATCTGAGCCACAGTCAGCTCCCAGTCTTGTTTTTGCTGATTGTATAGAGCTTCTCCACCTTTGGCTGCAAAGAATATAATCTGATTTTCTTAATGTCTAATAATAGTTGGTTGGAGCGCCCTCTTGTGTCTCCACATGGTAACACCTCAGGCCTCTTCAATGAGGTGATATTTTCTTCAGCGTCAATAAAAGATGTAATGGAAATTTTTTTCTCCTCACACTTCATGGCCCACGCTTGACACTTGGACTCCAGTTAAGCCATTGCAGCTCGAGTCTTAGGCAGGCTTCTTTCTTGCACTCAGGCCGAAAGATTTCTTTCTGCTCCCTGCCCACACCTTTCTCTTCAGTTACTTTGAAAAACCCTGCTCTCATCATACACAGATTTCAGCTTGGTCTTACCACCTTCTATTATTCCAAGCTTACCCAGCTCCCAAAGTAAGATCATACTTTTTTATAAAAGGGGGAAAAAGCAAATCCAAAACACTAAAAAAAGGATGTTTTAAGTGTTTACTAAATATGATTTGTTCTATAACCTAAGGAAAAGATATTCAGAATGTTAAACCTTTCACAGGGATCCCTTCATGGGAGGTCCTGACACTTGGAAAGAGGCAAATGACAACCAGAGGCAGTGATGTCTGGCAGTGTGTGCATGCACACACACATGAACACACATTTACACACTCACAGTCAAGCTCTTTTGCTCAGTGAGAAAGAAGCTTTCTCTCTTACTGAGAATCATGTGGTGATATCAGCACAGGTCTTTGGAGGAAAGGAGACTTATCATTTATATCTGGAATCTCAAGAATGTTCCCTGCTCCTGCCCTGAGGAACTTTACTTCCCGTATTTCACACAATCTGCTCATATCTGCTCTACATCCATGGATTTCTTAATATCTATATTTATTTATTTGACTGGACTAGGTCTTAGTTGTGGCATACAGGATCTAGTTCCCAGACCAGGGATCAAATCCAGGTCCCCTGCATTGGGGGTGTGGAGTCTTAGCCACTGGACCACCAGGGAAGTCCCCCCAAGAATTTTTCTGAATCCATGAGCTCCATTGGCAAACTCCACTGTGAGCCAGATACACGTGCTCTTGACTTCTCCTGGGGTGAATTTGCACACCTTCTCCTGCATGCAAATTAAATTTTTACAAATCAATTATGATTTCCTACCAGCCTCCAATAAGATTTCTGAGCTTTACTCCTCATCAAGGTTGATTTTCAACACTTCAGCTTAAAGTTTCTCTGCCTCCTTCCATCCTCTCTGACAGCTAAACCTTATCTGGAAAATGAAAACCCTGACCAAGGAAACATTAACAGTTTTTATAGTTTGAATATTCCAGGACAAATAAACAAACCCACAGACACACTGGACAGAGGAGCCTGGTGGGGTAGTCCATGGGGTCTCAAAGAGTCAGACACAACTTAGAGACTAAAACAACAACCACCACCACCATTCAAAATCCAAACCTTCACCCTACATCCAACTTTTCAAGAGGCCATTTCCAAAGGCTTTAAGGGTTTTGCCCTATTCCCTTGGAGGGGGGGTAGCTGCCTCAGGGGATGGGCATTTTTGGCTTAGGAGGGTCTGTACTGTCTCTTCTGCTTTCTGCTCTCTTTGCCCCACTCCAGAGACCTGTTGACTGAAGAAAAACACACAACCTAGAAGTTGCGAGTTCTGTCTTATTCGGTGGACTTACTGAGGACTATAGCCTGGGAGACGGCCTCTCAGAGAGCGCTGAGGAACTGTTTCAAAGAGGTAAAGGAGGAGCCAGGATATATGGAGTTCTTGAAGAAAAAGTAAAATCATGTGTTTGAATATCAAAGATTACTGCTAATCCCCCCCAAAATAGATATCTCAAACTAGTGATTTTAGCCCTTTCCTGTGTATGGCAAAATGTAAGAGCCTGGGCTTATTGAAAGTATTCCTTATATAAGCATCTAAACTCTCTAGGGCCAGTATCCTCTTTTTCTCCATCCTGAGTTTCAGTCAGAGCACACAGGGTGGAGGGATGCAGGGGGTCATTGGCTGCAGTGGCCAATGGCTTGATGGCATTTCTTTACTGGAATGACAAGCACATTCTTTGTCCACAGACCCTGTCTACTGAAACAGAGATGGGCGCTGTGGTTCTGCTGAATCGTGTATGCAATTGGTGACCTATACAAAGCACTTACTAAGTAAAGAGCTGCTAGGGCGGCACCCTGGCTTTGGTCTCTGGCAACAGTTAAGCAACGGCACGTGCATCCTGGGTCTGTGCCTTTGCAGTCGTTGAACTGGAACCACAGATAATGTTACTGCTGATAGGGAAGGGAACTACCTGCTTAGTGGTAAGGAAAATTAATAGTCCAAGCATTCTTCCATCCTGCATTCTCCATGCTGGCATTTTGATTAAAAAAAAATATTGTTGCAGCTGTTTGCATATTCTGGAAGTGTGTGTGGTTTGGTGTTTACAGATTTGAGGTTGTGGAGGGAAGTTTCCAGAGCAACGGAAGTAGCTGCTTGTCAGTCAGGGTTCATTTTGAAAATGAAAGCCTGAAGGCTTGGGGCCCACTCTGGGCCTGGTCTCTGAGGAATCAGCAAAGGTCACGAGGTGGCTTTGGTTAGTCAGCTTACTGAAGCAACCACTTGTTCACCTTTTGCTTCTCTTTCACGAACTGACCAAGTCTATGAGTTGCTTTAGGTGTCCTGCAGATTCAGTCTGGGGCAGAGATGTGGGAGTGGGTTCCCCCCACTCCAGGTTCTGCGGGCAGACACCTCCCCCAACACGCGTGTAACGGTCCCACCCTCACCCCAGCCACATATATACACACAATTACATTTCCCCAGGCTGCCAAAACAAAAGGTGGTTAAAGTATTTCTCACTCACCTACTAGGTACACAAGGGCAGCACAACAGAGTCATCAAAGAATTTAGTTTGATTGGCATATTAGAGTTAAGGAAGAGAAATACAACTCAGGGCAGTCTGTTCTGGCTGCCAAAGGAGTAATCCAAATAGGTGGCTGGGGGACTGAGAAGGATCACTCCCGGCAGGGGCAATCAGAGGAGGCTCATTGGAGAAGGTGGCAACTGAGACCAACCTTGAAGGGCAGGGGGAAGAACTTCACCAAATAGAAGCTATAAGGGAGGACATTTTGGGTAGAGGAGGGTGAATTCAAGATATGCTCAGGTTAGGACAAGTGCACTCATTTGGCTGGAATTTGGGACTTGTGTGAGTGATTTGCAGTTGGTAAGCTTGGTTTGACTGCCAGGTCCTCTGTGCCAGAACAAAGGCTATGGTATCACCCAGACCTGCTCTTCTACTTCCTTCTGGGTGACCTTGGGCAAGCGGCCTAAACTCTGTGCAAAGGGAGGATAGTAACAATACTTAGCTCTTGAGATCCTTGGGAAGGTTAATAGAATAACACATATAAAGCATTTGGCAGAGTGGCACATGAAAAAAATGTTCAAAAAATGGACTATAAATGCATAGGCTGTCATGAAGGGAAGCTCCAGATATTTAGGACTGGTCTCAAATATTTGAGGGTTAAAGTGGAAAAGCCTCTGGTACCTGCCATCACTGTGAGACCCAGTAGAGGGGCCTGGCTTAGCCTCCCTTTGGCCTAGACTATTGGAACTGTCTCCTGGCTTTCTGCATCTCCCATAATCATCTTCCTTGGTGGTGGTGGTGTAGTTATTAAGTCATGTCCGACTCTTGCGACCCCATGGACTGTACCCTGCCAGGCTCTTCTGTCCATGGAATTCTCCAGGCAAGAACACTGGAGTGGGTTGCCATTTCCTTCTTCAGGGGATCTTCCCAACCCAGGAATCGAACTCAGGTCTCCTGTGTTGCAGGCAGATTCTTTAGCAACTGAGCCATGAGGGAAACCCCTAATCAACTTCCTTAAACCTACCTTAATCATAGCTGTGTCCCTCTATGGCTCAAGAACCTTCTATGGCTCCCCACTGCTCATTGACCGAACTTCCTAACCTGGGGGAGGGTGTGGGAGATGCAAGAACTACCATTTATTGAGAGAAGAAAAGAACAAAGAGGAGGCTAATGTTAGGAGTGAAAAGGTAAAACAGCCTCCTCTTTTAAAAGCCCTAAAACAATGAATTCCCAGAAATCAGCAGGTCCTTCTAGAAGAGAGCAGGATACATCTCTGAAGAGGGTAAGGCGTTCCGGGCCAATGACTGATTCACTTACTTCTTCAAGTCTAGTCAGGAAAGGTTAGAGGAGATGAGGGCAGAGAGCTGGGTAGGGAGCCCCGGGAGGGGAAGCAGGATAATACTGTTGTTTAGTCGCTAAGTCCTGTCCAACTCTTTTGTGACTCCATGGACTGTAGCCCACCAGGCTCCCCTGTCCATGGGACTTCCCAGGCAAGAATACTGGAGGGGGTTGTCATGCCCTCTTCCAGGGGATCTTCCCGACCCAGGGATCCAACCCACGTCTCTCATGTCTCCTACATAAGCAGGCGGATTCTGTACCACTGAGCCATCAGGGAAGCCCTAAGCAGGGGAATAGTCCTCAGTTCCCTGAAAGGGCTCCCGCCTGGACCCTTTCTCGAGTTTCTCTGCAGGAATCCGGGGCAACTGCGGGAAGGGGTCAAGGCACAAAAGGGGAGTGCGAGGGAACCCTAGTCACATGGGGCAGCCAGGCCACCTCCCCGAAATGCGAGGCACGGGACAAAGGCGGCTCAAGGACAAAGTGTACGGAGACTTCTGAGGAGATAAGAGGGAAGGACGAAGGAAGGGGCGGGGAGCGAACCTTAAGGATCACGCTCCCGGAGGCCTTGGCTGGAAGCCGAGCTCAGTTCGCCGGCGAGGGGGTTCCCTGGATCCTCTTCACCCCGGTAGCTGTGGGGATGCAGAGAACCCGGCGTTTGGGGCAACCGGGCGGCTCCGGGCGGCTCCGGGCGGCTCTCGGAGCCCGCTCGCAGCCCGCCCCCGCGCCCGCCCCACGGTTGCCCTAGCCGGGCGGGAGGCGTGGCCGCCAGCTCACCTGGCCGTTTGGGGCGGGGACGCCCGAAACCTGGGGGGACCGAGGTGGCGGCTGCACCCCTGGCTCTGGAGAGGGGCTCGTCCTGGGGGCCGGGCCGGAGCTCCCACCCCTCCGCGTCGCCCCCACCCCCGCAACGCCCGGGCCCTCCCTCGGATCGCTGGCGCTCTCCCTCCCTCTCCTCCCTTCCTTCGCTCCCTCCCTCCGAGCTCAATTGCTCAAGCCGCTTCCTTCCCCAAAGCCAGCGCCAGTTCCTCTCGGTGGGGCCCGGGAAGGGCAGCCGACGCTAGACATTGGGACCGCCGTGGCGGCCGGACTATGGCCGAGCCCCGAGGGGCCGCCAAGCCGGCCCCCAAGGCCTCCTTCGCACAGACCAAGCTGAGCCCGAGGAGCGCCCCGCAGCCCCGCCCCTCGAGAGTGGACGCCGGCAACCTGAGCAGGTACCGGGGCAACGCCACCGCCTCCAGGGAGCCCCCTTTACTTGGCGGGCTGATGCCCTCGGGAACAGGGTCGGCGCGCCGGCGGGGAGCGCGGCTGGAGCTGCTGGGGCTGCAGGGGGCGGCTCCCGCCGGGTGGTTGTCGGAGGAGCGCCTGGAGGAGCAGTCCCCGGGCGGGCCGAACGGACCGGGCGGTAGCAGGCTGTGCCTGGAGCCCCGGGAGCACGCGTGGATACTGGCGGCCGCCGAAGGCCGCTTTGAGGCGCTGCAGGAGCTGCTGGAAGCCGAGCCGGGGCTGCTGCTGCGGGGCGACCCGATCACGGGCTACTCGGTGCTGCACTGGCTGGCCAAGCACGGGCGCCACGAGGAACTCATCCTAGTGCACGACTTCGCCCAGCGCCAGGGGCTGCGGCTCGACGTGAGCGCCCCGGGTAGCGGCGGCCTCACGCCCCTCCACCTGGCGGCCCTGCAGGGCCACGAGATGGTCATCAAGGTGCTGGTGGGCGCCTTGGGGGCTGACCCCACGCGCCGTGACCACAGCGGCCACCGGCCCTGTCACTACCTGAGGCCCGACGCGCCCTGGAGCCTGCGGGAGCTGTCGGGGGCCGAGGACTGGGAGAGGGCAGGCGGCCGAGACGGGGACCCTAACAATGCCAACAACAACAGCAGCAACGCCGCCGCGTGGACGCTGAGACGCGCCCCGAGCGCAGTGGGCGCGCAGGTCGTGGAGAAGACGGCCAGAGCGGCGGCGGCGCCAGCCAAGGCGAAAGACTCCGTGGGCAACCGGGTGGCGCAAATTCAAGGCCTCCTCCGCCATATGTTCCCCTTCTTCCAGGACCGTTGAAGGCGACGGAGACTGGAGAGCGTGGAGGGACCCCGACGCTGCGGCGAGGCCTCTGTCCCGGGTGGTCCCGCGACCTGCCGCCCCCTCCAAAGGGAAGTGCCCGGGACTCAGCTCGAGCCGCAGCCATGGGCGCTGGGCCTGCCAGGAGTAGACCCCCTTGGTGTGGGTCTCAGGCACCTGTCGCAGGTCTCCTACTACACCGGCCAAGAGACGCTGGAACCAGGCACCAAGCGGTCCTTGTGCCAAGTCCCCAAACTACAGGATTTAGGAGTTCGGTGCAGAAGCTTGGGACAAGGAAAGTTATGCTTCCAGTAGCCATTTCTTGGCAGGCAGAAGCTCTGGGTTTATTCGGAAACATTTGCTAGAAGAATGAGATAAGACTGTAAACCAGTGATCCAGAGGAAGTCTAACTGCAGGCCGACTTAGCTATTAACAAGTTATTTTGGGGGATGAACCAGCCCTTGTCAACCTGCTCCCGGAGACAAGCAGGGCTTACCGGTAGGGGACCCTTTCTAATGTATCCCCAATGACTTCTTTAGCATATTAAAACGGAATGCTTTCCTTTCACAGGACAAAGCTGTCATTTGAGTGACTTTTTTTTTTTTTTTTCCATTAACCACCAAGGGAGAAGCTCCCTGTGTTTGCAGGGAGGAGGTCACCAACCCGTGGCCGTGAGCTAGCGATCCAGAACAGACTCTGGACCTCACTCTCAGAGAAAGTGGCCAAGCTGTACACCAAAGGAGCTACTTTCACCTTGGCTCTGAGTAGAGACACACTGTTTACCTGTCTCCCAGACTCTTTGGCATCTAGGTCTGGCCTCCTGTGAGTCTCAGTCCAGAGGAGCTGTCTGCAGGGAGGTGTGTGTGTGTGTGTGTGTGTGTGTGTTGCTCAGAGCTGTCTGCAGGGAGGTGTGTGTGTGTGTGTGTGTGTGTGTGTGTGTGCTGCAGAGCTGTCTGCAGGGAGGTGTGTGTGTGTGTGTGTGTGTGTGTGTGTGTTGCTCAGAGCTGTCTGCAGGGAGGTGTGTGTGTGTGTGTGTGTGTTGCTCAGAGCTGTCTGCAGGGAGGTGTGTGTGTGTGTGTGTGTGTGTGTGTGTGTGTGTTGCTCAGTCCTGTCCAACTCTTTGCAACCCTGTGGACTATAGCCTGCCAGGCTTCCAGTCCATGGAATCCTCTAGGCCAGAATACTGGAGTGGGTTGCCATTTCCTTCTCCATGAAGGAAGCAGAGGGGAAGTAAAAGGAAAAAGCTTCCAAATATTTTTTTTCTAATATTTCCTGGTGAGTCATGTAATTTACCTTGACTTCTGCCCTCCAATGAGACACACCCCTTGGCACTTGTCTCCAAGAGAGGGCTTTAATCATCAGCATTGTGGATTTCTTTTAATTTTATTTAATATATAAGTTGTAGTTTGGAAAATTGCTCCCATTTAGAAATACTGTAAATTGAGTAGAATACAGGAGGGTTGCTTGATTGGAGCTGAATGGACGGAGAAGTAGTGGGTGGCTGGAAATCCATGCTGTTTCTGAGAAGAGCAGATTTTTGAAATAGCACTGTATCCCTGGAGGCTTGGGTGGCCCTTGCAATGGACTGCTATGTCCTTAGCCCTCCCATCCCAGTCCTTGAAGGCCAGGGAGGAACTGAGTCACCACCCCACACAGCCCAGAGACACCACCCTGAGTGCATCCCTCCAGGTTTCCATCTCTGCTTGGCAGGCCTGTTTGCCTCTTCTCAGCTCCAAACGTTCCCACCTGCCCTTAATAACCCATTAGACTCTTATCCATGAAATGATCCAAATCCTTCCTATTTATTCTCAGTCTGCCCCATGTCTCTAGTAACTATACCTTAAACATTTACACAACGTTGCTGTTGTTCAATCACTAGGTTGTGTCCAACTCTTTGCAACCCCATGGATTGCAGAACACTAGGCTTCTCTGCCCTTCACTATCTCCCAGAGATTGCTAAAACACCTGTCTGTTGACTTGGTGATACCATCCAATCATCTCATCCCTGTCACTCCCTTCTCTTCCTGCCTTCAATCCTTCCCAGCATCAGGGTCTTTTCCAGTGAGTTGACTCTTCCATCAGGTGGGCAAAGTATTGGAGTTTCAGCTTCAACATCAGTCCTTCCAATGAATTACTTCCAATGAATATTCAAGGTTGATTTCCTTTAGGATTGACTGGTTTGATCTCCTTGCTATCTAAGGGACTCTCAAGTTTTCTCCAGCACCACAATTTGAAAGCATCAATTCTTCCGTGCTCAGCCTTCTTTATGGTCCAACTCTCACATTCATACATGACTACTGGAAAAACCATAGCTTTGACTATACGAACTTTTGTCAGCAAAGGAGCAAGTGTCTTTTAATTTTGTGGCTGTAGTCACCATACGCAGTGATTTTGGAGCACAAGAAAATAAATTCTGTCACTTTCCACTTTTTGCCCATCTATTTGCCATGAAGCGATGGGACCAGATGCCATCATCTTGGGTTTTGAATGTGAGTTTTAAGCCAGCTTTTTCACCTTTTTCACCCTCATCCAGAGGCTCTATAGTTCCTCTTCACTCTCTGCCGTTAGAGTGGGATCATCTGCATATCTGAGGTTGCTGGTATGTCTGTCAGCAATCTTGATTCCAGCTTGGAATTCATCCAGCCTGACATTTCACATGATGTACTCTGCATGTAAGTTAAATAAGCAGGATGACAATATACAAGCTTGACGTACTCCTTTCCCAATTTGGAACCAGTCCGTTGTTCCATGTTGGGTTCTAACTGTTGCTTCTTGTCCTGCATACAGATTTTTCAGGAGACAGGTAAGGTGGTCTGGTATTCTCATCTCTTTAAGAATTTTCCACAGTTTGTTGTGATCCACACAGTCAAAGACTTTAGCATAATCAATGAAGCAGGAGTTTTTGGGGAATTCCCTTGCTTTTTCTATGATCCGACAGATGTTGGCAATTTGATCTCTGATTCCTCCACCTTTTCTAAATTCAGCTTGTACATCTGGAAGTTCTCAGTTCACATGCTGTTGAAGCCTAGCTTGGAGCATTTTGAGCCATCACCTTGCTAGCATGTGATATGAGCACAATTGTACTGTAGTTTGAACATTCTTTCACATTGCCTTTCTTTGGGATTGGAATGAAAACTGACTTTTTCTAGTCCTGTGGCCATTGCTGAGTTTTCCAATTTTGCTGGCATATTGAGTTGCAGCACTTTCACAGCATCATCTTTTAGGATTTTAAATAGCTCTGATGGAATTCTGTCACCTTCATTAGCTTTGTTCAAAATAATACTTCCTGTAGGTCTGATGAGGTCTTTACAACCTCCAGATATTCTTTGGATTATATAACTTCATTGTTAACACTAGCAAGTGGGTACTCTTTCTACCCCCTTCTGATGCCTATGTCAGAAGCTTTCTCTATCTCCTTTATACTTTAATAAAACTTTATTACACACACACACACACACACACACAAATAATGCTTCCTAAGACCCACTTGACTTCACACTCCAGGATGTCTAACTCTAGGTGAGTGATCACACCATAGTGGTTATCTGGGTCATTAAGACCTTTTATGTATAGTTCTTCTGAATGTAGCATTTCTTTTTAAAAAAAATATTTATTTTTGATTGTAGGATAATTACTTTACAATATTGTGACGGTCTCTGCCATACATCAACGTGAATCAGCCATAGGTATACATATGTCCCCTCCCTCTTGAACCTTCCTCTCCATCTCACTCCTCTAGGTTGTCACAGAGCACCAGTTTGAGCTTCCTGAGTCAAACAGCAAATCCCCACTGGCTATCTATTTCACACACTACTCTTTCAGTTCTTCCCACCCTCTCCTTCCCCCTCCATGTCCACAAGTCTGTTCTCCATGTCTGTCTCCACTGCTGCCCTGCAAGTAGGCTCATTTCTAGATTCCATATATATGCGTTAATTTTTCATCTTTTAAATGAACTTCTTTGGGACTTCCCTGGTGGTCCAGTGATTAGAACTCAGTGCTTTCACTGCAGGGTCCTGGGTTTGATCCTTGGTCGGGGTATTAAGATTTTACAAGCTGTGCGCCACAGCCAAAGAAAAAGAAAAAATGTAAAGGAACTTCTTTGATGTCTGCAGTGGAAGGGCAAGCATCTCCTGGCTTGTGGCATTTGGCATGGGCACCTGGTATAACCCTCCTCCACCCCCATGCCCATTTTCTAGATGCAAATTGGCTAACTGATGCAGGATGGTGGTTTCTGCTTCACAGCCTCTCCCAAGGTGGGTTGGGCTTGGTGAAGGCTGGCAGGGTGAAGGCCTTCCCTTCCTGCCACAGGGCTTAGAAAGAAGATTGGCATGTAACTTTGTCCCACATCCAAAGGACACTTCTAACAGTAGTCCGTTCTTCATAGGAAAAGTCTGAACCTCAGAATCTTAACTATAAGCAGATTCAGAGACCTAAGACAAGCATCTGCCCTATTCTGTCCAGAATGAAAACCAAGTCAGCTGGAAGATTTGAAAGCAGCTTTCTAGAGTTTTTTCCTATCGTCAGCTATTCTTCCCACAAATTTTTTTCATCATGTGATGTTGCTTAGCCTACCTCCTCCATGTAAAATTGAGGTTTGGCTGCAGGGGACAAACTCCCATGCTGAAAACTCCGCATGCCTCACATCAAGCCATTGGCATTTCTGGTATGCTCACCCCAAGAGAAAGAACAAGTTCCCTGAGAAACTTCTTTCCAGGGGAGCAAAGCAGAGTTAAGCAGATGATGCAAATCTGCATTCGAGCGGGACAGATGGACAAGAAAAGGAGACCGAAGCAGGGCTGTAACCAGGTAAGCATCAGGGTTGGAGGAAGGGATCCTGCACAGAGGATGGGGCCTAACCCAGGCCAAAAGGCTTTGGGGAGGAAGATCATGCCTGATCTGAGGCTGGAGGGGTGAGCGGGAGTATGTCAGTGGAGACAGGGGAGCAGCCTCCTGGCAGGGCCACTGGAGTATGTATCAGTGCACAGAACAAGTACCAGGAGATGTAAGTCAGCCAGTTTGGCAGTAAGGTGGGAGCTGGGGAGTAATTAACAGCAACTCTGGAGAAGAAGTAGACGGGGGTCCAGGTCACGAAGGGTCTTCAAGGTCATGCTGAAAGAGGAACAAGGTATTTTAACCTCGAGGTAGCTGGGAGCCATAGGTTTCTAAGCAGGGGAGTAACAGGATGGGATTTTAGAAAAATCACTCTTAGAGTCCCGTGGAGGATAGATGTGTCAGGAGAGACAAGTGGGGGAAAACGCATCATTCAAGCAGTGTCTTTCAGGAGAAACACTTCAAGGAAAGCCAGGCATCTGCTGAGAAGTTCAGAGACCCCTGTGGAAGGCCTTCAGACTTTGTTTTTTGTTTTTTCTTCTCCATAGCCTTGGCTCAAGGCTTCCCAGGTGGCACTAGTGGTAAAGAACCCACCTGCTGATGCAAGAGATGCAGGAGGCATAGGTTCAATCCTGGGGTGGGGAAGATCCCCTGGAGAAGGAAATGGCAACCCACTCTAGTATTCTTGCCTGGAGAAGCCCATGGACAGAGGAGCCTGGCGGGTTACAGTCCGTGTGGTCCCTAAGAGTCGGACACAACTGAAGAGACTTAGCACACATGCAGCCTTTGCTCAAATGAAGCTCACCTCAGAGCCCCAGATGTAAAACTGACAAGTGAGGAGCTAGTGAGGTGAATCT
This sequence comes from Bos mutus, assembly GCF_027580195.1. NCBI lineage: Eukaryota > Metazoa > Chordata > Mammalia > Artiodactyla > Bovidae > Bos > Bos mutus. The sequence continues at coordinate 28,302,988 of NC_091646.1, read as the reverse complement.
GGGTTGGACCTCGCCTCCCCACCGCGTGCATCCATTTTAGACCAGTGGAGGGCGCACAGCGGCCCCTGGAGCAAAATTGCCAAAAGCACTCAGCCTAACCTGGCTTCCAACCTGCTACTCATTAGTGACCTTGAGCGAATCACTTACCTCTCTGAGCTGCAGTTTCCTCGGCAGTAACATGGGACCAATACAAGCTCCCTTGCAGGGATGTTGCGATGATTCGAGAAAACACAATGCACAACACCTAGCAATCCGCAGGACACATAGGAAATAAGAAATAACAGTAAATGTATTAATTAACAAATTTATTAAAGAATTTATTAGGAGACTTCCTTGGTGGTCCAGTGGTTAAGAATATGCCTTCCAGTGCAGGGAACACAGATTCAGTCCTTGGTTGGGGAACTAAGATCCCACATGGTGCCACTAAGACCAGATGCAGCCATATCAATCAATAAATATTTTTTAAAAAGGAAAAAAGAAGAATTTACTAACAAATTCTCATTTGGAAAAATTGAAAGGTACTCAGCAGGCTCTAGTGGTGACCTGCATTGTCCCACCAGCAAAATGTGTCCATGATTGCAGATTATTTTCCTTTTGTACTACATGAGTGGCTGCTCCTCAAAGGAGGTATTGGTTCCTCTGCTGATGTTGTTCACCACCTACCCATTTTTACTTTAGATACAATCAAAACAAGCTGACTTACCTTGTTCTCAGCCCATAGAAGTCAAAGCAGCAACTAAGTAATTGCCCACCAACTATTAAACAGGTTAGCTATTATTTCCAGATAAAGTCATAAACTGGACTTACAGCTAAACCTGAAATCCTCTGAAGAGAATAAAAGCATACAAGTTGCTCATCTCCTGACCCTGTTATCTACAGAAATGCCCCCTCCTATCCCAGCCAACATAGCCTGCATTCCACACCCATCCTCCATCTTCGCTCTTTCCGTTCATTTTAATGAAGGGAAGGAGCATGCCTGTCTCCTTTCAAGATGTAATGCATGCTCTCAAGCCTGCCTCCTCCCACAGCCTAATTCCATCAGTTGTCCCTCTTCTGTATCTTGGAGAGCGCCCTCAGTTTAGTTTAGTGCAATAAACACTTGTTGACCACCTACTAGGAGCCAGGCTTTTTGGGTGACAAACACTTCCCAGCCAAACTTTTTCAAAGGAAGGTATGTTCCCTTCACATCTCCATTTCCTTACCTCTCTCTCTTTCTCTCTCTCTCTTTTTTTTTTTTTTTTTTTGCTGCCTTACAGCTGCAGGCTCCAGAGCACATGGGCTCAGTAGTTACTGTGTATGGGCTTAGTTGCTCTACGGCATGTGGGATCTTAGTTCCCTGACCAGGAATCCCACCCACTGCAAGGCAGATTCTTAACCGCTGGACCAGCAGGGAAGTCCCTCCATTTCCTCACCTCTTAATCACTCCTCTGCATTCTGGCTTCTGCCTCCGCCACAAAGGTCTCCCAGAACGACCTGAAGTGAAGTGAAAGTCACTCAGTCGTGTCCTACTCTTTGCGATCCCATGGACTGTGAATTCTCCAGGCTAGAATACTGGAGTGGGTAGCCTTTCCCTTCTCCAGGGGATCTTCCCGAACCAGGGTCTCCTCCTGCTCTGCGGGCGGATTCTTTACCAACTGAGCTATCAGGGCCCAGCTGCCAAATAGAAGTCCTCACCTTTGTTTACTTCTTGGCAAGCACGCATGTGTGTGTTTGTGCTCAGTTGCTCAGTTGTATCCAACTCTTTGCGACCCCATGGACTGTAGCCCACCAGGCTTCTGTGTCCATAGGATTTCCCAGGCAAGAATCCTGGAGTGGGTTGCCATTTCCTTCTCCAGGGGATCTTCCAGACCCAGGGATCAAACTTGCATATCCTGCATTGCCAGGTGGATTCTTTACCACTGAGTCACCTGAGAAGCCCATCATTTCTTGACAGCACTGACCAGTGTGAATTATTTCCTCCTTGAAACTCTCCTCTCTAGTATTCCATGACTTCCTATGGCTTCAGTTGCTGGCACTTACCAGGCTAAAGTCTTGCAAAGTTCTCTTCCCTTTACATTCTCTCCCTAAGACATTTCATTCTTTCCCCACTCAACCCACCCCCACTCTGCTCCAGCCACATAGGCCTCACTGTTCCTCAAAAGAGCTGTGTTCTCCTGAACTCTGGGATTCCTATATGCTATTCCCTTTTTAGAAACACTCTCCCTCTATTCCTTGCCCCCTTTTACCTGGTCTACTCTTACTCACCCTTCAAATGTCAGTTTAAATGTCACCTCTTTGGGGAAGTCTTCTCTGACCCTCAGGCTATGTTAGAACTGCACCTTTGCTAATCCTTATCACACTTGAGAAGTTATCTATGCAGTTATTAGATTGATATCTCCCCTGCTCCATGTGTATGTACATGCTCAGTTGCTCAGTTGTGTCAAACTCTTTGTGACCCCGAGGGCTGCAGCCTGCCAGGTACCACTGTCCATGAAGTTTTCCAGGCAAGAATATTGGAGTGGGTTGCCATTCCCTTCACCAGGGGATCTTCCCAACCCAGGGATTGAACCTGCGTCTCCTGCATTGGCAGGCAGATACTTTACTACTGAGCCACCTGGGAAGCCCCTCTTCTGCCCCACTAGACTTAAATCCCACGAGGGCAGGAACCAAGTCTGTCTTATTACCACATTGTCCCTAGTTCCTGGTAGATGGAAGGTGCTCAATAAATAGGTATCCATTGGCAATGGAATCATAGGTTTGACCTCAAAAGCACAAGGCACAAAAGAAGAAATAGATAAATCGAACTTCATCAAAATTAAAAACTTTGGGGCCTGAAAGGAAACTACCAAAAAGAAAAAAAACAACGCACAAAGTAGAAGAAAATATTTGCAACCATATATCTCATAAGGGTCTGTGCGTGCTAAGTCACTTTAGTTGTGTCAGACTCTTTGCGATCCCATGGACTGTAGCCCAACAGGCTCCTCTGTCCATGGGATTCTCCAGGCAAGAATACTGGAGTGGGTTGCCATGCTCTTCTCCATGGGAATCTTCCTGACCAAGGGATCAAACCTGCGCCTCCTGTAGCTCCTGCATTGCAGGTAGATTCTTTACCCCTGAGCCACCAGGGAAGCCTAGTATCCAGAATATATAGAGAACTCCTACAATTCAACAACAAAAATATAAACAGCCTGATATAAAAAATGGCAAACACTTGAATAGACACTTCTCTGAGATATGAAAATTGCCAACAAGCACAGGAAAATATGCTCAATATCATTAGCTGTTTGAGAAATCAAATCCAGAATGAGATACCACTTCACATCCACGAAGGTAACTATAATCAAAAAGTCAGATCATAACAAGCATTGATGAGGATATACAGAAATTGGAACCCTCGTGTTCTGCTGGTAGGAATGTAAAATGGTAGTCACTTTGGAAAATAGTATGCCACTTCCTCAAAAGTTAAACATGGGATTACTATATGTAATGCTGTGATTTATGGGGCTTTCCAGATGGCGCAAGTGGTAAAGAACCCACCTGCCAATGCAGGTAGATGTGAGACTTGGGTTCAATCCCTGAGTCAGGAAGATCCCCTAGACAAGGAAATGGCAGCCCACTCCAGTATTGCCTGAAGAATCCCATGGACAGAGAAGTCTGGTGGGCTACAGTCTATGGGGTTGCAAGGAGTCGGACATGACTGAAGTGACTTAGCATGCACTCACGCAATAATATAATTTATGATAAGAAACATGTATTTAGTCTTCAACCCCATTCCTGGTGCAGAGCTGCTCCTAAAACCCTTGGAATTTCCTATGATAAGAGTGAGAAAGGTGGCTTTTGTATGTTAAAAGGTGATTTTTGGGAAAGCCCTTAGGTAACCTAAGGTTAGGGGCTGGTTGCCAGGGCAGGGGGTGGAATTTTCAGTACCACCCCTGCCACCAACCTCCAGGAGGAGAGAGAGGCTGGAGGCTGAATCAGTTATTGGCCAGTGATTTAATCAGTTGTGCTTATCTAATGGAGCTTCTGTTAGTGCGCGTGTGCTACGTCACTTCAGTCATATCTGACTCTTTGTGACACTATGAACTGTAGCCCACCAGGCTCCTCAGTCCATGGGAATTCTCCAGGCAAGGATACCGGAGTGCCATGCTCTCCTCCAGGGGATCTTCCCCTGGATCTTCCCTGCCCAGGGATTGAACCCAGGTCTCCTGCATTGCAAGCAGATTCTTTACTGCTGAGCCACCAGGGAAGCCCAATGAAGGACAGGGTTTGGAGAGTTTCCAGGTTGGTTAAACACATGGAGATTTGGGGAGCATGGCGCCTTCAGATTGGGCATGGAAGTGCTTAACCTGTTCTTCATACCTTGCCCTTTGCACCTCTTCCATCTGGCTGTTTCTGGGTTACATCATTTTATAATAAACCAGTGATCTAGTACACAGGATGTTTCTCAGAGTTCTGTGAGCCTCTCTAGCAAATGAATCGAACCCAAGCAGGGGATCTCTGATTTATAGCCAGTGGATCAGAAGTATAAGTAACAGCACTTGCAACTGGCCTGTGAAACCCAAGGGGTGTGGTAGTTGGAAGCTCCCATCTGTGGCCTGTCACTCAGAAGCACAGGTGAGAGTCTGGGGTTGTGACAACCATCTGAAGGGGTGGGACCAGGGACAGTCTTATGGGATTGAACCTTGGACCTATGGAACCTGATGCTGTCTACGTGTAGTGTCAGAAATGAGTTGCATTGTAGAACACTCAGCTGGTGTTGGAAAATTGTTCGTTGTTCATTTCAGTCAGTTCAAGTGGCTCAGCTGTGTCTGACTCTTTGCGACCCCATGGATTGCAGCATGCCAGGCTTCCCTGTCCATCACCAACTCCTGGAGCTTACTCAAACTCATGTCCATTGAGTTTGTACCAGAACCTATTTACCATATGACTGAGCAATTCCACTCTTAGATATCTACCCAAGAGACATTAAAATATAAACATATGTGAATGTTCATAGCAGTATTATTCATAATAACCAAAAGATGGAAACAATGCTGTTTTCTACCAGCAGAGGGAAGGACAAACAAAATGTGATGTAGCCATACAATGGAATCTTATCCAGCCATGAAAAGTGATGAAGTACTGATTCATACCAGCTTTCCTGGTGGCTCAGTGGTAAAGAATCCGCCTGCCAATGCAGGAGACATGGTTTTGATCCCTGGGTTGGGAAGACTCCCTGGAGAAGGAAATGGCAACCCACTCCAGGATTCTTGCCTGGAAAATTCCATGGAGAGAAGGAGCCTGGCAGGCTACAGTCCATGGGGTCAAAAAAGAGTCTGACATGACTTGGTGACTAAACCACAATTGATTCTTGCTATAACATGAATGATCCTTGAAAATATGTGCTAAGTGAAATAAGCTAGTCACAAAATTCCACATATTATATAGTTCCATTAATATGAAATGTCCAGAATAGGCAAATTCTGGAAAGAAGACTAATGGTTGCCTAGCATTGAAGAGGATGAGGGATGGGAGAGGGGTGATAGCTAAAGGGTAGGAAATTTTTTTTTATTGGGACTTCCCTGGGCCCAGTGGTTAAGACTCTGCACCTCCACTATAGGAGGCAAGGATTCAACTCCTGGTTGGGGAACTGAGATCCTGCATTTGGATTCTTTCCCATTATAGGTTATTACACGATACTGGATATAGTTCCCTGTGCTGTACAGTAGGTCCTTGTTGATTATCTATTTTATATATAGTAGTGTCTATATGTTTATCCCAAGCTTCTAATTTCTCTTAATCTAATCCTCTTTTTTTTCCCTAATCCTTTTTGGTTTGTTTTCTATGTCTGTGACTATTTCTGTTTTGTAAATAAATTCATTTGTATCTTTTTTTAGATTCCACATATAAGCAATATATTTGTCTTTCTCTGTCTGATATACTTAATATGATCATCTCTAGGTCATGTTGCTGCAAATGGCATTATTTCGTTCTTTTTTATAGCTAATTTTCCAATATATATCTGTACTACTTCTAACCATTCCTCCATTGATGGACATTTAGATTGCTTTATTATTGCAAATAGTGCTCCGATGAACACTGGGGTGCATGTATCTATTCAAATTAGAGTTTTCTCTGGATGTATGCCCAGCAGTGGGATTGCAAGATCATATGGTAGCTCTATTTTTACTTTTTTAATGAACCTCCATACTGTTTTCCACAGTGGCTGCACCAGTTTGCATTCCTACCAGGGAATGCATGAAGTGCAGGGAGTGCAGGAAGGTTCCCTTTTCTCCACACCCTCTCCAGCATTTAGTGTTTGTAGACTTTTTAATGATGGCCATTCTGACTGGTGTGAGGTGATACCTCATTGTAGTTTTGGTTTGCTGCTGCTAAGTCGCTTCAGTCGTGTCCGACTCTGTGCGCCCCCATAGACGGCAGCCCACCAGGCTCCCCCGTCCCTGGGATTCTCCAGGACAGAACACTGGAGTGGGTTGCCATTTCCTTCTCCAATGCATGAAAGTGAAAAGTGAAAGTGAAGCTGCTCAGTCGCGTCCGACTCTTAGCGACCCCATGGACTGCAGCCCACCAGGCTCCTCCGTCCATGGGATTTTCCAGGCAAGAGTAAAAATTGAGTGATATTGAGTAAGTATCTTTTCATGTGCTTGTTGGTCATCTGTATGTCTTCTTTGGAGAAATGTCTATTTAGGTCTTCTGCCCATTTTTTGGTTGGGCTGGGTTTTTAAATATTTTTATTCATTTATTTGGCTGTGCCAGGTCTTAGTCGTGGCACTTGGCATCTTGGACCTTTGCAGCAGCATGTGGAATCTTTAGTTGCATGTGGGATCTAGTTTCCTGACCAAGAACTGAACCAAGACGTCCTGCATTGGGAGCATGAAGTCTTAACTGGACCAGCAGGGAAGTCTGGCGTTGTTTTGTTTTTTATATTAAACTATATGAGTTGTTAACATTTTTTGGAAATTAATCTCTTGTCAGTAGCATCATTTGCAAATATTTTCTTCCAGTCAATAGGTTGTCTTTTCTTTTTGTTTATGGGTTCCTTTGCTATGCAAAAGCTTTTAAGTTTAATTGGATCTCATTTGTTTATTTTTGTTTTTAATTTATTTCCATTACTCTAGGAGGCAGATCCAAAAGTATTGCTGTGATTTATGTCAAAGAATGTTCTGTGTATGTTTTCCTCTAGGAGTTTTAAAGTATCCGGTCTTACATTTAGGTCTTTAATCCATTTTGAATTTTTTAAAAAAAATTTTTGGGTTTATTTTTTGTATATGATGTTAGAGAATGTTCTAATTTAATTTGTTTGCATGTAGCTATTATTCCCAGCACCACTTATTGAAGAGACTGTATTTTCCCCATTGTATTTTCTTGCTTTCTTTGTCATAGATTAATTGACCATAAGTACGTGGGTTTGTTTCTGGGCTTTCTACTGGAAATTTCTTTTTAAAGTGACAAAAATGTTCTAAAATTGACTGTGGCAATGGTTACACATATCTGTAAATATACTAAAAACCACTGAACTTTACACTTTAAATGAGTGAAGTGTATAGTCTGTGAATTGTACCTTAATAAAGCTGTTACTTAAAAAATAATTAAAAAAAAAAAAAACAGAAAGAAGCAGAGACAAATATCCTCTTAAATTTGAAAGCAGTGAGAACACACACAGAGTTATTGAATTAATGCAAGAGAAGTGAGGAGAGGCAGCCTTCAGAAAGGGAAAGAGGGAAAAGTATATAAATAGAAAGCTGACAGAGGAACTAAAAGAACTAGAGCAATGAGTCCCCAGACGTGGAGATAAGGCTCCTTCCAGGCCTCATAGAGCCTGAAGCATCCCTGTAAGCTCAGTTCAGTGTGATAAACGGCGTTCACATAGGGGCCCTGGGTCATTACAACCAGACTAAGTTGTTTAGTATCTCCACTGAAGAAGGCAGAGAAGTTTATGATGCTTCCTAAGTAAGTACCAGTCTAAAAGCTGGGGTTCATCAGGGTGTACTTCTCAGTCATCCAGAAAATGTACTTTATGGAACACACTCAACAGATAAGGTCCTCCTGGATTGATGGTCTTTTGATATGTCAACTTGGCGAGCCTACAGTCCCCAGTCACTCAAACACTAATCTAGGTGTTTCAGTCAAGGTATTTTCCAGATGTAATTAAAGTCCATAGTTAGCTCACTTGAAGTAAAGGAGATTGTTGTTGATAACCTGAATGGGCCTGATTTAATCAGTTGCAGAGCCTCAAGAGAAATTCTGCTGTTAGATAGCAACTTCAGCCAGTGGACGGCCGGTGCCTGTGAAGTCCTGTCTGCTTTCTTGAAGGCCTGCCCTGGGAATTCCCAGTTTGCCTCTTCGGGTCTCATAATTGCAGAAGCCAATTTCTTGCAATAAATCCCTTAACATATATCTCCTACTGGTCCTACTTCTCTGGGTGAACCTTGACTCATACCAAAATCAACTATGTTACTCTGGGATAATAAATTTGTGATCAAATTAAAGTTTATTCAGATAGAACATGTCTAATGCCTGGATAGTGGTTTCTAAATACCATTCTTCAATAAAAGGAAAAGGTTACTTGTTTGCTTGAATAAATGGCTGATTCTGGGCCGGGGGAGTATTGGATTATATCATAAGTATAAAATAAGCATCCATAAGTCCATCTTGATATAAAGAAATGATAGGATAAATAAATAGGGAAAAAGAAACAAATCTCCCATGCAGAAAAATTTCAGATAATTTATGGAGATACTCAACCCTTGAAGAGTTAAAGAAAGGGAGCATAACTCCCCACTTCTTAAGAAGTGCTGACTGCATGTGCTGACTTCCTTTCAAAGAGTACAGTTGGAAAGGGGGGAAATAGAGTAACTGTACCATGGAGAAACCTGATCAACACTGCTTCAGCCAGTTGATCAAGGTTAATATCAACAGTGATAAATCACGGTGAGAGTACATACCCTTGAAATGACCTGATAAGAACAGCCCTTTACCTCTGTGATCTTCCTTCCCCAAAACTTATAACCAGTCTCATAATGAGAAAAGCATCAAACAAAATCCAATAGAAGGGCATCCTACAAAATATTTGACCAGTACGCCTCAAAACTGTCAAGGTTGGGGATTTCCCTGGTGGTCCAGTGGTTAAGAATCCACATGTCAATGCAGGGGACATGGGTTCGATCCCTGGTCTGGGAAGATTCCACATGCCGTGGAGCAACTATGCCTGTTCACAGCTCTATAGCCCATGCTCAGCAACAAGAGAAATCCTTGCACAGCAACAAAGAGCCTGTGTGCAACCAAAAATAGTCACATACATAAATATTTAAAAAACCCAACAACCTGTCAAGGTCATGTTGTTGAACCCAAGTTCATGAGCCTGACACACAGTGAGGCCAAACCAACCAAAGCATCAGTGTTTGGAGCAGAGAAAGGTTTATTGCAAAGCAAGGAGTTCTGCTTTAAATTCAGACGTTTCAGGTTGTTAGGCCTCCCTGTGCATTGGGCCCACACACTTGAGTTCAACAACAGTCATCAAAAACAAGGAGAGTCTGAGACACTGTCACAGCCAAGAGGAGCCTAAGTGTGGAGCCCTATACCCAAGTCACAGGTGTGGAGCCCTGTACCAAGGTCATAGGACAAAGATCTCAGGGAACTGTCCAGTTTAGATCCGGAAGCTCATGGCAACAGTTGCTATGGGGCTTGGTCAGTTCCAGAGATTTTTGTCCTGTGACCTTGGTACAGGGGTCCACGATGAGACCTAACTACCATATGCAAGTGGTGTCCTGGATAGGATCTTGGAGCGGAAAAGGGCAATTAGGTAAAAACTAAAAAAATCTGAATAAACTATGAACTTTATACTATCCTCTCAACTTTTCTGTACATCTAAAACTATTGTAAAAATAAAGCTTATTAAAAAATATTAGATCAGGAAAAAATCAGATAAATACTTCTGAATATGTACTCTACAAGATGTTTTTTTTAAGATAACTAAGTTAAATTTATTTTAGTTTTTGGTCACACTGCATTGTTTCAGGATCTTAGTTCCCTAACCAGGGACTGAACTCAAGCCCACAGCAGTGAAAGTGCCAAGTCCCAACCACTGGTGTGCGTGCGTGCTAAGTCGCTTCAGTCTTGTCCGACTCTTGGTGATCCTATGGACCATAGCCCGCCAGGCTCCTCTGTCCATGGGATTCTCCAGGCAAGAATACTGGAGTGGGTTGCCATTTCCCCTTCCAGGGGATCTTCCCCACCTAGGGAACCCGCATGTCTTAAGTCTCCCACGTTGACAGGTGGTTTCTTTACCAGGAGCACCACCTGGGAAGCCCCCTAACCACTGGACCATCATGGAACTCCCTGTACTCTGCAAGTTTTAGTACTAGGCTACAAAATGAGGAGTCATTCTGCTGTTTTCATGTTCACTTCAATTTAAAAGCAAGTCTTAATTGGTAACAATGTGTACATGTCCACCCCAAACTCCTTAACTATCACTTCCCCTCAACCCAACAAGGACCTACTGTACAGTATAGGGAATTGCTCAGTGTTATGTGGCAGCTTGGCTGGGAGGGGAGTTTGGAGGTAAATGGATACGTGTATATGTATGGCTGAGTCCCTTTGCTGTTCATCTGAAACTATCACAATATTGTTAATTGGCTATATCCCAATACGAAATAAAAAGTTATTAAAAAATAAAATAAAAGCAAGTCTTGATGATTTAAGTGGCTGGTAGTCTGTTGACCTTCTGTTGATAGTGACTGCCCTGTATCCTGCTGCTGCTGCTGCTGCTAAGTAGCTTCAGTCGTGTCCGACTCTGTGTGACCCCATAGACGGCAGCCCACCAGGCTCCCCCGTCCCTGGGATTCTTCAGGCAAGAACACTGGAGTGGGTTGCCATTTCCTTCTCCAATGCATGAAAGTGAAAAGTGAAAATGAAGTTACTCAGTCGTGTCCGACTCTTAGCGACCCCATGGGCTGCAGCGCACCAGGCTCCTCCATCAATGGGACTTTTCAGGCAAGAGTACTGGAGTGGGGTGCCACTGCCTTCTCTGGTCCTGTATCCTAGTCAATGCCAAATGAGTGGCTTTTCTACCCCGCAGAGATGTTAGCAAGTAGCCCCCAGTAGGTAACCTCATTTTCTATTTCATCAAAAAGATAGAAACCACCTAAAAAGAATTTGTTCAACTTCCTGCAATCAAATCTATGAACTGACCTGCATGTGCACTCATTTTTCCCTTCCTGTGCTTTGATATAGTAATGACAGTTACCACTGATGCAGTGTTAACTATGTGCCAGGCACTACAGTGATGTGGACAAAAAAAATGTTGCCTGCCGTTTTAGTAAATAAAATGTCACCTGCCATCAAACCAGCAGCCACTGAAGACGCCTTGACGGCGCACCCCAAGGAGAATTCTGGAGAGAGAGAAACTGGATACTGGCCCTAGATAGTTAAGAGGCATATCTAAGAAATGACTTCTATAGCCCACACCCACGTTTTCCCATACAGAGAAAAGCACTAAAATCATTAACTTGAGATGTTTTTGTGTGATTAGCAGTAATCTTTTCCTGTTTGACTACATTTCCCCCCATTTTTTCTCCTATATATCCTGGCTCCTCCCTTATTTCTCTGAAACATTTCCTCAGAGCTCTCTGAGAGTCTGTCTCCTGGGCTATAGTTTTCAGTTTTTCCAGTGGTCAGGTATGGGTGTGAGAGTTGGACTGTGAAGAAAGCTGAGTGCCGAAGAATTGATGCTTGGGAACTGTGGTGTTGGAGAAGACTCTTGAGAGTCCCTTGGACTGCAAGGAGATCCAACCAGTCCATTCTGAAGGAGATCAGCCCTGGGATTTCTTTGGGAGGAATGATGCTAAAGCTGAAACTCCAGTACTTTGGCCACCTCATGCGAAGAGTTGACTCATTGGAAGAGTCTGATGCTGGGAGGGATTGGGGGCAGGAGGAGAAGGGGACGACAGAGGATGAGATGGCTGGATGGCATCACTGACTCGATGGATGTGAGTCTGGGTGAACTCTGGGAGTTGGTGATGGACAGGGAGGCCTGGCGTGCTGCGATTCACGGGGTCGCAAAGAGTTGGACACAACTGAGCGACTGAACTGAACTGAACTGAATGTCCCCAAATAAAACACAATTCACATATTTTAGATTGTGGGACGGTTTTTTTTTCTTTTGGAGGGGGGCTTTTTTTAGTTGACAGCAAACATATTGCATGCATTATCTCCTTTAATCATCACGCTCAAAATTCTGAGGTAGGTTCTCATAATTTCCCCATTTTGTAGTCAAGGAAAACTGAGGCTCAAGGAAAGCAAGTGACTTGTCCAAAAGTGTCACAGTCAGAAGGTAATAGAATGAAGTGTTCCAACCCAGACTTGGGAGTCTGACCTCTTAATTCCTGGAGTCTGTTTGTCTGTAAGACAAACCCCGAATCCTGAGTTCTGACTCATCACTTCTCAGCCCTTGGGAGCTTTGGTTCAGTGACTGCATACAGTCCCCTCAGTCCTCCTACTTCTTCCCTTCTGGGCCCTTCATATCATTATTCAAACAAGCTGTCACTCAGGTAAAAAAAAAACCCAACAGCTTTCTCCATTTCTCTCTTGACTCGCATCTTCACTCTCCAGCTGTCTATGGAATACCTTTACCTGAAAGGCTTACAGCCATCCCAAGCTAGATGCAGACCCCAAACTGAACCAGCTTGATTACTCACTCTACTTTCCCAGCAGAACAGTATTCTCATGGTCTTTCCCTCTCAGCAAATGACACTACCACCCACCTTCTTAAGCCAGAAATTTGGGTGTCATCCTTGCCACCTCCCTCTTCCTCTTCCACTTATACTCAGTCACAAGTCTTGTTGATTCAAGGAAATCTCTCCTCTGCCCATGTAACTCTGTCTCCACTGCCTCTGCCCTAATGCTGGTCACCATCCTTTTTCACCCAGATGACAAACCACAGCCTCTCACTAGTCTACTTCTAGCCAATCCTGCCCCATCCCCAGCCAGTCTGATCTCAGCACTCCACACACTAACCTCAGTGGTTTCTTAAACCCAAACCAGATAGGCGTCTGTCAAGTTTCAATCCCTTCAGTGTTTTTCTGGGCCTCAAGATGCAATCCAATCTGTCTCTCAAGGTGTCAGGTCTCCTAGTAATCTGGCCTCTACTTCTTCTCCAGCTTCCTCGTTCATCACTACTTCCTCTTGGCACCCTCTCCCACCACCCCCAAGGATGTCCCCTTTGCATACTTCTGCCACACAGAGTGACTTTCAAGTCCCTAAAATAGTTCTCCTCGTGACTGGGCCTTTTCACCATCTGTCTCCTCTGTGTAGGATATGAACACACCACACTCCACCCACCAGATCTAATTCCTCTTTGGCCTTGGGGGCTCAGCTTGCTCTTCCTCAGCCCCTCCTTCCCTCCCATGTGCAGGATAGGTTCCCAAGGACCCAGTGCCTTCCTCACCACAGCACTTAGCATCAGGGTCCCTGGCGGTCGGGACACTTGCCCGCCCCTGCAGACTGTTAGCCTGTGAAGATGGGGACCTGTTGATACGGCTCACCACTGCAGCCCAGCACCCAGCACCCTGTGTCTGCTTCTGTATTAGGTATTTGCAGAATGAACAAGTTGGGGCTGGAGGCTTGAATTTAGATCTGCAGGCTTTTTTTTCCCTTTGGAGCTCATTTCTCTTCTGTTCCCATGCTCCCTTTGGTGAGCACTGTGGAAACACTTTTTCTAATGAATCAGATATACATTTAGAGAGTCACAAATGTGGCCTTAGAGGTTCATGATTCTCGAACCAACTTCCTCATGTTGAGTGGCAGAAAACTGAAGTCCTCAAGGTGACATGGTTTGTCAGTAACAGGCTCGTTGTAGCTGTAAAACTGGGACTAGGCCTCAGATTTCTTTTTTTTTTTTAAGATTTATTTATTAAATTTTTTAAGCTGTGGTGGGTCTTCATTGCCACACATGGGCTTTCTCTAGTTGTGGAGCTTTAGGGTTTTAGGCTTCAGTAGTTGCAGTGCATGGTCTCAGTAATTGCAGCTCTTGGGCTCTAGAGTGCTGGTTCAGTGGTTGTGATTTATGGGTTTAGTTGCTGCAAGGCATGTGGGACCTTCCCAGCCAGGAATCAAACCAGTGTCCCTTGCATTGCAAGGCAGATTCTTAACCCCTGGGCCACCAGGGAAAGCCCTCAGATTTCTTGATTCCAGTATTCCCGTGCTCTCTCTCCTGCCATGCTGTGACTGAGTAAAGACAAATATGAGTTCTGTGATACTCTTCCCAATGACAGGTGGGGTCTCTATCCCCCTCCCTTGAGTTCAGGTAGGCTCCATGCTTAGACCAATAAAATACAGCCAGAGAGATATACTGGGCAGAGCCCACACTGAACATGAGAGATCCCACCAAAAAATGTATTAAGAATTTCAAGATCACAAAAGCAGAGCAGCAAACTAAGCACAGGGTCCCGTGTGACTGTGTGGGTCAGAAGCCGGGAAGCTGGTCCTCCTGTCAGTTTCTGGGTCCTTGGAGACTGGCAACAGCTCCTGTTCCTGTCTCCTGGAACACTCAGTCAAGCCAGCTGCAACCTCAGCAATTGACTACCTTGAGATCACCACACTGTGAGAAGCCCAAGCCACACAGAGAGGCCTGGTGGCTCAGATGCCATGTGGAGAGAAAGGCCAAGCAACACACCCAGGCAGCCAACATGTGAGTGTAAAAGCCAGCTTGGGAGTACACTTCCCAGCTCCCAACCCACAAAGTAAAAATGATTACAGAAACAAAATGTTGCTTTTAGGTCACTGTTTGGGGATAGTTTGTTACCCGACAATTGATAATGGAAAAACATACTATCTCTAGTGTTTTTCAAAATGTGAGTGAAAAGGTGTCTTTTAAAACACAAAGCTTTTGTTTGTATAAAATGTTGCCATTCTGGGGTCCCCAAATTACATGCTAAATATATGTGTATGCATATTACAAACATATGAGGGTCACTTTGGTGATTTCAAGATGCAAAAATGTATCTCACACTAGGGACATATACTGTTTTGGCATCGGCCTTAACCAAACTTTTTAAAAATATGTGAGTTCAGAATACTTCCCTTGACCCTGAGGAATACTTCTCTATCATTGCACTTATAACACTGTATATGTGTCTACTTCCCAGTTCACATCAGTGTTTTTCAAACTGCAGATGCAACTTATTAGTGGGTTATGACATTCATTTTTAAAATGCACTTATTATAAAAAAAAACACAAGCATGAATCACACATAAGTATTAAATCAATAAACTTGTAAGGGTATATGTGTGGCCACTGGACTAGACTATGAGATCCCTCAGGAGCGTCCACGTGTCACTTATTCACCACTGTAACCCCAGCAGCTGGCACACTCTTTGGCACATGTAAATGTTCTATAAATATTTGTTAAATGAATGAAGGTTATTCTTCCCTGTTCCTATTTGGAGATGAACATCCTCACCTTCTTGGGACTGTTTACTGTTTTCTTAGCACTGGGCTCCAGACTTCAACTTTCTCCCTAATTTAACAAGTCTTATAGCAGCTTATTTTTTATCCATTCACTTTCAGTTTTCAGTTTGCACCTGAACGTCTACACCAGTGTCAGCTTTCTGTTATTTTCTGCTGAAACAGATATTGTCCATCCCCTCCCCAATCTGGTCAAAAAATAAAAGAGGAAGGAGGGGGGCAGGGAGGAAGGATAGAAACAAGGAAGGATGGATGGAAGGGAGGAAGGAACGAAAAAGAAAAAAAGAAGAAAAAATATTGGTTAAAGGTTTATACCAGGAGGGGCTTCTGCCTGCAATGAGGGAGACCCGGGTTCAATCCCTGGGTCAGGAAGATCCCCTGGAGAAAGGAATAGCTACCCACTCCAGTATCTTGCCTGAAGAATTCCATGGACAGAGGAGCCTGGTGGGCTACAGTCCATGAGATCGCAAAGAGTAGGACATGACTGAGCAACTAATACTTACACCAGAAACTCTGAAACATGATTGCTGCTGCTGCTGCTGCTAAGTCACTTCAGTCGTGTCTGACTCTGTGCGACCCCATAGATGGCAGCCCACCAGGCTCCCCGTCCCTGGGATTCTCCAGACAAGAACAATGGAGTGGGTTGCCATTTCCTTCTCCAATGCATGAAAGTGAAAAGTGAAAGTTAAGTCACTCAGTCATGTCCGACCCTCAGCGACCCCATGGACTGCAGCCTACCAGGTTCCTCTGTCCATGGGATTTTCCAGGCAGGAGTATTGGAGTGGGGTGCCATTGCCTTCTCCGAACATGATTGCTACCATTTACTAAGTCCTGGCAATAGACTAGACACTTACTCACTTCTATTTTATACATGCTCAGGGAGCTTAAGTAACTCCCCTAAAGTAGTGAATGAAAGGTACATGATATAAACCCAGACCTGCCCAGCTGCAATGCTTTGTGAGCTTTCCCTGTCACTCTGCAGTCTCCATGCAATTAACCAAAGCACAACCCAGAGGGTTATGAAAAAAAAAAAAACAGCAAACAGTATGTTTCCTCTGCCAACAAATGGGGAACTAACTCGAGTAGTCACCGCCTTAAGGTAGTTGTTTATGATGTAGACATCATTGGTGGAGCTCGACAGCCTTTGGTGATTTATAAACATACCAGGGACTCACTCGCCCATCAGCATGTCTCCTTGAGCGCTTTCAAACGCATGCTTAATCAGTCAGTTTCACCCCTAGGTTTAGGTGTATGGCTGGCCATTTTATTTTAAAATCAATGGTCCATTTTCAAATAGTTTTAGGTTTATAGAAAAGTTGCAAAAATATTACAGGAAGTTCCTATATACCTTGCATTCAGTTTCCCCTACAGTTATTTTCTTTTTTAAACATTTTTTATTCCAGCAACTTCCTTGGCAGTCCAGTGGTTAAGACTCCATGCTTCCACTGCAAGGGGTTCAGGTTTGATCTCTGGACCAGGAACTAAGAGTCTGCATGCTGTACAGTGTGACCAAAAATTACACAAAAATTTTTTATTACAACCACAATAATGAATTGATAACAACAGAAAAAGTTACCTCTACCCTTTGCTGTTTGGAACCCACCCAAATAAGTGACTCAGAGAACTCTCAGAAAGAGGTGCCAGGGTGTGTGTAAGGCAGCTACAAAGGCTCCTGCAGAACAAGCAGCTCCAGATAAGAACCTGGGACTCGTCCCTGAGTGTCTGGAGAGAGGAAACATTAGACTCTAGCTTGAACTCCGTACAACCCAAAGCAAAGAATTTGGTCTCAGGTCAAAAAGGTATGTCTTTTTCAAATCCCACAGCTCAGAGATTTATGTTTCAGGGTTATCCCTGGTGTCCTTGACATGTCATCTTTCCCATGTCTCAGTATTCTTGGAAGCCTCTGAAAATACTCACAGAAAAGAGCAAACTTAAACAGTTTGGGTGGTGGTGACACAACTGGATTCACGCTGTGAAAATTCGAGGTACACGCTTAGGGAAAGGGCACTTTTCTGTGTATATGTTGTATTTCAAGAGAATTTTTTTTAAATGGCCTGTAATTCCAGTATTGATAGTAGTGGGAGTTTTGGTGTTTTGTTAAGAGGAGAGAGTTGTTAACTTTCTTTTTCTTTGCTTCTTCTAGAAAATGCCTCTGGCCTGGCCTGTGCTGTTGGTGTTGGCTTTTTTGGTGCGTTTTTTCTATCATTTCTCTCACTCAAAGATAGGTATCTTTGTCTTTATGAAACATTTCTAAAATATCTGTATTATCAGCTCTGCTGGAATCTAAATTATTCAAATTGGTCCGGAGAACACAGTTCCATTTAGGATCAGGTGAGTCCTGTCCTGCTGCTTCTAGGTGGCCTCGTCAGTGACCAGAATTCAAGGGCAGGCGTCGGCCCCGCAGTGTGTGGTGACAAGGTACCCCAACAGAGGGTGAGTGCTGGGAAGTTCTCACCTTTCCCTACTAGTTACGCCTGAGCTTTCACGATGTGCCTGAGTCTCCAATTCGTCCCCTAGCACCTTAAACCCCAGTTGCCTAGCTACCATGCATGCACGTGCACACACACCACTGGCCTCTTTGCGAACCTGGGTGAGGCCTTCCCAGCTCCCCAGGCAAGTCATCCGTCCTTCACTCCTTGTAAACACACGTCAAGGCACACATTTTGTACTGCTCTTACTCCTGTATGTGTCCCTTTCCTCATTCATTCAACAAATTTACTGAGTGCCTGCTTTCCTCACTCAACAAATATATCTATTGGGCAGCTCTGTTATGCCAGATGCTGGTACATAAAAGCAATCAGCAATGAGCAAGACTGACCTATCCTTGTAGAGCTCAGTCAAGTGAGGGAGACAGACATCAATTAACCACATATAGACCTTTACAGTTACAATCGGGACAGAAAGTCAAGGGGTGATTTAAGAGGTACTAAGCAGCAGGACCTGAGTAGATTGAGGGGAGAGGGGCAGTGAGGGAAGGTCACCGCCCGAAGGTGCAAAGTAGCTTGAGATCTGAAGGATGAATGGGAGTTCACCGGGTGAAGGGGGAGAATGTTCCAAGTCAAGGGAATAACAGTGGGAAGGCTGAGGTTGGGTGGAGCTGTGCTTTGAGTGACCCAGAGGCCGGTGCGGCTGGATCCAACTTTGAGTGAAGAGAGGGTGGGAGCCACCCCTACTCCTTTGGGGCCATGTTAAGAGTGAGATTTTTCCCAAGAGTAGTGTGAAGGGTTGGAGGGGGGAGTGGTGATCCCAGCACATCTGTCTCAAGAAGCTGACTCTGGCTGGCTGCAGTGCTATTAAACCACGGTTTCTCAATTTCGGCACTATTGACATCTTCAGCCAGATAATTCTTTGTTGTGGGCTTCCCAGGTGGTAGAGTGGTAAAGAGACCGTCTGCCAATGTAGGAGACGCAGTTCGATCCCTGGGTGGGGAAGATCCCCTGGAGAAGGAAATGGCAACCCACTCCAGTCCAGTATTCTTGCCTGGAAAATTCCATGGACTAAGGAACCTGGCAAGCTACAGTCCATGGGGTTCAAAGAGTCAGACACGACTGAGTGCGCGTGAACACACATGTATACACACACATACTTCTCTGTTGTAGAGGATTATCCTATGGATGTAAGGATGTTTAGCAACATGTGTGCATGCTAAGTCACCTCAGTCGTGTCCGACTCTGCAGAATCCTTGGCTAAACATCCTCTAGCTGCCACTGGCACCTCCCCTCCCCCCATATTTTGCAACCAAATGTCTCCAGACAGTGCCAAACGTCCCCTGAGGGGGAAAGTTGCTCCCAATGAAGAAGGATCAATTGGTTTTCTGAGGGTCTGCCACCTTCCCTCCCTGCATTCCCAGATGGGCATATGTGACATGCACAGGCATAGACTCACGGCATGCTCTCGACTGCAATACCCAGCAGGTCGTACTTGCTTCTGGCTCCTCAAATACTCATTTTACATAAGCATGGGCTTCATGTTTGCTTCTCTGGGCTAAAATACTCTCAGGGAAGTGTAAATGGTTAATATTTCACCCTGCTCTTTTCAAGAAAAATCAATTCCCTGTTCAACCTGGTTCTCATTGACATTCCTGCTGAGAGCAGTCACCTGCCATAAGTTACTCAAACTGTTAGTGGCTGTTAGCAGGAATGAGGATTGTGTAACTTTTCTTTTTTTTTTTAACCCTGGTCGCCACAATGAAAACATCAAGTCCTAACACTAGACTGCCAGGGAAAATTTTGAGAACTGTTTCACTTTTTTTAATCTGTAAAATGGGAGGATTATCTGGTAGAACTGATCCTTTACAGACATTACCATTCAATCCTTAAAGTGCAAGTTGCTCAGTCATGTCTGACTCTTTGGGATCCCATGGACTTTACAGTCCATGGAATTCTCCAGGTCAGAATACTGGAGTGGGTAGCCTTTCCCTTCTACAGGGGATTTTCCCAACCCAAGTCTCCTGAATTGCAGGCAGATTCTTTACCAGCTGAGCCACAAAGGAAGCCCAAGAGTACTGGAGTGGGTAGCCTATCCCTTCTCCAGTGGATCTCTGGTTCAGGAACAGAGCTGGGATTCAACTAGAGGCAAGTGTAAGGCCCAGGATTTTAGCTCTTTAGTCACCCTATTCCTTTCTTTCCAAGTCCTCAAGGGATTACTCTACTCCAAATGCAAATCCTGGAAATAGAAGGGAACGGGTCTGTATCTAAAGGCTGATATACAGCATCAATTCCACACCAGCTCTGCCTGATTCCCCCATGCCAACCTGCCCCTTCCCACCATCTTCAGTCCCTGTGTCTTATTTTTGCTTTATCCAGGCTTCCCAGGTGACTCTGTGGTAAAGAATCCACCTGCTAAAGCAGGAGACACAGGTTTGATCTCTGGGTCAGAAGATCCCCTGGAGTAGGGAATGACAACCCACTGCAGTATTCTTGCCTGGGAAATCCCATGAACAGAGAAGCCTGGTGGGCTACAGTTCATGGGGTCCCAAAAGAGTCAGACTGAGTGACTGACCATGAGTACAGCCCACACCAAAAGTTTTAGTTCTGCTCCCCTTTATTCTCCCTTTCCCTAGTCATTGAATCAACTGCTTCTGTGCATTATTTACTTCATCCTCAAAGCCCTTTGAGGGAGGTCCCATTGGCCCCATGTTGCAGATGACACTGAGGCTCACAGCTGGTGCACCAACAGAACTGGAATGCAGACTCTGTAGTCCTGTTCCTCCAGACTGCCAACTTTTGGCCACGACTCTGCTGCTGCCTGCTTCTTAGGTCACCACAGGGTTGACTGTCTTTCAAAACCTGATCTTACACTGCACCTCTTAAAAGTAAATGTTAAGTCCTACACGTCTCAAAGCTCCTATTCCTCCCTTCAGGAAGGGATCTGGTCCATGGAGAGAACAAATACTGGGAGCCTGGCACTGCAGTCCATGGGGTCGTAGAGCCTGGTAAGACTAAACAAGGTGGTGTGGAGCCACTGGATCCAGGACCTGTCCAACCCTAGGCTCAAAAGAAACAAACCCCTTTTACTCGGCCAACCAACCTATCCAAAATGTCTATCATTTTCTCTTTCAACTTTAACCCTCCTTTTTAAGGTCTGTAGAGAAAGCTCCCTTTGCCATGTGACCTTAGCTTTTTCACAGATTCCCTGGGCTTCAGGAATTCCCACCTACTCTGATTGGTAAGGCTGAGGTATCCCTAAGACTCCAAAGTGAAAGTGAAGTAGCTCAGTTGTGTCTGACTCTGCAACCCCATGAACTGTAACCTACCAGACTCCTCCCTCCACGGGATTCTCCAGGCAAGAATACTGGAATGGGTTGCCATTTCTTTCTCCAAGGGATCTTTCCAACCCAGATCTCCCGCATTGCAGGGGGATGCTTTAACCTCTGAGCCACCAGAGAAGCCCAAATGGTTAGTAATTTCCATCACATGACTGTCAATTGTTATCAAGTTCCTCTCCTTGCTGTTCACACAGTGGCAGCTGTCTTTGAATATAAAGCAACGACTGATGCACTAAGAAGAAATATTTGAAACCTAGGATTCATCAACTAGAAAATGTGCTTCTAAGATCTGTCGGTAGCGCCCATGTTCCTAGGCTGGTTATTTGGCAGCCACTCTAAAACTTCTCAGAGAAGGCAATGGCACCCCACTCCAGTACTCTTGCCTGGAAAATCCCATGGGCGGAGGAGCCTGATAGGCTGCAGTCCATGGGGTCGCGTCGGATACAACTGAGCGACCTCACTTTCACACATTGGAGAAGGAAATGGCAAACCACTCCAGTGTTCTTGCCTGGAGAATCCCAGGGACGGGGGAGCTCGGTGGGCTGCCGTCTATGGGGTTGCACAGAGTTGGACACGACTGAAGCGACTTAACAGTAGCAGCTAAAACTTCTGGTGAGCACAGTGGTCCTTGTGGTCATGTGCCTCCTAGTGTGGTCCCAAGTCAGGGACCCCTTGGCTGTGTGTGGCCACTGCCCCCACTTGCTGCACTGACAGCTCCTGTCACTTGCTTTCTTGGCTTGCTCCAGCACAGGATCTGTACAAACTGGGTAGGCAGATAACACCAACAGGATCCCCCTTGCCCTGCTGCAGTCCCAGCCTAACTCCACAGGTAACTAGGGCATTTTAGCTCCCTCCAGTGATTAAAGAATCTGCCTGCCAATGCAGGAGATTTGATTCTTGGGTGGGGAAGATCCCCTGGAGTGGGAAATGGCAACCCTGTCTATTATTCTTGCCTGCAAAATCCCAGGGACAGAGGCACCTGGGGTCCAAAGAGTCAGACGCGACTGAGTAATTGAGCATGCATCTTTCCCAGACAGTAGCTATGGCCCATATATTGGCCTATTACTAGCCTAACATACATTTGTCTATCCATCCATTGGTTAATCCCAAGTACCTAGGAATAATGCCTGGTAGGTAAACTTGAATTTATTAAATGTCAAAAACATTTGATTTTTTCAACCATTTAAAAATGCATAACTTTAGTTCACAGACCATACAAAAACAGGCAGATCAGTTTGCCAAACCCTGGTCCACATCATAGAATAGCATATAAACATGCTTTTTATGGGACTTTCCTGGCAGCCAAGTGGGTTCAATCCCTGGTTGGGGAACTAAGATCCTGCATGTCTTGTGGCAAGCACCCCTCCCCCCACGGTTTATTTTAAAAAGGTGCTGCCTTCAGGTTCAAGGATGACACATACGTGTACTTCCTATAACAGTAGGTGTAAGAGCTGCTAGTTATAGGGAACAATAAGACAACAAAATTTTTAAAAGCCAGTTCCTATTTTACAAGCTGTACTTCTAAGTACTTGGTAGCTAGAGAACATTTCTATCCTTGGACAGGCCCATGTCCTAACTGACAGTATTTATTCAGTACGTCATCACAAACCATATAATACAATAACAATTCCAACGTTTTATATTTATTGCTGGGTCTCAGACTGATAGTGAGGAAATAACATCATGGGCCAAGCATTACAGTAGTGATGTTTTCATTGTGATCTGGCTGCTTAAAAAAGTGGTCTTAACATGTGTGCCACACATGTTAAGACCACTTCTCATAGACCCAGCTTGCTTCTTATAGACCCAGCTTGGTTCTTCTCCAATGTCTTCTCTTGGAGTTGTACCTACACAGAAGGAAATACCAAGTTACAAAGGCAGTCTGACCTCAAATTAGTTGCTCTTACTCACCATAAACTTTGCCTTAAAAGTACCATAAAAAAGTCTTTGAAAGCAAAGGGTTCCATTTTCCCTTCTTTAGCAAGTTTGGAGTTCTTTTTGGAGAGTAAAAAATGATTTGCTAGATGTGTTAAAGAACTAGTCAAATCAATTTTTTACCTCTCAAAATGACTCCAGGCTAAGGAAAACACACTCGTTCTTTACTGGGAGTAAGTAGTAGAGAAGCTCACTTACTTTTGATTCAACAGACCTGGAGCAGACCCAGACGGAGATATATAACCCCAAGTACTAAACTAGATCAAACCAGTCATTCTACATAATGGGTTACATGTACATAAAAGCTCTTGCACAACGTTAATACATTAATATCCTCAGTCACTTCAAAGGCCATCAACTGTTCATGTCAATCTGTCATGATTTTACCCCCATAAATGGCAAAATCAAAAAACGATCAACACAGATTTTCTTTCAGCAGGATAATGTCAATACTTCCACAAAAGAAAGCACTGTAATTGCAACCTGCTTTCACTGCATTTTAAAAGTTAGACCACAGAGCAAAAGACCAGTGTCTGATAATTGCAGGCAACCCCTACTGAGCTATGCACTGAGCTTTACATACATTTCTTTCATTTCTCACAACTACAAAGGCAGGTCCTACCATCACTGGATGGGATACAGTAAACCAAAGGTTGCAATTAATTGGCCTATAAAGCTACAGTGGGTGGCGATTTCCCAGTGTCTAACTGGCTGTATAAACTAAGGAAATGGGCCTTCATTTTTAGCCCTGACAATTCACATCTCAACCTTGGTCTTCACATCTATTTGCCATACAACCAAATCAGACTTCTACACTAGCTTCACAATCTTGCACTCATGGGCTTCAGTGTTTATCTTGGCAAGGACTCACTTGCTAGGCCCACCCTACAGTGTCAGCTTAAAAATGCTTTGAAAATACTTTGGTTGAAAGAGTCTGATATCCAGCTTTGTCTAGAGTTAACCTAGATGACCTTAGAGGTTCTTTGGAGAAATTCTAGTAATGTCTTTCTCTTAAAACCATCAGTTCAATTCTGTGGGGGAAAGCAAATCTTTCAATCTTCAGAAAAAATAAACACTTTCTGATCTTCTCACTGGGATGTGTAATGAGAGAGCCACCTTATGCTCTGGTTCAGAGGGAAAGGAACCAGGGAATTTACAAATATTGGAGGAGTGTCTGCCCCTAAGCCCAGCTGTGGACTGGCTGCTGTTCAGAAACCCAGAACCACATTAAAAAAAAAAAAAAAAAGAATTGCAGAATGGTGGCACAAGATTAATAAAACTGCATGTAACTTTCAACTGTGCACCCAAAGTAATCCTAAATTTAACAAAACACATGGGTGGGGGAGTGTGTCCTTACCTGATTTTATTGCCAGTTTTCATTCGAATCCATTGAGGAATGGGACGATTCTGCTTTTGTTTCTTGGCCAGGAATCGCTTGATCCTGAAAGTCTTGTGAGAAGACTGGGAAGGAAATGCAATTAATTTAACAGAAATACCGGAACTTATTCAAAAATTAGGAACTCTCTAAATCCAACAAATACTCAAATGCTTAACACATGCCCAAAACCCTCTCAATGCTAAACCCATCACTGCCCCTTGCTTTGTTCCTCACTTCTCCCGAGGCAGATACAAGGCCAGGGTGTGTTCCAGTCTTCCCTGCTGTCACCCTAGGACTGAGGGGACCACAATCACTGAAGACTGGGACTAGAGCACATGGTTTTCACGAACAACTTGCAAGTCAACCAGCTTTAGTGCACTGTTTTGTACACCGGGTACTGGGAATCCCCTGGCGGGCCAGTGGTTAGGGAATCTGTGCTTACACCGCAAGGGGCCAGCTTCGATCCCCGGTCGGGAACTAAGATTCACGCAAGCCATGCGGTGCATTCAAAAAGAGAAAAAACACCTTACACAAAGTCCCTAACATTTGGCAGATCTGTTCCAGCTCACCGACCATCTTGGTATTAAATCTAACTCTACTTAAAATGTCACTTTCCCAAGTTCCCGCTGTTTTTTGGCTTTCATAAAGAACTTGGGTCATCTAGTTAGTCGCTCAGTCGTGTCCGACTCTTTGCGACCCCATGGACTGCAGCCCACCAGGCTCCTCTGTCCATGAGATTTTCCAGGCAAGGATACTGGAGTGGGTTGCCATTTCCTTCTCTATTGGTCATCTAATCCAAACACTTCCCTCCCCGGTGTGCAGTAGAGTCCAGAGAAATGTCCTGAGTGCTGTTTGTCTGCCCGATGTGGCCCAACACACCCTTGCATAACAGGCGTTATTACAAAGGAAAAGACTACACTCCTCTCTCCCAGCTCATAGCAGCAACTGTAAATTTCTGTTAATAAAACTGTATAACACCAGATACCGATCCTCTCCACACCTAAAAGCATATACAGTTAAAATTTTCCAGGGTACTATCACAGGAAAAACCCAGTTTTTCCCACAGGAAAAATCCGCACGCAGCTAGCATTTTACGAAAAGCGCCCGAATGACACACAGATTCACGCCGCATCACCCCTTGTCCCATGAGTTTAAACGGGGTAACGTTCAAATTCCCGAACAAAGGGCTAAAAAGTCCTATAATCTCATCAAGTCGAAGGATTCTGGCCCCCAAGTTAATAAGTCTTCGAAAACCAGCAGTCCACCTTCCCTTTTCGATGACCGAAACATCCCGCGTGTCACTGACAACATCCCGAAGTCGGGCCAGTTTCTGGGATGCCCCTTCGACTTCTTGCCCCAGAAACACAGTTCGCTCTGGGAAAAACGGGAATCCCCGCCCGCCTGAGTAGCGGCCTGGAACAGAGAGGGCCCTCTCGGACCTTGCGGGGCCGGCACAGCCCGCCCTTCCCTAGGTGCTAGCTCGCTCGCTTCCCGCCAGGCCCTCAGGCTGGAGCCGAAGCCAAACTCCCTTCTCCCCTGGAAAAGGCCTTAAAAAGTGTCCCGCACCTCGACGCAGCCCGCGGCGCCGGGGAGCTAGCAGAGATCTCAGGTCTCGGAAAGCCACCCCAGAACCGATGGCAACGGATGGACTTACCATGGTGAGGAAAGAACTCAACCGCACATAGGATGGCGGAGAAGAGAAAAGAGGAGGAAGTGAGCGGAAGGACGTGTTTAGAAGGCGCCGCCGGGGGCGGGGCTTGGGTAGGTCACGCTGTGCGCCAACCAACGCCCTCTGGCGGTTCCTCTCTGCCCACGCTCCCGTTAGACCGTGGGAAACGCTTGTTCCCACGCGCTTGTTCGTGCGAAATGGAATTTGCTTTGCTTCAGTTCCGTAACTGGGTTCCTCAGGAGCCTGTTAGTGTGCCAGGGGCACCTTGTGTCATGGGTGAGGCAGACGGTCCACGATAAATGCCAAGGGAGAAACCCTTCCGAAGGCGGGAGGAGCAAGGGGGCGGGGCTGTCTCCAAAGAGGGCGGGGGAGACGTCATGTTCCAGCGCAAGGGACTTCGGTCCTCGGCTAGGGAGGGAGCACGCGAAGGGGCGGGGGCAGGGGCAGGGGCGGGGGCGGGGGCGGGGAACGCCCAACCAGGGAGGGCCAGTGGGATTTTCACCCACACCTGCTTCTCTGCGGGACTACCCTGGTGGTTAAGTGGCAGAGAACACGCCTGCCAATACAGGAGATGAGGGTTGGATCCCTGCGTGGGGAAGATCCCTTGGAGAAGGAAATGACAAACCACTCCAGTATTCTTGCCTGGAAAATCCCATGGACAGCGGAGCCTGGCAGACTGCAGTCCCTGGGGTCGCACGGAGTCGTGTTAGCGACTAAACAACAGTTGTTTCTTGGCAGTACTCTTGCCTGGAGAATCCCATGGATGGAGGAGCCTGGTGGGCTGCATGCAGTCCATGGGGTCGCGAAGAGTCGGACACGACTGAGTGACTTCACTTTCACTTTTCACTTTCATGCATTGGAGAAGGAAATGGCAACCCACTCCAGTGTTCTTGCCTGGAGAATCCCAGGGTCGGGTTGAGCTGCCGTCTCTGGGGTCGCACAGAGTCGGACATGACTGAAGCGACTTAGCAGCAGCAGCAGCAGCAGTGTTTAGGTTCAGACCCTCATACAAATTTACATTTGATTCAAGTGAGACCTCAGGCTTCTCACCTTAGATTTTTATTATTTATTTAAGAGCCAGTATTTTATTTTTGGTGGCCAGAAGGAGCAACAGATAAGCCTTTAATACATGAATTTTCATTCATCATCATAGCTACCATTTCCTCAGGTTTAGAGTGTGACTGACACTGTGCTAAGAGCTTATATAAATCATTCTTTTAATTCTTACAGCTTCATAGGGCACTTGTTCTGCCTGGTTTTCCTTCTACCTTGGATGCCACTCTTTCTGAGTTTCTTTTGCTGATTCTTCCTTATCTCACTTCCTTATCTCTCTCTCTATCTCTTTTTTTTAAACATTGTAGAGCCCTGAGGTTCAGATTTGGACTTCTTCTCTTTTCTATATACACTCTCTCCTTTGGTGACCTCACCAAATATCATGGCTTTAAATACTCTCTTGGACTTCTTCCTTGGAAGTCCAGTGGTAAAGACTCTGCACTTCCAATGCAGGGGGCATGGGTTCCATCCCTGGTCGGGGAACTGGGATCTCCCATGCTGCACAGTGCAGCCAAAAAATAAAAAGGAGTTGGTGGTTTCTGGTAGATCGTGGAGAGGAAGGCAGGAAGGAGAGACATTAAAGATGCAGGGAAACCCAGGTTTAATAGTGTGGGGGTCTCAGCGGACACAGTGGGCAGGCTGGAGAGCATCAGGACAACAGTTGTTTCCCAAGTTAGGAGGGAAAAAAGATGGATGAAGAAAAAATTTGTTTTTGTAAATTTAATTTTGTTTTTTAATCATGTAAGTATTTTCCATGGTTCCACTTACATTCTATATGGCCCTACATTTCCTCTCCTAGATGTTTCTCCAACAGAAAGGTGAACAAATATGCATCAAGAAGTATGTACTGGGACTTCCCTGGTGGTCCAGTGGTTAAGACTCTGTGCTGCATGCAGGGGGCACAGGTCAATCCCTGGTCAGGGAACTAAGGTTCCACATGTCATAGGGTGTGGCTTTAAAAAGTAAATATATATATATATATTTTTTATTTGAAAAAAGGCATGTACTAAATTGTTTATAGCAAAATTATTTCTAACAACCCCAAACAGGAAACTATCTATCTTCAACTGAACATGTAAAGTGTGGTATATTTACCAAGGGCTGTTGTACAGCAGCAGTTTTCAAAGTGTGATCCAGGGAACTCTGGGAGATCCTTAAGACCCCTTTCAAAGGGCCTGCAGGGTCAAAGTATTTTTATAATAATACAAAGAAGTCATCTGCTTCTTTTACTCTTGTCCTCTCACGGGTGTTCTGTGGGGTTTCAGAGACTCGGTTCGGTTCGGTTCAGTTCAGTTCAGTCGATAGAAATAATCCACATGAAGGCCCTTTGTGAAAGTGTTAGTCGCTCAGTCATGTCTGATTCTTTGCAACCCCATGGACTCTAGCCCGCCAGGCTCCTCTGTACATGGAATTGTCCAGACAAGAATACTAGAGTGGGTTGTCATTTCCTTCTCCAGGGGATCTTCCCCATCCGGGGATCAAACCTGGGTCTCCTGCATTGGCAGGCGGATTCTTTACCATCTGAGTCACCAGGGAAGCCCTAAAGGCCCTTTGGAGTCCTTAATAATTTTTTCTGGTTTTATTACTGGTAGTTTATTGAACATGTTTTTCTGCATCAAAAACGTATCTGCTAAAAGGAGAAACAGGTGTGTCTGAATTCAGATTTTCCTCAGACCTCTAAATCCACTCATCTAATTTTAAAGTAAATATAGTTCTTACACAAGACAATCCAAACTGATGCAAAATATTTATTCCAAGTTATTTTATGCAGTAGTTTTCCCCCTCAACTGACTTGTGATAACCACATCTTTTAAATCTGTAAATAATGTTATCAAAATAATCTTAATCTTTGAAATCTCACAAAAATTTATATTTTACAATCCACCCTGAATATCAAGGCTGCAAGAACAACACAATATTTCCTATATCCAAATATTTCATAGCTGTACCCAGAAAGGGAAAAAACCACATATGCTTGGTTAAGGGCTAACATGACCTGAGCAGCCAGAAGTAAAATAAAATATCCAAATTATTAGCATTAGTTTAATACAATTATAACTTCAGTAGTCACTTTGTCATTGACAGTGATTGCTTGAGCACAGGGGTGAGTTCCCCAAGGGCTGGTAGTAGAAGCTGTTGCTGCAAACCAGTGTCTCCTCCTCACTCAGGACTGCCAGCTCCCACCTGTGCATTGCACCATATATACTTTGTGTATGTGTGTGTGTTTTAAAAATTCTTCCCACCACACAAAGTTCTCTCTATTAAGCAGATAACAGGGAAGAACAACGACAAAAGCGAAACAAGCCAATTGCTCACTCTCTCTTTGGGATATGATTATTTCCCTTGTGCATGAAGTATTCAACAATAACATAGGAAAAGGAAAAGAACGATTTCTTCTGTATAACCCCTAAACACACAAGCTGAGTTTACTGGGTCAGATTTAACTGTGAGCATTTATATGCCTACTTTCAGGCATTGTCATCAGATGTCTCACTGCTACTTGTCTCCATGGCCAAGTCCTCAAACTCTGCTCTGCAAGTGCTTCTCGTAGGAGAGAATAGGTTGGAACTTCAACTCTGCAAGAAGCCATTCTTTCCAAAACCATTTCTTCTCAGCTGCTCTGTCTTCATGTGGAACTCTCTGAGCTCATCCTCTGTGAAGGGAAGGCAATTCTCATCATTTTCAGGATACTCCTGCCATCCCATTGCTTTCAGTAACCTGTGCTCTGCTTCCAAAGAGTGAAAGAGGACCTTCCCTTCCTCTTCTACAGGGAGAGCAAGACCATTCTGATGACAGTCTTCCTCTCCATTTTCCTTTGGTTCAGGTGTGCTGTTGTCCTCTGAATCTTCCAACTTCTCACACTGTCTGCTCTCTGAGAAGTCTCCATTCTGGTCATCCTTCAGAGTCTTCGGGAACTCGCTCTTCCTGTCAGTAGTTCTGTGGGTCAACTTGGTCAGACGAGAGGAGCTGATCTCAGGGGAGTGGTGCTGGCGGGGCTGTCTTTGGGAGAGGCTAAAACTACACCAGCAGCCAGTACTACTGGTTTGGTAACAGAGATTGGACTGGTAAAAACAGACTCTCAGCTAGAGGAAAGGGATCCTGATTTGCATTCCATTCCATTAGCTTTCCATGCACTGGCCTTGGATGGAGGTGGTACAGGCTTAGGAACCAGGTTCTTATAGACACTTGGAACCATGGTTGACGATTTGTTTCCATTTGCATGGTGAGATCCTGGTGAGGTGAATGCAGCAGAGAAGGCAGCAGCAGGATCTTCTCTGGAAAGTTTTTTGATGACTAGCATTTTGGAGGGCTGCATGGCTCTAGGTGGGTTTTCCCACACTCCAGAAGGGGTCCCAATAGGTCTGCATGGCTGATTCTGTTTGCCAGCTTCTGGATTCAAAGAAGCAAAGTCTTCCTCTTCAAACTGCAACTTTTCTACCTTCTTTATTCTCTTCCCTAATATCTGCAGGATGGCTTTTCCTGAAAGGCACAGCCTTTCTGGGAGTGGAAGCTGCCATTCCAGTGGCGATGGTTTCCTGTGCCACCCCTACTATGCTGGCTCATGCCATCATAACCTCGTGAAGAGCCATGCCAACCAGATAGGTTCCCTATGATTCCAGCATATGCTCCCTTAGAGGCACCAGAGTCTACAGAATCATGGCGGAACAGGGAGGGCTGGTGCCAAGAACCTCCTGTCATTCAAAGAGATCCATTGTTGAAAAAGCCATCAGAGGAATTATGTCTACAACGGCTTACTCCAAATCTACCATCTCCTTGGGGTAGGTGCTCTCCATGTTTTTCGAAAGTCAGTGTAGGTGACTTAGCTGACTGTGGTGTTGAGAAATTTAGCCAAGCAGGAACAAAGTCATGCTGCACCATTTAGGTCCAGTGTCTCTTTTCAACAAGGTGAGGCATCCAACCTCATGACCAGGATCCCAGAGTATAACCTCTGTGGTCCTGCTTCCTGAAGTTCTTGAGTTGCCAGCTGGATTTTCATGAGATTCTGTTGTTAAAAGGGTACTTAATTTAGGTTGGCCACCAGAATGCCTTATGATGAAGCACAAAGAAGCCAGGCTCTTTGTGGATCAATCTCTCAGTCCCCTCAATTGCTCATCTTAAACTATCTAGTTCCTGACACGTTTCCCAAAGGGGAGGGGGAAAGGGAAGGGGAACATAAAAAGTATTTGTTACATTTAAAAAATGGGGGGAAGGGGAAAGAGCTATATCAATGTTCACCTCATTCAACTTCCTTGAGTGATGGCACTATGATGTTGCTTAAATAGATAATGCACGGACATTTGCACAGTAAATACAGATACTGTTCACAACAAGGTCATAGCTTAGAAAGACAGAATGACTTCTGTTTGGTCAAATAATGTCATTGAAGTGATAGATCAAAAATAAAACATTGAAGAGCTATAAAAGATTTTTTGAGTAGTCAACTCTAGTAGCAAAACATCTGCATTACAAAGCCCTTAATTTACAAATCTCATTATTCTTACACAGCTGTAAAAGTAGTCTGCAGGTATGAGTTTATATGTCTTATCCTTCAAAATCTAAGCTGTAAAAGTAGTCTGCAGGTATGAGTTTATGTCTTATCCTTCAAAATCTAAGGACGTAAGAAACCTTGTTAAAAAGAAAAAAGATAGGAACTTGATATGCTTTTCCCTCCAAGAATAGCAGCTTTAAAGGCAAATTTCTTTGTATAAAGCTCCCAAATGTTTTTTCTGTTTCTTTGGTCTTCACTATTTATAAATTTACAGCAAAATTAAAACAAGTAGAAAGGCAGGGTTTAAGAATAGTCATGGAGAAAGTTCCAAAGTGAGGTTTTCTTCTCTTCAGTTTTCTGTACTTCACTCTTTCTGTCCGTTCCCAAAGAGTAAATTGAATTAATGGAAGGTAATAAGAATCTTCTGCTGCAGTAGAGAAGTCACTTTGGATCCATTTGTATTGTTATTCAATCATTTAAAAGGCCACAGGAATCTATCATGAGCAGTGGAGGGGCTACATTTAGGGACGAGTCACGGCATCTGAGGGCTCGTCCCCAGCTTCCGATTCTGGCAGAGGTGGAGAGCCCACAACCATAACAAAAGTCTTCCCACTTAATAATTTTTAACTGTAAAGGGGTCCTAAAGACTAAAATGTTTGTGAACCGCTCCTATAGAGCAATGAGAATAAACAAACTACAGCTACCCACAGTGGCATGGATGGATCTCACAAACATCCACTAATGTGGAACAAAGGAAGCCAGACACAGAAACATGCTTACTATATGATTCCATTTATGTCAAAAAACCAAAACTGGGCAAGACTAATCTGTGCCTTTAAGAGTCAGCATAGTGGTTGTCCTTGTTGGGAGAGGAGACGCTGGACACATTCTATTTCATGATTTGGGTGCTAGTTCTATGGGTGTGTTCCCTTTGTGAAAATTCATCTAGCTGAACACTTTGGGTTTGTGTGCTTTTCTGTATGGGTGTTATATTTCAACATAAAGATACTTTTACATGGATCCAAAGATAAAATTATAGATGAAATGTAACTCGGTCCCCTGCATTGGACTCGAGGAGTCTTTTTTTTTTTAATATTTATTATTTGGGACTTCCCTGGTGGTTAAGCAGTTAAGAATCCACCTTCCCATGCAGGGGATGTGGGTTCAGTCCCTGGTTGGGGAACTAGGATCCCATATGGTGCAGAGCAGCTAAGCCCCGCATGCCCACGTGCCACAACTAAGACCCAATGCAGCCAAATGAATATTTTTAATATTTATTATTTTTATTTATTCATTTGGATGCACTGGGTCTTAGTTGACTAAGCACATGGATTCTTTTAGTTGCAGCATGCGAGATCTTAATTGTGGCATGTGGGATCTAGTTCCCGGATCAGGGATCGAAACCGAGTGCCCTGCATTGGGAGCACAGAGTCTTAGCCACTGGACCACCAGGGAAGTCCTTTTTTTCTTTCTTTATTGCCTAACTCCCTCCCTAGAATGTAAATTTCATGAGGTCATAGATTATGTATTTTGTTCACTGCTGTCTTCCCCGAGCCTAGCATAGTGCCTCACACATGGTAGGTGCTCAGTAAATATTTGATGAATGAATGAATGACCTTGGTTTGGTGGTTTAGTTGCTAAGTCGTGTCTGACTCTTGCGATCCCATGGACTGTAGCCTGCAAGGCTCCTCTGTCCATGGGATTCTCCAGGCAAGAATACTGGAGTGGGTTGCCATCTCCTTCTCCCAGGGGATCTTCCTGACCCTGGAATTGAACCCAGGTCTCCTGCACTGCAGGCAGATTCTTTACCAATTGAGCTACAAGGGAAGCTTAATGAATGACTGCTGCTACTGCTTAGTTGCTTCAGTTGTGTCCGACTCTGTGTGACCCCATGGACTGCAGCCTACCAGGTTCCTCCGTCCATGGGATTTTCCAGGCAAGAGTACTGGAGTGGGTTGCCATTGCCTTCTCCTAATGAATGACTAAGTGAACTCAAATACCTCAGACAGACAAAATAGAAGGACAGGCCCCTCAGGGCAGTGGACAGTTTCAGTGTTTGGCCTGGATACTTCTTGTTTGAGGAACCCCTAAAGCACTTCTGCCTAGCCAAGAGGGTTTCTCAGAGTAGAGCTTCAAAAGGAGTGGAAACAAGGAGACCCACAGGGGCCGCTGCTGCAAGTCCCAGCACAACCATGCGCTCTTTCATTGCAGTGTCCCCCAGCCTCTCCCACCCATTCCTTGCAGACTTAACTCCTGGCTCACTGCTGCTCTCTCCAGCACTGTTCCTGTCATGATTTCGGGTGAATTCAGCATCCACTTGTAGCCTCTTGTTCCTTTGCCCTGCCTTCAACCTTACAACGATCCCACTCTCTGCTCTCCTTGCAGCTAACTTCCTGTAGCATCCCAGTACTGACGATGCTCCCACCTCACCAGGACCACTCAGCCATTGAACCTACACCCTTTCCCTATTCCCTCCACTGCCCCGCCATGCCTCCTCTTCCCTCCTTATTTCACTTAAATTGTATCAGCCACTCAGTTGTCCACACCCTGCCCTTTTTTGTACTTGCTTGGAGAAACTGTAACCCTGGTAAATCCAGTTCTCCACCTCCTTGACAGCCTGTGCCTCTGGCAGCTGAATGAGGCTGAAGAAGACCGACAGGCCTCCCTTGAGGTTCACAACCACTGACTTCCAGTGGGCTCTCAGTGCTGCCCTGCAGCTCTGCACTCCCCCAGTGTAGCCACCCTCTGGCTCTCTGAGAGTAGTGCTCTTCAAGATTCAGTGTGCACACAAGTCACCTGGGAAATTTGTTGGACATGGACGACAGGTTCTCTTTTTTTTTCCTTTTGGTTAAGCTGGGTCTTCGTTTCTGCACTTGGGCTTTGTCTAGTTGCAGTGAGCGGGGGCTACTCTCTGGTTGCAGTGTGCAGGCTTTTCATCACATGTCTTCTCTTGTTGCGGAGCACAGGCTCTAGGCATGCAGGCTTTGGTAGTTATGGCACACAGGCTTAGTTGCTCCATTGCATATGGAATCTTCCCGGATCAGGAATTGAACCCGTGTCCCCTGCATTGGCAGGCAGATTCTTATACACTGTACCACCAGGGAAGGCCAAGATGAGAGGTTCTGAGTCTGCATTTCTGACAGCTTCCCAGGTGACCCCTGGTCCCAGAAAGGGCCTTGATCAGGGGGCTGGCACACTGTTTCTGATAGCAAATATTTTAGGCTTTGCAGGTGACATACGATGTTTATTACAGCTAGTCAACTCTGCTGCTGTAGCTACTGTACATAAACTAATGGGTGTGATCAGGTTCGAATAAAATTTTAGTTACAGAGACTAAAATTTTAATTTCATAGAATTCTTTTATATCACAAAATATTATTCTCTGTATTTTTTTCCATTAGTTATAAATACAAACCAGTCAATCCTAAAGGAAATCAGTCCTGAATATTCATTGGAAGGACTGAGGCTGAAGCTGAAGCTCCATCACTTTGGCCACCTGATGCGAAGAGCCGACTTCATTGGGAAAGACCCTGATGCTTGGAAAGATTGAAGGCAGGAGAAGGAGATGACAGAGGATGAGATGGTTGGATGGCATCACCGACTCAATGGACATGCCTCTGAGCAAGCTCTGGGAGATGGTGAATGACAGGGATGTCTGGCATCCTGCAGTCCATGGGGTCACAAAGAACTGGACACGACTGAGTGACTGAAAAATAACAACATAAATACAAAAGCCATTCTTAGCTTGCAGGCTGTATACAAATAGGCAGTGACCAGGCTTGGTCCCCAGTTTGTCCACTGTTGGCCTGGATGACTGTCTCAGCCCTGCTTCTTCCCTTCTCACTCTCAGCGACAGCCTTCCTTCCTAATCATTGAGAAAACTTCAGCAATCACAGGAGAACTCCACAACTCACCTACCATATGCCAGCTACCAGCACTGTACTCCAAACCTCTCTACCTTTGTCCTGTTCCTACAATGGATCCTAACCCCTGTTACCTATTCAGAAATCTGCCTCTGGCTGCTTCTCCCTTTCTGTCCCTGCTTTTCCCTGGATTGTTCCCATCAATGCACAGATAAATACATGTTTGTTTCTCCCATCTTAAAAATCCACTCAAGACAAAAACCTGGTCTTTACCACAACTCCCTAACTAC
Source organism: Bos mutus (assembly GCF_027580195.1). Lineage (NCBI taxonomy): Eukaryota > Metazoa > Chordata > Mammalia > Artiodactyla > Bovidae > Bos > Bos mutus. Next base: position 28,267,102 of record NC_091646.1, on the reverse strand, counting down.
TTCTGTTTTCCTTCCTTTACAACAAAACTGTGAGATTTGTCTGTATGTACTTTTCAATTACTCTCCCCATCCTTTTTTTTTTTTTTGAGCTATAGTTCATATACCATAAACATCACCATTTTAAAGTGTATAATTCAGTGGGTTTTAGCACATGCACAAGGGAGTACAACCATCCCCAGTATTTAAGCCCAGAACATTTTGATTACCCCGAGAAGAAACCTGTGCCCATTAGCAGTCACTCTCCAGTCCCCTTCTCCTCCCAGGCCTGGACAACCACGTTCTATTTTTATGGATTTGCATATTCTGGACATTTCATATAAATGGAATCATACCTTATGTGACCATTTGTGTCTGGCTTCTTTTACATAATGTAACTTTTCAGGGTTCTTTCATATTGTGATATGTGTCAGTACTTCTTTCCTATTATGGCTAAATAATATTCCACTGTGCGGCCATATCATTTTGTTTATCCATTTATCAGTTGATGGATAGTAGGGTTGCTTCTGTGTTTGGGGCTATTATGAACAGTGCTATAACACTGGTGTGCAATTATGTTTGAGTTGTTTAGTTGCTAAGTTGTCTCCAACTGTTTTTGCTACCCCCGTGGAGTGTAGTCCTCCAGGTTCCTCTGTCCGTGGGATTTCCCAGGCAGGAATACTGGAGTGGGTTGCTATATTCCCAACCCAGGGATCAAACCGCATCTCCTGCATTGGCCAGAGGATTCTTTACCGCTGAGCCACCGGGGAAGCCAGTATGTTTGAGTACCTGTTTTCAGTTATTTTAGATATATATCTAGGAGTGGAATTGCTGGGTCATATGGTAACTGTTTAACCTTTTGAGTAACTAGTGGGGTTTTCCACAATGGCTGTATCATTTTACATTCCCTGTAACACTGCATAATAGTTCAAATTTTTCTACAACCTCCCAAATGCTTGTTATTTTCTATTAAAAAAATTATAGCCATCCTAGAGGGTACCCATCCTCTCAGGAGCCCAGTCCAATTAGGTTTTCACCTAGCACTCAAGCTGAAATTGTCCTGAGATTATCAGTGACCCCTGTGTTGTGAAATCCTCATTTCTCTGATCTGATGTGACCTGTCAACATTTGTCTTAGCTGACCTCTCCTTAGAATGCTTTATTTACTTGACTTCCAGGACAGCACATTTGGCTTGGTTTTCTTCCTATCTTACTGACTGCTCCTTCAGAATCCTTTTTTTCTGGTTTTTCTTTATCTCATTTCCTTCTCTTTATTCAAAAGTCATCTTCTCATGGAAGTCTTTCAGCCCCCATCCACGACCATACTCCTTTCCCCCCGATTTATTTTTCCCCCTAAGTGCCTGTCACTTTCTAACCATAAGTAGTTTGCTTCTTTTCTCTCTCCACTTTAATGTAAGCTCCATGAAGGCAGGAAGTTTGTCTGTTTTGTTCACTGATGTAATTCTACAATCTAGAACATGAATGGCATATGGTGTGCGCTCAGAAAATGGTGAATGACTAAATGGCTGCGTGAATGATGGCAGCCTGAACCTGGGCTACAGAGGGCTGGAGAGGGCAGAATGACTGAGTGGCCGTGGGGAGTGAGGATGGAGTCAGACCTGATCCTCAGTGCTGAGTGAGTAGGTGGTTCACATCCTCTGCAAAACCAGATGGGAGGAACCTGAGTTTACTTTGTGGCCAGAGATACTTGGGGTCTTTGGATGACGTCCAGGGGATGGATTAGTCAGGGCTGGAGATGTGGAGGAGAGTCTTAAAGTCTGGAAATGTGGATAATACATCAGGTACCACAGTAGCAATGAACTGTTATGTATTTATCCATGTCTCCATAGCAGGAGCTGAATCAGTATTTGGTAGATGAATAAATGAACTCTGTGAGATTTTGAAGGATGGCCGATCCTATATATTGTCAGTATATGCTTTCTAAGAATTCACCAAATGTCAGCTTATCTGTTCCCTGCTTCCTTTGTAAGGATATAAATGGTCATAATACATTTTCATGGTGTAGAGGACAGTCCCAGAGATAGTAAATTCTGGACTGCCCCATAAAAACATGTTAACACTGAGCTTCTATATACCCAGAAAAGGCCACAAAACTCTAATTAATCTCCTATGGAACTAAAGATAAGGTCAAGTTAGATCTTAATTTATAATCAGTTAAATGACTGCCTCAGGACTACTTTGTATATGCCTGCTGGGCAAGGGGATATAGTTCCTGATTTTGAAGGCATGAAAGCCTCATGAATGTATAGGCCACTCCTTTTTCACTGCCCTGTAGGTACCTATTCTCACTACCTTCGCTCCTTGAACTTTTCCTGCCTATTTTCCCTTAGCATCACTTCTCTCCACCAGAGCAGCAAATTCTTCAAGGCTGTCAGCATTAGGAGGGCAGGGACCTTATTCACAACTATGGCCTTAGTGCCAACATACAGGAGGTGCTAGATGAATATTCAGATATCCAGTGTCTGAACTGTCTCCATCCTGTCTTTATTTTTAAAGAAATCAAACCTGTATCTGAAGAAGGCAAAAATGCAATCAGTTGCTTCACAGGAGGGAGGGCCCTCCTGTAGTCTCAGCAGTTAGTCTGGTTTAGGGATTTTCTTCAGCAACACTTGGCAGCCTAAGGGCAGATCCCCACTCCAGGCTGTCACCACAGTCCTTCTCACATGGTGCACTGTGCTCTGGTTATTTCTGGTTGTCTCTTGACACCACTGGCCGGCCAATGGTTCCTCAAGGACAAAGGCTTGAGTCTTTGAATTCCAGGGCTTAGTACACAGTCAGAGACTAGTCAATGTTTGTTGAAGTGAGTACATCAATGGATGGAAATTTAACAGGGGATAGGTAAGTATGGTTTAATGAGTTGGACTGGCAGGGCCAGCAGAACAGAAGAGTGAGGTAGTGACACAAAAACAGCCATGAGGGCTGGAAACAGGCCCCAGGCTGGGTACAGAGGCAAGTGATACCAACTCATGACTGATAGTTTGGGGTGATACTCCTGCAAAGGCCAACTCCTCTACTGGCAACAACCTCGGCTGTCAAGAGGCTCCCTTTTCACCTGCCTTCTCCGGAAACCTAATTGGTTCTCTCTTCCCCTGGGTATTCATCTCTTCTCATATCTTTCCTTTGGGCTTCTAAAAATGCTTTAGTATTTGTCATATTTAAAAAAAAAAATCCTTCCCCAATACCCTTTATCTATCACCATTTTTTTTAGATTTCTCTGAAGAGCTGTCTATGCTGTTTCCGTTCTCAGGGCAGTCTGGCTTTCATTCCTTATCTTTCCAGGTCATCAGTGATTTTTAAGTCACTGAATTCCATGGCCTCTCTTCAGGCATCATACTTGACCTTCCAGCAGCATCTAACCCTGATGGCCACTCCCCTTTCCTTGTTCATTCTTTTCTCTTGGGTTAGGTAATACTGGTCTTCTAGTTTTTCACCGACTTTCTGGCTACTCCTTTTCCGTCTTTACAGATCCATTCCTTTACCTGTTTAGCATCCTTAAGAGTTCTTTAAGGCTGGGCTCTAGGTCTATTTCTGTTTTTTCCCTACTCTTTCCAAGTGATTAAATCCAGGCCCATGGCTTCAATGATCACCTAAAAATAGATGAATTCCAAACTGGTATCTACAGTGCAAATCTCTCCTCTGAGCTCCAAGACCCGTATGTCCCTCTGCCCCCATCTCCACTTCCCACCTGCCACTCACCCCTCACTATAACTGGTGAGGTTTCTGCCTCACCAATTCACACATGCTTCAATACTGCCAAATCTAGTGAACACTGCATGTTTCTTGTCTTCCTTAATCTCCTCTCCCTGTGGCATGGGACACTGCCATTCTTCTCCTTGAAAATTCCTCTTCCTTTGTGTCAGCTGAGGACCATTCTCTTTCAATCACCTTCAATGTCTCTTCCTCTTTATCTGCCTTTTGGGATTCTGGTTTCTAAAAGCTGAGTAAACATAAAGCAGTGACTTATTAAGTAAAGGCACACTGATGCCATAGTAGGAGAAGCTGGCAAGATGGAAATGAAGCAGCAGTCAAGGATGTCATCCAGACAAATTCTGGTTCTTATGGAACAAGAGTGATGAACCACGATTTGGTCTTCTTCGTGGGCAAAATAAAAGCATGGTGCTGGTGAAGGCAGAAACAATATCATTCATCCACTTTCAAAATTCCCAAAAGATTAAGTATCAAAAGTTTAATTTCTCAAAAGTAATAGCTATTTAGTAAAGTTAATAAACACACTTAGCTTCATACTTGAGTGATGTTGATATTTATTGACATCAATGCAAAACAAGCTAAGTTGCTATTTAACAGGAACAAATATTGGTGCAGTTTCCTTCCTGGAGAGGGTAGGCACTCAGCTCATGAGACCTAAAGTCAAACAAAGACTGGATTGTCAAGAACCAACTAAGGGTTAAACTTTACAAATACAAAAATTGCTAAAGGCAAAAGGAGATGTTTAAAAAAAATTTTTACACTAATCTCACGTAAGCAAACAAAGAACTAAACTGAAAGTGAAAGTTGCTGAGTTGTGTCCAACTCTTTGCAACCCCATGGACTACATAGTCCATGGAATTCTCCAGGCCAGAATACTGGAGTGGGTAGCTGTTCCCAAAGTAATCCTAAAATTTTAGGACGTAAGATATCGACATGACAAGACTATTTAAATTTCTGCGTAAGTGAAAATGTGTTATATCCTTCACTGTACTTGTATTACAATTACATGCTTCTTGCTTCTACACTACACAAAGTCAACAGTTATCACCAACAATGACTATAACTAGATCTGAAAGAGACTTCACAGTGACTCTGCTCCATTGAAATTTTAAGAAAATTCAATCCAGGATTAACAAAACCTTTTGATTTTAAAGCCAGTTCTTCTATCTTCTTCTCGTGTCATACCTAAATAAGTCCTCTCATATTTCTTGCCTGCAAGCTGCAACATGTGTCCTCTCCCCCTCAGCTTTGTCTGACACTTTAAAATTGTAGGAACTGCATAAAAAATGAAAATTGTACTTCCAATCTGAACCTGCAATCGGGTTCCTGCTTTAACACAAAACATACTCCTCTGCAGTGTACCCCACCAGCACAGCGACCCCCTTTCTCTCTCTCTCTATTCCTTTGCCCTGAAGGCACTTCTGGATTGCTTAATTCGTGCTCTTTGGCTGCCTAGACAGTCAGGACACCTGAGGCCATTTGGACCTATCACTCCTCGCTTCCTTCTTTTCTATGGCTAATACCACTTTCCTGCTTTTTTTCTACGGCTGAATCTCCAGACTTGGTGCTGTCATCAGTGGGACAGAGTCGATTTCGGCTTCGAGCTCCTGGCTGGTAAAGCTGCATCGCCGGACGATCCTAAAGTAAAATGAAATGCTCATGTTACAAAACTGCTACTAAGCATGTCCAGGGGATAAAATATACCAGTGACAGCCCACATGAGATCAAAATTTGAGGGCACAGTACATAACAATAAGTGTCGATGGTTATTTGGCTTCAAACTGCCTGCTTCCTTTCCCCTACCTACAAAGAAAAACAACTACTTCACAACTATTTATTTTTATAAATAAAAAACAACTATTTATAAGCAATAGTTATCAAGTATTATTTTATATGCCCAGAGTAAATTTTGATAAGTTTACTGCCTAATTTTCTTTACTATCTCAAGATGAACTGAATCAGCTTGAATAGTTTTTACTTAGAAACCGTGGTTGTTGTCGCTCTCTCCTCCCCATCAGTAAATGGATTTTAAAATGCACCATCTAAGAAAATTTTAGGAGTGAAAATAATAAAGAACACCAATTCTTAATAATGCAAAGTCCCTGAAGTTATGAGCTCAAACACTAGTAACTTAGCACAAATATGACTCTCTCTTAATTCAGATTTGACAAGGTGACAACCCAGCTTGAGACTCTCTAGGTAACACTTTAGATCTCAGGTTCCTAAATAGGCCTCAATATCATCACCAGGTACCTCTCAGTTCAAGTACTGTGTTTGGTTTATCACAATATGACCCTGAAAAACTTAAATGTATAGGCCTTTTTTTTCTAATTCAACAAAAGACAACATGAGCCTTCCCTGTCCTTTCTCCCTGACATATGAAAGAGCCTTAAAGCATTATTCTTAAGTGAGTAATTCCAGCAAAACATTTCACTGTTTTAACAAGATGAAACGTTAAAACAGATGAGACTGCCACATAGTATTTAGAGAAATGGATGATGGGGCTCCCAGTGTGCAAAGATGGGACAAGTTAAACGTCAACAAGGGCAATAACTGATAACAACAAGTTGGAGTTCACCAAGTATTTCTAAATCCACAAGTTATACAATGTCATTAGGAGAAAGGCTGATAAAAAATTTTATAATATATGGATCAGGCTTACAATACCTGAGCTAATTGATCAGCTATTTTTCCAACTTTTTATCTCAAAAAATTTTAAATCTATAGAAATGTTGCCAAACTTGTACAATGAATACCTAATACCCTTCTCCTAGATTCACGATGATTAACATTTTGTCATATATGCCTTTTCTGTCTCTAGTGTGTATGCAGGCACACATATATATAGATACATTATTATTTTTGCAGAACCACTGGAGAATAAGTGCAGACATCAAGACCCTTCATCACTAAATATTTCAGCTTGTGTATCCTCAGAGCAAGGACATCCTATCACATAACCATAATACCATTATTATTGATCATATGATTCTTCATTGGTAATATTTCAGCTTGTGTATCCTAAGAGCAAGAACATCTTATCACATAACCATAGTACCATTACTATTGGTCAATCTTAACATCACAATAAACGGATACCAAGACATTGTATGCTTCCTGATAACAATGCAGTAGGAACTGCACACCACCACCTATCAAGTATTCTTGCCAACAATTGAGTCTGAATATATTAAGGCCTCTAAATGAGGGGGCCACCCCCATCTTTCTGTGAAAAGTTTGACTGGCTCTCAGCCATGCTTATTCTTTTACATGCTATCTATGCCTACTTTCCTACAAAGCTTACTGGTTTTGACAGAAACCACATGGCCCACAAATTATTTTTGGGCCTAAAATAGTTACCATCTGGCCCTTGAACGAAAAAAATTTTCTGACCCTGCTCTAGATATGACTACTGGTTTTCAAGGAAACATAGAAGGTAGAGGAACATGTTCAATGTTACCACAGGGATGTAATTAGCCACTCTGGACTATTAGACGCTCTATAGGGCAAACTGGTTTCTGCAACAAAGAAATGGTAGAAAACGAAAGGACGAAGAATTATTTAGATTAAAAGAGACTTAAGGGAACATTTCAAACAAATACAATTTGTGGACCTTGTTTAGAGCCTATACAAAAGATGTTAATGAAAAGAAGTGTTAATGAGCAATTGGGAAAATCTGTACACTGGCTAGACAGGATGCTAAGGAGTTATTGTCAGAAAGTCTTCTTCTGTCTGGTGTGAAAATGCTATTAGGGTTATTTTATTAAGAAAAAGAATACTAGGGTTATTTTATTAAGAAAAAACCCTGGCAATCCAATGGTTAAGACTCCACACTCCCACTGTAGAGGGCATGGGTTTCATCCCTGGTTGGGGAACTAAGATCCCGTATCCCATATGCCTCACAGTGTGACCAAACTTTTTTTTTTTTTTTTAAGTCTTTACTCTTAATACTGACATATTTAAAGAAGAAATTATCTGTCTAGGTTTTGTTTGAAAATCATCCCATAGGAGCAAGATGGGGTAGAGTAGAAAGAAGATTGGCCATAAGGTGATAACTGCCAAAGCTGGGTGATAAGTACATCCTACTACTCCTCTGTTCTCTCTACTTTTGTGTATGTTTGAAAAGTACTGCTGCTGCTGCTGCTAAATTGCTTCAGTAGTGTCCGACTCTGTGTAACCCCATAGACGGCAGCCCACGAGGCTCCCCCGTGCCTGGGATTCTCCAGGCAAGAACACTGGAGTGGGTTGCCATTTCCTCCTCCAATGCATGAAAGTGAAAAGTGAAAGTGAAGTCGCTCAGTCATATCCGACTCATAGTGACCCAATGGACTGCAGCCTACCAGGTTCCTCCATCCATGGGATTTTCCAGGCAAGAGTACTGGAGTGGGTTGCCATTGGCTTCTCCGTTGAAAAGTACACACAAACTTTAATAAAAAGGACCCCAACAAGACTGAAAAAAGGTACAGATAAAGTTCCCCTAAAATTCTGTTAACAATGAGTTAGCCCTCTCCTTTATACTTGCAGGAAAAGACAAAGAAAATCCTCATGAAAAGAAGTTTAATGAAATGTAGCACCTTGTTTCTTATGCGATCTCTCTTAACCACTTCTTCTTTCTTTTCAGTTTTTTCTGAGCTGCCTACTGGCTCTGTACTTTCAGGCTTCTTTCCTTTATCCCGAAGTGTTTCTTTCTCCTTCTTCATTTCTTCTTCCTTTCTCTTGAAAGCCTTCTCTTTCTCATAGCGCTCCTTCTGCCTGCGGCGCTCTTCTTCCTGCCGCTTCAGCCTCTCTCTCTCCCGCAGGATGCGCTCTTGGTCTCGATCATAATCCCGCTCCCTCTCCCTGTATTCTCTGCCACTCTCATCTTCAGGTCTGCACGAAAAACAAATCTGAGAATGCACCCTTGAAGCTCTTCTAATCACAAAGGCAGGAATACTCTGATCCTGCCTTGGCCACTACAATGAGGTTGAACTTTCGGAGCAGCATTAAAAAAAAAATACTAGTATTTTGAAAAGCAATTTGGGAAAAAACACCCAAAAGTCATTCAACCAGATTAAGATACTAAAATACTTGAAACCTGTCCTCCTCATCCCCATACCCCTCATAAAACCCAGTATCTTGATTCACGTACAAGTCCAGAATGCAGCAGTAAAACTAGCAGCCAGAAACAGGTCGAAAACAAATGTACCCAAGAGCCCTCGACTACCGACCTCTTAGGTTTTTCATCTTTAAATTCACCCTCAGAACGCTTGGGCAATGTACAACTTTGCCCACTGGCTCTTTCATCACTCAGATTCTCTTTGTCCAATTTCTTGAGCTTTTCTCTTTTGTCCAATTCTTTTTCATCTCCTTTTTCTGGCTTCTTGAGCAGCTTTAAAGAGAACAAACTTAGGTTTATTTTGAATGATGGGATTGTCTTCTGATTCTCGCAAAGAAAACAATATACTAAATATTTTCAATTCAGGCTATTGAAGGCCCCGTCTCTGCAGTACTCAAACTTTCAGGTGAACAAATAGTGCACAAAGAGCAGTAATTTGCTAAAAGGGTGCTATTAATGTGAAAGTGTTATGCACTCCAGTGAAGTGGTTTAATCACTTTGTGGCAATAGGATCAAGACTCCTTTGGCTTTAAATGGGTCAACCTTTGAGTAGACCAACGCTTACTTTCAAGTATGCCTTCTGTAGCAAGCCAGCATGTCAGTATAACTTGATAGGAAAATACGGTACAAATTAAAAATGCTAGCCAGGTCATTATTGCTGGACTATTTTTACAAAGTTATTAGAATAACAAATACCTTGTCACCAAAGGAGAGATCCATTGCAGGAATAATTTTGCCTTGAGTCTGAGAGTAGCTACATACTTATGATGGTACAATCATATTATCATTAGAGATGAAAAGCAAGAATTATTTGGCATTTGATTTAAAAATCCAAATATCTCATACAACAGAACTGTGAAGTTCCATCTCTACTGAATAGGAACTCTGTTCAATGTCATATGTATATATGACAGAATGCAATTCTAAAAAAAGTGGTTTATAAAGTTCAAATTGCTGACAAAGTTTCTTTCTCATGCTGCTTCTACAAATCTCTCTAGAATACACCCCCAAGTGTTGGATATTCAGAGAGATTTTTAGGAATTTCAAGTCTCAGAGTGAAGGCATCATACAGAGTTTCATCTCATTGTGAAGGCATCATACAAGCCACGAAGCTAAAGGCAAAGCACCACGCATGAGACTTAAGCGTGAAGTGTTTCAGCACACAGCCAGCCACTGGACACAGTGAGTCCAGAGTGCACACCATGAAGGCACCAGTGCAAAGTGAGGGGAACATGTGCAGGTTTCATTGCAAGTGCTCTGATTTCTCTAGTGAACATCTTCGTCAGGAGCCAAGATGTTCATTACTCTAATAAGACTATTAACGAATGTCTCTAGCATAGCCAGCTTGACCTTCTGCCTTGCTGACAGAAATAGCAAGTCAGGTTGCTTGAAGCAGGGCGGACACAGAGATCGATAGAAGGAATTAAGATGAGAACCTCCCCACCCTGCCACCGCCAAGCCCCTTATCACCAATGAGTCCTGGAGAGCCTCGGGGCGCCCTAGTGACTTGACCAGCTGAATTCTGAGGAGGTAAAAGGAGACTTGGCCATCATCTCTGTAAGATTTTCTCTGCCATACTATGTACAAGTACTTCCCTGGGCAGTTCACTGGAGCACGGGCTGCCCGAGCCAGGCCCCTGGAAGGGAAGCAGCTAGGCTGGGGTCTTTCCACAGGTTTTCCTCTTCCTACATGCAGTGTGTTAATCAGAACCTGCTGCTCACAGATTCCCAGGTAGACCCAAGAAGGTAACATGGGGAATCATGTGAGGGGAGAGGATGTATATTCCAAATACTCCCACAAGGCAGCCAGGTATGAGAGGTGTATAAAGGAAGAGGAGAGAAAGAGCTCTTAAGGCATGGCTGTCCTCTCACTGCACATTGTTGAAGCTTCTGGGTATACAGCAGAGCATCAGGAAATCATCTGGGTTTCTTTCTAAATCAGGAATTTAAAAGGGTTCAGCTTTTAGGACTCAAGTCAGCCTGAGGGTATTTTCTACAGGTACCACTACCACCGCCACCAGAAGGACTTATTAACTAAGACCTGTGTGTGTGTGACATGATACTAGGTGCTCTGTATCATGTACTTGGTCCTTACATTTTTCTGATTCACAGCTTGTAACAGAAACCTGTGTACCTGAAGACAGTGGAAAACAAACAGATGAGGCAACTTCATGTATCAAATATGAAGGAAAAGCTGAATAAAACCCATAATTCATGCCAGCCAGCCCTAAGCCCTTATATATGAAGAAGTGAGAGAATAATAATCCAAAATTGAACATTTTCAATGATTATAAATAACACTGCACTGAAGAAATCCCATGTAAACTACTTAATCTTTTAAATTATCTTAAATTAAGAGTAATACATGAATATTATAGCAAAGATTCACTCCCTCCCAAAAAAGACAAAAACAAAACTAAACCAGTTTACACCAATATAAGATGCATGCATATTTGAAGAAGTATATATAGTACATGCAAGTTACAGCAACATGCAGTCAGTTTAACTTATGTTCATACCTTAATCTTTGGTTCATCCTTTAATTTGTCCCTTTCTGGAACTCTGTCTATCTTCTTTAGCTTTTCTATATCTTTCCGTTTTCGTTTCTCTTCTTCTTTCCACTTTCTCCTCTCTTCTTCTCTTTGTCTTTTTCTTTCTATTTCTCGCCGCCTCCTTTCTTCTCTCTTTTCTTCTCTCATCCTCTGCAAAGAAACATCAACAGAGCCTTCAGACAACATAATTATCACCGAAAACATAGTTCAGAAAGTATGGAACATAGTTCAGAAAGTACAATGGGCACCCACTTAACTGTATCATCTTTCCTTCCCACTTTCCACTTCCTTAACCCCCTCCCGAGTCCATTCAGAATATGAGAGAGAAAAAGACCACAGCCTGCTCATATCAGTCTCCCACTGCTGCCTTGCTACAGTATCCAAAGGCTTTCAGGAAATCAAGAGTGCCTCTGGAACAAGCTAAGGAACCCCTAGTTCTGCAGAGTGAATCTATGGTCCAACAACCAGAGTGAAGGAGCAGGCCAGAGAGTGAGGCCAATGAGCCAAATATTTAAAGAACAGTGGTAGAGAAAGCAGCTATCCCTACTGTATGATCCCAATGCTCTTAAATTTACAGAATGCGAACCAATGAAACAGAAGTATTGTGAGAACCAGAAAAACAAAAGGTTTACCTGCTTGTTTTTCAGGAAGCTCAAAAGTGGAGTTGTCTTTTTAGCTACACAAATGTAAACAGATTATTAATAATACTTAATCGAACCCTAGAAAGGAGTCCATTTTCTGACATTCCCTGCCAACCACCCGAGGTGGGAAAACTATACCCCTCAAACAGTAAGTTCACAACTATCTTATTGGAAAGAAGTTTTACAATAGTCTACTTAAATTCTGAAGGTTTAAAATATTAAAAGTTAAGAAATTTAAATTAAAACAATAAAACAATTTTTAAAAAGAGCAATTCCTGGTGTCAATGAAAATAAAGTGCAAAGGACATTCTCTTGTTTTACAGATGGGAGTATAAATCTGTTCACCCAGGAAGAAACTGGGATAAGGGGCTAAAAATATCTAATACTTTTGACCCCATAATTCCACTTCTGGGAATTTATTCTATGGAAACTATCAGAGGTAGGCTTATACTATGAAAGTGAAAGTCGCTCAGTCGTGTCTGACTCTTTGCAACCCCATGGACTATATAGTCCATGGAATTCTCCAGGCCAGAATACTGGAGAGGGTAGCCTTTCCCTTCTCCAGGGGATCTTCCCAACCCAGGGATCAACCCCAGGTCTCCTGCATTGCAGGTGGATTCTTTACCAGCTGAGCCACCAGGGAAGTATCCATTAAAAAAACGAAGTTTTAAAAGAATATTTAATTCATTTTTCAGTATTCTGAACAATGCTATCTAATCTTATAGCTAGCTTTTTGAAAAGCATACTTCCTTTGGAGAAATTCCTAGGAGTGGAAATCCTGGGCAGGTTGGAGGCTATGCTTATGTTTAGAGCTGATACAGTAGTGACAACTTAATACCAAAACCAACATCCAAGCTAGAATTTCTCAAGAGGTTTCCAATTCTGCAGTAACCAATTTCATTTGTTTTAATATTTTCAAGTCAAATTTTCTTTTTTACGAATATGAACTTATTAGTAGAAAACACCAACTACTCTTCAAAGACTCATTAACATCTTAAGGTCCCATATAGCTCTTCAAATTTTTATACTAACATTTGTGTGGCACTAAATAAGTCAGAGGGGGCTTCCCAGGTGGCTCTACTGGTAAAGAACCCGCCTGCCAATGCAAGAGATGTAAGAGACCCGGGTTCTATCCCTGGGTGGGGAAGATCCCCTGGAAGGCATGACAACCCACTCCAATATTCTTGCCTGGAGAATCCCATGGACAGAGGAGCCTGGCAGGCTATAGTCCATGTGGTCGCAAAGAGTTGGACACGACTGAAGTGACTCAGCACGCATGCAAATAAGTGAGAGAATATTTCCCATCTTATAGATGGATTCTTATAATCCCGTGAGTCAGCTATTATCTGTACTTTATAGTAGAACGAACAGAGTCTCAGAGAAGTTAGTGCCTTTCCTATGGTCACATAACTAGCAAATGACGGAAGTGGGAGTCTGACAGGTCTTCTGATGAAAAAACCATAACACTTAATTCCTTTTGCCCACTTACCTATTAGTTCTCTATTTTTTGCTTCTATTTCCTCTAGCAGTGTCTCTGGAGTAGATGTCATTTTCTCATTATCTGCAGCATAGCTCTCCAAAAATTTTCTATATTCTGGATCTAAATAATTATTTAAATAAATAGAAAATATAGCAGACTTTAAATAAAATAAGAAATATTATCCAGGATAGTTACTTATCAAAGAAGATAATTTTCTGCTTCATGGAAGATTGAAAATAAACCCAACTATACCCATAAGATAGACTATTTGGGGGCTTTATTGGTCACTTACTCTGAGAACTCCTATTAGATATACCGACAGAGTCAGGCAAAGTGAGACACCATGCATTGTAACACAACCTCCAGGGATGTTAAGTAGTTTGGTTTTAAAAACCACCACTCCTATTAATCCAGAGTCATACTTATGGGAGAACTGCAAGCTATAGCTATGGGACCCTCAGAGAGTATCATGTAGAGCATGTAAGCAGTTCCTGCATGGGTACACCTCACTTTAATGAAACTCAGAATATGAAAATTGGGTGTTCCAAACAGATAAATGAGGGGGGATGTCCTAGATGTGGCACTAGAGGTGATGGTAACATCCGGAATTCTTTCCTAGACGCCTCCGACATCAGAAAGGGAAGCACATCTGAGTCATTATATTGTATGTGGAGAATGCACTGTGGAGCATGTTACCTGATCTAGTCTTCAACATCTGAATCTATGATATAGTCAATAAGCAGCTGTGTGTTGAGTCTTGCCTGTGTTTTCTTTATAAAATACACATTATAGTAATAAATAATAATGGAAACCAAACTAGGTGATTCTGAAATACCAATCTGATATAAAATATTGTGGCTAAGTCCTTAACCAACACAACCACATTACAGAGATCTCAAAACCTGGATCCAGTTTACCATAAATGGCAATTATTTGTTTTTTAGTTCCAGTATTTCAGTTCAATGTAATTACCACGTGTGCAGTTAACTGCATATTCAAAGCCTAGAAACAGGATTAGCTACTTCTGTTACTTTATGTTGTTACTCAAGTACAGAAATTTTTCCATCACAGTTCTCAATGATAACTCTTCCTCTTTATACAAATGGAAACCAAAAGTCAAATAAATAATCATAAGAATGGTAAGGGGCCTTAAGGAGTTGTACTTTGAAACACCTGACTTTTTCCATTGTCTTCTAATGAATATACCTAAGGTGATTTACTACTCAACAGTCAACAATATATTGTTTAATGGTGAAGGAATGAAAAGCCATTAGCCAATAACTAGAGGAAACCCATCTCCATTCTAACAAGCAAAGCTTTCATCAGTGAATTACATTTCTCAAGAACTTTATTTCATATGTTTTCTTAATTTAAAAGATTGGAATCCACTCAATTCCCACAAAGCTAATATATTCTTTTAAAAATCTATGGTCCTACTATATAGCACAGGGAAGTCTATTCAGTATTTGGTAATAATCCATACGGGAAAAGAATCTGAAAAAGAATGGATATATGTATAACTGAATCACTTTAACACAACATTGTAAATCAATTATTAATCGAAGATTAAATTAAAAAAACACATGGCATTAGCACATTAAGTAACTAGAGCTATACTATACCATCATCGATAGTTCCAACTTTAGTATCTCTTTTCTTAGTCTTCTTTTTTGCAGCTTTTTGAAAAGGTGCAAATTCTACGATGGCAGGATATTCCTGACCTGTTTAGAAAAAATAGCACACTTGCTAAAAGAAAGAAAATGTCAAAAATGGATACAAGAGACTCAACCTCCTGCTCTCTAGGCTTCCTTTGATGACAGTGATCTGAATAGGGTCTCCCAAAAGGCATAAATCTCATTGGCACAACTAAAATCAACATGATACCAAAGCAGTCCCCAATTCATACTGAAAAAACAACAAAAATATATGGGAGGGAATTAAAATATTCATTTAAATTCAACCTTTAAACTCTAATACTGTGATATGTGGGGGAAAAAATCTACAAACTAATTTTCATTTAAAAAATACATCAAAGGGAATCCTTGGTGGTCCAGTGGTTAATACTTGGCACTTTCACTTCAGGGGTCCAGACTGGATTCCTGGTGGGGGAACTAAGATCCTGCAAACTGCATGGCACAGCCAGAAAGCAAACAAACAAAAAACAAACCAAGATCATGATACTGACTATACAGGGGTATAAATATGTCAAAAGTCACCAAATGCACATGTAAAATGGATGTATTTTAAAATGAAAATTATACCTTAATTGATTTTCTTTACAAAACCAGAAATCTCTATAATAAGTAAGGCTAGAGATAGAAGGTAGGTTAGTGCTTATCTAGAGATGGGGTGTAACAACTAATGGGTACGTGGTGTGATGAATGTGTTCTAAAATTAGATTGTAGTGATAGCTGCACAACTTTGTGAATATACTAAAAAACACTGAACTGTAATTCTTTAAAAGGGTGAATTTTATGGCATGTGCATTATATCTCAGTAAAGCTGTTATTAAAAAATACAGCAGGAGACGCCAAAAGCACAGGCAACAAAAGTGAAAAACAGATAAACTGTGCTGCATCAAAATCAAGAACTTCTGTGCATCCAGGGACACAATCAACAGAGTGAAAAGGAAGCCTACAGAACCGGAGAAAATATTTTCAAATCATATATCTGATAAGGGGTCAATATACAGAATATGTAAAGAACTGTAACTCAACAACAACAAAACCCCAAATAATCTGATTTTAAAATGTTCAAAGGACTTGAATAGGCATTTCTCCAGAGATGATATATAAATGGCCAATAAGCAAATGAAAAGATGCTGTGTGCTTAAGAATGTGAAGATTAAAATATTACCTCACTAATCATTAGGGGAATGCAAATCAAAACCACAATGCAATATCACCTTATACCTGTCAGAATGATTACTATTAAAGGGGGGAAAAAACCCAGAAAATCACAAGTGTTGGCCAGGACATGGAGAAATTAGAACCCTCAGGCATTATTGGTGGGAATATAAAATGGTGCAGCCACTATGGCAAACAGTATGGTGGTTCCTCAAAGAATTAAAAATAGAATTACCACATGACCCAGCAATTCCACTTTGGGGTATATATTCCAAAGAAGTGAAAGCAGAAACTTGAACAGATGTTTGTACATTTCCAGCAGCAGCATTCACAATAGCCAAATTCTCTCAAAGGATGAACGGATAAAGAAAATGAAGTATATACATACAGTGGAAAAGGAAATTCTGACACATGCTACAACATGGATTAACCTTGAGGACATTATGCTAACTGAAATAAGCCAGTCACTAAAAGTCAAATACTATTATTCCATTTATATGAGACACCTAGAATGGTCAACTTAATAAGAATAGTGGTTCAGAGAGGCAGAATGTATTAACAGCTGTCAGAGGCTGGGGGGAGGGAGAAATGGGGAGTTGTTTAATGGGCAGAGTTTCAGTCTTACAAGATGAAGAAGTTCTAGAGATTAGTTGCAGAACAATGTGAATGTAGTCAGCACTACTGAACTGCACACTTAAAAATGGTTAAGATGATAAATTTTATTTATGTGTATTTTACCACAATTTTTAATGTCAAAAAACAAAAAAAAGCAATGAGACAATGATACATACTATAACATGGATGAACCTTGAAAACATACTAAGTAAAAGAGGTAGTTACAAAAGGCCATATATTATATGATTTAGTTCATATGAAATTTTCAGAATAAGGAAATCCATAGTTAGTAGATTAGCCGTTGCGAGGGGCTGGGGGAGAGGAGAATGGGAGATGACTGCTAATGAATACAGAATTCTTTTTGAAGTGATGAAAACATTCTGGAATTACCCAGTGGTGATAGTTATAAAACTTTGTGAATATACTAAAAACCACTGAATTTTATGGTATGAGTTATATCTCAATAATTATTTTTTTAAAAACTTAAGTGATTACTGGAAAAATACATCAAATCCTTGCTATAGAATAATGTCATACAAGGTATAAAATACCATCTTTACACCTTCGGTGTGTAAACATAAGCCAGGATAAATTACTAGAACTGACCATTAGATTTCACAAAGCAGTCACAGAGGAAACAAGATTTTAGAAATCCTAGTTGAGTGCAGAATCATATTACCTTAATAACTGATATACCTGAAAAGGAATAGATAAACCAGACCGAAGCAAAAGGAAATTGTGGAATATAGGCAAAAAAAAAAAAAATTAGAAGTGAGGCCAAACAATGGGGGATGCTGTTTATCTGACTAAGGAATTTGGACTTTTTTCCCCACAACTGCTGTCTTAAGTCACTATCTTCAAAAAGATTATTTTCATGGCAAAGTAAGACTAAATTATACAGAAAATGGAAAATTCTATAAGTTTAGAGAGAGTGCTTGTCTAAGCATTAGGTGATGAGCACATGTGAAAGTATTACTAAGTCTAACGTCCTCAGTCTAGATGAACAAGATATTAAAAAGCAATAAATTGACAAAATCCATCACTTGTTTAAATGTAAGGGATAAAGAGAGGACAAAGTTAAACACAACTCAGATTTTCAAGAAATCACTTGCTATCTACTGGAATAAACTTGTGGAGCAGAAAAGTAGCTGGTTTGGGGGGATTAATAAAAACTGGACAAACATAGAAGCGGTTCTTCAACTTTTACTGGCATATTCCCTGACAAAGATTTCATTTTTTACCAACTCTGAAGTAATACTGAAAAAATATAATCTAACAAAAACACACATCATTCAATATTGCAAAGCCAAAAGAAAAGTAGCAAACAGCTTGGACATTCTCTGGCTAAATGTTGCAAGCAACAGATAATAAAATGAGGGTTAATGCAGAAGTTTTTCTTCCCTATAAACTCCTGGATAGGAGGTAGGAAATCATCAAGCTCAATGGTTTAATTACATACAATTTAGAATGTTAAACAGTACTCCAACTGGCAACTATTGACATAAAGGATCTGAATTAAATAAGTATTGGTCCTTGAAGCAAGATGAGAAGTAAATATTTAAAACTTGTCATACAAGTTTAAAGAGTCACTTGTCAGTATCACTTAAAACTAGTAAATACTCAAGACAACAGATCACCTAAAACAGGGCAAAAGAACTGTCACAGGAGGAGAAAACAGTGGCATTTTCCTTCGGTTGACAAACTACAGAAATAATAGGTTAATACAAATACTTGTAAAAAGTCATTATCTATTTATAAGGCTGCCATAAGCTTATCAAATGCGTAAAACTCTAAATGTTGCTCATCTTAGCACTCAGGATTTTAGAAACACTATGAAGGCATCAAGAGAACAGGGATACATTGTCTTAAACATACAAATGACAAACTCCCCTTCAGTTAAAAGGACTCACCTTTATTGTCAAGGAATACATAACCATCAAAACGATCCCTGAACAAAATAATGTCCTCTTGGTTTTTAAAGTTGATGTATGCTCTTGCATACATATGAGGATACAAACTGCAGGGAGGAAAGCAATTATGTGAATGTGCTTGCAGGTGTCTGGCTGGATTACAAGTATGTATATATTAAAAAGGCTCAAAAGTCAAATAGAAATCATGAGTAGGATTAAAAAAAAGAACGGAAGAAACTTTTCATTTACCCCTCCCTCTTATTTTACCTAGTATCATTAGAAAAAAACTCAAAATAATCATGCTCAGGCATAGGCTGAAGATGTTCCTGAAGCTGCTCCTTGGTCAAAGTGGGCGGTAATCTCCGAATTACCACCTTAAGAAATGAATAAGGAAAATAAAATTAGTACAAATCAATTTTCTGTCATACCTGAACCACTGTCCCTGAAGAAAGCTGGCCTTTAAAAGATGAGATCATTTCTAAAAACCCAAGAGAATGTTCAGAACGCTCAGAATGATTAGTCAAACGGAACAGTAACATGGCACCCCACTCCAGTACTCTTGCCTGGAAAATCCCATGGACGGAGGAGCCTGGTGGGCTTCTGTCCATGCGGTCGCTAAAAGTCGGACACGACTGGGCGACTTCACTTTCACTTTTCACTTTTCTGCTTTGGAGAAGGAAATGGCAACCCACTCCAGTGTTCTTGCCTGGAGAATCCCAGGGACGGGGGAGCCTGGTGGGCTGCCGTCTATGGGGTCGCACAGAGTCGGACACGACTGATGTGACTTAGCAGCAGCAGCAGCAGCAACAGTAACACAGTTTGGTCAAACAGTAACATAGTTTAAAAAAAAAAAAAAAAAACTCTCGGAAACGAGAATTGCCTGGAGCAAGGAAATCTTAGGTTCTGTTAACCCGAAGCCCCAGTTTACTAGGTTTTCGCCTCATTTTCTGTCACCCATTTTTCAGCAGTGGTAAGAAATTTGTAAACCATCCCTGGTCTTTTGTGGGTGCCAGGAATTCTTGATTGATAAAGTCCTTATTCAGTCAGCATAAAGAATTCAAAATTCTAAGAAATATCCCCAATTCCCTCATTGCTCCCCAAACAGAATGCACCCGATTTGGCCCAAGACCATTAATAGCCGCCACCCACCCATTCCCTCAACTAACCTCTGTTAATATTCCTATCACGTACTACTCCCGCTGGTGATAGTACCTTCCTGTTTAATATTCCCCCTCAATTCCTCATCCTTTTCGCTATCGCCGCTCCCCCCGCCCATCATCATCTCACGGCTCTGATCTAAACCCTTCTAGTCAGGGATTCCCCCCGCCCTCCCTCACTCCCATCCCGGGGCTCTGCCGGGAAGGGGACCCCCATCTTGGGAGAGTGGATGAGACAGGTTGATGCGATTTTCACTCAAGTGAAGAAACAGAGGAAGAGACTGGGAGAGGAAGAGGGCAGCCCCATTCCCAACCATCTTTCTCGGATGGTGGAACCGTCCCGCCCTCTCCTGGGCCAACAGCCGGCCAGACACCTTGCTCAACGCCTCTTTCTTCTCCTTGTTCCGATCCTGCTTATCTTCCCCTTTGGTGCTGTCTCCCGAAGCCCCACCGCCGCTGCCTGTAGCACCTGGGGGAGTCAAGAGGGTTACTCGCTTCTCCTTAGGCCTATGCTCCTTCTCCTCCTTCATGGCCACAGCTTCGCTCCTCACCGCGGTAGCTCGGCCTAAACGCCGCTACGCCGGGCACCTACCCCTCCCGGCCCGCTCGGGGCAAAGCTCCGCCCCCAACAAGCTCTCCTAGTGATAAGCCGACCCCAACGCTCCATTGGGCCCCTCCAGGATCTCGCGAGACTTCAGGGCATCCGGCTTCCTTCGCTGGAAAGGTTGTAACACCTGGTTTTAGCTTCCCTCCCGCGGAATCCCCGCATCGCCCAATCCCCTCGCGGCCCAGACTCCCGCGGGGCAGTTCATTAGCATATCCGCCATCTTGGTTAGGACGAGTATTTCACGGACTACAAATCCCGGCATCCAAAGCGGTTACCCTCTTCTGGCTGAGTTCTGGAGTCGTCGTATTTCAGGTTCCCTGTTTGTAAGTAAATGGAATCTTTAATCTTGAAAGGTTGATGTTTTTCAGATCAAAAGATACATTCTGCGGGCTTCGTTTTCCAGAGATTAAAACCGATGTTATCCAAAGTTTACCTCACTGAGGGAACGACTTGTATTTTCTATTATTGGTTGTAAAGTGAGCTTTCAGAACCTTTAGAATTTCTTTTCCTTATATTTTTTAGGATTCACAGACACTTAATGCACAAAACACTGACATTTAAAGGAGCATTATGACTAAAATGTGTGAGATTTGTTTTCACCACTCTTTTTAAAAGTAATAGGAATATATCATGGTACTGATGCCCTGTAGGTAGGAGAAAATAAAATCCAACTCACTTTAGATAGGATTGACCTCCTTCCCGCTTTTAAAAAGGCTAGTTATGCATTATTTATAATATCTCCAAACTGGAACAACCCAAATGTCTGTCAACCCACTAATGCATAAACAAAATGTGGCAATCCATAGAATGAAATACTACTTAATTAAAAATGAACCCATACATCCATCCACATTAATGAATCTCAAAATGATCATGCTGAGTGAAAGAAACAGAACACAAAGAGTACATGCTGTATGATCTCATTGATACAAAATTCCAGACAAGGTAAAACTAGTGAGAGAAAATTCTTAAAGAGATGGGAATGCCAGACCACCTGACCTGCCTCCTGAGGAATCTGTATGCAGGTCAGGAAGCAATAGTTAGAACTGGACATGGAACAACAGACTGGTTCCAAATCGGGAAAGGAATAGTCAAGGCTGTATATTGTCACCCTGCTTATTTAACTTATATGAAGAGTACATCATGAGAAACACTGGGCTGGATGAAGCACAAGCTGGAACAAGATTGCTGGCAGAAATATCAATAACCTCAGATATGCAGATGACACAACCCTTATGCCAGAAAGCAAAGAAAGAGCCTCTTGATTGATGAAAGTGAAAGAGGAGAGTGAAAAAGTTGGCTTAAAGCTCAACATTTAGAAAACTAAGATCATGGCATCTGGTCCCATTACTTCATGGCAAATAGATGGGGAAGCAATGGAAACAGTGACAGACTTTATTTTTGGGGGCTCCAAAATCACTGCAGATGGTGACTACAGCCATGAAATTAAAAGACACTTGCTCCTTGGAAGAAAAGCTATGACCAACCTAGACAGCATATTAAAAAGCAGAGACATTACTTTGCCCACAAAGGTCCATCTAGTCAAGGCTATGGTTTTTCCAGTAGTCATGTGTGGATGTGAGAGTTGGACTATACAGAAAGCTGAGCTCTGAAGAATTGATGCTTTTCAACTGTGGTGTTGGAGAAGACTCTTGAGAGTCCCTTGAACTGCAAGGAGATCCAACCAGTCCATCCTAAAGGAAATCAGTCCTGAATACTCACTGGAAGGACTGATGCTGAAGCTGAAACTCCAATACTTTGGCCACCTGATGTGAAGAACTGACTCACTGGAAAAGACCCTGATGCTGGGAAAGATTGAAGGTGGGAGGAGACGAGGATGACAGAGGATGAGATGGTTGGATGGCATTACCGACTCAATGGACATGAGTTTGAGTAAACTCTGGGAGTTGGTGATGGACAGGGAGGCCTGGTGTGCTGCAGTTCATGAGGTCGCAAAGAGTGGGACACGGCTGACCAACTGAACTGAACTGAGTGAGAGAAGGGCTTCCCAGGTGGTGCTAGTGGTAAAGAACCCGCCTGCCAATGCAGGAGATGCAAGAGATGGGCTTCAGTCCCTGGGTTGGGAAGATCTCCTGGAGGAGGACATGGCAACCCACTCTAGTATTCTTGCCTGGAGAATTCCTTGTACAGAGGAGCCTGGCAGGCTACAGTCCATGGGGTTGCAGAGTCCTGACTCGACTGAAGCCATTTTATCATGCACACAAGCAGATCAGTGATAGCCAGGAGCAGGGTTGGAGAGAAGGGATGGACTGAAGAGGGGCTTCAGGAAACATTCCGGAATAATAAAAAATATACTTTTTATCATGATTGTGGTGGTGGTTTCGTTTGTGTAAACTCATTGAATTGTACACAAAATTGGCAAATGGTATTTTATGTGAATTATTTTTCAAAGATCAGCCCCTGAAATGAAAAGAAATGCAAAATTTGAAAAATATTGCTCTGCAAAAGTCTCAGAAGGCTCCTTAGGAGAACGGAATGGAAGACCCATGTGTCTCCCTCTCCAAACCCAAGAAAAATAAATCTTTTTCCATGGAGGAGCTAGTTAGTAGTGATCTTGAAGAGACAGCTGGCAGTGGAAGTCTTTTAAAGAGGAAGAACTCTTTCCCCAAAGAGGAACCAGTTAGTGACCCTGAGGAGTCAGGAAACAAGAGGGTCCCCAAGAAAAAGAGGAAATTCTCTTTCAAGGAGGAGCCACTCAACCATGGACCTGAAGAGGCTGCTGTCAGCAAGAGCAGCAGCTCTAAGAAAAAGCTCCAAAAAGCTATTCCAGGAAAATTATTAATAGAATGGACATTTCCCTGGTGAGGAATAATTTGCAGACCCCTATATCCCAATAAAAAGGAAAAAAAAGGAGAAGTATTGCTCTAAGTGGTAGAGCATTTGTATTTCATCAAAGCTAAGATACTGTTGAATCTAAAACCATTATTTTATATACAAAAAAAAGAAAAAAATTCTGCCAATTGAAATATGGCATACCATTAATTTTAAGATGCATCTTGGTTTCAGAAGTGTTAAAATGTGAAAAAAAAAAAAGTCTTACGGAGAATGAACTTGTGGTTGGGGCAGGGGAAGAGTTAGTTAGGGAGTTTGGGATGAACATGTACCCACTGCTGTATTTTAAATGGATGGCCAACAGGCACCTACTGTGTAGCACAGGGAACTTGCTCAATGTTACGTGGCAGCCTGGATAGGAGGGAAGTTTGGGGGAGAGTGAGTGCTCAGTTGCTTCAGTTGTATCCGACCCTTTGCGACCCTATGGACTGTAGCCCACCAGGCTCCTCTGTCCATGGAGTTCTTCGGGCAAGAATACTGGAATGGGTTGCCATTTCCTTCTTCAGGGGAATCTTCCCAACTCAGGGATTGAACCCGCATCTCCTGTATTGGCAGGCGGGCTCTTTACCACCAGCACCACCTGGAAAGCCCCTGGGGGAGAGTGAATACATGTGTACGTACGGCCGGAGAGCTCTGCTGTGAGCCTGAAACTATAACAGTATTGTTAATCGCCTATACTCCCAATATAAAATAAAAAGTTTTAAAATGTGAAAAAAGTCTTAGTATGAATTGAACATATTATATCTGTATTATGTGCCATTAAGGTAAAAAGAGGTAAAATGGGAGAGGAGGGCAAATGATAAGCCAGAGTGAGATACAGACACCCACAGCAGGCAGGAATCAAATTAAGGATGTAATAGAAACACAAAACAGAAAGCTGGCTCAGGGCCAAGGTTCCATTTTTTGCAGACATCTGGAATATATTACCCAGATTCTGTACTTAAATTTTCTTACCTCTGTTGCCAAGCGTATGTTTGAGTTCATAATTCCTGTTGCCATGACTGTTTTCCTTTATTTGAGATCTGTCACTCACTCTTGCCTCCAGTATCTGCCCACTCTTACAAGCCTAGCCAAGTATCTATCTGCCTCTGACCTCCTACTTAGCCCTGCATTTATATCTCGGTATATGCCTGTTTTGGGGCACTTGCTAGATTTAAACAACTCTATTTCAGTTGTCAGAGTTGGGTATTCCAGGGCTCGGTTTTTAGACCTCTTTTCTATCTGTGCTCACTCCTTTGTTACTATCATCTGTTCTTTTGGCTTTTCTCTCTTCACTGACAACTCCAAAATTTACACACCAGCCCATAGTTCTCCTGTGAATTCCAGACTCATGTATCTAACTGCCTACTTTGACATCTCCACTTAGATATCAAACACATTGAGATTCTCTGAACATGTCTGAAACTGAACACCTGATCTCTCCTAACATGGCCTGTATTAGTTTCTTATTGCTGCTGAAACAAATTACCACACATTCAGTGGGTTAAAATAACACAGTTTTATCATCTTACAGTTCTATATGTTAAAAGTCCAACAGGGATGTCATTTGACTAAAACTGAAATGATAGCACGACTGAGTTTTTTCCTGGAGGCTGTAGGAAAGAATCTAGTTCCTTGTCTTTTTCAGATTCTTCGGTTCAGTTCAGTTCAGTCGCTCAGTTGTGTCCGACTCTTTGCGACCCCATGAATCGCAGCACGCCAGGCCTCCCTGTCCATCACCAACTCCCGGAGTTCACTCAAACTCACGTCCATCGAGTCGGTGGTGCCATCCAGCCATCTCATCCTCTGTCGTCCCCTTCTCCTCCTGCCCCCAATCCCTCTCAGCATCAGAGTCTTTTCCAATGAGTCAACTCTTCACATGAGGTGCCCAAGATACTGGAGTTTCAGCTTTAGCATCATTCCTTCCAATGAACACCCAGGACTGATCTCCTTTAGGATGGACTGATTGGATCTCCTTGCAGTCCAAGGGACTCTCAAGAGTCTTCTCCAACACCACAGTTCAAGAGCATCAATTCTTCGGCGCTGAGCTTTCTTCACAGTCCAACTCTCACATCCATACATGACCACAGGAAAAACCATAGCCTTGACTAGACGGACCTTTGTTGGCAAAGTAATTGCTTCTGCTTATATTCCGCAGCTTGTGGCCCTTTCCTCCATCTTCAAAGCCAATAACATGGCATCTCTCTCTAACCCTGCTTCATCTATGTCTCTTTCACTCTCTCTTCTTCCCACTTCCACTTTTTTTTGGTTGTGCTGGGTCTTCATTGCTGTGCAGGCTTTTTTCTAGTTGCAGCGAGCAGGGGCTACTCTCTAGTTGTGGTGCGTGGGCTTCTCATTGTGGGGAGGCTTCTACTGTTGCAGAGCACAGGCTCTAGGGTGTGTGGGCTTCAGCAGTTTTGGTGCATGGGCTCAGTAGTTGCAGTTCCTGGGCTCTAGAGTACAGGCTCAATAGATTTGGTGCACAGGCTTGGTTGCCCCGTGGCATGTGGGATCTTCCTGGATCAGGGATCGAACCCATTTCTCCCACACTGGCAGGCAGATTCTTTACCACTGAGCCACCAGGGAAGCCCCCTCCTTCCCCTTCCTGTGACTTCATTGTGCCCACCTGGATAATATAGGATACTCTCCCTATGTTAAAGTCAGCTGATTAGTAACCTTAATTCCCTTTGCCACATAATTTAACATAGTCACAAGTTCGGGGGATTAGGGTGTAGACAATTTGAAGGGAGCATTGTTTTGTCTACCACACACTGTAAAGTTTCTTTTTAATTAAAATTTGAAAGTGTAGCACATGCACAGATAAGTGCACAAAAAATAAACATATAGCTTGATGTATTTTCACAGAGTGAATACGCTCGTGTAATCAGCACTGAGATCAAGAAGCAGAACAATGCCAACATTCCAGATGCTCTTTGTGTTCCTTCCCAGTCACTTCCCCCACCAAGACCATGGGTTAGTTTTGCTTAAACTAGTTTGCTTAAACTTTAGGTAAACTGAATCCCATAGTATGTATTCTTTTATGTTGAGCTTCTTTCTCTCGATTTTTATCATTAATTAATTAATTACTTTTGGTTGCACCACGTAGCTTTCAGGATCTCAGTTCCCTGATCAGGGATTGAACCCAGGCCACAGCAGTGAAAGCCCAGAATCCTAACCACTAGGCCACCAGGGAACTCCCTTTTTCAATTTTTATGACTATGAGATTCATTTATGTTGTCCTGTGTAGCTTTGAATTGTTCATTCTCATTGCTGTGTAATATTCCATTGAATGAATCTACCACAATTTATCCATTCCAATATTTGAGGTGCAACTCTGAACATTGTAGTACATGTTATTTGGTGATCATAGGTATGCATTTACATATCTATGGATACATATCTAGGAGTGGAATTGCTGGATCATAGAGTAAGCATACACTTCACTCTATTAGATACTGCCAAATAGTTTTCCAAGAGATTGTACCCGTTTACACTCTCACAATAGTGTGTGAGAGTCCAAGTTGCTTCACATCGTTCCCAACACTTGGTAGTGTCTGGTGGATGCATAGTGGTAGCTCATTGTAGTTTGGGGCTTCCCTGGGGCTCAGATGGTAAAGAACCCCCCTGCAGTGTGGGGGACCTGGGTTTGATCCCTGGGTGGGGAAGATCCCCTGGAGAAGGGAACAGCTACCCACTCCAGTATTCTTGCCTGGGGAATTCCATGGACAGAGGAGCCTAGTGGGCTACAGTCCATGGGGTCACAAGGAGTCAGACACAACTGAGCGACTAAGCACACATTGTAGCTTTACTTTGCATTTCTCTGATGATTAATTCAGTTGAACACCTTTTCATATATTTTTTTACTGTATGCCTTTTTAACCTTTTGGTTATTGCACCATGTCAATATATTATTTATTCTAAAGCAAAAGAAAAGAACATAACCATGGTGAAGAGGTGTTATGGCTCCTTTTCACCAGTTAAGGGAGAGCAAAAGAGAGACAGAAAGAACTCTCCCCAAAGTTCCTTACATCACTGATTCTCAGCATTTGGTTGAACATTGCAAGATCCTTCTTCCAGCTTCCCAAGCGGGCAATATCATGGTAGGGACCCTACTGTAGAAAAGCAGAAGGAATTTTGTCTGTCTACACATAGAAGAGAAAAAGTCTTACTTCAAAATTCTTCCCTGGCCTTCACTGAGCAGGCAGCTTTTTTCAGTTGTATTTTCCCTTTTATATTAACTCCTTTCACAGACAGCATGAGGAGTGGCAGGGGGGAAGGATCATAAAACCCTGCTCCATTTCATAAGGACTTAAGGTCTCATAATATTTTACTAAAGAACTTGTCTTTACCCATCTTATTTTAGGCATGTATTAGCTCCAGTAGCTTGTAAAACATGTTTTGGAGAATTTGGTGATGTCATAAATATGTCTATTGTAGAAAATAGTTCTGGCTCACAAATTGTATGTTATAAATCACTCAAGTCATGGCAGAGTGATAAACCACAAATAAATAACAGCTTCCAACAGGATTTATTCACAATGCCACATCTTGTTCTTGCATATACTTCTCCTTACCCCATTTAGTTTTATGTTTTCATTTAATCCTAATTCAGTGTTAACAGTATTTGGTTTTTTGTTGAGTTGCTCAGTCCTATTCAACTCTTTGTGACCCCATGGACTGTAGCCTGCCAGGCTCTTCTGTCCACAGGGTTTCCCAGACAAAAATACTGGAGTGGGTTGCCATTTCCTTCTCCAGGGGATCTTCTCAACCTAGGGATCGAACCTGCGTCTCCTGCGTTGCAGGCAGATTTTTTACCACTGAGCTACGAGGAAAGCCCTGTTAACATTGACTATGTAAATGTTGTTCCTAGCTGAGACATATAACATACTTTTATTATTCTTCCTTTAGTATATGACATTTCCCCCCTGGAGTTATTAATTACTTTGCTTATTTTATTTTTCTGGCTACACCCTGCAGCTTGTAGGATCCTAGTTCCCTGACAAGGGATCAGACACACGCCCTCAGCAGTGAAAGAGAGGAGTCCCAACCACTGGACTGCCAGGAAATTCTTACTTTGGTTATTTATTTAGTTTGACTGATTTGTCTCCTTGTACTACTTGTTACTAATTTTTCTGCCAAACCCATCCAGAGATGTAAATTCATATTCCATAAGGTCAAACAAATCAGGTCATTCACTAGTTTTTTTTTTTCTATTTGGAGACATATTTCTTCCTGCCATCTGCCATTCTACTCCTGTAAGGATCGACTGATCTTTAGGCCTGCTACATAAATGTTTTCCTGGGACTTCACTTTGCCTTTCTTGGATTCCCCTGTCTATTGGATGTCATTCTGTGTTTGACTATTTGGGTTGTTTTCAATTTTGGCCTATTATGTACATTTTTGTAATGCTGTGTGCAGGCTTCTCATTGTGGTGGCTTCTGTTGGGGAACACGGGCTCTATGCACTCAGGCTTCAGTAGTTTCGGCTTGTGGGCTCAGGAGTTGCAGTTCACTGGCTCTAGAGCGTTGATTCAGTAGTTGTGGCTCACTGTCTTAGTTTTCACACAGCATGTGGGATCTTCCCAGGGGAAGGATTAAACCTGTGTACCCTGCATTGGCAGTCAGATTCTTAACCACTGGACCACCAGGGAAGCCCCTTTTCAGCACTTTGAAGATATTATTTTATCATCTTATTATTCTATCATCTCTGTTATTTATTTACTTTTTTGAGAAGCCTATTATTCTGTAGTTATTCTGCTATTGTTACTGTGTGGGTAATCTATCTCTCTTATCTTTTAAGATTTTTTTCTGTGTTTTTGATGCTCTGCAGTTTTACTACAACATGTCAGATGTGGATCTGTTATTATTTATCTTGCCAAGTACGTGAGGTTGCTCCTTTAGCTTGAAGATTTACTTTCTTTCTAAAAATTTACTTAAAAGTTTCTAAAAATTTACTTTATTTCTTAAAAATTTCTCAATTGTTATTTCTTCAAATATTGTCTGTCTCTCATTCTCTCCTTCTTGACTCCCTATTAGATGTGTGTTGGAATGTCTCATTCCCCCTACCATCTAACCAGGTTTTCTTTTTACTGTTTTACTGTGTTAGGTTCCAGGTCCTTTATTCTGATCTGTATCCCAATTCAGTGACTTTTTTCCTTGGCTGTGTCTAGTGTATCCATTTATAAACTTTGTTCAAAGTTTAATGATTATTTTTTAGTTGTTATCAGTGCTACTGGCATGTAGTGGGTAGTAGACAGAGATCCAATTTCCCTTTGGATATTTTTCAAATCCATCTTTTTTAGTGCTTTAACATTTTTTTGTATTATGGTTCTTCAGTTCAGTCGCTCAGTCATGTCCAACTCTTTGCGACCCCATGAATTGCAGCTCGCCAGGCCTCCCTGTCCGTCACCAACTCCCGGAGTTCACTCAGACTCACGTCCATCGAGTCGGTGGTGGCATCCAGCCATCTCTTCCTCTGTCGTCCCCTTCTCCTCCTGCCCCCAATCCCTCCCAGCATCAGGGTCTTTTCCAATGAGTCAACTCTTCGCATGAGGTGGCTAAGATACTGGAGTTTCAGCTTTAGCATCAGTCCTTCCAAAGAATACCCAGGGCTGATCTCCTTCAGAATGGACTGGTTGGATCTCCTTGCAGTCCAAGGGACTCTCAAGAGTCTTCTCCAACACCACAGTTCCAAAGCATAAATTCTTTGGCGCTCAGCCTTCTTCACAGTCCAACTCTCACATCCATACATGACCGCTGGAAAAACCATAGCCTTGATTAGACGGACCTTTGTTGGCAAAGTAATGTCTCTGCTTTTGAATATGCTATCTAGGTTGGTCATAACTTTCCTTCCAAGGAGTAAGTGTCTTTTAATTTCATGGCTGCAGTCACCATCTGCAGTGATTTTGGAGCCCCAAAAAATAAAGTCTGACACTGTTTCCCCATCTATTTGCCATGAAGTAATGGGACCAGATGCCATGATCTTAGTTTTCTGAATGTTGAGCTTTAAGCCAACTTTTTCACTCTCTTCTTTCACTTACATCAAGAGGCTTTTTAGTTCCTCTTCACTTTCTGCCATTCTTATTCCTTCCTTTTCCCAAAAGCTCTTTTAGACTGCTCTATTATCCCTAATTATATAAGCAGGGTGACAGTATACAGCCTTGACATACTCCTTTTCCTATTTAGAACCAGACTGTTGTTTCATGTCCAGTACTAACTGTTGCTTCTTGACCTGCATACAGATTTCTCAGGAGGCAGGTCAGGTGGTCTGGTATTCTCATTTCTTGAAGAATTTTCCACAGTTTGTTGTGATCCACACAGGCAAAGGCTTTGGCATAGTCAATAAAGCAGAATAGATGGTTTTCTGGAACTCTCTTGCTTTTTCAATGATCCAACAGATGTTGGCTATTGGATCTCTGGTTCCTCTGTCTTTTCTAAATCCAGCTTGAACATCTGGAAGTTCACAGTTCACATACTGTTGAAGCCTGGCTTGGAGAATTTTGAGCATTACTTTGCTAGCATGTGAGATGTGTGCAATTGTGTGGTAGTTTGAGCATTCTTTGCCATTGCCTTAGTGATTGGGATGAAAACTGACCTTCTTCAGTCCTGTGGCCACTGCTGAGTTTTCCAAATTTGCTGGCATATTGAGTGCAGCACTTTCACAGCATAATCTTTTAGGCTTTGAAATAGCTCAACTGGAATTCCATCACCTCCACTAGCTTTGTTCATAGTGATACTTCCTAAGGCCCTCTTGACTTCACATTCCACGATGTCTGGCTCTATCTAGGTGAGTGATTACACCATCTTGATTATCTGGGTCATGAAGATCTTTTTTGTACAGTTCTTCTGTGTATTCTTGCCACCTCTTCTTAATCTCTTCTTCTTCTGTTAGGTCCATACCATTTCTGTCATTTATTGCCCCCATCTTTTCATGAAAAGTTCCCTTGGTATCTCTAATTTTCTTTAAGAGATCTCTAGTCTTTCTCATTCTGTTGTTTTCCTCTATTTCTTTGCATTGATCATTGAGGAAGGCTTTCTTATCTCTCCTTGGTGTTCTTTGGAACTCTGCATTCAGATGGGTATATCTTTCCTTTTCTCCTTTGCCTTTTGCTTCTCTTCTTTTCATAGCTATTTGTAAGGCCTCCTCAGACAACCATTTTGCCTTTTTGCATTTCTTTTTCTTGGGGATGGTCTTGATCACTGCCTCCATCCATAGTTCTTCAGGCACTCTATCAGATCTAATCCCTTGAATCTATTTGTCACTTCCACTGTATAATCATAAGGGATTTTATTTAGGTCATACCTGAATGGTCTAGTGGTTCCAATGGGGAACTGGTTCCAAATTGGGAAAGGAGTCCGTCAAGGCTGTATATTACCACAATGATTATTTAACTTATATGCTGAGTACATCATGAGAAATGCTAGACTGGATGAAGCACAAGCTGGAATCAAGATTGCCGGCAGAAATATCAGTAACCTCAGATATGCAGATGACACCACCCTTATGGCATAAAGCGAAGAAGAGCTAAAGAGCCTCTTGATGAAAGTGAAAGAGGAAAGTGAAAAAGTTGGCTTAAAACTCAACATTCAGAAAACTAAGATCATGCCATCCGGTCCCATCACTTCATGGAAAATAGATGGGGAAGCAATGGAAACAGTGACAGACTTTATTTTGGGGGGCTCCAAAATCACTGCAGATGGTGACTACAGCCATGAAATTAAAAGATACTTGCTCCTTGGAAGAAAAGCTATGACCAACCTAGACAGCATATTAAAAAGCAGAGACATTACTTTGCCCACAAAGGTCCATCTAGTCAAGGCTATGGTTTTTCCAGTAGTCATGTGTGGATGTGAGAGTTGGACCATACAGAAAACTGAGCACTAAAGAATTAATGCTTTTCAACTGTGGTGTTGGAGAAGACTCTTGAGAGTCCCTTGGACTGCAAGGAGATCTAACCAGTCCATCCTAAAGGAAATCAGTCCTGAATACTCATTGGAAGGACTGATGTTCAAGCTGAAACTCCAATACTTTGGCCACCTGATGTGAAGAACTGATTCACTGGAAAAGACCCTGATGCTGGGAAAGATTGAAGGCAGGGGGAGAAGGGGACGACAGAGGATGAGATGGTTGGATGGCATCACCGACTCGATGGACATGGGTTTGAGTAAACTCTGGGAGTTGGTGATGGACAGGGAGGCCTGGCGTGCTGCAGTCCATGGGGTTGCAAAGAGTCAGACACGACTGACCGACTGAACTGAACTGATTATCCCTAGTTCCTCAGATGTAAATTATCCCATTTGTTGCCTCTTCTGACTCCTCCCTCAAGCAGAGGGAAGATTTCCTTATGTGGTCTATAATCTTAGCTATAAGCCCATATTCACTGGGCTTGCTCTCTGTAGAAGTCTCACGTGTCTGGGTATAAGAGTTTCCTTACAGATACATTTTATGTTTGCCTTTACTGGGTCCCTTGATTTCTGCCAGTTCAGACCTGTTTTCCTGTCATTTTTGTTGTTACTATTGTTTGTTTCTCAGCTTGAGGGACCCTGCATTTTGCAGGTGTGAAGAATTTAAACTGTACTCCCAAGCACCTCTGGGCCTGATGCATCCTTGATGTTGAACCCCTTTTGCAATTGTTTGCTGCTGCTGCTGCTGCTAAGTCGCTTAAGTCGTGTCCAACTCTGTGCGACCCCATAGACTGCAGCCCACCAGGCTCCCCCGTCCTGGGATTCTCCAGGCAAGAACACTGGAGTGGGTTGCCATTTCCTTCTCCAATGCAGGAAAGTGAAAAGTGAAAGTGAAGTCGCTCAGTCATGCCTGACTCTTAGCGACCCCATGGACTGCAGCCTACCAGGCTCCTCCATCCATGGGATTTTCCAGGCAAGAATACTGGAGTGGGGTGCCATTGCCTTCTCTGTTGCAATTGTTTACCCTATGCAAACTACCTCAGGCCTCCTGGGATTCTGTTTTGCTCTTCTGCTTCAATCCGATCTTGTCTGCTTTTGGTCTTCCCAACTCAATTACTTAAGATTAAATGTAATACTTTTTAAAACAAGATAAAAGTCTATTTGTTTCTCCTATAAATGAAGTCAGAAAGCATGAAGTCCAAGGTGGGAATAGTGGCTTCATGTTCATTAGGGACACAGGCTTGTTCTCTATTGTTGCTCTACCATCCTTAGCATGAGGCTTCTGTTTCATGTCCAAAATAACTGCTTGAAAACAAACAATAAGTCCCCAAATAGCTGCTTGAGCTCCAGCCATTTCATCTGCATTCTGCCAAAAGGAAGGAGGAAGGTAAGAAGAACATGCCCTCCTCTTTTAAAGAACACATACCACTTTCACTTATATCGCAAGACTAGGACTTAGTAAGGGAGGTTGAGAAATGTTTTTACTAGGCAGACATCAGGGCTTCTTTTATTCAAGACAAAAGGATAGAAAGGATAATGGAGGATAATTAACAGTTTCTGTCACACCCATTAAATTGTAAACCACCCTAGAATTAGGATCCTGCTTTATACCCTTTATGAAATTCAGTGCTCAAGGAGCTCAAGAAAAATCTCTTAATAATGATGATTAATCCTTTTAGCAAACATTTATTCAGCACCTATATTTTAATTTTACCTTTTCTTCATTCAGCACCTACTCTATGCCAGGGACTGTGTTAGGCACTGGAGCTTAAAAAAATGGAATTAAGGTGGTCCAGTGGTGACTCTGCACTTCTAATGCAGGGGTCACAGATACGATCCCTATCAGGGAGTTAAGATCCCACATGCTGTGTGGCATGGCCAAGAAAAAAGAAAAGAAATTAACACAGGAAACAAAGACTTTACCCAAGAAAGGTGTTTTAAGCAGGTATTTGAACCATTAACAAATGTCAGGCAGAGGAGGAGGCGGGAAGATATCACAGATGAAGGAAATAGTTTATGCAAATTATCCAAGGTATGAAACAGCATGTCATGTTAGGGAATGCAGGCTGGCTGGTATACCTAGACCTGTGGTTTCAACCAGGGGCTGTTTTTCTAGAAACAGGTGCTAACCTCTCTGCCACAGTGACTTAGTTTCCACTACTCCAAAATTAGGACCCCTGATCTGACAAGTTTGATTTCGTTTTATTATCATGAGATAATATTTATTAAATGCTAGCCACGTGTGTCTCTATAAATAGTAGCAGTTGTATGCTGCAGAGAAATAAAATAAGGCAAATTCTAAAAACTGTAATTTGGAACTGGGTTATACTTTAGAAAAGTATAAACCTTTTGTTAAGGCTGGGTGACCTTAGCAAAAGTCATTACAGTGGAGTGCTGAATTTGGGGGGTTCAGATGCAAGTAATAAAGCAGAACTGAAAATACTGTGTAAAGATGCAGAGATCTATAAGAATACAAATGCAGGTTTGCTTGTCTTTGAAGTTCAAAGAGAGGAAAATAACCTAACAGCAATTATGAAGGGAGTGGGGTGGGTTAATAAGGAAGAGGGGAGGACAAAGGCCTTTTTAAGTTTTGGGATATTTGAACTGTGTGAATGTATTGTCTATTCAGACAAAATTAATAATCATTTAGCCCTACATCTGTTGAAATTAACCTCAATTCTTCATATACTGACCCCTCCCCAGCCCTCCTTTCCCCAGGCTCAGGACTAACCTGATTCCCCAACACTTGAGGCTCTATTTTGTTTACTTGACCTGCCTGCCCTTGTCCATGGGGAAATCCAAGGTTCCTGTTCTATGTGCATCCCCCGCATTGCTCCATCTGATGTTAATTTGGTATAAGTCTCGTGTTTCTGGCTGATTGATCCTAAAACTGTAGTCCACCTTTGCTCTGACTACACCACTAGGGTCCTGGGGATTCCTGGGGACCCTAAGGTACTATAGGATGTCCGTCCCGTCTGTGTACCCAGGACCAGCTTTTACGAACTCTGACCATGTGCCAGGCACTATTATCTAGGTGCCTGAGATGTGGAGTCACCAACTTGTCCC
Source organism: Bos mutus (assembly GCF_027580195.1). NCBI lineage: Eukaryota > Metazoa > Chordata > Mammalia > Artiodactyla > Bovidae > Bos > Bos mutus. Next base: position 28,231,695 of record NC_091646.1, on the reverse strand, counting down.
CATCTGCCTAAGACCTTCCTGGTTCAAAAACTAAGTATCACATTCCAGGAACCCCCTCAGTCTTCATGTCTGCTAGCCTGTGTCCTCTCAGCTTCACTCCCCTCCCCAACCTCGGTGCAGGTGCTATCATGATGCCCTTTATAGAGATGGGAAAACCAAGAACCAGGATGTGCATTCGACCTCAGGAAACTCAGTGCAGGAACCCAGGCTGCCAACTATACCCAGCCAGGCTCACCAGTCTTTCTGCCAAAGCATAACCTAGGAAGGCCTGGACCTGCTTCCACCCCTGACCTGACTGAGAGGCAGGAGCCCCCAAACCCAGGTCCCTAACTGGCGTCCAGGCTGTGAAGTTGTAGGAGGGGAACTTGGGCCAGAGTGGGGATCTGCAGAGCCAGGAGGGAGGTGCCTCCCAGCCCCCATTCCAGTAGGCGTGTCTGAGCAGACCCCAGTCCCCGCTGTCAGTATGGGACTGCTACCCCCAGCTTTCAGTTATTCAGCTCCCTCTCTTCTGAGCCTTGGTAACTGGCCTGAGGATTGCCCCTATCTAGAGCTTCCCAGGGACTGGAATGGGTTCTGAGGGTGGCCAGGGACAGTGTCTGAGCTTCATGTCCTCAGGGACCTTCAGACCATCCTGAGGTGGGGGATTTGTGTCTCTTCTACAAAAGGTAAAACAGGCTCAGAGAGGCTAAGTAACTTGCCTATGGTCACACAGCCAGGGAGACCTTGGGTTTCAAACCTAGTTGTCCGTGTTTAGTCACTAAATCATGTCTGACTCTTTGCAACCCCATGGACTATAGCTAACCAGGCTCCTCTGTCCTTGGGGTTTCCCAGGGAAGAATACTGGAGTGGGTTGCCATTTCCTTCTCCAGGTGAATTTTTTTAACTTCTTTATTTTTTGGCTGCACCACACAGATTGTGAGATCTCAGTTCCCCCAACTAGGGATCTAACCCAGGCCAAGGCAGTGAAAGTGCCAAGTCCTAACCACTGGACCACCAGGGAATTTCCTGGAATGCTGAATTTATCAAGACAGGGTAGACGATGGTGCAATACAGACAACACCAGAAATTTCAGTGGTGTGAGACAAGACTGTCCCTTTCCCTAAGTCTGCATCAGGTCCAGAAAACTCATCAAAACAGCTGTCCCCCCTGGGGTGACTAAAAATTGATTATGCTTTGATATGTTAACTTCACCATCTCAACAGGAGGCTTCCAGGTTCACTTGGGCAGGGGAAGGGAGAAACTGGAGACTCACATAGAGGCTTTGTGCAGATATTGCTTCTGTTCACATTTCCTTGGTCAGATCTAGCCATGTGGCATTGTGTAATTCAGGGTATTTAGAAGTGTAGTCTCCTGTGCCCCAGAAGGAAGGGAAACAAGATATTGGTCCTCACTAATAATGTCCCTGAGAAATGGTAAGGCCAAAAGAAGGCTTTTTGGTGAGCTAAAGAGGAAATGGGAGGAAAGACTGAATTCTTATAGATGGCATGAGGAGCTCCATGGACCCATTCCCCAGTGAAACTGGTGGAGATTATTTATTTATTTATTTATTTATTTTGTTTTGCAGTTCGGGATTTTATTTTTTTTTTTCTCTAATTTTATTTTATTTTTAAACTTTACATAATTGTATTAGTTTTGCCAAATATCAAAATGAATCCGCCACAGGTATACATGTGTTCCCCATCCCGAACCCTCCTCCCTCCTCCCTCCCCATACCATCCCTCTGGGCCGTCCCAGTGCACCAGCCCCAAGCATCCAGCATCATGCATCGAACCTGGACTGGCAACTCGTTTCCTACATGATATTTTACATGTTTCATTGCCATTCTCCCAAATCTTCCCACCCTCTCCCTCTCCCACAGAGTCCATAAACTGTTCTATACATCAGTGTCTCTTTTGCTGTCTCGTACACCAGGTTATTGTTACCATCTTTCTAAATTCCATATATATGCGTTAGTATACTATATTATTTAAAAAAAAAAACAAACAAACAACAACCATTTACAGTCTCTGGAAATAATCCTAAGAGTATACACCAAATGAAGAAAATACCTATCCAAGAAAATCTACTGGGACTTCCCTGGCCGTTCAGTGGTTAAAACTCCATGGTTCCACTTCAGAGGGCTCAGGTTTGATCTCTGGTTGGGAAACTTAAGTTCCCATGTGATGCAGCAAAAAGAAAGAAGGAAGGAAAGAAAGAAAGATCTACTAAGATTCTATAAGAACAGCAAGAGCCTATGGTATTTGAACCAAGGCTGCTCTCTTCCTCCCACTTCCCAGCTCAGTGAGATGGAAGCTCCATTCCATACTGGTGTAGCCAAGAATACAGGGCTCCCTCTCTTTGTAGCTCCCATAGAGGGCTATCTTCCTCGGAAGGGCAAGACATTGCCATTTCTCATCCTGCCTCTGGCTACCTGTTGCTATGGCTAAGTACTGGGGTAATGTGGCTGAAAGGTCGGGGTCCCTTCTTTCACCCAGCTCCCTCTGGTGGGACAGAGGCTCTATCTTGAGCATGGTGGGGCCGAAAATACTGGGGCCCTGATCACCACTGCCCTGGCTGATATGGTGGTTCCATACCGTTAGAGGCAAGCTGAGAAGACCTGAGTCTATTGCCGCACCTCTACCTAGCACTCAAGTCCTAAAGTGTGGCGGTTACACAGAAAGGAACAACCTCAGCCCTCAACCCCAGAGTCTTGACTTGGAGCTTTTTCTTTGGGGGAGGTCACAAAACAGTCGGTAATCTCATCCCAAAGGAACTGACTTCATTAGCAACACGGGATGAGGAAATTTGAGCTTTAAGGGTATTCTCAAACACAGTGGCTGCTGCTGCTGCTGCTGCTAAGTCACTTCAGTCGTGTCCGACTCTGTGCAACCCCATAGATGGCAGCCCACCAGGCTCCCCTGTCCCTGGGACTCTCAAGGCAAGAATACTGGAGTGGGTTGTCATTTCCTTCGCCAATGCATGAAAGTGAAAAGTGAAAATGAAGTTGCTCAGTCATGCCTGACTCCTAGCAACCCCATGGACTGCAGCCCACCAGGCTCCTCCATCCATGGGATTTTCCAGGCAAGAGTACTGGAGTGGGAAACACAGTGGAGGTCATGGTAAAAGGAGGAGTTTGCTCTTTGGGAGGATTTAAGATTAGTAGATTCAGTGGAGATATAAACTAAACTGTAGGCCAGCTCCTCTAAGAAGAGAACTGTGTAAGGAGCCCTCCTAGGTGCAGAACAAAGCTCAAACACTGACCTCAGGAACTGGTCCTCCAAAGGAGCTCTCGTTTGATTGGGGTGGACAGTAGAGCAGTTTATGCCTCAGGGTGCTGTAGAAGACAGTAGAACAACAATCTTGCAAATAAAGGAGTCTAACAGCTGGGTACTGTCAGGAAAAGAGACAGAGAAACCTGTCAAAACCACTGTCATCTTGGGAGACTATGGGTTCACCAAGGCCATACTCCTTGAGGACCAACATGAGAGGTGTACACTGGGAGGGTACAGTGGGGCATGGATAGCAAGGAGAGGCTTCATTAATGATCCAGCCTCTCAGTAAGCAAATAACAATAAGAAGCCCAGAGTGGTGGCTGGGGAGCCTACACCCAGAGTCAGTATATTACCTAAAACACCCAGATTCCAATGAAAATATTAGGAGATATACAAAGAAACAGAAAAGTATTACCCACACATTTGGGGAGCAACAGGTAACAAAAACTATCTGTGAGAGTAACCAGGTGTCAGATTTTTAAAAAATATTTATTTATTTGACTGTGCCAGGTCCTAGCTGTAGCATGTGGGATCCAGTTCCCTGACCAGAGACCAAACCCAGGCCCCCTTGCATTGGGACCACAAAGTCTCAGCCACTGAACCACCAGGGAAGAACCAGGTATCAGGTGTAACAGACTTCAAAGTATCCATTACAAATACATTCAAAGAACTAAAGAAAACCATGCTTAAAGAAATAAAAGTATGAGACGATGTTGTATGAAATAGAGAACTCAACAAGAATAAATTATATATAAAAAAAGAATTGGAAATTCTGGAATGAAAGGTACAGTAACTTACATGAAAGACTTACTAGAGGGTCCTATATTAATTACCTTTGGCAGGCAAGTTCTTTACCACTAGTGCCACCTGTTGTCATTGTTCAGTCTCTCAGTCATGTCCAATTCTTTGTGACCCCGTGAACTGCAGCATGCCAGGCTTCCCTGTCCATCACTATCTCCCCAAGTTTGCTCTAATTCATGTCTGCTGAGTTGATGATGCCATCCAGCTATCTCATCCTCTGTTGCTCGCTTCTCCTCTTGCCCTCAGTCTTTCCCAGCATCAGGGTCTTTCCCAATGAGTTGGCTTTTCACATTAGGTGGCCAAAGTGAAGTCACTCAGTCATGTCTGACTCTTTACAACCCTATGGACTGTAGCCCACCAGGCTCCTCTGTCCATGGGATTTTCCAGGTAAGAATACTGGAGTGGGTTGCCATTTCCTTCTCCAGGGGATCTTCCCAACCCAGGGATCGAACTCAGGTCTTCCACATTGCAGGCAGACTCTTTACCATCTGAGCAACCAGGGAATCCCATCAGGTGGCCAAAGTAAGCCCTATATTACCTTGCTAGGACCGCCATAACAAAATACCACACACTGGGCAGCTTAAACAGCAGATACTTACTTTCTCACAGTTCCGGAGGCTGGAACTCCAAGATCAAAGCATCAGCATGTTTTATTTCTGAGGACTCTCTCCTTGGCTTGCAGATGGCTATCTTTCACTATGTTCTCACATGGTCATTCCTCTATGTACATGCACCCCTGATGTTTCTTTTTTTTTGGCTCTGCTTGTGTCTTCCTTGCTGTGCATGGGCTTTCTCTGGTTGTGGTGAGCGGGGGCCACTCTCTATTTATAGTATGCAAGCTTCTCATTGCAGTGGCTTCTCTCGTTGTGGAGCTTTAGAGTGCAGGCAGTAGTTGTAGCACTCAGGCTTAGTTGCCCTGAGGCATGTGGAATCTTCCAGAAGCAGGGATCAAACCCATGTCACTTCCACTGGCGGGCAGATTCTTAACCACTGGACCACCAGGGAAGGCCCCTGATTTCTTGTTGTATCCACATTTCTTCTTCTCATAAGGATATTGCTCAGTGGTAAGTAGACTTATTATGGTGATCATTTTGAAATGTATATAGATATGGAATCACTATGCTGTATACTAGCAGCTAACCTAATATTGTAGGTCAGTTAAACTTCAAACAAATTCACAGAAAAAGATAACAGATTTGTGGTTACCAGAGGTGGAGGTGGGAGGAGGGGGAGTTGAACGAAAGTAATCAAAAGGTACTGGAAAAAACACAATGTAAAAACCGTGAGTTAAATCTATTCTGACTCTTGCTGAGGACTGTAGCCCAGGAGACAGCCTCTCAGAAAACTCTGAGAAATAGTTTCGAAAAGGTAGGGGAAGAGCTAGTACATATAGTGCAGTCAAGATCTTGGTGAAAGTTCACTGCTCATGAGGATCAAGTATCTCAGTTAATGATTTTAGTACTTTTCTAAGTATGGGAAGATGCAAGAATAATGGGGTCATTGAAATTCTTCCTTAGATATGCATTTTAACTATCTAGGGGCCCATATATCTAAAACACACAATGTTTCATCCTAAATTCTTTGAGGGTGCCTTGTAGGTCAGTGACTGCAGTGGCCAATGACTTGATCCTTGTAGAACTGGAATGGCACTCCACATTGTCTGTTTACAGTACAAACTTCAAGTTATAAGAAAAATAAATATAATTAACACTGCTGTACATTATATATGAAAGTTGTTACAAGAGTGAATCTGGTGGGTGGATGCGGGATTTACTCAGCTTGCAGCTACTCAAGACAAGCCTCCTATGTAACTTCCCTTGCTTATTAAAACTGCAACCTGAAAATATGGAGTGGTCTGCCTCTTTTATTGGTCTCTCCTTATGCTCCATGTAAGGGGGTCAATTTCAGATTTCACTCAGGGAACTCCTGAGGTTACAAACCAATAGTAGTTGTATAATAATTTTTTTTTTGGTGGGGGGCTCCAAAATCACTGCAGATGGTGACTGCAGCCATGAAATTAAAAGACGCTTGCTCCTTGATAGAAAAGCTATGACCAATTAGACAGCATATTGAAAAGCAGAGACATTACTTTGCCAACAAAGGTCTGTCTAGTCAAAGCTATGGTTTCTCCTATAGTCATGTATGCATGTGAGAGTTGGACCATAAAGAAAGCTGAGAACCGAAGAATTGATGCTTTTGAACTGTGGTGCTGGAGAAGACTCTTGAGAGTCCCTTGGACTGCAAGATCAAACCAGTCAATCCTAAAGGAAATCAGTCCTGAATATTCATTGGAAGGACTGACACTGAAGCTGAAACTCCAATACTTTGGCCACCTGATGCAAAGAACTGACTCATTGGAAAAGACCCTGATGCTGGGAAAGATTGAGGGCAGGAGGAGAAGGGGATGACAGAGGATGAGATGGCTGGATGGCATCACCGACTCGATGGACATGAGTTTGAGCAAGCTCTGGGAGTTGGTGATGGACAGTGAAGCCTGGCGTGCTGCAGTCCATGGGGTTGCAAAGAGTCAGACACGACTGAGCGACTGAACTGAACTGAATTATTAAAAAACAGTATAAATGTGCATTTCTTCTCCCTTCTTCTCTCAACTAATTTATATATTAACTGTATAAAATAATATATCTGTACTGTATTGTTGGGTTTACAACAGAAATGTAATATATTTTCCAATAACAGCACAAAAGAGGTGGGTGGAACAAACATGTATTGGGCTAAGAAAATGACTCCAGATGGTTTTTCAGATCTACCAGAATAAATAAAGAGAATCAGAAATGATAAAAAGAAGGTTAATATAACAGAAGGTATAAATATATAATTGTTTTCATTTCTTAGGTCCTATAAAAGTCATAAAAGTATACAAATAATATAATAACACAGCAGTCCCCAGGGGCCAGTTTCATGGAAGACAATTTTTCCATGGACCGGGGTGGTGGTAGGGGTGGTTTCAGGATGACTCAGACGCATTACATTTATTGTGCTTCTCTGAGAATCTAACACTGTTGCTGATTTGACAGGAGGGGGAGCAGCTGTAAATACAGATGAAGCTATGCTTGTTCACCCACCACTCACCTCCTGCTGTGTGGCCTGGTTCCTAACAAGCCACAGAGTGGTGTCAGTCTGTGGCCCGGGGGTTGGGGACCTCTGTAATAATGTATTGTTAGTTTGTAACATTTACAGATGTAATATGTATCATGAAAAGGGACAAAAGAGAAGAGAAGTATATAGGAATGTTTTATGTCTCACTGGAATTAAATTACTATAAATCTGAAGCTGATTCTGATGCACTAAGACATGAATGGTGGGCTTCCCTGGTGGTCCAGTGGTTGAGAATCTACCTGCCAACGCAGGGGTTTGATCCCCTGGTCCAGGAAGATCTCACATGCCCCAGAGCAACTAAGCCTATGCGTCACAACTACTGAGCCCACGTGCTGCAACTACTGAAGGCCGTGTGCCCTAGAGCCCGTGCTCTGCAATAAGAGAAACCACCGCAGTGAGAAGCCCGCACACCACAACAGAGTAGCCCCCTCTCACTACAACTAGAGAAAGTCTGAGTGCAGCAACAAAGATCCAGAATATCCAAAAAAAAAAAAAAAAACAACAACGCTGGAAAAGGGTATTTTCCAACTAGACCTAAAGCAAGCATTAGGAAGGCAATAATAAAGACTAGAAGGAAAGTAATGAAAGAGAGACTAGAAAAACAACAGAGAAAAATCAATGAAACCAGAAGTTGGTTCTTTGAAAAGATCAATAAAATTGGCAAACTTTTAGCTAGATTGACTCAAAAATAACAAAAGAGAAGAGGATTCAAATGACTAGAATCAGAAATCAATAGGAAATTTCCTGACAGTCCAGTGGTTAGAACTTAGCATTTCACTGCCCAGCCTGGGTTTAACTTATATCCACAAGACATGCAGCATGGCCAAAAAAGAAAAAAACAAAGGAAATGAGGAGGGCACATTACTGCTGATCCTATACAGATAAAAAGGATTAGAAATGAACACCTTGAATAATTGTAAAAGAAATTAAAGATTAAAATGAATGGAAAACCATCCTATGTTCACTGAGTTTGATTAGAAGATTACTATTAATTAATATTGTTTATTTATTTATTTTTGGCCTTGCCAGCTTTCAGCTTTCAGGATCTTAGTTCCTGACGAGGGGTCAAGCCCAGACCCCATGCAGTGAACGCATGTAGTCCTAACCACAGGACCACCAGGGAATTCCCTATATTAGCTAACATTATTTAGATGGAAATAATCCCTAAATTGATTTACCGATTCAGTGAAATCTCTATTAAAATCCCAGCTGATTTATTTGTAGAAGTTGATGAGCTGACTCAAACATTCATAAAGAATTTTGGAGATCCAGAACATCCAAAACGATAGGGAGGTTCACACTTCTGATTTTAAAACTGTCTAGAAAATGACAGTAATCAAGACCTTGTGGTACTGGCATAAGAAGAGACATATAGGTGGATAGAGTAGAACTGAGAGTCCAGAAACAAGCCCACTTGGCTACAGTCAACTGATTCACGTTAAAAGAGTGCCTGGAACATTCAATGGTTTTTCAACAGATGGTGCTAGACCACTGGAGAGCCACAGGCCGAAGAACGAAATCAGACCCTTATCTCATGCCGTACGCAAAAATTAAAATGGATCAAAAACCTAAATGAAAGAGCTAAAACTGTAAAACTCTTGAAAACATAAGGGTAAATTTCTATGACTTCAGATTTATCAGTGTATTTTCAGATGTGACACCAGAAGCATGAATAACAAGAAAAGTGGTTAAATTGTACTCCATCAAAATTAAAAGCTTTTGTGGTTCAAAGACTACCAACAAGAAAGTAAAAAGACAACTCAGATTGGGAGAAAAATTTTGTACATTATATATCTGATATGGGCCAGAATATATAAAGAACTCTTACAACTGAACAACCCAGAGTCAGAAAACCCAATTAAAAAATCTGTAAAGGACTTGAATAGACAGTTCTCCAAAGATGACATACAATGGCTAACATGCACATGTAAAGATGCTCAGTCATTAGTCATTCAGTTCAGTTCAGTCGCTCAGTCGTGTCCGACTCTTTGCGACCCTATGAATTGTAGCCAGGCCTCCCTGTCCATCACCAACTTCCGGAGTTCACTCAAACTCATGTCCATTGAGTCGGTGATGCCATCCAGCCATCTCATCCTCTGTTGTCCCCTTCTCCTCCTGCCCCTAATCCCTCCCAGCATCAGAGTCTTTTCCAATGAGTCCACTCTTCGCATGAGGTGGCCAAAGTATTGGAGTTTCAGCTTTAGCATCAGTCCTTCCAAAGAACATCCAGGACTGATCTCCTTTAGAATGGACTGGTTGGATCTCCTTGCAGTCCAAGGGACTCTCAAGAGTCTTCTCCAACACCACAGTTCAAAAGCATCAATTCTTTGGTGCTCAGCTTTCTTCACAGTCCAACTCTCATATCCATACATGACCACTGGAAAAACCATAGCCTTGACTAGACAGACCTTTGTTGACAAAGTAATGTCTCTGCTTTTCAATATGCTATCTAGGTTGGTCATAACTTTCCTTCCAAGGAGTAAGTGTCTTTTAATTTCATGGCTGCAGTCACCATCTGCAGTGATTTTGGAGCCCAAAAAAATAAAGTCTGACACTGTTTCCCCATCTATTTCTCATGAAGTGATGGGACCAGATGCCATGATCTTAGTTTTCTGAATGTTGAGCTTTAAGCCAACTTTTTCAGTCTCCTCTTTCACTTTCATCAAGAGGCTCTGTAGTTCCTCTTCACTTTCTGCCATAAGGGTGGTGTCATCTGCATATCTGAGGTTATTGATATTTCTCCTGGCAATCTTGATTCCAGCTTGTGCTTCTTCCTGCCTAGCGTTTCTCATGATGTACTCTGCATAGAAGTTAAATAAGCAGGGTGACAATGTACAGCCTTGACGTACTCCTTTTCCTATTTGGAACCAGTCTGTTGTACCATGTCCAGTTCTAACTGTTGCTTCCTGACCTGCATACAGGTTTCTCAAGAGGCAGGTCAGGTGGTCTGGTATTCCCATCTCTTTCAGAATTTTCCACAGTTTATTGTGATCCACACAGGCAAAGGCTTTGGCATAGTCAATAAAGCAGAAGTAGATGTTCTTCTGGAACTCTCTTGCTTTTTCGATGATCCAGAGGATGTTGGCAATTTGATCTCTGGTTCCTCTGCCTTTTCTAAAACCAGCTTGAACATCTGGAAGTTCATGGTTCATGTATTGCTGAAGCCTGGCTTGGAGAATTTTGAGCATTACTTTACTAGTGTGTGAGATGAGTGCAATTGTGCGGTAGTTTGAGCATTCTTTGGCATTGCCTTTCTTAGGCATTGAAATGAAAACTGAGCTTTTCCAGTCCTGTGGCCACTGCTGAGTTTTCCGAATTTGCTGGCATATTGAGTGCAGCACTTTCACAGCATCATCTTTCAGGATTTGGAATAGCTCAAGTGGAATTCCATCACCTCCACTAGCTTTGTTCATAGTGATGCTTTCTAAAGTCCACTTGACTTCACATTCCAGGATGTCTGGCTCTAGGTGAGTGATCACACCATCATGATTATCTTGGTCATGAAGATCTTTTTTGTACAATTCTTCTGTGTATTCTTGCCACCTCTTAATATCTTCTGCTCCTGTTAGGTCCATACCATTTCTGTCCTTTATTGAGCCCATCTTTGCATGAAATGTTCCCTTGGTATCTCTAATTTTCTTGAAGAGATCTCTAGTCTTTCCCATTCTGTTGATTTCCTCTATTTCTTTGCACTGATCACTGAGGAAGGCTTTCTTATCTCTCCTTGCTATTCTTTGGAACTCTGCATTCAGATGCTTATCTCTTTCCTTTTCTCCTTTGCTTTTTGCGTCTCTTCTTTTCACAGTTATTTGTAAGGGCTCCCCAGACAGCCATTTTGCTTTTTTGCATTTCTTTTCCATGGGGATGGTCTTGATCCCTGTCTCCTGTACAATGTCATGAACCTCCTTCCATAGTTCATCATAGGCACTCTATCTATCAGATCTAGTCCCTTAAATCTATTTCTCACTTCCACTGTATAATGATTAAGAAAGTGAAAGTGAAGTCACTCAGTCGTGTCCGACTCTTGGCGACCCCATGGACTGTAGCCCACCAGGCTCCTCCGTCCATGGGATTCTCCAAGCAAGAATACTGGAGTGGGTTGCCATTTCCTTCTCATTAGGAAAGTACAAATCCAAGCCATGATGAGATACTGCTTCACATCTACTAGGATTGCTATTAAGAAAAAGGGAAATAACAAGTGCCGGTGATGTGGAGAAATTGGAGCCCTCTTACACTGCTGGTAGAAATATATTGGGTTGGCCAAAAATTTGTTCAGACGTAGAGGGGTGGGAGGGAAGTTCAAGAGGGAGGGGACATATGTATACCTATGGCTGATTCATGTTGACGTATGGAAGAAACCAACACAATACTGTAAAGCAATTATCCTTCAATTAAAAATACGTAAATCAAAAAAAAAGTTTGTTCGGGTTTCCTAAATAAAATGCCTTAGCTGCTAAAAGAAGACAGTTTGCCAGTGCTTCAAAAAGTTAAAGATAGCATTACCATATGACCCAGCAATTCTACTCCTAGGTGAATCCTCAAAAGAATTAAAAAACAGGTACTCAAAGATATATACACTCATTTTTCAGAGCAGCACTATTTACAATTGCCAAAAGGTGGAAAATACAAAAATATCCATCAATAGAAAGATGGATAATAAATTGTGGTATATACATACAATGGAATATTATTCTGCTTCAAAAAGGAAGTGCTGATACATACACATACTACAATGTGAATGAACCTTGAAAACATTGTATTAAGTGAAAGCCAGACACAAGGCTATATACTGTATGATTCCTTTTACATGAAGTATCTAGAATAGCTAAATCCACGGAAACAATGAAGATTGGTGGTTGCCAGAAGATGCTGAGAGGAGAGACTCGGGAGCATTTACTTAATGGGTATGAGGTTTTCTTCTGGGATGATGAAAATGTCTTGGAATTATACAGAGCTAGTAGTTTCATAGGGCTTCCCAGGTGATGCTAGTGGTAAAAAACCTGCCTGCCAATGCAGGGGACATAGAGATGCCTGGGTCAGGAAGATCCCCTGGAGGAGGGCATGGCAACCCACTCCAGTATTCGTGCCTGGAGAATCCAGTATTCTTGCCTGGACAGCAGAGCCTGGCGGGCTATAGTCCATGAGGTCACAAAGAGTTGGACATGACTAAAGTGACTGAGCGCACACGCACAGTAGTTTTACAACATTGTGAATGCCACCAAACTGTTCACTTTAAACTGGTTAATTTCATGTTATGTGAATTTCACTTCAGTTAAAAAACAGTTTTTAAAAGGTTAAGCAGTTAACCATATAACAGCATTTCCACTCCTATATATCTCCCCAAGAGAAATGAAGATACACCTAGACACAGAAGTATGTGTCCATGAATGTATCATTACTCATAATAGCCAAAATGTGGAAACAATCTAAAGTCCATCAATTGATAAATGGATAAACAAAAGGTAGTATCTCCGTAAAATGGAGTATTACTCAGCCAGATCAAGGAATGTATTGATACACTCGACAACATGGATGAACCCTGAGACCATGCTAAATGAAAGCAGGCAGACACAAAAGGCCACACATTGTATTGGGTTGGCCCAAAAGTTCAGTCCAGGCTTTCCATAAAAAACCCAAATGAACTTTTGGGCCAACCCAATATGATTCCACTGATATGAAATGTCCAGGAAAGGCAAATATATAGAGACAGAAAGATTGCTGGATGACTGGGGAGATGGAGAATGACTGCTAATGGGTATGCTTTTCTTTTTTATTATTAGCAAAATTTTTTAAATTTTAATTTTATTGGAACATAGGTGATTTACACTATTGTGTTAGTTTCAGATATAGGGTATGCTTTTCTTTTTGAAGTATTGAGAAAATGTTCTGAAATTATAGTGGGGATGGTTGCACAACCTTGTGAATATACTTGTGAATAAAAGCCACTCAAGGGCATATTTTAAAACGGTGAATTATATGATATGTAAGTTGTATCTCAGTAAAGCTGTTATAAGAAAATGAAAGATACTAAGTATACATTATTCTTTGCTTGGCGAGAGGGAAGGAGAGAGAAATAGCTAAAGAGGAAGATCAATGGAAAACGAGCAAGGGAGTGATTACCATAAAAATCAGCAGAGTGGTTACCTGTGTGTGCCATCTGGAGAATCCGGATACTTGAGGGGCTTCTTGAGCATTGTTATTTTTGTATTTCTTGACCTGGGTGGTGGTTATGCCAATGCTTCCTATGTAGCTACTTGTTATACTGCAAAGTTGTGTTTTATGTACTTTTCTGTATGTGCCTCTCTTCATCTCACTAAATGGTACCACTTTCCACCCAGTTACTCAAGTCAAAAATCTTGGAGTCACCTTGACTCTTCTCTTTATCTTACACCTCATATCTAACCTGCCAAGACACCTTGTCAGTTTTACCTTCAGACTACATCTAGAATCTGACCCCTTCTCATCTCCACCTGGTTTGGGGCACTTACCATCTCTTACCTGGACAATAGCAGTAGCCTTCTGATCTCTCCGCTTCATCCCTTGACCTGCCTACCCTGGAGTATTTTCTATATAGCAACCAGTTTCTTTTTTCTCCTTTGACTTGAAGGTATTTCTTAATGAAATATTAATCACATACAGTGAAATGCACATACATGTACATTCCAATGAGTTTGACAAATGTAGACACTAGTGTAACATACACCCCAGTTAAGATATAAAACATTTCCACTACTCCCCATAAGTTCCAGAAGGATCCTCTCTAAAGCCAGTGTCAGATCATGTGAGTCCTCTGCTTAAAACCTCCCAGTGACCCTCCTTGTCACTGACAATAAAACCTCAAGTTCTTGCAATGGCTCATAAAGCTGTACACAGTCTGCCCTCAGCCCCATTACTTCTCTTATCTCATCTTAGAGTTCTTTCCTCTTCCTTGAGTTCATTCTGTATGGGCTCCCCAAAACAGATCATTAAATTTCTTCCTCACTGTTCTCAGGACAAATTGGGCACTTTCCTGCCTCAGGGCTTTTGTACTGAGTGTCCTCTATCTGGAATGCTGTTCTCCCAGATTATCTGCTTCATTTAGGTCTCTGCTCAAATGTCACCTTATCAGAAAGAGATCCTCCCTGACCACCCTATATACAATAACATGCCCCCTCCCTGCTGCCCACTGCTCTCTCATCCCCTTACCTTGCTCCAGTGTTCTTTATAGCACTTAGCTCCATTTATTATATATTATGCACGTGCGATTCTGCTATGCTCTCTCATGTAAGTTCTAGAGTGTGGGGATTCGAGTGCCTTTGCTTTGGCTGTATCTGCAGTGCATACCACCTGACTTGGTGGCTCAGAGGGTAAAGCATCTGCCTGCAATGCGGGAGACCTGGGTTGGGAAGATCCCCTGGGAGAAGGAAATGGCAACCCACTCCAGTACTCTTGCTTGGAAAATTCCGTGGAGGAGCCTGGTAGGCTACAGTCCAGGGGTCGCAAAGAGTCGGACACGACTGAGCGACTTTCCTTTCCTTTCCAGCGCATAACTCAATGCCTGGCATATAGTGGGTGCTCAAAACTATTTATTAGGCCAGCGGGAGCCCCGGAGGTCGGCGGTGCAGCCGAGGGGCCAGCGCAGACCGCGGGCGGCCAGGGCGTTGGTCCTGGGCCGCGCCTTTCTCCCTGCTCGACCTCTCCGGAGCCGGGGGCGGGCCGCGCGAAGGTGACTTAGGGACCTTGCGGTGTCACCCTGGATGGCGCCTCCCGGCTGGGCTGGCAAAAAAGCGGAAGGACAGACCGAGCGCATTCGTGCGGGAGCCTCGAGCAGCCCCGGATGGCGCGAGCCGCACCGGGCGGAGTGCGCCGCCAGGGAGAGCCCCGGCCCCAGCCCAGGGAAGGAATTTGAAATTGCAACAGGAACAAGAAAAAAACCAAAATTTTATCAGAAGCGCTGGCGACTCTAGCCACTGAACATCACGAATTAGAGCAGTCTCTGGTCAAAGGCTCCCCGCCTCTGAGAATCTCTAGAGAGGGCGAGTTCTGTCCCTGAGCAGACTGGAAGCAGTGACTGACCACGCACTCCTTGAAAGAGGAAGCAGAGCACCCGAGCAGTAGACAGCACAGAATGTCGGAAGGCAAGGACTCTGGTGGTGGAGACGCATTCTTCAAAGGCATCAAAAAACACAGAACAAGCCTGCCCTCCCCTATGTTTTCCAGAAATGACTTCAGTATCTGGAGCAGCCTCAGAAAATGTATCTGAACGGAACTCTCCAAGATCACCATGCCAGTTATATTTAATGAGGCTTTGAGCTTCCTCCAGCGACTCACTGAATTTATGGAGCATGAGTACCTCATCCACAAGGCCAGTTCGTTTGCAGATCCTGTGGAAAGGATGCAGTGGGGAGCTACCTTTGCTGTCTCTGCTGTTGCTTCTCAGTGGGAATGTACTGGAAAGCCTTTCAACCCACTTCTGGGAGAGACTTATGAATTAGTTCGAGATGACCTTGGTTTCAGACTCATCTCTGAGCAGGTCAGCCATCACCCACCCATTAGTGCATTTCATGCTGAAGGATTAAACAATGATTTCATCTTTCATGGCTCAATCTATCCCAAACTGAAGTTCTGGGGGAAAAGCATAGAAGCAAAACCCAAAGGAACCATAACACTGGAGCTTCTTGAACACAATGAAGCATATACGTGGACAAATCCTACCTGCTGTGTGCACAACATCATTGTGGGAAAGCTCTGGATCGAGCAGTATGGGAATGTGGAGATCACAAACCACAAGACTGCGGACAAATGCATGTTGAATTTTAAGCCATGTGGCCTTTTTGGTAAAGAATTACACATAGTTGAAGGCTACATTCAAGATAAAAGCAAAAAGAAGCTCTGTGCTCTCTACGGGAAGTGGACAGAATGTTTATACAGTGTTGGCCTGGCCACATTTGATGCTTACCAAAAAAATGATAAGAAAAATACTGAAGAGAAGAAGAACAGCAAACAGGTGAGTGCTTCTGAGGAGTCGTATGAAATGCCAGTGCCAGAATTCCAGAGCATGTTTGTCATCCCCGGGAGCGTTCTCCTGTGGCAAATAGCCCCGCAGCCTCCGAATTCGGCCCAGATGTATAATTTTACTAGCTTTGCAATGGTTTTGAATGAAGTAGACAAGGAGATGGAGAGCATGCTTCTAAGACAGACTGCAGGCTGTGACCTGACATCAGAGCCATGGAGAACGGGGAAATGGATCAAGCCAGTGAAGAAAAAAAGCGACTCGAGGAGAAACAAAGAGTGGCACGCAAGAACAGGTCCAAGTCAGAGGACTGGAAGACGAGGTGGTTCCATCAAGGCCCTAATCCCTACAGCGGAGCCCAGGACTGGCTTTATTCTGGCAGCTACTGGGACCGAAACTACTTCAATTTGCCTGACAGTTACTAAAATGTAGACAAATTGGGGTGTTTTGGCTCATCCACAGATAAGTTTTAAATCTATATTTTCTTCCTTAGTTTCTCCTTATCTTTTTTCAAAGGGAAAAACCGTCTCATGATAACTTGCACTTCACCCAACAATAGTGGGGCATAGGGTGATACTGGTGATGGAAGTCTTAAGAAAAATGGGTAATTCTGCTATCCAGTCATGCTTCTTTGGAATACTATTTTATACAGAGGTATGGGAAACTGCTGGCAAATATGCTTTTGATGTTTGCTGTTGCCATATTTACTGAAAGTTTATACTTAAATGTAACTTTAGCTTTATGGAATTATATAGTAACCCAAATCAAGTTTTTTGAATATTTTTATGCTGTCATGCTTGAATGTTTTAGATTTAACTTTGTAATGGTTAGAATTCTCCTATATGAGGTTTATATGCTCAAATACAGAGAAGGTTTTATGTCATTTTTGTAAAGACTACATTGAAAAGATGGCTTTTCTTCACACTAATCCTATCAATTTTACTCCTTCCCATTCCTAAAAAGAAAAAAAAAAAATGCCTGAATGTTTGGAAGAGACAGTCCTGATTTGAAAATTCTAAACTGGAAAAAGTATTTCATTTGCTTATTTTAGTACTCTGAACTTACTTGTACAGTTTTCTATAATTAATGTCATTAGAATTAAAAAGTGAATAAAACCTAGCAATTCACAAAAATACCATAGAAATAGAGGTTTTAGGCACCATCATTACATAATGACAAACCTTTTTAAATGCTTCAACTTCCATTGACAAATGCCACCAGAGAAACTCAGTTGTATCCATGTATTATAAATATCAAACTATATACAAGGAGGTCTTGTGCATTTCAGGTTTGCAAGGCACCTGTGTACTTAAGATATGTATGGAGACCTACTGTACAGTAGCTTTGCTCCTTTAATTGGGGTACATTAATCTTTTGGTATTTATCTACCCAATCCCAGACTGAGATTTTGCTCCTATGGGCCTTAGGTAACCTCCAGCAAGTTATTTCAATGGCTGTCTTGAAGTTAAGAAGTTATAATGAAATAATCTACCTGATGCTAATAAAGGCTTTAGAATGGTAAAAAAAAAATAAAAATAAAAAACTATTAAATGAATGTCTGCAGTCCCCAGTCTAGTCCAGTCTGCCATGATATTATGTGGACTGGTGCACCAGCCTCCAGACTGATCTGTCTTGTGTCCAGATTCTACAGTCCATTCCCCACACCGAAGACTTACCTTTTTAAAATTCAAATCTGATCAGCTCACTTTCTTTCTTAAAACCTTTTGATGGCATTCCGTTGCCTTTCTGATAAAGTCCAGAGTCCTTAACATGACAGCAAGGTGGCTGTTCTTCGGCCCTGACTACCTGGCTACCTTTTTCCTCCAGCATCCTGGACTGCTTGGAGTTCTTAGCTGAAGCCAGTCTCTCACTTCAGGTCCTTGGTATATACTGACCCTCTGACTTGGATACTCTTCCTAATCCCCATTTACAGGTCTCCAGTTGAGGGTCATCTCCTAGGGGAGCCTCCTCTGAACTCTCAGACTAGGTTAGCGCCTTTAGGGTCCAGCTGCAACTTATCTCAGCTGGCATGCTCTTTATCTCCCCATATTTATTTATTTAGTTTTGGCCATGCCACAAGGCTTGCGGGATCTCAGTTCCCTGACCATGAATTGAACCCGGGCCATGGCAGTGGAAGCCCAGAGTCCTAACCACTAGGCCACCAGGGAACCACCCCCATATTTAATTTTTTTCTAATTTGTAAGAAGAACTATTTAGTTTTCACCTATGAAATGAAGTTGCACCATTTAATTAGAGTAATAAAAATAGTTCTTTTAAAAATTTTAATCATAAACTTTGTAAACATGAAAAATACCTTGAGCATACCACGATTTTTGCTACTCATTGTCCTGTTTCTTTCCATAACACTTGTTAGAACAGTTTCCTTTGCCTTCCACCTCAGTGTGTGTGTTAAGACTCTCTGTGACCCTATGGACTCTAGCCCGCCAGGCTCCTCTTTCCAAGGGATTCTCCAGGCAAGAATACAGGAGTGGGTTGCCATGCCTCCTCCAGAGGATCTTCCTGACTCAGGGATGGAACCTACATCATTTTACATCTTCTGCATTGGCAGGCAGTTTCTTTACCACTATGCTATGCTAAGTCACTTCAGTCGTGTCCGACTCTGTGCGACCCTAAAGACAGCAGCCCACCAGGCTCCCCCGTCCCTGGGATTCTCCAGGCAAGAACACTGGAGTGGGTTGCCATTTCCTTCTCCAATGCATGAAAGTGAAAAGTGAAAGTGAAGTCACGCAGTCATGTTCGACTCTTCGAGACCCCATGGACTGCAGCCTACCAGGCTCCTCCATCCATGGGATTTTCCAGGCAAGAGTACTGGAGTGGGGTGCCATTGCCTTCTCCGTCTTTACCACTAGCGCCACCTAAGTTTCTCTTTCTTCAATTGTCTTTACAACTTTTTCTTTCCTGTTCTCCTGGTTTTTTTTTTTTTTGTCTCATCCCTTAAATGCTGTTTTGTGTGTCATATTTTCTTAAGCCTTTTTCCCGCTAGGCTTCTCATGTATCCCCACTGTACTTAATACATTCTGTTAAAGAATATATGACATTGTATGAAATGACTTTGATTCTGAATTCTCTCAAGGGCTGGAATTGGCTTAATCCTGAGAGGTCAGCCCAGTGCACTTTGTTTTTGTACTCATCAAACCTGCACTGTGTGATGTCCAGCTCCATGAGGTCAGGGGCTATGTCTATCTTCTTTGCTAATATCCCGTATGCTAGGCACAGTGCCTGACAAGGGTGGCTCCTCAAAGAATATCTTTAAATAGATTAATGTATATGAATATAAAAACTCTAACCCACAATTTATTCTTATATCTTTCCCCTGGGGGTCAGCCCAAATTCTAGTCAGATCAATAAAAATTTACTAGTTATTTGTCCTAACTGGCCTCCCTGCCTTCCATCTTGCTGCAGTCTGATAGCCTGTAACCATAGTTACATTAAAAAAAAAAAAGTTTGATTGTGTTCCCCTCCCCAAATCTCTTTACCTAAGAATATAGTCAAAGCTCCTCGGCTTGGGTTCAAGGCTTTGGCCCCGATCTCCTTTTTCAGACCTCTCTGAGTTTATTTATTAAGTGCTTATTATATGCCAAGCACTGGCCTGGTCACTGAAGAATTCACAGGCTAGTTGGGAAAACAGGTTCATAGATTAATAGGGCATGATCAGCTCTATGAAAACACAGTTTCAGACACCAGATTATAAAATATTAGGCTTTTGCCTTCTGCAGGTTCACAAGTTCAGTCCAGAACTGCATAGGGTCACTACCAGCTACATTTCAAATGTTCAACAGCCACATGAAGCTAGTGGCTATCATATTGGACCCTGGAGCACAGACCATTTCAATCATCCATGGAAGGAGTTACCTATGCTTCAAGGAGAGCAAGGAGCAGTGCCCATACACAGGTTGCAGGGCTAGCTAGCAGTCCCCAATCCTAATTCTCCCACTCTTACTGCTCCCCCAACCCCTAATACACACACCTTGGCTGGGGTGTATTTTGAAGTACTACAGGCTCCCAAAAGATCATGCGTGAAAATACTTTCGTAAATTATTAAGTGATGCATAATTGTGATATAATAAATAGGCTCAGTTCTTGTTTTTATCACAGCTTTGGTCACTTCAAGCAAATTCTAGCTCTTTTGTTGAATCCCCCAAATTTATGTAAAAGGGTTATGAAAAGTAACTGTTACGCACAGGCAGCATTTATGCCAGGTAAAACTCCAGATTTTACCTACCTTGATGCTTTTGCAAGCCATCCATCCAGGACCCCACTTCACCACCCACCTTTTCTTCTCACTCACTTTCCCTAGAAAGGAAGGACGAGAGTTAAAATTTCCAAAACAAAACGTTTATTTTGAGATTTGAGAATAATGGGAAAATTTAAGTAATGGGAACTGGATCCTCATCGGGGTCTTCTGGGAAACCTGAAGCACCACCTCCTTCTGCAGCTCGGTGCTTCTCCAGTTTAGCAATCAATTCTTTCGCTGGATTGAAGACGCCATTGGTCTGCTGATCACAGACATAGCAGCGCGGGGTGGTGCGGAAATGCTGCAGCGCGCAGCTCTCGCAGAAATAATGCCTGCACTTGGTGACAACTGGGTTTTGGAAGGTCTGGCGACAGATGAAACACTTGAATGGTATTTCCTCCTCATCGCTTCCCACTTCATAGTTTTCGTCCTCATAGACACCATAGCGACCCTCATCAAGCTCGCGTTCGATCTGCCACCCGTGCTTGTAATCTGAACGGTCATGGAGGAATTTGCAGCTGTCTCCGAAGCCGCAAAAGCCAGTCTCCTTGTAGTCCTTACAAATGTCGGGCTGGTAATCCCAGCGCACGGTGGCACGCAGATGCTCGGGAGCTCGGATGGGGCCCTTCCTCACCATTCCGGAGGAAGCATTGCCCATAGACGTATCCTTGGGTTTCATGAATTTTTGATAATTATTGATTCCCCGATAGATCTTGTCATCTTCCTTGCCCCTCAGCTCCTCCTGGATCTTCTGGCTGCGCTCAAAGATGGCTTGTGCGTCACGCTCCTTCTCTGTGTCTAGCTCGTAGACAGCAGTCGCCCCCATATCTTCTGGCCCCACGGGTTTCGCCGAGCGAGTGGACTTATAGACCACGCCGAGACTCTCGGATTTGTTCTCCTCCTCCTCCTCGCTACTCAGGTCGCCGTAAGCCACCTTCTGTTTACCACTGCCACGGGTCTTCTGTATCATCGGATTGTGGACCGCTCGCTTCTTTTCCGGGCGAACCACAGTGTTCCCTTCGTCACTGCTGCTGCTGCTGTCTCCGGACTCCTGGTTGCAGATCGGGCGCTTTCTGCGGCCTGCAGCCACTTTTCGCCCAGGCTTTTTGAAAAGAAAGGTGCACACCTGGTCTGTCGTCTTTCCTGGGGAAAGTTGCTCGGCCATTTTTAGAGTCTTGAGGTCCGAAACGGCGATGATCTGCTGGCTGGCGCGGGGCTGGCTGGCGTTACTGCACGTCGGGCGCACGACTGCAAGTCGATGCAAAATCTGCTGCAGAAAGAGGACTGCGGGAGCAGGGAGTGTGCGAGAGCGCAGAGGATTGCGGGAGCAAGGAATGTGCGAGAGCGCGGGCGCGCGCCCCTCTTGAGTCCTGCCGCGCC
This sequence comes from Bos mutus, assembly GCF_027580195.1. NCBI lineage: Eukaryota > Metazoa > Chordata > Mammalia > Artiodactyla > Bovidae > Bos > Bos mutus. The sequence goes on along the minus strand of NC_091646.1, from coordinate 28,209,899 downwards.
CCGTCGCTTCCTCTGGAGGCTTACGTTGCTCCTACCCCGCTCGCGCGCAGCCGCGGAGCTTACCCGGAAGAGATCGAAGCCGGGTCACCTTTAAGGGACCTGGAAGGGAGTGTTTGGCCTCCGGAACGGCGTCGCGATGTGGTTCGAGGTTCTTCCCGGGATCGCCGTTATGGGCGTGTGCTTGTTCATCCCGGGAATGGCCACCGCGCGCATCCACAGGTTCAGTAACGGCGGCAAGGTAAGACGGCTTCTCCGGCCCGGCGGCTGATTCCATCGCTGTCGTTACGTAATGGATGGTGGCGTCGGGAGGCCCTTAGGACCCGGAGGCTCTCTCCGAGATGGTAATACTGAGATCCGTCCTTGCCAGTCTTTTTTATTGCCTAAAAGCGGAGACTTGCGGAACGAAACCCGTCCGGCACCATATTCCACTTTAGTAAGGATTTAGTAAGGTTGCTGGGTGAAGCCAGGGCGGGAGGGTGGAGCAGAGACTGGGGGCTGGAAAGGTAGGAGATTAAAAGAGGTTAAGTCCGGACTCCTAGGCAGAGGAGAAAGAACATTGAAAGTATTAGTCGCTCAGTCGTACCCGACTCCGCAATCCCATGGACTGTAGCCCGCCAGGTGCCACTGTCCATAGAATTCTCCAGGCAAGAATACTGGAGTGGGTTATCATATCCTTCTCCAGGGGATATTCCCGACCTAGGGATCGAACCGGGGTCTCCTACATTGCAGGCAGATTCTTTACCGTCTGAACCACCAGGAAAGCCCTACCTAGGCAGAGGAGAGAGGCGTCAATTAGTCTTGCCTCCACCCCAAGTCTCTTTTCTGGCTGGATTTTGATTTTAATTTTTCGCATCCATATCTCGGTAGCTTCTCGTTTTTCACTTTTTCCTAGCCTTGATTTAATTAGTTTGTTTTGTTTTTTTGGCCCTGACGCGCTGTTTGCAAAATCTCCTTTCCTCGATCAGGGATTGAACCCGGGCAACTGGCTGTGAAAGCGCCAGGTCCTAATCACTGGACGGCCAGGGAATTCCCCTTAATTAGGTTTTTACCTTGACTTTTTTTTTTTACCCCCCACTTTCTCTTGCAGGCCTTTAGGAATTTAGCTCAAGCTCCTGTTTTTCACTTTAGGATTGTGATTTTCTTCTCTAGTTCTTTAATCAAGTCAAGTGAAGTCGCTCAGTCGTGTCCGACTCTTTGCGACCCCATGGACTGTAGCCTGCCAGGCTCCTCTGTCCATGGGATTTCCAGGCAAGAATACTGGAGTGGGTTGCCATTTCCTTCTCCAGGGGGTCTTCCCAACCCAGGGATCGAACCTGGGTCTCCTGTAGGCAGATGCTTTTACCGTCTGAGCCACCAGGGAAGTCATAAAGTATCAATGTATTTGGTTTCTGGTTTTGTGATTGCCTTTCACTTGTGACCTACCGCTGTTCTTTCATCTCAGTGTCCCCAAAAGGAACAAGTAGTCATGACTTTAAAAAAAAAAAGAGGAAAGAAAAAAATGATGCTGGTTAAAACAGAAAGTGTAAGAAATCATGGTTACCGTCTTAATTCTAAAGTTTAGTGGTCCGATTTTATTTAAGATTCTATCTTAATTTGGTTTTTATATGAGTGATGATTCCATTTTTCTGGAACGTCACTTATTAATTAAAGTTCTAATATCTCTCTATTGGCTCACTCACCTTCATAAACTGCAATAATGATTTCCTTTCATTGTAGGAAAAAAGGGTTGCCCATTATCCATATCAGTGGTATTTGATGCAAAGAGATAGGCGCGTCTCTGGAGTAAACCGTTCCTATGTGTCAAAGGTAAGATGGCTCTGATGCTAGCTCACCTGTCAGGGTTGAGGTGCATTCTGGTTAACGTTTTCCAAAGGGCTTACAGCAGACTGGGAAAATGCAAATTGAAGTAGCACAGTGCCTTTTACATACTTAATGATCATCTTATTCTCTGCATTGTCTGCCTATATCCTTTCTTGTTCTGTTGTCTTTTTTCTTTTTGATTTATAAAGGTTCTTATTATACATTACAGATGTTAATCTTTTGTCTCTTTTATATGTGGCAAATATTTTTCTGTCTGCTGTCTTTTTTACTTTATCCTGGCTTTCATCAGATATATTTTTAATCTGGATGTTTTGTTTATCATAGTTTACATTGATACAAAGGACTTTTGTATCCAAGATTCTAAAAAATATTTCTACAGTTTCTCCAAATACAATTAACAGTTCTTTCCCCTTTTTCACAGTTAGTACTCTGACCTGTCTACAGGTTATTTGGGGGTATAATGTGAAGCAAGGGTTTAACTTTAGTTTTTTTCCAAGAAACAGCCAGTTACAAGAATTATCTTATAGAACAGTCCATTTTTTTGTTTGTTTCAGATACCACTCTAGTAAACTAAATTTCCATATACACATGGGCCTGTTTCACTAATGTACTCTTCTGTACTCCATTGGTTTGCCAATTCATGCACCAGTATATTAAAGAATTACTATAATTTATATTTGAATCACGAAATGACTTTTTGTGGGTCAAAAATGGTCAGACAGTAGCATTTTCATATGGTTCGGCCTAATAGTATGTTCTTATATGTTGTAGAAGTTTGCCCTCATTCTTTAAAAAGATTATTCCTACAACAGAAACAGAATACCTGGACTGTGTTATTTTAACAACCTGGAAGAAATGTCATCACTGATGACACTTTTACTCTATAGTTTCTGAAGCATTTGGTTGTGAACTGAGTGTGATAGAATGGTCTTCTGAACAGTGTCATCCTTACAGGGCACAAGTTCTGCGAGGGGGCGGGGGAGGGTGGTCCCTGAACTTGAATTCTGACTCTACTACTTCCTGACTGACTTAAGCAAGGGATTAACCTGGCTGAGCCTCCGTTGTTTTTTTTTTTTTGTAACTTTTTTCATTTGTAAAAAAGTAGAATAAGGCTAATTATCTCTTCCTGATGTTGCTGTTGTTTTATAAAACAGTTTTAAGTGATATGTTTGCTACTGTCAGAAAATGAAAACTAGGAATCATTACAGGTTCTAGGAGTCATTGCACATCTTTGAGAAGAACAGAATTCTCTCATTTTCCTTTTTAAACTGTTTTTCAGGGTTTGGAGAACATTGATTAAGGAAACGTTGTCCTGGTTGATGAAGAACAACTCAGTCATGCTCTTCTATCCCTGCTAGTAGATTATGCAGCATATTGTGTAGCATGCATTGTATTTTGTAGTGTGTAATAAAAATAAAAAATAAAATCAGAGGTTTTCTTTACTTTTTAAAATAGTACGACACAAGATCAGGACGTCTACCCGATGTAGCGTTATCACTTAAAAAAAAACTAGAAGGCAACTGAGGCTTGTAAAATTACAGCTGTAATGTACACCAAGCACCAATAACTGCCCAGCACACGATGTGTCACAAAGGTAGTTCCTACTCTTGTAGTAGATATTAAAATATTGGAAAACAGTGTTTCTTCAGAGATTGCTAGAAGGATACAGAAAAAGTAGTACTTTTTTTTCCTCGTTCCTTTTCTGAGTGAATCCCTATATGCTTAAAATTCCAGACTGCACCTTCATCGTCCGTGCATCCTGTATCCACATATAGTAGTCACTTAAGTGTTGATTCTTATTTTAGCTTATTATGTAGAGCAGCAACAATGATTATGTTTATTAAAATGAATGTATTTGAAATAAAGAATTGCATGTCCAGTGCTAAAGGTAACCAGATAATATTAAGATCTGAAAAGGTGTAACTACTGTGAAGAAGGTGATAATCCATGTGTATAGATCGACACCCCAGGTGACCACGGAACCTCTAGGTGAGAAAATTAAGTTACCTTTCTTCTCCATCTTTTATCCGGGCCTTCCCCAGATGGTAAAGAATCCACCTGCCAATGCAGGAGATGCAGGTTCGATCCCTGGGTTGGGAAGATCCCATGGAGAAGGGAATGGCAACCCACCCCAATATTCTTGCCTAGGAAACCCCATGGACAGAGGGGCCTGGTGGGCTACAGTTTGTGGGGTCGCAAAGGAGTCAGACATGACTGAGCAACTAACAACAACAACAGGTTTTTTTTTTTTTTATCCAGTTTAACGTTTGATCTACTGATGGATTTAAACACACCTGCACCATATGGCTTCTGTTGACCTCATCTTACAGGATAGGCCTTACAGAGGACCGAGGTGGCAGTCACACCCAGAGGAATACTCTGTATTGTGCCACCTTAAAGGAAAGCTGTGGTCATGATTACAAATTTAATACAACCTCTGGTCTTTATGTAATGCTATTACACAGGGCTCATTTTATGATTGTTATGAGAACTATCTGGAAAGGAAGAGAGCAGGTAGTACAGAGAGGAATACAGGAGACTTAACAACATTACTAAATCTGTCACTAAATGTGTTGATTTTTAGGTCTGTTCTCTGTCCATGGGCCTCTAGGTGGGGCCCATCCAGTAGCAGATTCATCCTTAGATAACTGTCAGGGCTTGCAGCAAGGAGCTGCAAAGTGACAGAAATCAGTTGGTCAGGTTCAGCATTAGCATCTGAATTCTTCAACTCCCTTTTTGGTAGCACTTGCTATGAAACTTAGCTTTATTTTTATACTCTACTGCCAGGGAGTGAACCAGATTAAAACACTTTGAAGCCAGAAGACTATAGTGATGCTTTGCAGCCCATGTTTCTCTTGATTTTTTGAAAGTGCAGTTAGCCGGAAGGGTTTTCTTACAGCAGCTCTGACAGGTGTGGTCTGGCTACTGACCTCAGATTCACTACTCACCTGCTTTTAAGGCCAGTTGAAAGGACGCTTGAGAAATGATGCCATTCATTTGGTTTTATTACCTTTTTGATTGAAGTATAGTTGATGTACAATATTATATAAGTTTCATGTACACAACAAAGTCACAATTTTTAAAGGTTATACTCCATTTATAGTTATAAAATATGGGCTATGTTCCTTGTCCTGTACAAGGCATCCTTGTAGCTGATTTTATACATATGGTTTTATTCTTTAATTTTTAAAATAGATACCATACATAGCTCAAAAATCCAACAATATAAGTTATTCAGTGAAAAGACTGTTCAAGTTCCCTGCCCATCACCTACCCCACTGTCACACTACCCTGATGGGTTTCTATGCATGGAGAAAAATAAACACATGTTCTTCTGTCTTCTGTGATGGTAACACTTGACACATATTTTACCTCTGTCACTTGTTTGGAAGAGTGGTTCTTGTTTGAAATTATATTTACCAGGCTGCCATCATTATTTCTAGGGTCAAATGAAATCATCACTAGGAAAAGACTTTGAAAAAGGTTAGAGGAAGCCATACACTTTCAGAAGGGAGAGGAAGAGGATGGCCCTACCCTTTGTTTGGGAAACACTTTTAAGTGAAATATTTATGGGAAAAAAAGACAGTCTAGAATCAGCAATTCTAACTTATAAGGACCCTTAGACATTTAGTCCAAATTCTGATTCTTCAGATGAGGAAACCGGTTCAAGGATGGGGAGCAGTCACCTGGCTAGCTAGTAGCAGACCTAGGGACTGGAATCCTGGTGTCTTGACTCCCAGCCTCCTGTGCTTTTAGTCTTTGTGGCTCACTTCAGTAAACCCTTCCTTTTATCTGGGCTTCCCTGATAGCTCAGTTGGTAAAGAGTCCACCTGCAGTGCAGGAGGAGACCCGGGATTGATTCCTGGGTCGGGAAGATCCCCTGGAGACCGGAAAGGCTATCCACTCCAGTATTCTGGCCTGAAGAATTCCATGGACTATACAGTCCATGGGATCGCAAAGAGTCGGACTCGACTGAGCGACTTTCACTTTCTTTTCGCTAAACCCTGCTGAGTGAATGCCACACCAGGCACTATGCCCCAGATATGAACAAGACACAGCCCTGCCCTTCCGGAGCTCAGTCAGTGGGACTGCAAGGCCATTACAGGACGGGGTGCTGAGTACTGTGACAGGTCTGCAGAAGGTGCTGCGAGCGCAGAGTAGGGGCCTGACCCAGTCTTCGGATGGGGGGAAGGGAAACGGCTTCAGGTAAGTTCCAGGTGATGCCCACAGCAAGCCAAGCCTTGAAGGTTGGAGAGCATTTAGGAGATAAGCAACTGAGGTGAGAAAAGAAGCATGAGTGTGGGCACATCACACTAGCATGGCTGCGCGGGAAAGTGCCACAAGTCGTGCAGAACTAGAGCAAAGAGGGGCGTGGCAGGAAGGAAAGAGAGACTGCAGAGGCTGATCTGTCTTCCGCGGGTGTTGGGCTTCCTCCCGGGCAGCTGGGAGCTCTGCGGGCGGCAGGCAGGAGAGTGAGGTGAGGACCCGCCTCCGTCTGCGGGGCTGCTCTACGGAGCACCAACTGACTGCAAGCCGTGGTTCTCAGCCAGGGCGTTTTTGTTCCTAGGGACACGTGAGGTGCTACTGCCATCTAGTGGATAGAGGCCGGCAACGCTCCTCAATAGCCTCAGCGCAGGGGCTGGCCCTCCCGGGGTAGTTTTAGGAAGTCCATGATGACATCAACACTGCTGAGATTGAGAAACCCTGAAAACAGCCAGGTCTCCATCAAGTAACATGGCTTCTTCCTCCTGTTCCTTGTCCTTTTTTCATTCAAGTTCAGATCCCAGATTCTCCCTTGTGTGTGCGTGCTAAGTTGCTCCAGTCGTGTCCCACTCTGTGCAACCCCATGGGCTGTAACCCGCCAGGCTCCTCTGTCCATGGGATTCTCCAGGCAAGAATACTGGAGTGGATTGCTATGCCATGCTCCAGGGGATCTTCCCCTCCCATGGATTGAACCTGAGTCTCTTTACGTCTCTTGCATTGGCAGGTGGGTTCTTTACCACTAGCGCCACTTGAGAAGCCCCGGTTCTCCCTTCGCTCATCTGTAAACCTGAACTTTATCCCATCCTCAGAGGCTTTTGTTTTCCCACAGGTGTATCCCAACTCGCCACATGTGACGCATCTCAGGTCGAGAAGGGCAAAGAACAAACCGTTTCTTTTCCGAAGGGCTGTGAAGACTGTGAACACTGAGGGTACCAGCATATCAGGAGGCTCTGCCCCCTATCAGCTGTGTGACCTCAGGCAAGTCACTTCACTACCCTGAGCCTCAGATCTCCCATCTTTTAAGGGAGGATAGTCGGCGCTCTGCACACATCCCTGGGTATCTCTGTCCTGACATCTGTCAGGACGTCGTGTCTGTGGAGTAGTTTGTAACTGGATGGCATTGTGCCTGTGGAAGCTGTCTAGTCTGCCCCCAGCTGCCCCAAAGGCACCCAAATGTGGTGTCGGGAGGACCCTGAGACCCAGGGCGTAACCAGGTGTAGGCAGTGCAGCAGTCTTGGCTTCTCTCTTGGAACCTGTGATTACAGCCTGGGGGTTCACAGAACATTGCAGCAAAGATGGCACTAACCTTGATAAGGACACGAATTGCTCTGAAGTTGTGTTCTGAAAGAGAGAAAGATGCAATTTGCTGCCACTGTGCGAACCCAGGTCCTGGTTTACCCCTCCAGGTAGACGCTGCCTGCTCTGTTCCAGGGGAAGGTGGTGACTGGATGGGACTGAGGCTTGTTGTCCTCAGCAGGAAACTTCAGGATGGGGGGGAGAGACTTAAACATCACTTGGTTTTCAAGATTTCACATCACCCTGATGCTTTTGTGACCCAGAACTCAAAATTATTCTATTACACTTTTGTACTTTCACACTTTTTTGACACACAAGACATGTGAAACGACTATAGAGGTTTTTCTTTTCCAAGTGTGTTGATGCAGATTTTGCGTGTCTAAAGACATTGACTTCCCTGGCGGCTCAGCTGGTAAAGCATTCGCTTGCAATGTGGGAGACCTAGGTTCAATCCCTGGGTTGAGAGGATCCCTTGGAGAAGGGAACAGCTACCCACTCCAGTATTCTGGTCTGGAGAATTCCATGGACTGTATAGTCCATGGGGCCGCAAAGAGTTGGTCATGATTGAGTGACTTTCACTTTCAAAGACACTAGCATTCAACTTCTTGATTTGAGTCTCTGTGTGCTTGTATAATGCTGCCTTCCTCCCCCCACCACATCCACATACTCCTGACCAAACAGCTCACCTCTGAGGTTCGCATACTCGGGAATGCTCTTTTTGGGATATGCTCTTCTTATGCTTCCCAGATGAAGCTGGAGTAGAGTCTGAGCTGGGGAGGAGAATGTTCTTAGGACCTTCACAGTTTGATGCATGGTTGAGAAAAGACAAGATGAGGACATTTCTGGAAAGAATCAATCCAAGGCTATGTTTGCATAATCTTTCATCGTTAAAGGTTTCTTTGGTATATTTGCATGTCCTCTGTGTCTGATGCTGTTGGCCACCCCCAAAGTCTCTTTGGCAATAAAGAGCCAAATCACCAGTTTGGGGATTTCCACAAATCTTCACTGAGGACTAAAGACCTAATTGTTCTTTTCAGGGCATCATTGAGAAAATGGCCTAGCAGATCTGACTTGTGTTAACCCACGTAAATGCTGCTTTATTTGTTTGCAGGCATTTTGTTTCATCTGTTGTTTTGTTTCGTAGCAGGTGTCTTCGTCAATTCCAGAAAACATGGAGAAATCAATTATTATATGGGCTAGAGGGTGGTTGAGAAATAAAATTTACAAACAAGTATGCAATTTCTTTTTTAACTTTATTTTTTATTTTTGGCTGCAGTGGGTCTTCGTTGTAGCAAGCAGGGACTACTCTCTAGCTGAAGCGCACAAGGTTTCATTGCAGCGGCTTCCCGTGTTGTAGAGCATAGGCTCTGGTGCACATGGGCTTCAGTAGTTGCAGCATGCAGACTCAATAGTTGTGGCTTGCAGGCTTAGTTGCTCCGTAGCCTGTGGAATCTTCCTGGACCAGGAATCAAACCCATGTCCCCTGCAGGGGGATTCTTATCCAATGCACCACCAGGTAAATCCAACAAGTATGCAATTTCAGTTATGACATCAAAGAACTGTAATGCCAAAGGCAGCAGGAGAAAAGGGAAGACAATGGAAACACTGAGTGTCACTTGCCCCCAAGAAAACAAGAAGCTTTCCTGTGTGTTTAAGATTTTCTTTGGCATACCTGCCTGTCCCTCTGTGTGCCACCTACCACATGGCTGAGGAATGTCTGTTTCACTTAGCAGACAGATTGTTTTCCTTTTAGGCTTAATACTCTTTGTTTCTAGAGGCCAGAAAACAGTGCAGGCCCCCAGAAGCCCACTCCCATCTCTTAACTTTAAGATCCTAGTCTGTGGGTCAAGCTGGATCAAGTCTCTAGGGCAACTCTCGAGTTTTCATCCAGTGTCTGTTATGGGCGGCCCAACGTGGGAATGACCATCTAGGCATCCCCATCAAAAGGCCAGCCATCTGGGAACAGTTCTGCCATAGTACTTGTGTACTGAGCAGGAAGCTATTCAATGAGGCACTCCCGCAGTATCAGACCTGCATGCTCAAGGACTGCTGGGAGGTCTGTGACATCACAGCTGTCAGTGATCTGCCCACCTGGGACTGACAGGCACAGTACTCAGGGTGTGTGGCCTTTATGGATGGAGAACAGGCCTCCGTTTAGGAAAGGCCCTGGGCTCCTATCACCTCCTCTCCCTTCCTGGGGCAGTCTGGTCAGGCCTTTTACGGTGGAAGTGAAGTCAGTCAGCCACACTTGCTGAGAAGCTGCCCAAACCCATGGTGCCTTGCTACATTGGACTCACTTCTTCTTTTTTCAGGTAAGCACAGTTTATCCTCCCAACTAGACTGTAGGTGCACTGAGGGTGGGAAACTTGTTTCAGCTTCACTTCACTTCAGGGTCTGCAGCACTCAGAAGAGCCGTGCTAGCTGACTGGGATCACTTGCCAGGGGATCGTCAGCATATAGCATGAGCTTCATCTCTGAGAACAGCCTTGTGGGGCATAGGCTGGGGTTGGGGGAATAAGAAGATAAACAAGGGAAGGGGATGACAGGCTTAGCATGAAGGTACCAGGAGAGGTGAGGGCAGGAGCTGAGAGGGAACGAACATGACTGAAGGGCTACACTGAGGCCGTCTGATCGCGGGTTGGAAAAGAATTTCCAGACACAGGCCATTTCAGAAGGGAGTGAGTTTTTATTAAGAACAAAGAGCAGAGATAATGTGGGCACTGTGAATGCAGTGGGACGACCTCCTGACAGAGGAGGGAAAGCTGACAGTTTTCATGAGTTAATAGCCAATTTTTATAGCCTCAAGACAAAGAAAATTCCTGCTGGAAGGCTGGCGTTAGGTGATGGGTTGGGGCGCTATGGGGTGTTTAGCGGAGTGGGCACCTTGGCTTAATTGGGAGTCAGGAACTTATTAGTGATGATCAGGGGGGCTTTTGGCAACCATTACAAAGGGGCTCAGTCAGCTTGGGAGGTGTCCTTGGTTCTGGGCTTCGATTCTGTGGCCTTGGGCAAGGCCTCGCACCTGTGGCCTGGGACAAGCCTCAACAGGTTACAGGTGGGAAGGAAGAAAGGCCGAGGCCCAGGGTGTGGCTGTCCTTTCTCCTGCCCCTGCTGGACCCCCTGCCCGCTTCTGCCCCCCTCCCCAACTTGTTCCTCCCCTAACTGTCCTCAAGTCAGAAAGAAGCTGACAGCGACCAAAGCAACACCCCCCCACAGAGCACCGCATCCTGGGTACCAATCCACCCCACTTTCCACACGCGGGGCAAGCGAGGCCCCACCCCTTCTCCCTCCCCTGGCTGGAGCAAGGGACGAAGCCTGGGAGACTGCGCGTTTCTGACCCCGTGTGACCCCGTGTCCAAGGTCCCCCGCAAGCAGACCGAGCACACTCACCAGGCTGCCCGCAGGGTCTAGAAGGGCCCCGAGGCGGGGCCGCGGGGCATGTCTTTGCACATGTTCTCGAAGGCACAGGCAGGCGCACGGCTGGAGCAGCTGCTGCACTGCCCTCCCCCACCCCGGGCCCGGCCCCAGCTCCAGTGCAAGAGCTTGGGGACCGGGGTGTGTGAGAGGGGAGCTGCCAGAGGCTTATTTCCTACTCTTTCTTCTCCTGCCCCACCTGCTTCTCTCCCATCTGCGCCCCCACTTACAAACCGCCCCCTCCCCTCAACACTCTTGTGTGGCGCCTCGCCTCCCGGGGAGGAAGCATCCGAGGAGGGCGGAGGGCATGGTTTGGAGGACCCTGTCCTCATTGCTGATGAGGGTTCAAAAGGTCTCTCAATCTGTTAGGCCCAGAGGCCAGAGTTTGTCGCTTCAGTGAGGGGCTTGGCTGGGGGTAGAAGGTGACGTTCTGGCCACCCACTTGAAGCTTTTGCCTCAAAGAGGAGCCTTTCTAATCAGCTGGGAAATCTTTCCTGGCTCCCCCTCGAGAACATTTTTACCTTCTAAGAGCGTCTCATCGGTGGATTGCACATCTCTCTCCTCTGGGCAGTTAAGAATCCCACTGCCCACCCTGGGCCTGGCACCAATGGCCCCAGGGCTTCTTAGGTCTTGCCGCATACAGGCAGCTGGAGCTCTGTCCTTTTGGAGTGCAGGTGCCACCCGGCCCAGTGTTTCCATTTCCCCCTCTTTCTCCCAGGGAACCCAGGAGAAGGGCAGGGCTGTGGATCAGGGCCTGCTGAGGCACTAGAAGGTTCATGGCAGTTGGTCCGATGGGCCGTATGGGAGTCAGATCAACAAACAGAACCCAGGCCACTCCTCATCATCCAGCGTTTTCACAGCTCATGAACCTCTGTGCTCCCCAATGCCAGTGTCCACACAAGCCCTCCTCCTGCCTTGGCTCTGATGTACCAAGCACTGTTCTCAGCCTTTTCTGTAAAACTGTGATTTGATCCTCATTAAGAATCCTATTCCATAGGCACTGTCATCCCCATTTTATAGACAAACTAAGAAATGTTAAGTAAATTGTTCCTGGGTATGTGCTGATAACCATTACAATATAAGCTTCTCCTGGATTCATAAAAGACATCTTTGAAAACAATCAGGCACACAAGGGAGATCCTAACCTCAGAAGTTGGGAATAAATAAGTAAAAGCTCAGTCAATGAAGGTGGACAGCTCTGGGTTTGAGTTTTAGCCAACTTATGTAATACACTCTGTGCCCCTGCTCAACTCTAATGAAAACACCAACACCTACTTCTTGGGGCTATTGTGATGTATCGCTTCCCAGTGACTGGCACACAATAAGGACTCCCAGTATATACCAGCTGCGAGGCTCACTACTCCTGGCACAGCCCTGCAATCCCACCTGCTGGGGGGAAGCTAGCTTGGACAGGACAGCCTAGTCCTGATCCATAGGTCAGATTGCTGCTGTGACTGGACTAGCCCCCTCTCTCACTAACAGAAGAAGTCAATCATTTGGGCTTTGGTTCCTATTGGCTGAAATTGGTGTTGCCCTGGTAGCACATGTAAACATTCCAGCCGGGAAGCCTGGGTAAAAGCTGCCCAGCGACTCTTTCTGAGGCTTCCTGGGCCGCTGCCGTTTCATACGAGGATCCAGGATCCGAGGATCGGGTCACTCAGGTATTGAGGGTTAGGAAGGGTGGGAGGGCTCTGCAAAAGGGGCCTGCCCTTGTTTTCCCCATTTGTCACTCACACCTCAAACTTGACCCCAACCCTTCATAGCCATTCTGCCTTCTGGCCTCTCATTAGGAAGGGGAGGGAGAGAAAGGGCTAGAAGAGGGCGGTGGGAGGGAGGCTTTGGGTCTGTGGTCCACAGGCATGTGAGGATAAGATGGGAACTGCCTCCTGAGCCCTGCTCCCCACTGGAGCACAGGGTTCCTGGGGTCCTTCTATAGACAAGGCCCCTGCTAATTTGGTGGGTTTGAAGGGCACAGATTTGGCTTCCAGTAAATTCATCAAGAGGCAATTTACTGAAAGTCAAGTCACCAAATGACCAGGTAGCCAAATGGGCTGTTTTCTGAAGGATCACATTGCTGGATGGGCTTTATGACAAACTGCTTTGGCCAAATTGGCATAGGCCTCAGGGTGGGAGAGCCAGTTCTCGAGGGCTAAGGGCCTCCAGACACCCTTACCCCGACCCTTCAGTCCCTCCTCACTCTGGGATGGGCTGCCTGGGAAGATTCCGTTTTCCCCCAAAGGATGACCCTGTCCACCCCTCCACTGCACCCAGGGGAGCTGGGTTGCCTAGTACAGCACCCACCACAGTCTGGGACCAGTGATGACATCCAGAAAGGGAACAAAGGATGACCTTCTTGAAAGAGGCTAACAGTGATGAGGTCATCACTCATTGTGAAGCGTGGAGGGGAGGAAGGAGGGCAGGGTGGAGAAGAGGCAGGCTGTGGAGCTGGATGGCCTGGGGTGAGGTTGGCTTCCTGGTTCACGTGAGTCCTTTTTATGATTCAGGGCCCCAGTGGGGAAACTGCTGGCATACAGAAAGTCGGAGAGAAGGGTTAAGTAAAGGGAATATTTACAAAGGTATTGGCAAAGGGTAGGGAAAGGAGGGTGGGATGGCTCCTTGGGGCTGGTAATAGTGGGGCCATGACATTGAGGGGAGAGGATGGTTACCCTCACCAGACTGAGAAGTGAGCAAGCTGCCCTGGGACTGGTGGCCACCTCCTCCATGCAGCCAGTCAGGGGTGACCCGGGAGGCAGAGAGCCCCGGGGGAATACCTGCCTGGAGCTCACTTTCCTTCTTTCAGCCTGATCTCCCCATTGTGTGGCACCGCCTGGAAGCCAGAGGGTGTGGACAGCCCACTGTTACAGTCCTGGCAGTTCAGTGTTCCCGGCTGGAGAGCAGGGGAGGTGGGGAAAGTGGGCCTAGAAGGCATAAGATTTTATTTATTTATAGAGAAATAAATAGCTCCCTTAGGAGCGAGAGAGCCACTTTCAGGCAGCACTGGCCAAGCAGGGATTGCCTGCAGGGGGTTTATAACTATGCTAGAAGTGAGTACACCTCAGTGAGGAGACTTCAGCATAGCAGGGAAAGAAAGACTCCAAGACTCAAGGGAAAAAGATGGAAAATGTGCAAAGACTTCTAGCTCTGTGATGAACCCTTCACAGTCATGATAACTAATTTCCACAATCTGGATAAGTGTTAAACACACTTGGGAAATTTTAATTATCTCTTACAAACATCTTAGGCTTCCCTGGTGGCTCAGATGGTGAAGAATCTGCCTACAATGTAGGAGACGTGGCTTTGATCCTTGGGTCGGGGAGATCCCATGGAGAAGGGAATGGCAACCCACTCCAGTATTCTTGCCTGGAGAATTCCATGGACAGAGGAGCCTGGCGGGCTACAGTCCATGGGATCGCAAACAGTCAGACACGACCGAGTGACTAACACACACAAACATCTCACTAAAATAGGAGCTGCTGCTGCTGCTGCTAAGTCACTTCAGTTGTGTCTGACTCTGTGCGACCCCATAGATGGCAGCCCACCAGGCTGCCCCGTCCCTGGGATTCTCCAGGCAAGAACACTGGAGTGGGTTGCCATTTCCCTCTCCAATGCATGAAAGTGAAAAGTGAAAGTGAAGTCACTCAGTCGTGTCTGACTCTTAGCGACCCTATGGCAGACAAATATTTTCTTAACAAATTTCAAGCTCTGAGCCAGCATCATACTTACTGATGCCACACCAAAAAGCACACCCCTTGAAGCCTGAAGCAAAAGAAGCCACTGTCTCGTTTCCCTTCCATTTTTCTGGAAGTGTTACCCAAAGCTAACACTTATATATTGCAGGGAAAGAGATGGCAAAAGAAAAGGTAGTTTCTGACAGATAATTGCATATCTGTAAAATCCAAGAGGAAAAAAACTGAAAAGCAAACTCCTCCTCTACTGTACTGCCTCGAATCCTTTTAATTCACTTTATCTTCAAAGAGCCACATGCCCTCAGTAGCCTAAAGCGGGGTTTGAAGTTGTTGTTGTTGTTTTATAATTTTATTTATTTATTTTTGGCTGTGCTGGGTCTTCGTTGCTGCATAGGCTTTCTCTAGTTGCCGCAAGTGGGGGCTCTTCTTTGTTGCAGAGCACGGGCTTCTCATTGTGGTGGCTTCTCTTGTTGCAGAGCACCCGCTCTAGGGCCTTTGGCAGTTGCAGCACATGGGCTCAGTAGTTGCGGCTCCTGGGCTCTAGAGCACAGGCTCAATAGTTGTGGCACAGGAGCTTAGTTGCTCTGTGGCATGTTGGATCTTCCCAGATCAGGGATCGAACCTACATCTCTTGCATTAGCAGGTGGATTCTTTACCACTGAGCCACCAGGGAAACCTGGGGGTTGAAGTTCTAATAAAGACTCAACTAGAAATCAGTACTGTTAGAACTATAAGGAAGTTAGGAATCAGTTGGCTACACCTTCCTTGACTTAAGTCTTCATGGTTATGAGAATCAGAAAATCCTTGGTTTTCAGGAATAGGGGATCTCAGCATCCAGGCACAGAAGGTAAACTGAGAGACCCCTCCTACTCTAACACCTAATACCCTCTCTAGAGGCAACAACCGTTTCCTGTGTCTTGTGATTCTTCAAGAGATAGTCTGTACTTAAGATGAGTTTATACAGGCATGCACGCACACACACACGCACACACACACACACACACAAAGTAACTTCTTGAGTTTCTTTTTCCAGTGAAAAGAAAATGAATGTGACCAAAAATGTCAAATTTGAGAAGGAAGCAAATGAGGATAAAGGTTCTACAAGCCAGGCGATGGCTACAGAAGATCCTCAAGACATAACAAAAATAGCTCTAACTTTAGCCAAAGATGCCATCACTGCTGCTGTCAAATCTGCAGAAGGTAGTAAACCTGTCTGGGTGCCTGTGGTCTCATTAGGTAATGCTTCACTAGGAAGTAACTAATACATTCATACTTTGTTTGCAGAAGCTGAAAACCCCGTCAAAAATATCGATTGGATCACCCATGGTGAGTTCACAGAAGAAAAGGGCCGTCAACAAGTTGAGGAGTTTGTTTTGGTAAGTTCTTTGGCCACTCCAGCTTTGCACACAAGGGAGAAGAATGACACAAAGGCTCCTGTTTGATGAAAAGTTGGAAGTCCTGCTAGAAAGCCTAAGTGATGATACCACAGGCGACTTGAATAAATAAAAACTGTCTCATCTGGATTTCCAAATCAAGATGGGATAGTCTTTGAAGGTGAACAGCACAATCGTATTCCCAGTGTTTGTATTGTCTTCACCGTACACTTTCCTAAGAAAATCAGATATTCTCAGCTAAGCAATTTTCCCATGCCACTGCCCTAAATGGGGGCCTAATGGCCTAAGAAGGAATTGTTGTTTAGTTGTTAAGTTGTGTCTGACTTGTGCGACCCTGTGGACTGTAGCCCACCAGGTTCCTCTGCCCACAGGATTTCCCAGGCAAGATATTGGGAGTGGGTTGCCATTCCCTTCTCCAGGGGATCTTCCCAAACCAGGGATCGAATCTGCATCTCCTGCATTGGCAGGCAGATTCTTTACCACTGAGCCACTGGGGAAGCCCTTCTAAGGAGGGAGATGCCTCTCTAAAAACAGGGGTTCTGTAGTCCCAGCTCTAGAGTTCTCACGTTAACAGAGGGGATGTAGAGAGATCACAAGGCGTTTTGCCTTAGCTCTGGAATGTGTTCACTGTACAGTCAGATGCACATGCTCCTAACTCCTTTTCTTTTTCCTCCTGGTCTTGGCTCTGACCTATTTGTGGGGCTTATCCTGGCAGCTCTTGGGAGAAGGCCCTGGGTTGCTTTGCGTACTGGCGGGGTGGAGGAAGAAGACTGGTCTGAAACCCCCACTTGCTCTATTTCCTTGGAAGAGAAACCAGTTGAAACTGGTGGAGGCAAACTTCTGGAGCCTGGAAGAAGTGTCCAGCTGTGTCTGTTCCTCTGGTCAGTCCATCCAAGCCTTCTGGCCTAAGGGCACTTTCCCAGCCCCAGGGAGGCCCCAGTCAAGTGGGAAAGAGGAAAGGTCAGGGGTTCGGGACTCCACACCCTCCATTTGTGATCCAGCGGCACGACTGCTGTTGCCATTGCAAGGGGACCAGGAACACAATGAAGACAAATGGTGCAAAGTTCTGGTTCCCCTTGGGCCTTCCCACTCGGAGAACATCTCCCATTTGGGTTTGGGCCAAAGGTTCTGCCTGCTGCACCCAGGGCTTATGAATCAGACTGAATGGAACAGAGAACAAGCAGGAGAACGTGCCTCTGGAGATCCTACCGGTCCCGAGTAAACGGCTAAAAGTCAGTCCTGCCTGGGCTACAGGGCCCCATGTGATCCGAGTCTCCATCCCCGCCTCCTCCCAACTGACTGCTCAGACCCCATCACCTACCACCTTCTCCCTGGTCACCTTTCTCACTCAAGTTGTACTTGCAGTTCAACTGCCAGGCATGCTCCCACCTCAGGGTCTCTGCACTTGCTGTTCCCTTTCCCCTGAGATCTACTCTCATGGGTCATGTTTTCCCTCTCTTCAGGTTTTTGTTAAGATGCCTTATGCTCAGAGGCCTTTCCCCGCCACCTGATTTAAAATTGCACCCATTTCTCCTCTGCCTTATTTCTTTCCCATCAGAACTCAGCTCTATCTAGGATATTAGATTTTATTTACCCTATTGCCTTTTATCCGCCATCAGAACACATGGTCCATGAAGGCAGAGATTTTTGTTCACTGTCATGTCCCCAGGCCTTAGAAAGGTCAGGTACATAGTAGTGAAAGTGAAAGCCGCTCAGTCATGTCCGACTCTTTGCGACCCCATGGATTGTATAGTCCATGGAATTCTCCAGGCCAGAATACTGGAGAGGGTAGCTGTTCCCTTCTTCAGGAGATCTTCCCAACCCAGGGATCGAACCCAGGTCTCCTTCATTGCAAGCAGATGCTTTACCAGCTGAGTCACCAGGGTATATAAATATGTGTTGAATGTATGAACAGATTTATTCTCTGTGCCATTATTTCTTCACAGATGAAAAGCTAAGTCAAAGTATTTGTCTTACTCATTGGTAGGACTGTTGTGAGGACACAGACAAATTAGAAAGTAGAAGGTGATGGAAAAGCTAGAAGCTCTATGTAACTCCTGACATAAAACCACCATTTCCAGTCCTACTAATGCAGCAAGCTCTAGAAGTAAAGTCTACCATCTAAGTGCCAGGCATTTCTAATGGAGCACTTTCTCAAGCTTACTGAAGATTTCTTAGAGTTCACCACACACCAGGGGATGGCAAATTAGGAGTTATTACCATTTACTGAGCGAGCACTGCAATGTGCCAAGCACCGCTAAGCACTTCACATGCATTATCTCATTTAATCCTCACAACGAACCTGGGTATAGGTACCTCAGTGTACCCATTTTACAGATGATGAATCCTGAGGGTCAGAGAGCTTGGGCGATCTGTCCAAAGTCTTTCTGATTAATCAGCAAAATGAAATTTTGACTGTAAGTCTATCTGATATACTTTTCTCACCATAATAGGAAGAGTCCTTTTTGATGCCAAAAATAATACAGTTTACTATCAATGAAAAATGCAAATTCAAAGGATTTTAAGGTATTACAATGTGAATAAGAATGATTCAATCTGGTATCAGAAGGCTTGTGTGTTTGTGGGGAGGCAACGGGTACACTTATACACTACCAGTGGGCATAACTGGTTTATTTTCTTCAGCAATGCAATGCGGTAACAAGAACACACAAAACAGTTCTTTAAAAAAAATTGTTTTTAATTTATTTTTATCTTTTGGTGCACTTCACAGCATGTGGGATCTTAGTCCTCTGACCAGGGATTGAACCCATGCCTCCAGTGCTGGCAGCATGGGGTCTTAACCACTGGACCACTGAGAAGTCCCAAGAATACACAAAGAAGTTCTTTATACAAGAAAACCTGGAAAACCCCTCATGCCTATCACACACTTACAATATTTTCATAATAAATTTAAGATATCATTATTAAAAAAAAACTCAGCTTTTTGCTCACTGACACAAAGTAGACAATGAAAACCCCCTTCTAACCCCACAATACCCAGTTCTACTCCCTCAGATGTCACTTACCAGGGATAACAGTTTTGTGCATATACTTCCAGGTGCCTGTTGATTTTGAGTCTAATAGTATGTAATTGTCTAAGCCATCCATGGCAGAATAGCACAATGAAATACTCTTTTCCTGGAAGTGAGTATATAAAGCAACGTTATGTAAAAATGACAAAACATGGGATAACACACACTCACAGCATAGAGATAAAAATGGGAAGATTGGCTTGATGGAGACAGCTGAATTTACTGTGTCTAAACCCACTTTAGAATATCCTAGAGCTGAGACATCTGATGGGGTGGAGAGAGCACTGAGCTGGCTGCCTGGGAGCCTGGGTCCCAGTCCCAGCTGTTTTGTTTGTCCTTTGCTATTTCTAGGTGCCAGGATCCTCATGTGCAAAGCGAGGGGCTCTATTAGATCATCTTTAGGGACCACTCCAATGCTATAGAGCCTGTGACTGTGTAACAGATTATTTTTAAAAAAATCTTGGCTGCGCTGAGAGGCATGTAGGATCTTAGTCCCTGACCAGGGATTGAACCCATACCCCCTGCACTGGAAGTACAGTCTTAACCACTGGACCATCAGAGACCATCTGTGACATTAAACATTAGGCCTAAAAAAGTGTATCAAGTATAACACAGAAAGGTTGAAAATAAAAGGCATGCTCCAATGGTCCTCATAGGGTTGACTGTTGACTCCTTAATTCAAAGGAATAATGATCTATGTAAGAACACACAGACCTGATCTCAAGAAATTTAGAGTCTGATGTTCCTCTCTGGCCAACTCTAACAGCCAATTGGGTATAAGTTTGAAATAAAATCAGCTGAGGCAGAAGGCCAGCCTATAGTTTTTCTTTTTATTATTATTTTGTCTGCCCTGGGTCTTTGTTGCAGCATGCAGGTTCTTTGTGTGGCATGCAGTCGCACAGGCTTTAGGTTCCTTGCAGCATGTGGCATCTTAGTTCCCCAATCAAGGATAAAACCCATGTCCCTTGCATTGGGAGATGGATTCTTAACCACTGGACCACCAGGGAAGTCCCAATATTTATTTTTTTAAAGAAGGCCTGAAGTTTTTTACCATCTCCTCCCAAACTCTCTTCTGATAGATATCAGTGGGATTGTTAGAAAATCCTACTCCTGTCCTTCTGTGGACCTTCATCTTAATTTAGGATCTTTTCCAATTTGGAAGCTTTCTGTGCCCCAACAGCCAGAGCAAGGGGATTTCGTTGAACTTGATGAATATCTCCGGCTTTCAAGGCCTGGTACTAAGGCTCAAGGGTGCAACGTGACTTGTGTGGACCTGAGGTGTTATTAAGGTGTGTGCTTTGGAGGGGGAAGCTTCTCCAAACCATCTGGATGATCCTGACCTATTCCTTTTCTGACCTTATTTTACTTACCACTTAGGGCTGCAATGAAGTGAGTCTGGTTTTCCCAAACAGGTGATGAAATCAGCCTCATCACTTTCATTTTTTAAAAAGTCTTTATTGAATTTATTACAATATTGTTTATGTCTTATGTTTTGGGCCACGAGGCACGTAGGATCTTAGCTCCCCGACCAAAGATCGAACCTGCATCCCCCTGCATTGGAAGGTTAAGTCTTAACCCAGCCTCATTACTTCCTAGTCACACATTTAGGTCTCCTGGAGTGAGCAGAACACATGTCCTAAGGACTTTCTAATTATTTGCCAATTAACCAAACTCGCCTTCCAAGTAAGGGTCCGGAAGGAAGTCACTGTGGACATGCATGCAGTGTGTATGTACACACACCCAAGTGTGAGCCCCTGTGCTCCAAAGTCCAATCTCAAGCAATGTCTGCAATGCTAGCTTATTTCCCATTTTAGCTCCACCTTTTCTCTCCTCTACCCTTGGAGATAAGTGAGAGTTGACTGTAGTTTGAACCCCGGTCTAAAAGGTTAGAAATGGATTCCACAAGTGGGGCTATAATCCCTACTGTTGTGTGCTACCTTCATCGCAGTGGTCCCCAACATGCAGGCTACAGACCGGAAGGTACCTCCAGTCAGATCAGTGGCAGCATTAGATTAGAAATAAAAGTGCCCAATAAATGTAACGCACTTGAATCAGCCCCAAACCATCCCCACCCCCCGGCCATGGAAAAACTGTCTTTCACGAAACTGGTCCCTAGTGCCAAAAAGGGTGGGGTGCGCCGAGAGGACTTGGACAGAAGTCTGCTTTTCTTCCTCTGTGTGCTTTTTCTTTTCCCCTGTGAAATAGAATTGGGAGTATCAAGGCCGCTGGGAGCACTACACAGAGTTTTTAAGGAAGGAAGATGTGCTTCACAGCTTCTACTACATCTACTGTGTACGGTGGAGCATCCCAACTGCTCGGAGACCCATAGCCCAAATCACTGCCAGTGTGTACTTCACCATCAAGGTCAACAAAAACAAACCTCTGGTAAGCGCTTCCTTGGCTGCCCTGTTCCCTTCAGGGAGACTTCAATGAGAACAGACTTCGCATGTCAAGGCCATTGATGGCCCCTTCCTTGTGAAACTGAACAGTCATATTTCTGTCTTCAATCTGGTGGAGCCCAGCTGTAGCACTTGCCATCACTGATCACGCCCTCCTCTGTGAAATGTTTCATTTGGCTTCTAGAACAACAACATTCTCTCCTGGTTTTCCTCTTGCCTCACTGACCACAGTTTACTCTACTGGTCCTCTGGTCTCTGTCTCTCACTGACCTCTTCATGTTTGCATGTCCTGAAACTCAGCCTTTGGGTATCTTCTCTAGCCTCTTTTCTTGTACAGTCTTATCCAGTCTCCTGGCTTTAAATGCTACCTCTAGCTTATTTTTTGAAAACATTGACTTTTTCTACACTGGGTCTTTGTCGCCATGTGTGAGCTTTCTCTAGTTGCGGTGAGCAGTGGCTACTCTTCATCGTGGTGTGCAGGCTTCTCCTTGCGGAGCACAGGCCTAGGGTGCACGGGCTTAGTTGCTCTGCAGTATGTGTGATATTCCCGGCCCAGGGATCGAACCTGTGTCCCCTGCATTGGCAGGAGGATCTCAACCACTACACCACCAGGGAAGCCTCACCTCTAGCTTGATTCCCAAATTTCTGTCTCCAGACCAGGCTTCTGTCCCTTGGATATTTAAACATCTCCCTTACTGTATCCAAAGCTGAACTTCTGATTTTCCTTTCAAAGTCTGACCTATGCCTTCCTCATCTCAGCTGATGGCCAAAATCCTTGTCATCTTCCTTGACTCTTCTTTTTCAGTCACATCCATTAGGAAATCCTATTGGCCCTACCTTCAAAGTAGGTGCTCAATCTAAGCCTCTCTTCCCACTGCACCTCGACCACCTTGGGCCAAGACACCATCATCCCTCACCAAAATTATTTCAATAGCCTTCTAGCCAGTCTTTCTGCTTCCACCTTTACCCGCATGCTGTCTCTTTTCAGCTAGCCAGAGGGAGTCTTGGAAAAATGAAGTTATGTCACACCTCGAATGTTCCAACATGCTTCTCCAACTTCAAAATGCATGTGAATTACTCAGGGATCTTGTCAAAAGGAAGATTCAGATTCAGCAGGTCTGAGCTTCTGCATTACTAAGAAGCTCCCAGGAGCTGCTGATGCTGCAGATCCACAGACGACACCCTGAGTAGTGAGGGCCTACAGCCCTTGTGTGATCTGGTCCCTTGTTATTTCTGCTTTCCTATTACCCCTGCCCCTTCACTTACTCTGGTCCAGCCACTCTGATCTTGCTACTCCTCAAATAAGCCAGGTAGAGTCCCACCTCAGGGCTTCCGTACTTGCTGTTCCTTCTGACTGAAACCCTCCTTCCCTCCCTAATACTTTACCATCTTCTGATCGTCTATGTAATTTCTTACCTTGTGATAGTCTGCAACCCCACCAGAATGTAAGCTCCATGAAGGCAGGGATTTTGGTGCTGCTGTAAAACAAGACCTGGCAAATAGTTGCCACTGAGTATTTGAAGGAATGACTGCTTGTCACCACTAGGTTGACTGTGAATATGAAATATGCTGACAGCTGCTGTGAAAGGAGTCCAAATGACACCCATGAGTCCAGGGTTAGGATCCTTAGAGCCAGGGTGGTACTAACCATGTCTGGAATACAGGAGACATAAAAGTGTTACTTCCCCTTTGCCTTCATCCTTTCACAAGCTATTTGAGGCTCTCCTGACTCTAAGGATGACCACACCATAGTCAGCCAACCATGTCCTATATTTATCCTATCCTAGTACAAACTTACCTATTTGGAGAGTCTGGAACCTGGAGTGATCTAAAGAGGTAGACTACAAGGACTTCTCATTTCTCCTGGTCATACAGTCTACCATCAGCTATCTTGCTAACTGGCAAGCTCTAAGATTGGAAAGGGAGGCTGCTGGAGGTACATGAGACCATGAAGAGAGAAGACCTGGGGCTGAGCAAGAGCCTGGCTCAGAATTCCAAGTATAATTTTGGAGGGGACACTGGATGGGGGGTCACTGAGACAGATTTATAACTGTAAAAGACATTTTTAAATGTCTTTGAACCGTGTTCATCTATATGGTTTCATTCTTAGGCTGTCCCTACAGGTAAGTTGGTTCTGTTGACTGAGTAAAGTGGACCACGTAAAGAAGGCACATGACTTCCTCATGCTCCTAGTAATGAGAGCACAGCCTCCCCTGACTTGTTTTCAGTTTTGTGGAGACTCTTAAAGTATTTATTGCCTAAAAGATCTTTTGGGGGAACACAGGTTTGAAGTGACAACTACCACCCACAGATCTCCAATTCACAGGGAAGATGAATTCTAGAAATTAAAGACTATACTTGTGGATACATATAGCAATGTAAAGAATCATGAGTTGGTATGACTGGTCTTGGCTGACAGTTGTCTTTTTCTCTTAGGACACACCCATTGATGTCTCTTATGTCTTTGAGGGCCATTCATTAGTTCACAGGTAAAGAAAATTTAGAGATTTTAAAAGGGTAGTAGGACAAGGTCATCACACTCCAAGAAGCCAGCAGGCCTGTTTTGTTGTTGCTGTTGTTTAGTTGCTACATCGTGTCTCACTCTTTTGTAACCCCATGGAGTGTACCCCATGGAGTGTAGCCCTCCAGACCCCTCTGTCCTTGGGATTTCCTAGGCAAGAATACTGGGAAATCTTTCTCCAGGGATCTTCCCAACCCAGGGATTGAACCTGAGTCTCCTGCATTTCAGGCAGATTCTTTACCACTGAGCTACCTTGGGAAGCCCTCAGCGACAGATAATTTATGTAATGGTCACTTTTCTTCTTTGGACCACCTACTCCATTAAGATGGGCTGAAAGTAAGAATCTGCTTTTGTTCTAGAAAATGGATTTTATCTGTAATGTCTTGCTTTTCAGTGACTAACAACTTGAGGTTAGTTGCTGGAGTAAGGTGCGGCCAAAGGAGGTCCCGTCTATCGTTTCAATGGGAAACTTCACAATCACATGGAACTCACTCATAAATAATATTCAATAATTCCTTTTCTTTGTACAGCAGCTCTCTTACAGAATCTTTACATATAAACTCACCCTTTTATTGACTGGGCCTAAGGAATGGAGACAATCTTTGCCTCCACCCCCAAAAGGCATTTTGCTCACTAGGAATGTAACAGAGTAAACAGGGAATCAATGGATCCCTGGCTCAGTGTTTTGTTTCCCTTTAAAAGCTTTTGTTGTGTTTGTTTTTCCTCCTCTGCAGACCAGGAGAAATTCGCTTTCGAGAAAAATGGCTAAGGGACATTATTGAGGCCAAATATGTTTTAATGAATCCAAATATCTTCCAATTCAACAGTATTGGAATCTTCCAGAATATTTTAGGAGATTTCTAATCAGAGCATATTAAAAATATGATACTGTACATCAAACCACAGAAAATTTATTGAATAATAAATTTGTGGCATACAATCTAGCTGCATTGTTTTTCTTTGCATTCATTTTCCAGTTGGCAACTTCCACTACATTAGCAGAGTAACCACTAAGTTGTCTTCTATTTTCTAAAAGGTTTTTCCCGTCACTATCTGTATCGCTCAGAGTCTTTCAGATACAAAAGCTGAGTTTAGGGAGTAGATAAAATTCACCTGTCAGACCAAACTGAGATTGGTCCTTGGCTCTTTGTTCCCCCATTTGAGCCTGAGTCTCCAACCTTAACATACCTCTTTCATGGGCACAACCGGGGAACAGAAAAATGGCAACAGTTCTACAGCTCATAATATAACCAGTCTGAAGGGTTTGCCTACTCACAGTTCTCTTTATTTAATGCAAGTTAAGCCTCATTGTTAAACAATATATTCTGAAATTCTGCAACTGGACATGCTGCCTGCCACAAGACAGCGTCACAACTGTGATGGCACCAGGGTGGCTTGAGGGTTGGCTTGATGAAACAGGGAAGGTTCAATCACCACCCTTACTATTTATGGCCTTCTTCCATTCTCACACCAGATCATTTCTTCCTACCATGTCTGTGAAGCTGTCTTGCCTGGCTGTAATATCTTAAACATCAAAGACAAAATTATGAGTGATTACTTATAGGTATATCAGAATACGTATTTAGGTAGACAAGCACTGGAAAGGAACACAGAATACTAAAGACAATTGATGGGGTAAAACTGTGGGTAATTTTTCTTTCTTCTTCTTCAACTGTTACATTTGTGAAATAAATTGAAAAGGAGGGAAAATCTTATCAGAGCAACAGGTGAGGAGGTGGGAGAACTAGGTAAGTCTCCTTGGAGAACAAAAAAATATATTTCAATTACAACAGCCCTCCCATTTGACTTATGGCTCAAGTGACTAAAACACAGTTTGAAGCAGTAACTCTAATGGGCTGAAAATAAAACACTGTTAGCCATTTTATTCTTCCCTCCTCTTTCCCAAAGAATATGCTACCGAAGCTATTCTTTGGCAGATCTTTCCTGAAAAAATCTTAATGAAAGATAGGATAAAATTCTGAAATAAATTAATATATTTTCTTTCACTTACTCAATAAGCATTTATTGAGTATCTACTCTGTGGAGGATACAGGAGAATCCAATGGACATCCATAATATTCACATATCACAAAATTGTTACATTTAGGGGGAAGGATGGGGGTAAGGGTTAGGGAGTTTGGAATTGACACATATATGCTGCTATATTTAATAATGGATAACCAACAAGGACTACTGTACAGCACAGGGAACTCTGCTCAACGTTATGTGGCGGGCTGGATGGGAGGGGAATTTGGGAAAGAATGAATACATGTTTATGTATGGCTGAGCCCCTTTGCTGTCCACCTGAAACTATCATGACATTGTTAATCAGCTATAGTCCAATACAAAATAAAAAGTTTTTAACAACTGTTGCATTTAAACTACCTTGCCTACTGAATGAAAATCAGAGAACAACCCCATTCAGTCTCTAGGAACTAGTAACAAAAACTAATGTTCTTAGAGAACAAAATTTTAAAAAAATGTGGCCCCCTTTTGCACAGTTTGTGGCATCTCAGTTCCCTGACAAGGGACTGCACTTGGGCCTTTAGCAGTGAAAGCACAGAGTCCTCACCACTGGACTATCGGGGAATTCCTGAGAATAAAATTTTTAAATGGGAAATAAAAATTATGTTTTATTACACAGGGAAATGGACAGATTATGACTCACAAATTTGGGACCTAGTTTCAACTTTTGCAAAGAACAGATGTATTAGGCTAGGCAACAATGATGATAGGTCACAGTCACTTCAAATTCAGGCACGTGCCAACTGGCTGTTTAGTTCATTAATTGTGGCTTAAAGGTAGACATTTTCCTAGAATGTATGTTAAGTAGTAAACTTTTTATCTATACGTTAATAAAGTATATCAAGTATACTTTCACTGTTTTGTTTTAAAACTTAAAAAAAAAACCTTTCAACTATTATAATACTGGAGTGGGTTGCCATTCCCTTCTCCAGAAGATCTTCTTGATCCAGGGATCGAACCCAGGTCTTCTGCATTGCAGGCAGACTCTTTACCATCTGAGTCATCTGGGAAGTTAGCTTATAAGGAGAGAGGGTCTTTTGTAACAGCAGAGTCTGAAATTCCCCATCATTCAGATAATTTATACTTATCTTAGGCACATAATAATGCAGTTCAAAACAACCTTAACAAAAACAGCCAAAACTTCTATCATCCCCTTCCCACTTCCCTCCTATGTCTTAACAACTAAACTTGAACAAAAGGAGGGAAGAAAAAGATCATGATCTCACAGTCCCAGAATTTTTCATTTTTCCCAAAGTCAAAAGTCAATAGTAGCCAAAAAAAGTGATAAAGTGAGAAGTTAACCTGAATGACAGATGTAAAAAAGAAACTGAAAAGTTTAAGCATGTTTAAAATGAAATGAAGTACAGACTTTAAAAACTTTTAATATCACATTATCTTCATCCTTATGACATAATGAAGTTAAAGCAATGATTCATTATATTTTTCCTTATTAAACTCAAGATTATTATTGATTCCTATTCATTTACAGTGTTCAAATAATGATCTAAACACAGTTCAGATGGAAATAATGTACTTACATTTACACAATAGACTTCCCAATATTTATATTTGAAAGAGCCATTCTTAAGTAACCTGTTAGGAATTTTAAACTTAATGTTCACATTTTCAATTCAGTAAGTCTATGGGTTAGACTTTGCTGTTTGGTCTGTTGGTTGGTTTGGGGGTGGAGGTAGGGACTAAAATCAAAATACATTATTTCCAGAGCAGACAGCATATTGTAATAAACAAGTCAATCTTCCAATTCTAGATTTGCTTTTTTTCAGCCATGCCTTCTTTCTGTTAACAAAAGTGGCCTCCTGTATCAACACAGAGGAATGATTAACTTCCACAAGTTCATTTGGGGTGGGCATCATGTAGAACTCGTGGCAGCACTGTCCCATAATGTTAAGAGTTCAGTTCCTCATTTCACCAGCACTCTCTCTCAATGCCTCCTCCCCCAACACAGTAGAATTTCACTCATAATTTGGATTTTTAAACCAGAAAGTTGTTTTGGTTAATCCAAAATAACCCAAAGAGCTTGCTAAAGTTATATCAATACGCAGCTTTTTTATAGGACTGAAAGAATTAAATAGAAGGCACAGTAGCACTGTAAAGCTTTTTCAGATCATAATCTTTTTGTGTGTGTATATATGGAACCCAAACTTTCTTTTTTGTTGTTAAAAACGTCTGATGAACAATCAGAAAATCCTTATTTGTCCTCTTTCCCTTTAGTTTTTCTGTATACCATCTCCCGAAAACTGGCCAGGATCTTGTTTTCTCTCTTTCGTCTCTCTTCTTGGTTAAAGGATGCAAGGGCTCTCTTCTCATCAGCACTATAGATCTGGTTCTCTTTTCGCAGACGCACAGCTTCCATTCGGCGATGCCTGGAGATAATTGTATTTTTGGCTTAATTTCTCAGTAGTTATTCTCATAGTGCTTCCTCACTAATCCTTTCCTAATACAGAGTGGTCAATTTAAAATGCTGACAAATAGAAACTTTCTCTAATGGGTTAGATTTTCCAAGGATCATTCATTTTATCTGCTGACATGTCCTTTGATTAATTTCTAGTAAGTAAATAATGATCTCTGAGGTTCTGTCAATAGAGTGAGTTATTAATTTCAAATTCTAAGGGCATAAGTCTAGTTCTGATGTTTCCAGTAAGAAAAGCAAACAGGCAAATTATTAAACTTCCTAAGTGGTAATGCAGACTTGATAGTAGGACAGATAAGATTTAAGTTGTCATCTAGCTGGTAGAACTTCAGAGTTCTAATTTATCCTATAATCAAAAGAACTAGGTTTAAATCTACAACTGAATCTTTCGATGTTTTGTGGGTGGATTTAACTTCCTTAGAATCCAGTAGCAGTTCACAGAAAAGAAAGAAGGGATTTTAGCCCAAGGGCCAAATCAGGAAAGCATACGCTCTGAGGCAGAGGGAAACTCTTAGATCATCTTCAAAAGGTCTGCTTATTTAGAAGGAAAACTTCACGAAAACCTGCTGCTTTTATGTGTATGTACACAAACCTACACAATCAATTACAGATGAAGCTTGAACTATGCCTAGAAAAACAGAGCAAACTGAGTAAGGTGAAGAGGGGAGACTCATTTCAGGTTAGTGTGAAGGTGGGGGAGTGGCAGGTCAAGGAGTCAAGGAGATGACACTGTATTTAGGTTGCTCAGGGTATAGTGAGTAGAGGAAGTGATCTGGAACAGAAAGTGCTATATGAATAATGCTGTAGTAAACATCCATATACACATCTCCTGGTACATGGGAAAGTCTTTCCTCTTGGGTACACAGGTATGGAATTGCTGGGTCATAAACTATGTGAATGCTCAACTTTCCAAGACAACATCAGACTGTTTTCCAGAATGGTTGTTACCAGTGTATACCACCACTAGCAATACTTAAGAGATCCTATAGACTCACATCCTATCAAATGCTTGCAGTTGTTAGAACTTTGAACTTCTATTGAATGGGTGTAAAACCATATGTCCATAAGTTGATTTCCATTTCCAATGATTATGAACATCTTTTTCAGTTTAGTTCAGTTCAGTTGCTCAGTCATGTCAGACTCTTTGTGACCCCATGGACTGCAGCATGCCAGGCCTCCTATGCATCACCAACTGCCAGAGTCTACCCAAACCCGTGTCCACTGAGTTCATAATGCCATCCAATCATCTCATCCTCTGTCGTCCCCTTCTCCTCCTGCCCTCAATCTTTCCCAGCATCAGGATCTTCTCAAATGAGTTAGCTCTTTGCATCAGGTGGCCAAAGTATTGGAGTTTCAGCTTCAACATCAGTCCTTCCAATGAACACCCAGGACTGATCTCCTTTAGGATGGACTGGTTGGATCTCCTTGCAGTCCAAGGGACTCTTAACAGTCTTCTCTAACACCATAGTCCAAAAGCATCAATTCTTCTGTGCTCAGCTGTCTTTATAGTCCAACTCTCACATCCATACATGACTACTGGAAAAACCATAGCCCTGACTAGATGGGCCTTTGTTGACAAAATAATGTCTCTGCTTTTCAATATACTGTCTAGGTTGGTCATAACTTTCCTTCCAAGGAGTAAGCATCTTTTAATTTCATGGCTGCAATCACCATCTGTAGTGATTTTGGAGCCCCAAAAAATAAAGTCAGCCGCTGTTTCCCCATCTATTTCCCAGGGAGTGATGAGACCAGATGCCATGATCTTAGTTTTCTGAATGTTGAGCTTTAAGCCAACTTTTTCACTCTCTTCTTTCACTTTCATCAAGAGGTTCTTTAGTTCTTCTTCACTTTCTGCCATAAGGGTGGTGTCATCTGCATCTCTGAGGTTATTGATATTTCTCCTGGCAATCTTGATTCCAGCTTGTGCTTCCTCCAGCCCAGCATTTCTCATGATGTACTCTGCATAGAAGTTAAATAAGCAGGGTGACAATATACAGCCTTGACGTACTCCTTTTCCTATTTGGAACCAGTCTGTTGTTTCATGTCCAGTTCTAACTGTTGCTTCCTGATCTGCATACAGATTTCTCAGGAGGCAGGTCAGGTGGTCTGGTATTCCCATCTCCTTCAGAATTTTCCACAGTTTATTGTGATCCACACAGGCAAAGGCTTTGGCATAGTTAATAAAGCAGAAATAGATGTTTTTCTGGAACTCTCTTGCTTTTTCGATGATCCAGAGGATGTTGGCAATTTGATCTCTGGTTCCTCTGCCTTTTAAAACCAGCTTGAACATCTGGAAGTTCTTAGTTCACGTATTGCTGAGCCCTGGCTTGGAGAATTTCGAGCATTTCTTTACTAGTGTGTGAGATGAGTGTAACTGTGTGGTAGTTTGAGCATTCTTTGGCATTGCCTTTCCTTGGGATTGGAATGAAAACTGACCTTTTCCAGTCCTGTGGCCACTGCTGAGTTTTCCAAATTTGCTGGCATATTGAGTGCAGCACGTTCACAGCATCATCTTTTAGGATTTGAAATGGCTCAACTGGAATTCCATCACCTCCACTAGCTTTCTTCGTAGTGATGCTTCCTAAGGCCCACTTGATTCACATTCCAGGATATCTGGCTCTAGGTGAGTGATCAGACCATCGTGATAATCTGGGTTGTGAAGATCTTTTTTGTACAGTTCTTCTGTGTATTCTTGCCACCTGTTCTTAATATCTTCTGCTTCTGTTAGGTCCATACCATTTCTGTCCTTTATCGAGCCCATCTTTGCATGAAATGTTCCCTTGGTATCTCTAATTTTCTTGGCGAGATCTCTAGTCTTTCCCATTCTGTTGTTTTCCTCTATTTCTTTGCACTGATCACTGAGGAAGGCTTTCTTATCTCTCCTTGCTATTCTTTGAAACTCTGCATTCAAATGGGTATATCTTTCCTTTTCTCCTTTGCCTTTTGCTTCTCTTCTTTTCATAGCTATTTGTAAGGCCTCCTCAGACAGCCATTTTGCTTTTTTGCATTTCTTTTTCTTGGGGATGGTCTTGATTCCTTTCTCCTGTACAATGTCACAAACCTCTATCCATAGTTCATCAGGCACTCTGTCTATCAGATCTAGTTCCTTAAGTCTATTTCTCACTTCCACTGTATAGTCATAAGGGATTTAATTTAGGTCATACCTGAATGGTCTAGTGGTTTTCCCTACTTTCTTCAATTTAAGTCTGAATTTGGCAATAAGGAGTTCATGATCTGAACAAGATCATGAACATCTTTTTATGTGTAGCCATATATTTTTTTATTCTGACAAATGCCTGTTTGTGTAATTTTCTCACTTTCCTTTTGTTTACAGAAATTCTTTAAATACTCTCTGTACTGACTCTTTATCAGTTGTGTGTATTACAAGATCTTATCCCAGCTTGGAACTTGTCTTTTCACTTATTTTAAGATGTTCTGATGAACAAAAGTTGTTGCTTTTATCTCAGGTAAAGTTATCAATATATTATTGTGTGGTTGGTGCATTTTTTGGTCTTCTTTAAGAAATACTTCCCCACCCCAAGATCTAATAGATATCTGTTCATATTCTATACTAAGAGTAATGAAGTTGTTTTTGACATTTAAGTCCATAATCTAGCTGCACTGACTTTTAAATATAGTGATAAAGGGTTCTACTTTCATTTTTCTCCATACAGGTGACCACTTTCTTCCTGCTCCATTTACTGCCTAGTTCCTTCTTTCCCCACTGATTGGAGAAAGCAGCTCTTTCATGTAATGAAGTTCCATACATGAATTAACTCTACCAGGCTCTCTATTTTATTCCACTGAACAGTTCATTTGTTTCCCCACTCTTTGTGAAGTGCTGCAAGCTTCATAATAAACCCTCATATCAGTAGGAAAAATCACCTTCCTGCTCTTCTTCAGAAATGAGATGGCTACTGCTGGCCCTTTAGTCTAACATTTTAATTTTGCAAGAACTGATAACTCTACAGTATTGCCTTCCTATTCATGAACATGGTATCTCTCCATTTATTTAGGTCTTCTTAAATGTCTCAGTGTTTTATAGTTTTTCCTATAAAGATCTTAGACTTCTTTTGTTAAGATTTACTAAGTCCTTCATATTCTCTGATGATACTGTTATAAATGTTTTCCTTTCATTTAATTATATTTTCTAGTTGTTTGTTGCTGGTACACAGAAATGCAATTGATTTTTGTGTATTAACTTTATATCTAACCATTTGTTAAACATTCCTGTTATTTATAATTCATCTGAGGATTTCTTAGGATTTTCTATCACTCACAAAAAGTGACAGTATTATATCCTTTGTTCCAATTTTTGTGCCTCTCATTTCTTTTTCTTGTCTTATTGGTTCTTAGATATAATGTTTTCAAATGTCAGTCCTCAGAATTCCAAGATTCTGAAGATGCTTCAGGGGTCCTGCAAATATTTGCCCACTTTTAAAAGTTTATGAAGTTTTAAAATTCAGCTTGATCTTGGTATTGAAACCCTATTAGTTCACTCTCCTTGTTCTTCCTGGTATTTTGCTTTTTCTTCCCCATTTTATATTCCTTTTCTCACACTGAAACTGACCTCTGTCATATCTTTTTTCACTCTTCATTCTCAGTATCCAGAGGACTAGAGAGTCCATGTTCTCCACAGAGAACTACAGGCAAACTCAGAAACTTTTACTGTCTTATGAAAATGCTTTTTTAACTACCAGAATGCCACATTGCTCATGCGGCACTGATAAGTAACCAAATTTAACTATCTCCTCCAGAAAATAAACTATCTGTATCAAACTATGAATGAGAAAACAACACTGGAAAGACTAATTCTTTGACGCTGGAGATACAACTGAGTTGCATACCTACCTGGAATTTTAGACAACTATATTTATACCAATAAAACCAATAAAAAACCAACATTTATACTCTACTTTTCGTTAGAAATGGGCACTTAATGAACATACCTGCTACCACTCATTACATAACCTGAACATTCAAATGATGCAATTTCTTCACTTGTCAAGCCAATTTCACCTCTTCGTGGGATACGTTTTCCAGCTTTTACATATTCAGCCATAGCTGCACCTTCACCGGGTAACAGAGCATGGCCATAGCTACAAAGTAATATAGAATTAAGAAAGGGTTCATTATAAAAGAAAGCACAAAAATCATTTCTCTCAGAAAACAGTAGGAATAACAGTTACTGGGCAGCATGCTGGGAAGCCTAATGTAAATTACCTTAATTTAATTAGGGAACACTGCACTGTGACCTATATTACTAACCCAGAAATGCAGAGATACTTTGGAAGAATAAAAGGACTGATGTTAGTGAGCATATATTCATGGTTTACAATTATGGATCAATTTTCCCTACAGCTGTTGTCTTTATTGCTTCTGCCTCCAGTGAATTCCTTTTCCCTTTAAATACAAAGCAGAGAAATAATATATCTCAAATTAACATATTTTTAAAACTTACGGCCAATAATAATGCTATACAGTAACAGTTCTCTATTAACTTTCATTCAAGGGGACTTTGAAAACTACCATCCTGGGACTTCCCTGGTGGTCCAGTAGCTAAGACTCCATGTTCCCAGTGCAGGGGGCCTGGGTTTGATCCCTGGTCAGGGAACTAAACCCCAAATCCCACAACTAAGACCTAGTACACTTGAAGAAAAAAATTTTAAAACAAAAAACAAAAACTACCACCCCTTCATTCAATTCACTAAATTCTTCATATCTATTAAACTCAAAGCTTGTAATATACAGTAAAAATAATCTCTGTTCTTGTGGAATTTATACATTAATAAGGATATAACACTAATACAATGTAGAATATATATTACAATGCACAAAAGAAAATGCTGTGAGTACTGAAGAATTAAAGAGGGGTAGGAATCACACCTACCTATAGAGGGAAGGTATTGGGAATCAGCACATGCCCCTCCTTTTGAAAAGGGCTTTGAGAAATGTTAAGGATTTTAACAGGAAGGAATTGGGGTTAACGAAGAAACCAGGACTGGGAAAAGAAGGGAAGGCATGTTGGAGGAAGAAGGTGAAAGTGCACAGAAACTTTGGGTCTAAATAAGGGAGTAGTGAAAGATATACTTGGAAGAGTAAGTTAGGACCACACTTTTGGGAAGGCACTTCAGAGATTATAAACATGCTCCTACTTACTTTAGAGGTTTATCATCTTGAGAGGCAAGTGTTTTGGGAGCCTCTGGGCCAATCAAATCTGAGGGCTCTTCAGGCTCTGCAGGAAAGATATTCAGAAACATATTCACATTTTGACTAATCAGTTAATTCAGTGTTTTATCTGTTCTGAAGTCAAACTCTATCAGAAGAACCTACTTGATCGATCCTTCCAGGGATTCTCCAGAAACTCTTCTTGGGACTCTTTAGAACTTGAGTCACTGGAATCTTTTCTGCTCTTCTTAGACTTCTTTTTCTTATATTTCTTCCTGCATTGATTATAATTTGATATAAATTGATTTAATATTCCCAGGTTAAAGGGCATCTTACTTTTTCAAGGCAGCGAAAGACTGATTGAAATGATTTGGATGCTCAGCTTATTCAAATGTGTTAGAGAAGAATTTGTATTAAAAAATTTAACTTATTTATTTCACCATAAGCTGGCTCAGACAGTAAAGAATCTGCCTGCAATGCAGGAGACCCAGGTTCGATTCCTGGGTTGGGACAATCCCCTGGAGAAGGGAATGGCAACCCAATCCAGTAGACTTGCCTGGAGAATTCCATGGACAGAGGAGCCTGGTGAGCTACAGTCCATGTGGTCGCAAAGAGTCAGATAAGACCGAGCAACAAACACTTTCACTTTCAAGGGAACAATAAAACATAGTTCTCATGTTGTAGAAAGATAGCAGAAATAAAGCAGTTTAAGAAAACAGCTCTTATCAATTTGAACATCAGTAATTTTCAGTATAATGGATTAAAAAACATCATATATGTTTGAATCCTTGGGCTCATGATGATAAAAACCTCAAAAAACCTCAACTCATTATTTTGAAAACTCATAAAACAAGTAAGCAATTATTCCACCCTTCCTAAACTTCAGGGTAACCAAATAGTTAATGAGGGTAGGCTTCTCATATAGAATTATTTTACCTAATAAATGAAGAATCATTTTGCAATCCCTAATGAAGTAAGGGACCTCAACAAAGACTATTGATACAGGTTAATATGACAAAAAGAGATGCCCAGATATTATCTGCCTCCTGCTGGAATTACACAGTACTACTTATGAAGTATTCCTACCAAAAACTCAAATCTGAACCTTATCAAGTGTCTAGACCTAACTATCTATCAATCTACAGGAAATATAAAGGACAGAAAGCATGTTAAAAGGATACCGTAAGAATACAACCAGCAAAATCCACACTGTAGGAAACTCTCCAGGGCAAATGATATTGTTTCCTCTACAACTAAACTGCAGGAACAAAAAGGGAAGGGAAAGCTATCTATTTAAAAAGATGGAAAAGACCTACCAACCAATCACAATTCATGTACATTGTTTAGATTCTAATTTGAGGAAACTATTTGAAAAACTGCTGAGACCTGAATGAAGAATTATTATTAAATATTTTATGTGGATTAATAGTACTGTACTTTTTTTTTTTTTTTAAGAATGCCTATCTTTTAGAGAAACTTGCAGTTTTATGGATGAAATGATATCTGGGACTGGTTTCAAAGTAACAGTGGGGGTGGACAGCAGAGACTGTCAATAAGTTGATAATTGTTCAAGCTGAGTGATAGTTAATAGAAGTCCATTATACTATTTTATACAATTGTACATATTTTTGAAATTTTCCATAATAAAAATTAAAGAAAAAACTGACGATCTGTGTTTCTTCTTCTTTTCCTTTTTCTTGGCTTTCTTTGCTCTCCTTTTTGTATCTTCATCTGCAAATTAAAGCATATTATAATTAAAAATTTTTAACTCTAAAACCTTAATACTTCTGAGTAGATAAATACCTTATAACTCTTCTATTTGTTGTTACAGAGGATTTAATTCATTCAAACATTTATTCTTAGGAAATGTGCAAGGAATGAGGGACATAGAAATTAAAGTTGCACTAAGCATTTGGTTCTATAGGGTATTATTATTAACTTGATTGCATGAGATAATAGTATTGTGATTAGATAGGAAAATGTCCTTATTGTTTAAAGATGTACACAAAGATATTTAGGGTGGCAGTGTGATATTTTAATTTACCTTGAATATCTCAACAACAAAAAAATCCATATTTGAAGCAAACATGTCAAAATGCTAACAGATGGTACACCTGAGTGACGAGCACTGTATATGGCATTAATGACACTACTCCCTTCACTTTTCTGGATGTTTGAGTGTCTTCATGATGTGTGTGTTTGGGGGGATGATTTCCAGGAGCTCAGTCTAGTGGAGGAGACAGAGGGAAGGGGGTCAGTAGAATCCGAGTGACAGGGAAGTGGGGGGCGGTGTTCTGGGCGCACAGAGGAGTCTCACCATCAGGCTGGTTTGGAGAGGGTGGGTGAGGAATGGTTGACCGTGAAAAGGTGACTCTTAAGCTAGTTCTTCCTAAAGTCAGTTTTATTACAAGAGTAATGCACGTCCATCCATGCAGCCAGTAGGCCAAGCCACATGCAAGGAGAGACTGGACTGTAGGCAGCCGGACTCTGTACCACATGGCAGAGTCAGGAGAAAGGACGTGCAATATGAGGAGATAAAGTCACTCTCAGGCCACAGAGGACGCTGCAGGAGAGTGACAGAGTACCTGTGATGAGAAATCCACAGAAATGTGTCCCCAGAGGAGGCACCCTCTGTCAATCACCAGCCATGGGAGGGTGCCAAAAGACGGCTTTGTTGTGATGCAGCCCCACAGGAAGTGTCTTCTAGAAATCAACTGCTGGCCTGAAGGGTCCCCTATGTTATGCCTCTGAAAATCACACAAAGCTGACTGCTGAGTGTGAGAATCTCACAAAAGAGATGCTCCACTGGGATGATGCAGCCCCCTATGGCCTGGTTTGGCACCACATGTCTCAAAGACTGACCCCAACTTGGTTCGGTGCCACACGCCTTGTGCAGCTACACACAACCACTCTGGAGTCACACCGCTTAGCTCCGAATCCCAACTGTGTGACCTTGGGTATGAGCAGACTTATAATCTGCTCGGGTCCTCTGTCTCCCCAACTCTAAGATGTGTCTGACAGTGACTGTGTGGATTAAACAGCAATAATGCCTATCAGGCACTTAGCAGGGTGCCCGACACAAAGTCAGTGCATGTTCAAAACTCTGGGTTATTATTATTTTAAAGAACCTTTTTCTAGCAAAAGCTTTGGACTTCCTTGGCGGTCCAGTGGTTAAGAATCTGCCTGCCAATGCAGGGGGAAAAGGTTCAATCCCTGGTCCGGGAAAATCCCACGTGCTAGGGAACACAACTAAGTCCATGCGCCACAACCACTGAGCCTGCACACTCTAGAGCCTGAGCCCCACAACAAGAGAAGCCGCTGCAATGAGAAGCGTGTGCATCGCAATGAACAATAGCCTCCACTTGCCACAACTAGAGAAAGCCCCCACGGAGGAACGAAGATCCAGCACAGCCAAAAATAAATAAAAGTAAAATAAACTTTAAGAAGTAAAACTAGTTTTGAAGCAAGGCGGGCAGAATGATATTGGCTTTCTTACCACTGGAGTCTGTGTCAGAATCAGAGTCGCTGTCACTATCATCAGAATACTTCTTGTGTTTTCTTTTAGATGATTTTTTCTTCCTCCTTTTCTTGGATCTTTCTTTTGAATGACTAGACTTCTTCTTCTTCTTCTTTTCTTCTACATAAAAAACAAATAAAATTACTTCTAAAGAAGTATTTCTTTTTAAATTTTTTTAAAAACTTATTTTGTACTGGGGTATAGCTGACTGACAATGCTGTGACAGTTTCAGGTGACAGTGAAGGGACTCAGCCATACATATACAAGCATCAGAAGTATTTCTGAGTATCGATTTTTATTGTATTTGAAATACTGAAAAGGAAATGATGACAGGCAATTTGAGTAAAAGTAAAGTCTAATGTTCAACTATTTATAAATGTATTTAAAAAAATTTCTCAATAAAAAAGCTCTCAATTAAAAAAATACCTTCTGAAGTAGAAGCTGAACTGGTGCTTTTCTTTGGCTCTTCATCCTCTACTGGTGTATGTTCATCAGAGCTGAATTTTAAAAAAATGGTAATAAGAATCAGAAGAGTGTTAAAGGCAACCTACTGAGTGTTGTTGTTCAGTCACTCAGTTGTGTCTGACTCTTTGCAACCCCAGGGACTGCAGCATGGACTGAATGAGAGACACCATTTGCAAATCATATCCGAGAAGAGATTAATATTAAAAAAAGAAAAACCCAAAACCCAAAAAATAATGTGATTTTACAAATAGGCAGAGGATCTGAACAGACATTTTTTCAAAGAAAACACACAGATGGCCAATAGGTAATAAAGAGATGTTCAACATCATTAATCATTGGGGAAATGCAAATCAAAACCACAATGAGATATCACTTCACACTTGTTTGGATGAATACTATCAAAAAGACAAAAGATAACAACTGTTGCTGAGGATATGGAAAAGAGGGAACACTTACACTCTGTTAGTGAGAATATAAAATGGTACAGCTATTATAGATTCCAGAATGGAGGTTCTTCAATAAATTAAAAAT
The DNA here is from genome assembly GCF_027580195.1 of Bos mutus. Taxonomy (NCBI): domain Eukaryota; kingdom Metazoa; phylum Chordata; class Mammalia; order Artiodactyla; family Bovidae; genus Bos; species Bos mutus. The sequence continues at coordinate 28,170,936 of NC_091646.1, read as the reverse complement.
TGAACTTCATATCACCTAACAATCTCATTTCTGGATATGTATCTGACGGAACTAAAATCAATATCTCAAAGAGATACCTGGACTCTCATGCTCACTGCAGCATTACTTACAATAGCCAAAATGTTAAAACAACCAAATATCCATGAATGTATGAATGGATAAAGGAACTATGAGAAACACACACGCATACCCCACAGCAGAATATTATTTATCTTTAAAAAAGAATGAAGCTTGCCATTTTCAACAACATGGACAGCCTATGAGGGCATTTGCTAAATGAAATGTCAAACAGAGAAAGATAACACATGATCTCACTTATATGTGAAATCTAAAAAATGAAAAACCACCACACCACAGATACAGAGAACGAATGATGGTTGCCAGAGCGCAGAAGGTGGGGGCAGGGCATGGGTAAAACACATGGTGGGGATCCAGAAGTACAAACTTCCAGTTATAAAAGAAGTAAGCCATGGGGATGTGATGCACAGCACGGCGACTGCAGTTCATAATGCTGTACTGCATATCTGACAGTTGGTAAGAAAGTAAATCTTAGAAGTTCCCATCACAAGAAAAAACTTTTTATAACTATACATGGTGATGGATGCTAACTAGACTTACTATGGTGATCATTTTGCAATATATACAAATATTGAATCATCATGTTATAACATGCCTGAAACTAATATTGTATGTCAAATATATCTCAAAAAATTATAGGGGGTGGGAAAAAATTACAATTTTTTAAGAAGAAAAAAGAACTTTCAGATAATAATGCTTTATCACCCTGTCGCAAATTACAGGTTTACCTGTCAAGCACCTTGTCTCAACTCTAAAGAAAACACAGAAATAGAGCAAAGGGTAGATGCAACTTCTGAATGGCACCAAAGAGAGAAAAGCCGCAGTCCATAGGGTCGCAAAGAGTTGGACATGACTGAACAACAACACAGAGGAAAAAAAAAAATAAGGAAAAGGAAAAAGCATTAGGCCTTTAATAATACTGAATACAGGAAACTAAACAGACTCAGTATATTCATTTTTAAAAACTTTTTGTAATGTTAATGTCTGACATTTAATCAGTTACTGGATTGAGAAAAAATAATTCAAAATAATATAAATGTGTTTGTTTCAACACTGAACCCTTTTATGAATAAGAAATTAGCATCCCATGAATTACAATTTAAAGAGAACAATTAGCATGCTAAAATCCACTAGGAGCATGTTTTAATCCTAAGGTATGTTTAATGTTTTTAAAACTCAAGGCACAGAATAGCATAAATCACAAGAAAGAGGGAAAAAAAGAGCTATAGTTAAGGTTCTTCACTTAACAAAAATTTTGACCATAGACTCTGGATTTAAACAAATGTTGCATTTAAAAAAAATATATATATATATATTTAAATTTTATTTTATTAATTGAAGGATAATTGCTTTACAATATTGTGTTGGTTTCTGCCATATAAAAGATGCATTTTTTAATCACTTACTCTGGTTCTGGATTCTTTGGAGAAAGTCCCCACACTTCAGGAGCTCCCAATTCTCCAATCCTCTCTCTCTCACTTAGTCTCCTAGAAGAGATAGGCAGGTAAACTGTTTCCTAAATGTATTATAAGATTCAAAGGGGTCTACTTAAGTCCTGTTTTCCCTCTACATTTTAAACTTTAAACTAATAATAACTTGGTTTAAACTCAAGAACTTCCCTGCCAGTCCAGTGGTTAAGACACTGTGCTACCACTGCAGGTGATACAGATTTGATCCCAGGTTCAGGTACTAAGATCCTGCATGCCACAAGAGGTGGACAAATTTTTTTTTTAAAGTAAACTCAACATTAGGATCTAACTCAATATTAGGATCTAATGTTCTGATGTATCTGATGTTCTACCAAATAGTACAAACTACAGACAGCCCGATAGGCCTGGCCAAGATTCAGCCTGGGAGGCTGTCCAGTGTGTCATTTCCAGTACATGCATCACACAGCTCCCAACTGCTCATTTCATCTTCTGCAATATGTGACAAAAATGGTCTTACATTTGGAAATAACTTCATTTGTTTATGTATCCTTATGAAAGTAAAGAGAATTCTCTACTTCTGACAAGGTCAAACCTTCGTTTTCAAAAAGTCAGGAATTAATGAAGAAAATAAAAATGAAGCATTAGAAGTAGAAAATAAAGGGACCTCTGAAAGTAAAAGAAAAGTTTTGACAAAACTTTACTTAATGAGATATAGTGTTTGTTTTCTGTTTTTCCCCTAATTATTTTTTTCAAAAAGGAGTAAATTCTCTATCCTTGGAAGACAAAATTATTTTATGTTTGTGATTTCTTCTCTTAATTTTTGATATTCCTTATAAACACACAAACAATACACAACAAAAACTAAGGTTTACTTCTTTAAACGTCAGCTGCTGTGACTCCACTTGTTTAAAAAAAGAACCTTACTGAAGAAATAAAATCCTTTTTGATTTTTTAAAACAAATTATTTTTTTCTTCCTTATTCAGGGGAAAAGGTACAATTGTGCAGAGTTAGACTCAGGTTTCCTACCTGAAGTAACATAAAATCTAATAGAGGACATACTTATAGCTAAACTTTGAATACATACATACAGGATGAAGAATGCTTGACAGGCTAAAAAGACCAAACAGTAAAGTTCTTATCCCTCCTGCCACCCAACTTCGTGGATACTTTAAAATTATTTATCCTCTAAATGTACAAATGCAAATTTCATCCAAGGAATTCTGACATCTATTGGTGAGGAATGTCTAGTATGGAAACTGGATGCTTTTTGATGGACACAGCCTGGGGGTAACTTTCTGGAAATTTTAATTTGGAGAAGTCAGTCTCCAATCTATCTTAGGACTGTTTTTACTGTTTCTGTTCCCATGCACAAAATACTAACAGCTAACACTTAAGGGCAATTTATTGTGTTCCAGGCACTAAATCATTACATCTCTAAAAAGCTTTTGTACTAATTTTTCCCTTTTACATGGTGAAGAAATCAAACTAAGAGAGGTTAAGTAACTTGCCCAAGGTCACACAAGTATTAAGTAACAAAGGAGGGCTTCAGACTCAGGCAGTCTGATTCTGGAGCCTGTCCTCTTAATTACTAGACTTTAGTGCTTCCCACTTTTGGAAGAAAAAGATTCAAGCTATCTCCCAATTGTTGAAACCTTAACCTGCCCCTCAATGCCTGCTACACTTTTTAATTTCTTGTACTTTTAAACACATACAGTATGATCAGTACAGTGTCTGACACACAATTTAACACTCAATAAGCATTAGATATTAAGAATTACAAAGCACATAACTGCTATAAATGAAGTGTAACCTTTAAAAATAGTGAATCACTATATTATTGTACACCAGTTACTTAAAAACACTGTATATCTACTATACTTCGATTTTTTTAAGTAAAAAAATTAAAGCTTACAAAACAGTAATTATAATTCTTTTCCTTTCTCCTTATTCATTTTCCTCTCCAATACTCACTGTCATTAAACGAGATCTGATGTCAATCTGACCTCATTTTTCATGGTCAAGATTGAGACCGCTTAAGATCTTTCTCAATGTAGTCCAATCTTATAGTTTAGCAGATCATTTTTTCCTACATTTAGTCAAACATCTTGTTTCAGAGGTTCTCCTCCCCTCCAATTTAAACCTTGTATCTCAACCTTTCCCAAGTCACTACAAAACAACTCCACTCACTTATCCTATTGTCTCAAACCTGTTTGATCATTCAACAAGCAATGGCTGCGCACCTACAAAGTGCTCCGCACTGTAAATTTTGTGATCAATAACCTGGGCTCTTCCAAGGGCTCAGTCTACTGGGGAATGAAAACGTGATCACTAATGACAACGACACAACCAAGTAAATGCTGTAATTCCCGCAGGTCCGAGGCTCTTGACCATGCCCGCAACAAGCCAGGAGGCTGGAAGGGGTAGCGGGAAGGAGACCAAGGCATTAGATGAAGGGGCCGAAGGATGAGCGAAAAACCTAACGATGGAAAGGGATGAATAAGGCGTCATCGTGGGTGGACTGAAGGAAGGGATGAAAACGCGCGCCAAGTCAGGGAGAGAGAGCGAAATGCGAATAGTCGGGTGCGGAATGAACGATAAATCGGACTCTAAAGGCTGGTGGGCTTGCGAAAGAAAGTGCGTTCGTCTCACTCACTTCTGCCGCAAGCTCTCCTCCCTCTCCTTGTCCAGGAGGCTAGGCCACGGCTTGTCGCTCCCGTAGGGGCGTGAGTAGCCGCCATAATAGGCGGACGAGGAGGCAGAAGCGAAAGGGGCGCCGCGCGGTGCGGAGGGCCGCTCTCGAGAGCGTGACCGCGAGCGCGAACGGTAGGACTGGTTTCGGGAGCCTTGGCTGGGGCCACTCAGCTGATGGCTGAGGCCATTCCGGTCCCCGGACCGAGAGCAAGAGCGCGAGCGCGAGCGGCGGCCGCGCGGGGAGCGAGAGGATTTGCTAGGCTTAGGGCTCTTCGAAGAACTGCGACGCTTCCCCCCGGAGCTCGAGGCCTCCCACTCCGGGCTGCGGGAGCCAGACACCGGAGCCATCGCTATTGCTGGGTCCCTGAATCCGTGGGTGAAGGGGGCGCTCGCGCGAGCCCGGAAAAATTCTCCGTTGCCTTGGCTCCCAGGACCGGCAGGCTTATCACCGCCAGAACCCGAGGAAACCTTAGAAACAGTTCCGGGTACGTCGGCAAATTCCTTCCCCAGACCTAGGCGGTCCTACTGACTCAGGGACGGGATGTGTGTACTCTTGTAAGGAAGCCGGTGGGGCAACAAGGTTCCCTCATCCTTCGGGTTCCGAATGAGGCTGCTCAATTCTAAGCTCTACATGAGACTGTACTTTTTTCATCGTTGACTTGAAAGACTTAAAGGGAAGGACGACAGACCACAGGATACGTGTCACTAAACAACTGTATGAACAATAAGTACTGTGTAACTAAGTAAGTAAATAAACAATTGTATGTCTATGTATGTATGCATGTAAGTATAAGTTCCCAGGCGGCGCTAATAGTAAAGAATCCACCTGCCAGTGCAGGAGACATAAGAGACGTGGGTTCCATCCCTGGGTCAGGAAGATCCCCTGGAGGAGGGCCTGGCAACCCACACCAGTATTCTTGCCTGGAGAATGCCATGGACAGAGGAACCTGGTGTGCTACAGCCCATAGTGTCACAAAAAGTCGGAAACGACTGAAGTGACTTAGAAGGCACAAACACACACACACAGGTTTTTTTTTTTTATTTCCAGTTCCAAGCAAATTAAAGGGGATTTATCTAAATTGACAAAACGTTGTCCACTGGAAAAGGGACTGGCAAACCACTTCAGTATTCTTGCCTTTAGAACCACATGAACAGCATGATAAGGCAAAAAGATAGGAGGACACTGAAAGATGAACTCCCCAGGTCAGTAGGTGCACAATATGCTACTAGAGATCAGTGGAGAAATAACTCCAGAAAGAATGAAGAGACAGAGCCAAAGCAAAAACAGCACCCAGTTGTGGATGTGACTGGTGATGGAAGTAAAGTCAGATGCTGTAAAGAACAATATTGCATAGGAACCTAGAATGTTAGGTCCATGAATCAAGGTGATAGAGTCCACATGGGGGTCTCACTGATAAGATGGCTCGTTATGTTGACCTCGCAAGCAAATAATAAATCACAGTGATCCTTGAGACTGACCAAATTGCCCAAATGGCATCCTGTTATCGCACTGGTACCTATCTTCACAAAGCTGCGAGACCACCAGATTCCAGACCTCTGGCTACATGACCATCCCTTCAGAGAATTTTTCATTGGTGGGGCATAAGAAAGACTCCATCAGAAAGGGAGGACTCTGGTTCTCCTTAAGGGCCAGTCACCCTCTCTTTTCCCTCTAATAAAATTTCCCTTTTCTTGCCTGACTGCCTGGCTTGCTCTCTTTTTCTCTGCACTCACCTTACATTCTGGTGCTGAAACCCTGGAGGGAAGATCCAACGCAACTGGGTGGACTCCTCTCATGAGCCCACCTCCGGTGGTCCCCTCCCTCAGACCTTGCTGAGAAACTGAGGCAAGCTCAGGAAGGGGACTTTCCACTTGCCTTGCTGGACTGACATCCACACACTGGCCCACATTTCATCCGTCGGTTACAAGGGTGAGTGAAATCCCATTCTCTTGGATCCTGTGTCTCTCGCCTCATTTCCAAGTCCTAGCTCTAGGCGGGAGGATCCCCACAGCCCTCGGGCCCTTGGCCTTGTGCCCCGTCTGACTTTGAAATAGGGGGCACCCATTTCAAAACAGACTATTATTACTCTCTGAGAAAGTCCTGAGTACGGGGACACCTTTTCTCTGGGACCTTTCTCCTCGCTTTCTCTCGCCCTTGTCTAACCTCCCTATTCAGCCGCAATGGGAAATTCTCAATCCCAGCCCTCAAAATCTACTCCTCTAGGATGCCTTCTCCGAAACCTAAAAGCTTTGGGCTTCCAAGAGGAGATCAGACCAAAAAGACTTATTTACTATTCTAACACTGTCTGGCCACAATACAGACTTGATAACAGGTCCCAGTGGCCAGAAAATGGAACTCTTGATTATAATACTCTATGGGACATCGATAACTTCTGCCTCCGCAAAGGCAAGTGGTTAGAAATCCCTTATGTTCAGGTTTTCTTAGCTCTCCACTCTTGATCCTCTCTCTGTGAATCCTGTTATACTTCTCAAATACTCTTGGCCCACTGTGGGCCACATCCTCCTAATACAATGTCTTCTGATCCCTGTTCAGACTTTTCTTCTTCTTCCTTCAACCCTTCGGACCACAGCCCACCCCATAGCACTCCCAATCCCCTTTGCAGCAGCTCCAGATCCAGTTCCACAACCTCCACCTTACGTCCCCTCCTCCCTCCCTCCTTCTCGAGTGCAGGCCTCCACCACAGCAGCTCCCAATCCCCCTCCCCAGCTTATGCCTGAGATAAGCTCTGAGACCTCAGCCCCAACCTCCCTAGATCCCCTCCCGTACTGGTCCCGAACAACTTTAAAACAGGAAACTTCACCACAGGACCCCGCTCCTTCCCCTGATCCATTGCTCCCTTTAGGGGAAGTAGCTAGGGCAGAAGGCATTGCTGGGTTCATGTCCCATTCTCCCTCACTGATCTATCTCAGATTGAAAAGTATCTTGGCTCCTTCTCCTCAGACCCTGATAATTATCTAAAAGAATTCAAGTATCTTACCCAGTCTTATGACTTAACTTGGTATGATATTTACATCATACTTTCCTCCACTCTTCTCCCAGAAGAGAAGGAACGAGTATGGCAAGTCTCTCAGGCGCATGCTGATGAGATACACAGGACAGACGACACTAACCCTGTAGGGGCAACGGCTGTCCCCTGAGATGATCCCAACTGGGATTATCAGGCAGGGAGACCTGGACAAGCAGCCTGTAATCATATGATTACTTGCCTCATTGTGGGTCTTCAAGAGGCAAGGCATAAAGCCATCAACTTTGATAAGCTCCAGGAAAGAACTCCAAGACTAGATGAAAACCCAGCACAATTTCTAGCCAGGTTAAAGGAAGTGCTACACAAATATACAAAATTAGACCCCACTTCGGCAGAGGGCACCATTGTCCTTAGCACCCATTTAATCTCCCAGTCATCCCCAGATATCCTAAAGAAACTGAAAAAGGTAGAAGAAGGCCCTGAAATCCCTCAACGAGACCTTTTAAATTTAACCTTTAAGATTTTCAATGACCAGGAAGAACAGGCAAAACTAGAGAAGGCCCAATGAGATCAGGCCAAATACCACCTTTTAGCCATTGCCCTACATGGCTCCAAGCCTCCATCAACCAACAAAGAAAGGAAGCCACCTGGGCCCTGCATCAAATGCAGCAAAGAAGGCCACTGGGCCTGCCTATGCCTAAAGCCAAGGCCCCCTCCAGGTCCATATCCCAGCTGTGGCATAAAGGAACATTGGGAGGTCGACTGCCCAAATCCCCCTCCAGGGACCTGGACATCCCCTCCTGGTCCTGAGCAGGAGTCCTCTGACCCAGCTCTGCCCAGCCTCCTCGAACTTGCCACTGAAGACTGAAGTTGCCCAGGGCTCCAGGCCCTGACTCTCATTACCTCTATGGAGCCCAGGGTAACTTACTGTGGCAGGTAAGTCAATCTCCTTTCTCATTGACACAGGGGCCACTTACACTGCTATGCCTGCCTAATCTGGAAAAACCAAGATCTCTCAGGTCTCTGTTATGGGAGTTGATGGTTCAATATCTACACTATGAATAACCGAGCCTCTACCTTGCACACTTCAAGATACCCCATTATCCCATTCTTTTCTCATACTCCCAAAATGCCCCACTCCTATTCTTGGGAGAGACCTTCTCTCAAAATTCAAAGCCTCTATTACTATCCCAAGTCCAGCCTCTGATCTAGCCTGGCTACTGCTTCTTAACCCCCGCTCCTCTTCCCCCACCCCATTGCCCTCCTCGTCCATAAACACCATAGTTTGGGATACAGACAACTCATCTGTTGCCTCTCACCATGGTCCAATTCATATCCATCTCAAAGACCACTCTAAATTCCCCAATCAACCACAATACCCCATCTCCGAAAAACATCAACAAGGGTTAAAGCCTATTGTCACTAAACTCCTACGTCAGGGCCTCTTGCACCCAACTCACTTGCCCTATAACACCCCTATCCTATGTGTCAAAAAGCCAAATGGCTCCTATTGCCTGGTCTAGGACCTGAGATGTATCATTGCGGCTATTATCCCCATACACCCAGTAGTTCCAAATCCCTATACTCTTCTCTCTCTCATTCCCTCTTACACTACCCACTTCACTGTTTTAGACCTCAAAGATGCCTTCTTTACTATTCCTTTACACCCAGACTCTCAAGACCTCTTTGCCTTCACCTGGACTGATCCAGACAATCATCGCTCCCAACAGCTGACATGGACAGTCCTCCCACAGGCTTTCGTGATAGCCCTCATTTCTTTGGCCAAGCTCGAGCATCAGACCTAATCTCTCTTGACCTTACCCCAAGTACTGTCCTCCAATATGTGGATGATCTCCTCCTTTGTAGTCCTTTGCTTACATATTCTCAACAACACACTATACAATTCCTTAATTTTCTAGCTGATCGAGGCTATCGAGTATCTCCCATCAAGGTTCAGCTCTCTCTTCCTAGAGTCAGCTATCTCGGAGTCCTTTTAACACCAACAAAAAGATATATTACTACCATTAGAAAGTCCCTTATATCCACCCTACCACTCCCTACATCAGAAACAGAGATCCAGTCCTTCTTGGGGGTTAGCTAGATATCTACGCCTCTGGATTCCTAATTTGGCCCTCTTGGCACAACCCCTATATCAAGCTGAGGAGATCTTTCAGAACCCCTAGAGCTAAAATCAAATATATGTTCAGGCTTTAACAACCTTAAGCAAGCCATTCTCTCAGCTCCAGCTCTAACAGTTCCTGACCTTTCTCGCCCCTTTATACTCTACACTACTGAGAGAAACAAAATTGCCCTAGGAGTTTTGGGACAAAATCAGGGCCCTCCTTTACCCGTGTTGCTCATCTGTCAAAGCAATTAGATACCACAATTCAAGGATGGCCAGCCTGCCTACATGCTCTGGCAGCAGCTGCACTCCTTGCTCAGGAAAGTACAAAACTTACTTTTGGAGCACCCACTGTCATTCGTTCACCAGATGACTTTAAGGACTCACTTTCTCACAAATCCATGGCCCTTCTATCTCCTTCAGGCATTCAACTAATTCATGTCACCCTTCTCGAATCTCCTGAGTTTTTCTTTGAACGCTGTCCTACTCTAAACCCTGCCACACTTATCCCTAATTCTTCTGAGCCCCCTATTCATACTTGCAAAGAGGCATTAGAAGACCTGATGCCCCATTTTCCCCACATTTCCTCAACCCCTTTAAATAACCCTGACTTTACTTGGTATATTGATGGCAGCTCCTCTATGACATCAAAAGGAAAAAAAAGTAGCTGGATATGCAATTGTCTCTGACACCGAAATTATTGAATCCCAACCTCTCCCTTGAGGAACCCCTTCCCGAAAGGCAGAACTTATTGCACTAACTAGACCCCTTACACTTTGCACATCATACACTCACATGCTGCCATTTGGAGGGAACGAGGGCTCCTATCTACTAAAGGTTGTCCCATAACTAATGCCCTGCTTATACTCCAACTTTTAAAAGCAGCTAACATGCCAAGTGAAGTAGGCATCATACATTGCCGAGGTCACCAGGTGGCCTGAGGCTCCATTTCACAGGGCAACAATGCCGCAGACAGAGAAGCAAAACAAGCCTCACTCCGATCACCAGCTCAACAACTTATAGTAACCCCCAACATAAAGCCCCTTTACCTCCCTGAAGTAAAAACAATTATTACAAGATTGTTACAAGAGGGAGCACAACCACAAGGAGACTGGTTACAAAAAACAGGGCCACCATGTCCTTCCCCAATCTCAGGCCACACAGATTCTTCATCAGGCCCTGCACGTAGGCACTAAACCTCTTTATCATCTCTTAAAACCTCTTATCACCTTCTTTCACTCCTACAGCAAATCACTCACTCTTGCTTTATCTGCTCCTCAGTCTCACCACAGAGAGCCTTAAAGCCTATTCCCTCATTCCCAACAAATGAGGCTCGAGGTCATATCCCAGGAGAGGACTGGCAAATTGACTTTATTCACACACCTCCAACACGAAAAATAAAACTCATACTCACTCTAGTAAACACATTTTTAGGGTGGATCAAGGCTTTTCCTATGAGATCAAAAACTGCCTCAGAGGTTAACACAGTTTCTCATACGAGAAATCATCCCTCACTTGGGCCTCCCACTCTCCAATCCGATAATGGGCCAGCTTTAATCTCCCAAATCACTCAACACGTAGCCCAATCCCTTGGCATAACCTGGAAATTACATATTCCTTACAGAACCCAATCAACGGGAAAAGTAGAAAAGGCAAATTCTATTCTCAAAATGGACCTAAGCAAACGCTAGAACTACAAAGGCCATGGACTGAACTCCTTCCCATGGCTTTGGCTCATATTAGGGCTATGCTGCATGGACTCCCTTTTCTCTTAGGTCAGTTCCCTACTGCCAGCCCCTTGCTGGAGATTATCTTCCCATTCTTAACCTTATTAGACACCTCATGAGAGAACAGGCAGATCGCTCTCTCTTAAAGCCTCATCGAACGAATTCAGCTGACTTAACACTCATACACAGGGACCTCAGTCAGTCAGTCAGTTCAGTCGCTCAGTCATGTCTGACTCTTTGCGACCCCATGAACTGCAGCACGCCAGGCCTCCCTGTCCATCACCAACTCCCGGAGTTTACCCAAACTCATGTCCATTGAGTTGGTGATGCCATCCAATCATCTCATCCTTTGTCATCCCCTTCTCCTCTGCCCTCAGTCTTTCCCAGCATCAGGGTCTTTTCCAACGAGTCAGCTCTTTGCATCAGGTGGCCAAAGTATTGGAGTTTCAGCTTCAACATCAGTCCTTCCAATGAACACCCAGGACTGATCTCCCTTAGGATGGACTGGTTGGATCTCCTTGCAGTCCAAGGGACTCTCAAGAGTCTTCTCCAACACCACAGTTCAAAAGCATCAATTCTTCAGCACTCAGCTTTCTTTATAGTCCAACTCTCACATCCATACATGACTACTGGAAAAACCATAGCTTTGACTAGACGGACCTTTGTTGACAAAGTAATGTCTCTGCTTTTTAATATGCTGTCTAGGTTGGTCACAACTTTCCTTCCAAGGAATAAGCATCTTTTAATTTCATGGCTGCAGTCACAATCTGCAGTAATTTTGGGGCCCAAGAAAATAAAGTCTCTCACTGTTTCCACTGTTTCTCCATCTATTTGCCATGAAGTGATGGGACCAGATGCCTTGATCTTAGTTTTCTGGATATTGAGTTTTAAACCAGATTTTGCACTCTCCTCTTTCACTTTCATCAAGAGGCTCTTTAGTTCTTCCTCACTTTCTGCTATAAGGGTGGTGTCATCTACATATCCGAGGTTACTGATACTTCTCCTGGCAATCTTGATTCCAGCTTGTGCTTCTTCCAGCCCAGCGTTTCTCATGATGTACTCTGCATATAAGTTAAATAAGCAGGGTGACAATATACAGCCTTGATGTACTCCTTTTCCTATTTGGAACCAGTCTGTTGTTCCATGTCCAGCTCCAACTGTTGCTTCCTGACCTGCATACAGCTTTCTCAAGAGGCAGGTCAGGTGGTCTGGTGTTCCTAGCTCTCTCAGAATTTTCCACAGGTTATTGTGATCCATACAGTCAAAAGTTTTTGCATAGTCAGTAAAGCAGAAATAGATGTTTTTCTGGAACTCTCTTGCTTTTTCAATGATCCAGCGGATGTTGGCAATTTGATCTCTGGTTCCTCTGCCTTTTCTAAAACCAGCTTGAACATCTGGAAGTTCACAGTTCACGAACTGCTGAAGCCTGGCTTGGAGAATTTTGAGCATTACTTTACTAGTGTGTGAGATGAGTGCAATTGTGTGGTAGTTTGAGCATTCTTTGGCATTGCCTTTCTTTAGGATTGGAATGAAAACTGACCTTTTCCAGTCCTGTGGCCACTGCTGAGTTTTCCAAATTTGCTGGCATATTGAGTGCAGCACTTTCACAGCATCATCTTTCAGGATTTGAAATAGCTCAGCGGGAATTTCATCACCTCCACTAGCTTTGTTCGTAGTGATGCTTCCTAAGGCCCACTTGACTTCACATTCCAGGATATCTGGCTCTAGGTGAGTGATCACACCATCATGATAATCTGGGTTGTGAAGATCTTTTTTGTATAGTTCTTCTGTGTATTCTTGTCACCTCTTCTTAATATCTTCTGCTTCTGTTAGGTCCATACCATTTCTGTCTTTTATTGAGCCCATCTTTTCATGAAAAGCTCCCTTGATATCTCTAATTTTCTTGAAGAGATCTCTATTCTTTCCTATTCTATTGTTTTCTTCTATTTCTTTGCACTGATCACCGAGGAAGGCTTTTTTATCTCTCCTTGGTATTCTTTGGAACTCTGCATTCAAATGGGTTATATCTTTCCTTTTCTCCTTTGCTTTTTGCTTCCCTTCTTTTCACAACTATTTATAAGGCCTCCTCAGACAGCCATTTTGCTTTTTTGTATTTTTTTTTCCCTTGGGGATGGTCTTGATCACTGTCTCCTTTACAATGTCATGACCCTCCGCCCATAGTTCATCAGATACTCTGTGTATCAGGTAAGAGAAACCCAAGTAAGATGGTAGGCGCTGAGAGAGGGCATCAGAGGGCAGACAGACTGAAACCACAATCACAGACAACTAGCTAATCTGATCACACAGACCACAGCTTGTCTTACTTAATGAAACTAACCATGCCATGTGGGGCCACCCAAGACGGGCGGGTCATGGTGGAGAGGTCTGACAGAATATGGTCCACTGGACAAGGGAATGGCAAACCACTTTTGATTCTTGCCTTGAGAACCCCATGAACAGTATGAAAAGGCAGAAAGATAGAACACTGAAAGATGAACTCCCCAGGTTGGTAGGTGCCCAATATGCTACTGGAGATCAGTGGAGAAATAACTCCAGAAAGAATGAAGGGATGGAGCCAAAGCAAAAACAACACCCAGTTGTGGATGTGACTCATCATAGAAGCAAATTCTGATGGTGTAATGAGCAATATTGCATAGGAACCTGGAATGTTAGGTCCATGAATCAAGGCAAGTTGGAAGTTGTCAAACAGGAGATGGCAAGAGTGAACGTCAATATTCTAGGAATCAGCAAACTAAGATAGACTGGAATGGGTGAATTTAACTCAGATGACCATTCTATCTACTACTGTGGGCAGGAATCCCTTAGAAGAAATGGAGTAGCCATCCTAGTCAACAAAAGAGTCCAAAATGCAGTACTTGGATGCAATGTCAAAAACGACAGAATGATCTCTGTTCATTTCAAAGGGAAACCATTCAACATCACGGTAATCCAAGTCTATGCTCCGACCAGTAATGCTGAAGAAGCTGAAGTTAAATGGTTCTATGAAGACCTATAAGACCTTTTAGAACTAACACCCCCAAAAGATGTCCTTTTCATTATAGGGGACTGGAATGCAAAAGTAGGAAGTCAAGCGATACCTAAAGTAACAGGCAAATTTGGCCTTGGAGTACAAAATGAAGCAGGGCAAAGGCTAATAGAGTTTTGCCAAGAGAATACACTGGTGATAGCAAACACCCTTTTCCAACAACACAAGAGAAGACTCTACACATGGACATCACCAGTTGGTCAACACTGAAATCAGATTGATTATATTCTTTGCAGCCAAAGATGGAGAAGCTCTATATAGTCGGCAAAAACAAGACCGGGAGCTGACTGTGGCTCAGATCATGGACTCCTATTGCCAAATTCAGACTGAAATTGAAGAAAGTGGGCAAAACCACTAGACCATTCAGATAATGGTGACCTTCTTCAAAAGATCCCGCGCATGTAGTGCTACACTCAGTGCCCCCAACCCTGCAGCAGGCCACCATTGACCCATGCCTCCTCTGGAGACTCCTGGACACAAACAGGCAAGTCTGGGTCACTCTTGTGAGGTCACTGCTCCTTTATCCTGGGTCCTGGTGCACAAGGTTCTGTTTGTGCCCTCCAAGAGTCTATTTCCCAGTCCTGTGTAAGTTTTGGCAGCTCTATGGTGGGGTTAATGGCAACCTCCTCCAAGAGGACTTATGCTATACCCAAGTCTGCTGTACACAGAGCCCCTGTCCCTGTGGCAGAAAAACAAATATCGATAAGTAAAACAAAAATAGATGTATTGGTTACTAATTGAACTGGGATTTCCCTTACTTACCTTATTCACAATAGGACTTTACTCTGTGTCTCCCCCTGAGTGGACTATTATTCTAAAGCTTTCCCTCTGTTTTACCTACTTCTCCATAGTTCTTGTTTTTTTGGACGTGGCCCTCCTCTACTGTGATCAGCCTAGATGAATTCATTATCCACTTGCCTTCACATAGTAACACAAGCCCTTATGTTTCCTGGAAACACCACTGTTACTGATCTCCCCTTATTCCTTGACTTTATAACTGATCTTTGGCTCCAGGGAGATTTCACATCTACCCAGATTGATTTCTACACCTGGATTCTTATTTTTATCATTTTCTCTCCTTAGACATGAGACACCACATCATGATTTTACTCTTACTCCCTCTTCCTTTACAGTCCAAACTTCACATTAATACCCTATCTATAACTCACCCTGCCCCAAACCTTGCCTGCTGCTGCTTCTGCTGCTAAGTTGCTTCAGTCGTGTCTGACTCTTCGACCCCATAGACAGCAGCCCACCAGGCTCCTCCGTCCCTGGGATTCTCCAGGCAAGAATACTGGAGTGGGTTGCCATTTCCTTCTCCAATGCATGCATGCATGCTAAGTCGCTTCAGTCGTATCTGACTCTAGGCGACCCTATGGATAGCAGCCCACCAGGCTCCTCTGTCCACAGGATTCTCTAGGCAAGAATACCGGAGTGGGTTGCCATTTCCTTCTCCAAACCTTGTCTACCTATTTATAACTTTAAATCTGACCCATCATTTACTCAGTACATCAAACCCAACCCTGGCCAGTCCAATGAAGTAACATGTTTCATATCAAAGGCATTGCTTTTAATACGAAGAATTGATACTTTGGACTGTGGTGTTGAAGAAGACTCTTGAGAGTCCGTTGGACTGCAAGGAGATAAAACCAGTCAATCCTAAAGGAAATCAGTCCTGAATATTCATTGGAAGGACTGATGCTGAAGCTGAAACTCCAATACTTTGGCCACCTGATGTGAAGAATGGACTCATTGGAAAAGACCCTGTTGCTAGGAAAGATTGAAGGTGGGAGAAGAAGGGGATGGCAGAAGATGAGATGGTTGGATGGCATCACCAACTCGATGGACATGAGTTTGAGCAAGGTCTGGGAGTTGGTGATGGACAGGGACACCTGGCATGCTGCAGTCCATGGGGTCACAAAGAGTCAGACATGACTGAGCAACTGAACTGAACTGGATTTGGAAGTACCACACAATTTTGATTATAGTAGATTTATAGTGAGTCTTGAAGTTGGATAGTGTCAGTCTTCTGGCTTTGTTTTTCTTCAGTATTAATTTGACCATTCTGGGTCTTCTGCCTTTACATATAAATTTTAGGATCAGTTTGTCAATTTCTCCAGGGTAACTTGCTGGAATTGTGATTGGGATTGTGTTCAATCTATAGATCAAGTTGGGAAGAACTTACTTCTTAACATTATCAAGTCTTCCTATCCATAAACATAGAATATCTCTTCATTTATTCAGCTCTACTTTTGACTTCTTACATCAGAGTTTTATAGTTTTCTGCATATAGATATTGAGATACTGCATATATTTTCTTAGGTTTATACACAAGTATCTCAGTTTTGAGGTGCTAATATAAATGGTGTGTAGGTTTTGTTTTTAAGGTTAAGCTTTTAAAAATATATATATTTATTTTTATTTATTTGTCTTTGATGGGTCTCAGACATGGCATGCAGAATCTTTAGTTGCTGCATTTGGGATCTAGTTCCCTGACCAGGGATTGAACCCAGGCCCCCTGCATTGGGAGCTCAGAGTCTTAGCCACGAGACTATGAGTGAAGTCCCATACCTTTTAAATTGTCTACAGTTCTTGAATATTCTTTTCTGTTTTTTTTTTTTTTTAATTCTTTTTTCTCTTTGCTTATCATTTTGGGATATTTCCATTATCATATTGGGATGTTTCTATTGTTTTATATTTTACCTCACTGATTTTTACCTGCCTCATCCAGTCTTTTGATAAACCCATCAAAGATATTTTTCATTTCTGTCACAGTGTTTTTGATTTCTAGCTTTTTCTTTTGATTCTTTCTTAGAGTTTTTATCTCCAGCTTACATTGCTCATCTGTTCTTGTATCTTGTCCACTTTTTTCATTACAACCCTTAGTATATTAATCATAGTTATTTTAAGTTCTAGATTCAATAATTACAAAAATCTCTGCCATAATTTAGTCTGGCTCTGATGCCTGCTTTCTCTCTTTTGAATGTTTCTTTTTATTTTTAGCATGCCTTGTAAATTTTTGTTGAAAGCCAGTCAATGTATTGGATAAAAGAACTGAAGTAGATATATTTTTCTTGTGAGGTTTGTTTGTGTGTGTTTATTTGGCTAGGAATTAGGCTGTGTTTACTATTAGTGGTAGGTGTCAGAGGCTAAAATTTCCACTAGTATCCTTATTCATCTCCCCTGTCATCTTTGCATTTCCTTAGAGGCTTCTTCTTTTTTTTTTTTTAATTATTTATTTACTATTTGGCTGTGGTGGGATCTTTGATGGATCATGGGGGATCTTTTTATTGTGGTGCTTGGGCTCAATAGTTGTGGCACTCAGGCTTAGCTGCCTTGAGACATGGGGGATCTTAGTTCCCTGACCAGGGATCAAACTTGCATCCCCTGCATTGCAAGGTGGATTCTTAACCACTGGACCCCTGGGGAAGTCCCTAGAGGCTTCTTCTTAAACAGAGTCAGAGCTTGCAGTTCTTTCAGCTGTAATCCACTTTTATTATACAGGAGCACTATTGATGTGGTGGTAAGCTTGGGGGCAGGGGAAGCAGTCTGTAGTCCTATGATTGAATCTCAGTCTTTTAGTGAGCCTGTATCCCTGAACTGTGACCTTTACAAGTGCTTCTCAACTTTCATACCCTTCCCTTTAGCAGAGACAAGAAGGCTAGAAGGAGGTTGAATTGGGTATTTCCCTGCCTCCTGGTCAGCTCAGCTTTAGCAAAACCCAAGGATCTAACAGAAGCAGAAGTGATTAAGAAGAGGTGGCAAGAATGCGAAGAAGAACTAGGCAAAAAAGATGTTAATGACTCAGATAAACCACAATGGTGTGGTCATTCAAGTAGAGCCAGACATCCTGAAATGTGAAGTCAAGTATGCTTTAGGAAGCATTACTACAAACAGGGCTAGGTGATGGAATTCCAGCTGAGCTATTTCAAATCCTAAAAGTCAATGCTATTAAAGTGCTTCACTCAATCTTTCAGCTCAAAATCCATCCTACAAGCTAGGCTTCAGCAGTGTATGAACCAAGAACTTCCAGATGTACAAGCTGAATTTAGAAAAGGCAGAAAAATGAGAGATCAAATTGCCAACATTCACTGGATCATAGAAACAGCAAGGAGAGTAGAAAAACATCTACTTCTGCTTCCCTGGTGGCTCAGATGGTAAAGAGTCTGCCTGCAGTGTGGGAGACCTGGCTTCAATTCCTGGGTCAGGAAGATCCCCTGGAGAAGGAAATGGCAAACTACTCCAGTATTCTCGCCTGGAAAATCCCATGGATGGAGGATCCTGGCAGTCTTCAGCCCATGGTGTCCCAAAGAGTTGGACATGACTGAGTGACTTCACTTTCACTGCTTCAGTGATCACACTAAAGCCTTTAACTGGGTGGATCATAACAAACTGTGGAAAATTTTTATAGATGGAAATACCAGACCACCTTACTTATCTCCTGAGAAACCTGTATGCAGGTCAAGAAGCAACAGTTAGAATTGGACATGGAACACCTGACTGGTTCAAAATTATGAAAGGAGTATGTCAAGGCTGTATATTGTCACTGTGCTTATTTAACTTATACGCAGAGTACATCATGTGAAATGCTGAGCTGGATGAATCACAAACTGGAATCAAGGTCGCTGGGAGAAATATCAACAACCTTAGATATGCAGGGGCTTCCCTGGTGGCTCAGACAGTAAAGAATTTGCCTGGAGTGTGGAAGACCTGGATTTGATCCCTGGTTTAGGAAGATTCCCTGGAGGAAGTCATGGCAACCCACTCCGGTATTCTTACCTGGACAATCTCCATGGACAGAGGAGCCTGGTGGGCTACAGTCCTTGTGGTCGCAAAGAGTTGGACACGACTGAGGGACTACGCACAGATATGCAGATGACACCACTCTAATGGCAGAAAGTGAAGAGGAACTAAAGAGCCTCTTGATGAGGGTGAAAAGAGGCTCAAAGAGGAGAGTGGAAAAGCTGGCTTAAAACACAACATTCAAAAAACTAAGATCGTGGCATCTGGTCCCACCACTTCATGGCAAATAGATGGGGAAACAATGGAAGCAGTGACACACTTTATTTTCTTTGGCTCCAAAATTACTGCAGATGGTCACTACAGCCATGAAAGATGCTTGCTCCTTGAACGGAAAGCTATGACAAACCTAGACAGCATATTAAAAAGCAAAGACATCACTTTGCCAACAAAGGTCTGTATAGTCTCAAAACTATGGTTTTTACAGTAGTCATGTACAGATGTGAGAGTTGGACCATAAAGAAGTCTGAACACCGAAGAATTGATGCTTTCGAATTGTGGTGCTGGAGAAGACTCTTGAGAGTCCCTTGGACTGCAAGGAGATCAAACCAGTCAATTGTAAAGAAGATCAGTCCTGAATATTCATTGGAAGGACTGATACTGAAGCTGAGACTCCAATACTTTGGCCTCATGATGCGAAGAACTGACTCACTGGAAAAGACCCTGAAGCTGGGAAAGACTGAAGGCAGGAGGAGAAGGGGAGGACAGAAGATGAGACGGTTGGATGGCATCACTGACTCGATGGACATGAGTTTGAGCAAGGTCTAGGAGTTGGTCATGGACAGGGAAGCCTGGCATGCTGCAGTCTATGGGGTAGCAAAGAGTCAAACACGACTGAGTGACTGAATGGAACTGAGGCAGTGGAGAAAAAAAGAAAAAAGAGCTCTGGGGACTTCCCTGGTGGTCCAGTGGCTAAGACTCCTCACTCCCAATGCAGGGTGCCTCAGGTTCAACCCCTGTTTGGGGAACTAGAGTCCACATGCCACAACTAAAGATTCCTTCATGCCGCAACTAAGATCAAAGATCCTGCATGCCACAACTAAGACCTGAGGCAGCCAAATAAATAAATTAAAATAAAAAGAGCTGTGTTGCTTGACCTTGTGGTGAGGGCTGTGGAAGGAGATGTAAGGAACTCACGTGCACATGAACCTCCGTCCTGTTTCTCTTTTCTCTTACAAAACCCAGCTGGCCAGAGCCATCTTCTTGTACCCTTCTGATTGCTATCCAGAGGCAGTGCCGAGGTGCCAGCCTGCCTCAATACTCAGCTCCCTAACCCAGATCAGTAG
Organism: Bos mutus; assembly: GCF_027580195.1. Lineage (NCBI taxonomy): Eukaryota > Metazoa > Chordata > Mammalia > Artiodactyla > Bovidae > Bos > Bos mutus. The sequence goes on along the minus strand of NC_091646.1, from coordinate 28,150,768 downwards.
CTCTGGGCCCAGCTGTTGACATAGATTTCTTTTTCCTCTGGAGCTTCCTTTTCCACTTACTATGAAAACACACCCTTTGTTTCATCCTTTGTGTCTTTTGTTCAAGGGAGAGGTGGACAGAGACTTACTTTTCTTTGGGTCTTACCTATCTCATCTTTCCCCCTAGATCAAGATTCTTGGACCTGAAATAGGAGGACCTTATGCTAAAGAACCTGCAGTTCTCATAACAGCTCTAATTTTGTCTGGGGCCTGTGCTTCAAACAGTCTAGGCATATCAGTTATGTATCCATGTCTGAATGCCACCATGTCAATGTCTGGTGTCCCTTGATTTTGAAAGCGAGAGTATATGTAAGAGGTGTGTTTTGTATGTCTAGAGTCTAAAGTATTGGTATGTTGGGGCTTCCCTGGTGGCTCAGTGGTAAAGAATCTGCCTGCCAATGCAGGGGACATGAAGATCCCACATGCCATGTGCCACAACTATTGAGCCTGTGCTCTAGAGCCCAAGAGTCTCAGGCCTTAGAGCCTGTGCTCCACAACAAGAAAAGCCACTGCAGAGAAGCCCGTGCATTGCAACTAGAGAGTAGCCCCCACTCCTCGCAACTAGAGAAAGCCCTGCACGGCAGTGAAGACCCAGCACAGCCCAAAATAAATTTATAAATTAATTTTTAAAATAATAAAAGATTGGCATGTAAATATTAGACATTTACCTGCAGACCTACCGTTTGTGTGGTGATGGTGTGGGGTGGGTATGTGGATACAGCTCATTGCAGTTGAAAATTATATTTATACCATCACACCAAATTTCCCTGCCCCATAGCTTCATGCTGATGTCTGAGAAGGAGCAAGTGTGACATTGATCAAGGCAAACCATAAATTATCAATTTCAAAATGAATACTAATTCCCTAGTGATAATTTCGGGGCACTGGCTCAGTGGTAAAGAATCCACCTGCCAAGGCAGGAGACTCAGGTTTGATCCCTGGATTGGGAAGATCCCCCTGGAGAAGGGAAATGGCAACCCACTCCAGTATTCCTGTCTGGGAAACCACGGGACAGAGGAAGGAGCCTGGGGGCTACAGTCCATGGGGTTGCAAAAGAGCCAGACACAACTTAGCGACTAAACAACAACAGCAACGACAGTTTCCATGCTGTTATATTAATATTACTTTCCTAAAAAAGCTAATTCAGTGTAAGTTCAGGGCTGGCTCTTGGTCATGCATCATGCTGTGGTTGGCAGACTTGGCTTTGCAAGGAGATTGCGAGAAATGAGGGCTGTTGTAGTGGAAGCACACTTGGGCTTTTGTGCTGCTGTTGCTGCTGCTGCTGCTGCTGCTAAGTCACTTCAGTCATGTCCGACTCTGTGTGACCCCATAGACGGCAGCCCACCAGGTGCCGTCCTTGGGATTCTCCAGGCAAGAACACTGGAGTGGGTTGCCATTTCCTTCTCCAATGCGTGAAAGCGAAAGTGAAAGTGAAGTCGCTCAGTCGTGTCTGACCCTCAGCGACCCCATGGACTGCAGTCTTCCGTGAGGAGGGTACAAATTGCATCCTTCTCAGGACCTGAAACTGTGGACACCAGGAGGCCAAATGCCTCTGCAGGGGAGGTTGATTACTTTTCCTAGAGGTAAAATGACTTAGTGATCAGGCTTTGGTGGGAGCTTTGAATCTGAATGGGCAGTGGTCATACTGGATGATACAAGGCCCAGCAGACAGCATGGCCACCGAGAGGCTGGCCTTCTCTGGGATGAACTCTGTGCTTTCTTGGGCTGGCCACTCCACTGCTCTGGGCCTGTGTCCCAAATCTGTAAATTGAAGGGTGTGAACTGATGACCCTTGCAGTGTGGAGACCACCAGGGTTTCTTCCTTTAAGCTGGGTACAGAAAACAAAGGCACTTTGCTTGGAAGAGCCACAAGATCCAATGGGACTGGTTCTCTGTGATTGATTATTACTGAAGGGCTCTGGGAATATTTGTCTCATTTGTCAAATGAAGATATCTTTTTGTTTTAAATTTCTTATTTTATATTGGAGTATAGTTGATTAACAATGTTGTGATAGTTTCAGGTGTATGGCAAAATGAATCAGTTATACCTGAAATGAAGAAATCTCGCGTGAGGGTTACACAAAGGAAAATGAGAATACGCCTGCTGAGAAAAACGACCTGGCTGATACAGGGCAACTAAGCCTGTGCACCACAAGTACTGAAGCCCATGAGCTCTAGACCCTGTGCTCCCCAACAAGAGGAGCCGCCACAGTGAGAAGCCTGCACACCACAGCTAGAGAGTAGCCCCCACTTGACACAACTAGAGCAAAGCTCACAAAGCAAAGAAGACCCAGCAGGGCCAAATCAATACAATTATTAAAAAATTTCTCTTAAAAACAACCTGGCTTTCATTCATGTTGATGTATGACAGAAATCAAACCAATACTGTAAAACAATAATCAATCAATTAAAAATAAACAAATATTAACAAAGAAAAAGAAAACAACCTGGCTGAGGCAAGGATTCCCTCTCATTGGAACACCCTAGTGCTTTGGTTTAACAAAAGGAAGTGTAAGGAAAGTCTCCAATGAATCCCAAAGTGAAAGTAATGTCAGGCAGCATTCTTAGGATGAAGGTTATGTAATGAGGGTTATGTTGTCATAGTAACTGACTCCTGAGGTGTCCGCTCAAGGTTTTCAAAACCCCAGTCCATGTCGTGGGCTACACGAAGTCAACTGGGCTTACCAGTCAGGAAATCCAGTGAAGAACTCTATTTTAGCTCCACTTGCAAGATTGCAACATTTCCTAGAGGGATCATGTCAGCACCAAATGATTGCCTGGTAAAACAGTGCTTACCAGTCAGGAAATCCAGTGAAGAACTCTATTTTAGCTCCACTTGCAAGATTGCAACATTTCCTAGAGGGATCATGTCAGCACCAAATGATTGCCTGGTAAAACAGTGCTTCCTGTATGTGCTCAGTTGTTGTTCAGTCGTGTCTGACTCTTTGTGACCCCATGGACTGGAGCCTGCCAGGCTCCTCTGTCCATGGGATTCTCCAGGCCAGAATACTGGAATGGGTTGCTATTTCCTTCTCCAGGGCATCTTCCTGACCCAGAGATTGAACCAGCATCTCCTGCGTTGGCAGGCGGATTCTCTACCACTGAGCCACCTGGGAAGCCAGGATGCTGGGGGAGGATACAACCCTTAATCTGTTCTTTGCTGGTGTGTCACTCAGTTTGGTTTAGAACTGTTTATGTGCTCAGAGCTGCCCAATTATAAGCCCAACAGCCTGATCAGAACTCAGGTAAGTATACTTCTATTCTTAAAAAAAATAACACCTCAGAACAAACTCCATTCCCCTTCTTTGTATACATTTAAGGTAACTCTTTATTTAAAAATTCACTTTTCACAGCTGTCTCGAAAGAGACGTATTATTGGATGTGAAACAACCTTAGAACCTTTAGAAAGCAAGATATAAAGTTTTTTAAAGTAATTATTAGATTATTGTAAGATGCTGAAACTACTCCTGTCTTTCTGAGATTGTTTATAACTTTTCAGCCAAAAGTAACCTCAAGAAGGACCAGCGATCTTGAGTAAATCTACTTGATGGTAGACAGTGAAGTGACTTAGCAGCAGCAGCAGCAGTGTTAAAGACCGGAGAGGGCAATGGCAACCCACTCCAGTACTCTTGCCTGGCAATTCGGAGGAGCCTGGTGGGCTGCAGTCCATGGGGTTGCTAGGAGTTGGACACGACTGAGTGACTTCACTTTCACTTTTCACTTTCATGCGTTGGAGAAGGAAATGGCAACCCACTCCAGTGTTCTTGCCTGGAGAATCCCAGGGACGGGGGAGCCTGGTGAGCTGCCGTCTATGGGGTCACACAGAGTCGGACACGACTGAGCGACTTCACTTTCACTTTCATGCATTGGAGAAGGAAATAGCAACCCACTCCAGTGTTCTTGCCTGGAGAATCCTGGGGACGGGGGAGCCTGGTGGGCTGCCATCTATGGGGTCGCACAGAGTCGGACACGACTGAAGTGATTTAGCAGCAGCAGCAGCAGCAGCAGTGTTAAAGACTGTTTTTACAAATCAGTGTTAATTTCCTTATATTAAAAGAACTAATTTATTTACCTTTGTGGTATTTGAAGTACACATTAAGAGAAATGCTTTTTTGTAGGACTCATTTTAAAAGACCTGTCCATTTTAGACCTTAGACTGAGGGGAAATTACTCTCTGTAGCGATGTTTTGGATATTTCCTCTGCTTCATCTCGCCATCCTGCCTTAATTCTTCTGGAACCAAGAAGAAGTAGAGATGCATTACAAATAGTATATTTGTCTTTTTAAAACCTGTCAGTTATGGAGAAGGGTATCGGCTATTCTTCCAGGTAGTCTGAGTCTTTGCAAGTGTGTCAGACCAGGTATGTGTATTAACTGCAGGATCTGTGCTGAATACTGTCTGACTTCCAGTCTCTGTATGGCAAAGCCACCTGCTCAGCTGTCAACAAAGACTAGCAGGGTTCAGAATTCAGTCTGATAGTGTCCGGTGGCTTTTGTTTGTACAAGATGCTGTAGTTGTATTTTTGAAGTTTGAGGAATCTGATGTTTAAAATGAAGGTCAGCGGTCAATACTCAGAAATGAGAAATTCTGTTTGCAAAAACATCTGGTGAGGATGGCAACGTGCACACACTGGGGCCCAGTTGTTCTTCTCTCCCAACAGAGGCTGGGCCTCAGGGTGCACTCCCCTCCTCTCTGTGCAGAAGGCCCACATCACACACAACCACGGTGCTGATGTCTGACACACAGCCACAAGTGCAAAGGGAGAGAAGAGAGAAGGGAAAGTAGCAGAAGCACAGCCTAAAGCACATGCTTTCCCCCCCAAAACAGAGCCTCTCTTTCCACTGGGAGCATCCAAGCTGTGAAACTGGTCTGGGATGAAGACTTGTGAGAGGAAATTCCAATGTAATCAAGGCACTTTATCTCAGCAATCACTTCACAGTAGGACCTCAGTGTTCACAATTAAACACATTTAACAGAAACCACCTTAAAGAATTGATGGTGTTGGAGAAGACTCTTGAGAGTCCCTTGGACTGCAAGGAGATCAAACCAGTCAATCCTAAAGGAAATCAGTCCTGAGGATGAGATGGTTGTATGGCAACACTGACTCGATGGACATGAGTTTGAGCAAGCTCTGAGAGCTGGTGATGGACAGGGAAGCCTGGCGTGCTGCAGTCCATGGGGTCGCAAAGAGTCAGACATGACTGAGCGACTAAACTGAACTGAACTGAACAGTAAAGAAGCCTTGCACTGCTCCGAGCCAAGGCTGTACTGAGAACTTAATGCTTTTTAAAAAGTGGGCCTGAGGATGCTACTCGGGAAGCTGCTCTTCTTCCTTTGCACAGCACTAAACCAAAATAATCCATTTTGGTGTTGAATTAGCAGGAATCAAGGTTCTCTCAAGGAAGATAATACATTTGAAGGTGTGATTGCTTTTGAGGAAGGTGCAATATGCCTCACTGTCCTTATGGGGTCTCCTCTGCGTTGCCTTTGAAGCAGCAGAACCTGTGTGGCAGGACTCCCATTCCCCCATCTTCTCCCCAGAGAGGACAGTGAACAAATTTGGAGCATTTGGGATGAATGCTCGGCTGCCACCTTCCCATGAATCCCTGTAATGTAGCCTCTTAGGAAGCTTCCCTTGTGTCCAGCATTGGGCTGAATGTTTAAATTACCATGGGTGGGACTCTACCCTGCCTGGAAATACACTGTTCTCTCACTGGGGACTCATCCCACCCCATCTTGCATGTGCATGCAATACCAAAGGGTGAGGGTGAGGATGGGATAATGCAAGGTGGAGGGGAAAAAAAAGTATAAGTCAGTATAAACATACCTTGGGTACTTGGAAAACTTTTATCATGCACACAAGCCCACTGCCAATGACTGGGGAATGGCACCTCCTGATAGGAGGCCTCCTTGCCATTCTGTGTGAATGACATTCCCTTAGAAATTCCCATCTGTTCACACTTAACCCCATTTGACACACAAAAACAAAGATGCTGAGAATTCACCTCTTTATTGAAAAATAAAAAAATGTGCCCTACTTTAAAAGGGGGGCACTGACTTTTTGCATTTATTCAACTCATTTAACAGGCATTTGGTGAAGTGCTCTTGGTACTGTGCTGTGCATAATGGGAACCTGGCAGAAAAATACTTCAGAAAAACTGTCATAGAGACCATATCTTAGTCATAAGGGACTACAGCATGGTCGCAGGTGACAGGGGATGATTCTGGGCCAACTTCGGCCTGTTCAGAGGGACACAAGGGCAGAGGAGGCATGGATGGCACAGGCCGCCTGCATGACAGTGGCTCCAGAAGAACCCTTCTCCAATCGGGCTCCAGAACAAGGATGGAATTACAGGGCCCATCCGAGATTATGCCCACAGAGGGCCTGAGGGGGGAGGCATATTTCTGAACATTAACGCCCTCTGACATCTCCTCCCCTTGACCCTCATATTCTTAAACCAAACCTTCAAATAGAGAGGAAAATAGGGATTCGTTTACTATATTGAGCAATTTATGTCATAGTAACCACTCCCCCACACACAACATGTCACTGTTTTTTTTCTTCTTTTATAATTGAGTTTTTATTGGTTGTTTTGAGGATCACGACACAGACATTTCAGTTAGTACACAATTCTTCACATACGTACCCGAAATTGAAAAAATCATGTAATTGTGATTCTTAACAGTTATTCCAGTGACTTTCCAGCTTAAAATTTGGAGCAAATTTTCCTTAACAGGATATCAAGTACCAATTATCTTCAAATATTGATATTCTGTTATATCATACGTCCCACTGATTCACAATTTAATATCATATACACTACATACTCAAACTGTCAATCGTTCACAGCACATTAACCAAGTTACTAGGAAACCTGAACTACCACGACCAAAGATATTATAGAGAGCACAAAATTCTGACCAGGAGAGCCAAGATCAAGGAGTAGTTTGCTGTAGGAAATAATTCTACCAAAACAATATGGGAAGAGAAGTAATTTAAAGTTTTCAAGATATTAAATGCACAACTGACTCCAAATTGCCATTTAGTATGCTTTTGTATTATAAGATATAAAAGCTACCCCCATGTATGGAATGTTAAGCTGACACCCAAGACAATCAAAGCCTCCCATATCCAATATCCCACTACTTTCTGGTTGTACCAAAAAATAAACAATGAGCAAATGTCATGTATGGATGTGAGAGTTGGACTATAAAGAAAGCTGAGCGCAAAAGAATTGATGCTTTTGAACTGTGGTGTTGGAGAAGACTCTCGAGAGTCCCTTGGACTGCAGGGAGATCCAACCAGTCCATCCTAAAGGAGATCAGTCCTGGGTGTTCATTGATAGGACTGATTTTGAAGCTGAAACTCCAATACTTTGGCCACCTGATACGAAGAGCTGACTCATTTGAAAAGACCCTGATGCTGGGAAAGATTGAGGGCAGGAGGAGAAGGGGACGACAGAGGATGAGATGGTTGGATGACATCACCGACTCGATGGCATGGGTTTGGGTGGACTCTGAGAGTTCGTGCTGGACAGAGCGGCCTGGCATGCTGCGGTTCATGGGGTCGCAAAGAGTCAGACACGACTGCGACTGAACTGAACTGAACTGACTGAAATGATTTCACCTCTTTAAAAAAAAGCATTTACACTTAAAAAATGGGATGAGGTGGGATTTCCTCCTTTTTAAAAAAGTTTCAGAGCTACTAAAAAACTTGCATTTACAAAATAGTTGATAAAAACATTCCTCTGGATTGTACAAGAAGGGACCACCAACCGGACTGGGTGTGCCGTATTAATCAGACTTGGCTTCTTTTTCTGCTTCATCAGAGGTTGGGCTCTCCTCAATTTTAGTCTCCATTTTCTGCAGGTAAGTCTTCTTTAGTCTCTCGGTTGGCCACTTCTACCCTTTGCTCCTCTTTTCCCTTTTGTTTGCATTTTTTTGTCTGAAGATTTATCCTTTCCCGCAGCCTTATTTGGCTTCCGTTTTTGCAGGAGCCGGTTTAGCTGACAACCTCGCCGATCTCCTCTGGGGCTCGTCCTTCACTGCCCCCTCTGCGGAGCTGACCTACCTCTTGGGCATCGTGGTGGCGGGGCAGGCGAGAGCTGGGAGCCTGAGGGCTGCGGCGCGCCAAGAGCCTTCACGAGGCCGAGTAGCCTGACTGCTGCCATTCTTCCCGCTGCCCACTAGGAGAAGCTGTTTCTTTCTTTCTTTCTTTTTGAAAAGCTGTTTCTTTATTGATAAAATATCTTAGGAAAGTTTCCACCACAGCCCCGTTCCCTTCAGTTTACCCTTGGTGAGTGTTAAGTGTCAAGCTTCCCGATAACCAGATGTCTTTTGGCTTCCACTTCTGCTTCCACTTTTTCCTCCCACTCTCAACACTCGTTAGTGGTTTTTCCAGCTCTTAGATGCTAGTCCAGCTGATGGATCACACGCAGTCCTTTCTGTTAATGCTATGTCTGGTACAGGATGGAGAAATGTATCTTGACAGTGGATCCTCAGTGGTCCAACATGCAGAGCATGTAAAACATTGAGGGCATGCTTAGTAGAGTTAAGTCACATACTTCATTTGGGCTTTTTAAAATAGAACTGAAATCAGGTATTTCCCCCAAACATTCTAGATAGATGATGCCCTTTCCCACAAAGTTTACTAAATATAGATAAATATGCTTAGCAAAACCATTCTCTCACTAGCAATTTCATTAATGCCTCAGCTTCCTGAAGTATAAGTGGGAATATTGACAACAATTTCCTCGTAGATTTTGTTTTCAATTAAATGAAGCAGACCATCTAAAACACTGAGGACATTGCTTAGCAGTCTAAGTAACATACTTAATTTTGATTTTTTTTCAGAAGAATGAGTTGAAATCGAGATTATTCCCCAATAATCTGGACCTACAATGAACTTTCCCACAAAGTTTCCTAAGTGTAGATCTGCACACTCCCCTAAAAGCATCTCTTTCACTTTCTAGTAACTTCATTCATACCTCTGGGCCTCAGTTTGCTCATCTATAAAATGGGAACGTTGATTCCACCTTCTGTGTAGTTTTTCTTTTTAATTAAATGCAGGCAAGCAGGTAAAACAAGACAGACTTTGCTTGGTAGATCTAAGTATCATATCTAATTTTTTTTTTTTTTTCTAATAGATGGAGTTGACATTAAGCTTTTTTCACCAACAATCTACAGACAGTGCCATTTCTGCAAATTCTACTGTGTCCATAAATACTCTCACCATAAAGCATCTCTTTCACTTATTAGTAACTTCCTTAATGCCTCTGTGCCTCAGTTTACTCATCTATAAAATGGGAGTGCTCTTTTTCTTTTAATTAAATGAAACAGAGCATATGACACATCCAGAATGTTACTTAGTAGATCTAAGTAAAATACTTCATTTCTTTTTTTAGAAGAGAGAGTTGAAATTGAGTGTTTTTCTCCAACAATCTAGATAGACAATGCCCCTTTCCACAAAGTTTATTGAGTGTAGATAAATAAACTCTCAAAGACATCATCCGTTTCACTTCTTGTAACTTCATTACTGCCCCTGTGCCTCGGTTTCCTCATCTGTAAAATGGAAATATTGACAACACCTTCCTCGCAGATTTTCTTTTGAATTACATGAAGCTTAATATGTAAAACACTCACCATTGCTTAGGAGATCTAACTAACATACATAATATTGTTTATTTTTCCTTTAAGAGTGTTAAAATCTTTATTTTTACCCCACAGCCTTGTAGATTTTCTTGGACCTTACTGATTCTTATTTTTCATTAAATGAAACAGAGCATGTAAAATACGCAGGATATGCTTAGTAGAGTTAAGTAACATACTTAATGTTTTAAGAGAATTGAAATTGAGTTTTTTTCCCCCAAAAATCTAACAGACAATGCCCTTATCAACAAAGTGTAATAAGTATAGATAAATAGGCTCACCGATACACCATCTTTCACCTAATTACTTTCTTAAAGCCTCTGTGCCTCAGTTTCCTCATATATAAAATGGGAATGTTGATAACACTTTACTTGTAGATTTTCTTTATGATTAAATGGAGAGGAGCGTGCAAAGCAACCAGGACATTGCTTAGAAGATCTAAACAACTCACTTATTTTTTTTTTAATACAGAGAATTGAAATTGGATTTTTTCCCCAACACTCTGGCCAGACAATGCCCTTTCCCACACAGTTTACTAAATAGATAAACACGCTCAACAAAAAGCATGTATTTCCCTAACTAGTAACGACAGTAATGTCTCTGTGTCTCAGTTTCCTCATCTATCAAATGGGAATGTTGATAACACCTTCCTCGTGCATTTTGTTTGTAATTAAATGAAGCAGAGCATGTAAAACACTGAGGGCATGCTTAGTAGAGTTAAGTAACATACTTCATTTGGGCTTTTTTTATAATAGAATTGAAATCAAGTTTTTCCCCCCCAAATTCTAGATAGACGATGCCCTTTCCCACAAAGTTTACTAAATATAGATAAATATGCTTAGCAAAACCATTCTCTCACTTACTAGCAATTTCATTAATGTCTCAGCTTCCTGAAGTATAAATGGGAATATTGACAACAATTTCAGCGTAGATTTTGTTTTCAATTAAATGAAGCAGACCGTTTAAAACACTGAGGACATTGCTTAGGAGTCTAAGAAACATACTTAATTTTTTTTTTTTTCAGAAGAATGAGTTGAAATCGAGATTTTTCCCCAATAATCTGGACCGACAATGCACTTTCCCACAAAGTTTCCTAAGCGTAGATCTGTACACTCCCCAAAAAGCATCTCTTTCACTTTCTAGTAACTTCATTAATACCTCTGGGCCTCAGTTTGCTCATCTATAAAATGGGAACGTTGATTCCACCTTCTGTGTAGTTTTTCTTTTTAATTAAATGCAGGCAAGCAGGTAAAACAAGACAGACTTTGCTTGGTAGATCTAAGTATCATACCTAATTTTGTTTTTTTCCTAATAGATGGAGTTGACATTGAGCTTTTTTCACCAAAAATCTACAAGGCTGTGGGTTAAAAATAAAGATTTTAACACTCTTAAAAAGAAAAAAAAAAATATTATGTATGTTAGTTAGATCTCCTAAGCAATGGTGGGTGTTTTACATGTTAAGCTTCATTTAATTCAGAAAAAAATTTACGAGGAAGGTGTTGTCAATATTCCCATTTTACAGATGAGGAAACTGAGGCACAGGGCAGTAATGAAGTTACAAGAAGTGAAACGGATGATGTCTTTGAGAGTGTATTTATCTACACTCAATCAACTTTGTGGAAAAGGGCATTGTCTATCTAGACTGTTGGAGAAAAACACTCAATTTCAACTCTCTCTTCTAAAAAAAAGAAATGAAGTATTTTACTTAGATCTACTAAGTAACATTCTGGATGTGTCATATGCTCTGTTTCATTTAATTTAAAAAAAAAAAGAGCACTCCGATTTTATAGATGAGTAAACTGAGACACAGAGGCATTAAGGAAGTTATGAAAGTTGTGAAAGAGATGCCCTAGGCTTCCCTGGTGGCTCAGAGGATAATGCATCTGCCTGCAATTCAGGAGACCTGGGTTCGATTCCTGGGTTGTGAAGATCCCCTGGAGAAGGAAATGGCAACCCACTCCAGTATTCTTGCCTGGAGAATCCCACGGACAGAGGAGCCTAGTGGGCTACAGTCCATGGGGTCGCAAAGATTCGGACACGACTGAGTGACTTCACTCACTCACTCACTCATGGTGAGTGTATTTATGGACACAGTAAAATTTGCAGACACGGCACTGTCTGTAGATTGTTGGTGAAAAAAGCTCAATGTCAACTCCATCTATTAGAAAAAAAACAAAATTAGGTATGATACTTAGATCTACCAAGCAAAGTCTGTCTTGTTTTACCTGCTTGCCTGCATTTAATTAAAAAGAAAAACTACACAGAAGGTGGAATCAACGTTCCCATTTTATAGATGAGCAAACTGAGGCCCAGAGGTATTAATGAAGTTACTAGAAAGTGAAAGAGATGCTTTTTGGGGAGTGTACAGATCTACGCTTAGGAAACTTTGTGGGAAAGTGCATTGTCGGTCCAGATTATTGGGGAAAAGTCTGGATTTCAACTCATTCTTCAAAAAAAAAAAAAAAAAACAAACCAAAATTAAGTATGTTACTTAGACTGCTAAGCAATGTCCTTGTTGTTTTAGACGGTCTGCTTCATTTAATTGAAAACAAAATCTATGAGGAAATTGTTGTCTATATTCCCATTTATACTTCAGGAAGCTGAGGCGTTAATCAGGGATAGAGTCACCCTTGGTGTGGGGGAAGCTGAGCATATTAAAAGTTCCTTTTACTTGTAAAAGAATGAAACTGGAACACTTTCTAAAACCATACACGAAAATAAACTCACAATGGATTAAATATCTAAGTGTAAGACCAGAAACTATAAAACTCCTAGAGGAAAACATAGGCAAAACAGTCTCTGACATAAATCACAGCAGGATCCTCTATGACCCACCTTCCAGAGTAATGGAAATAAAAGCAAAAATAAACAAATTGGACCAAATTAAACTTAAAAGCTTTTGCACAATGAAGGAAACTATAAGCAAGGTGACAAGACAGCCTTCAGAATGGGAGAAAATAATAGCAAACGAAACAACTGACAAAGAATTAATCTCAAAAATATACAAGCAGCTCCTGCAGCTCAATTCCAGAAAAATAAATAACCCAATCAAAAAATGGGCCAAAGAACTAAAAAGACATTTCTCCAAAGAAGACATATAGATGGCTAACAAACACATGAGAAGATGCTCAACATCACTCATTATCAGAGAAATGCAAATCAAAACCACTATGAGGTACCATTTCACGCCAGCCAGTCAGAATGGCTGCTATCCAAAAGTCTACAAGCAAAAAATGCTGGAGAGGGTGTGGAGAAAAAAGAATACTCCTACACTGTTGGTGGGAATGAAAAGTAGTATAGCCACTATGGAGAACAGGGTGGAAATTCCTTAAAAAACTGGAAATAGAACTGCCATATGACTCAGCAATCCCACTGCTGGGCATACACACTGAGGAAACCAGAAGGGAAAGAGACACGTGTACCCCAATGTTCATTGCAGCACTGTTTATAATAGCCAGGACATGGAAGCAACCTAGATGTCCACAGCAGATGAATGGATAAGAAAGCTGTGGTACATATACCCAATGGAGTATTACTCAGCCATTAAAAAGAATACATTTGAATCAGTTCTAATGAGGTGGATGAAACTGGAGCCTATTATACAGAGTGAAGTAAGTCAGAAAGAAAAACACCAATTCAGTATACTAACGCATATATATGGAATTTAGAAAGATGTTAACGATGACCCTATATGCGAGACAGCAAAAGAGACACAGATGTAAAGAACAGTCTTTTGGACTCTGTGGGAGAAGGAGAGGGTGGGATGATTTGAGAGGGTAGCATTGAAACGTGTATACTATCATATGTGAAGTGGATCGCTGGTCCAGATTTGATGCATGAGATAGGGTGCTCAGGGCTGGTGCACTGGGAGGACCCTGGGGGATGGGATGGGAAGGGAGGTGGGAGGGGGGTTCTGGATGTGAAACACATGTATGCCCGTGACTGATTCGTGTTGATGTATGGCAAAAACCACTACAATATTGTAAAGTAATTAGCCTCCAATTACAATTTTTTTAAAAAAGGAAAAAAAAATTAAAAAAAGTTCCTTCCGTCTGAAGGAGATATTCAATATGAGCAAGTTGGATTTTTAAACAGGTTTCCCTCAAGACAAGGCAGGCCTGATTATGGAGGGCCCAGGGGGCTTGTGGCTTGTCTTACTGGCACATAAGAATTGCTGACACCCTGGACACTGCCTTGATATTTCAGCCTACAGAGGTGAGGAAAATTTAGCTTACGTGGGTCCAAGTTCACTGTAAGTCACCACCACCAGTCCAGCAGCCTGTATCCATCGCTGCACTCACATAGGCACCATGAAGCAAAGCTAATAAACTCATTTGGGATTTTTGGATAAATACTCTCTTAATACAGCCTATGGTTTTCTACAGTCTCAAATGGTAATCTCGTGACCTACAAATCAGTCATCGCTGCCTGAGCAAACAAAAAAGTATTTCATGTGGACAGAGGTAAAGAATCTGGCCTGAACTGAATGCTTCCCCCTCCCCAAAAAAGATTCCACAAAACCCACCTCTTTAAAACAATACCATCAAAAATATATCTTTTGATGTTAGAAAGTCCTCAAGAGGATATTCACTCATAAAGTTCAATTTGAGCCCCATCCACCAGGTGTATGGTTTGACTGTATGCAATTCTCTTAAACTCTTCACTCTTAGCTCAGTGCCACTTTATTCAAAATTGTTTCAATTTTTAGACAAATTTCCAGTTTGTACATCTTGCTCCTAGCCTCCACCATAATGTCACTATTTTAGCAATGATTTCAGGCTGACAGCATAGCATAGCAAACATTAAGTGGTAGGGCTAGGACTTCCCTGGTCGTCCAATGGCTAAGACTCCCCACTCCCAATGCTGGGACCTGGCTTCAATCCCTGGTTAGGGAACTAGATCCCACATACCCCCAACTAAGACCTGGTGCAACCAAATAAGTATTTTTTAAAAAGATGTAGGGCTGTCGCTTTCTACACTGCTTTACTGAAGACTAAAAACAATGGCAGGAGTGCCCTGCACTTGGACTTTTAAGCTGTCTCCCCATATCAGTCTCAGCCTAACTAAACAGACACTTACTCACATAGTGTGTATGAAGTACTCCCTAACTCCAGTGCCTGAAGATTTATAAATTCACTCATTTAGCTAAGAACTTTTTGGTATTTTAAGTAATAGAGTTGAACCCTCTCATAACCTAGATCCTTAATGCATTAATGTGCACTTCCCAGATCAGACCCAGCCCCAACATGACTCCACAAAGTGCTCAATAAAGGATACCAGGAATAAAAGGATAAATAATAAAAGGATATCAGTTCAATAAAGAAAATTGAATTTTATTATGTTTAATTTTTCACAGGAAATAGGAACAACAGTGATTTCCTTTTCTTGCTCTTTTAGGAAATCACAAAATTACTTCTGATAATTGGCAATTTCCATAAACTGGTGTTTACTTATCCCATTTCCACTTGCCAAAGCCCCCAAAGATCAAAACTAATTTGCTAAACATGGAAAAGGCATCAAAAAAAGAGAAAACAAACAAACTTTAGAATGTCTAGGACGAAAGTGTCCAAGACTTGAAGCAGGTTTTATAATTCCTGCCCTCACAAATTGTTGTTTTCAGGCTTGCTGAACTGCACTTTGATTTCGCTCCCATCGATTGGAATCACAAGCTCCTTCCTAAGGGGAGAAAATGGCAAATATTCAGTATTTGGAGTTGTGGACAGAATTAGATAAACGATGTACATTTTATGCTTGTTTTAAAATGTGTATTCTCCCAAATGCCCAGGGAACATACTTTTGTAATAACCAGTTCCAGGCTCTCTTTAGGGAGAATTTTCCTTTGTGCGCAAAATTTATGGGAGCGCTGAAAAACTCAGTATTCAATATTAAGCGTTTTTAATGCACTATTTAAGAATCAAGATTAAATGCACAGAGACTTCCCTGGTGGTCCAGTGGCTAAGACATCTCGCTCCCCAGGCAGGGGGCGCAGTTCAATCCCTGGTCAGGGAGCTAGATCCCAGGTGCAACCAAATAAATATTTAAAGACTAAACGCGCAAAATTGCACGACCACCAAATTATCTAAAATTTTAAATAAAGGCAAGATTCAATCCTGTACTTGCACAACCGGGTGTCACTCGCCTCCCACTGACCTAAACCCCGATCCAATGAAACGTTATTCACCGAAACCTACGTTTCCGGAGTTAATTCACTCACTCACCGCACCGCCCCAACCTGAGAGCCCAAGGGCCGGCAGCCTCCAAGGGCTTCGAGCCCCCCACCGAGTTCGGGCTCTGGGGGAAGGGACAGCGCCAAAGGCGTCGGAAGAAGAGCCCTAACGTCCCAGAACATTTTGGGCGCCTCCAGAGCAAGCCACTTACCGAGCGAATACATTGGGGTACTGGCTGCGCTGGAAAACGCTCTCCAGCTCCTTCAGTTGCAGCCGGCGGAACGAGCAGCGGTGGAAGCCTGGCTGCCTGTCCGAGGGCTGCGGATCCTCCGCGCCCGCCAGCATCGGCTCCTGTGGAAACTCCTCCTCTTCGCCGCCGCCGCCCTTCTGGATCTCGTAGACCATGGGGTCGGGAGCTCCCGCCCCAACCTGGTCCTGTTCTCCTGCTGCTGCTTCCGCTGCCGCCGCTCCCGGCTCAGGTTCTGATCCCGACTCCTCCTCGACGGCGGCACTTGTTGCAATGCCCGAGACCTCGGTGGGCTTCGTATCTGGAAAGGAAAAAGACAAGAAGTCTGGGCGTCGGAGCGCCGAGTGTGCGGGGCGGCGGGAGGCGCAGGCCCGCGACCCGAGAGGCGACGGCGACCGCGCCGCGACCGCGCCGCAGCCGCGTCCCGTTCACTCGCCTCTCCCAGGGAAAGGGCCTTTCCCTCGAGCTCGCCAGAGGACCTATCCCGCTCCGGGCACTGACCGGGTTCTTCCTGGAGCTCGTCGACTCCTTCGTGCGGGCGTCCGGGCTCACGGTCCATGTCGCTAGCGCTGTCCAACCAGCTGTGCGCCTCGGCCGACTCTACGCTGTTGACGGCGGCGATCCAGAGGTCTGGTTCGCTGCGTTAGGAGTTTGTAGCTTCTCTGCGGCCGTTGACGCCCACGGCCACGCGCTAGCTATTCGGCGTCGGCTACGCGGCTCCCCAGTAGCGGCGCGTGCGGTGGGCGTAGCCGTTGGGGCGTGCACGTGGACAGGGCGTGGTCATAGAGTAGAGGGATGCGGGTGGGGAGAGTCCTGGCAGGGGGCGAGGGGGTGGGGGCGCGCCAGCTCCCACTTGTGGCTGAGCTGAATAGTACCAGCTCCTGCCTTGGGTCGGTCCTGAACTAAGGGCTTCTCCTGATTGTGCGAGCTGACTTGGGACGGGGGAGGGGGCAGGGAATGAGACCTCAATGAGGCGTCCCGGGAGCCGGGGAGAAATGTTGTGAGAACGTCTCTCCGCCTGGCCCTCGATGGGCTCAGGCTTGTTGCCATTAGTTCCTCCCCAACCCCCCGGCCCCCGGAGCGGGAGACGCAGAGATGAGACTGGAGAAACCGTGGGGCCCCGGCAACCCCAGCCGGCTGAGACGACAGTCGTCCCCCCTTGTCGCGTGGGCTCTGAGCGCGACTCCCCTCTGAGAAGTCGGTAATTAATGGATGGGACTGTGATTCTGTTCCATTCGCTCTCAAGGTCCACGAAACAGGCTAGTGATTCAGACGGAAAGATTAGGCGCGAGACTACTTGCTGGGTTTTTGCAATAAAGCGCTGAAAGCAGAGCCCGTCTCGTTCCCTCGGGGGTCCTGGGGGCAGGAACTTGGGGCTGTATTTGCACACAGTGTGCTCGGATGCCTGCTGCGAGAAATCCAGCCTGTTCCTTGAAAATACACCAAGTAATCGAAAGTTGGACTAACCTACGTCGGAGGGCAAGTGTAGAACACTGCACGTGGCCATTGCTTTGACCCTGGACGCGATTGTGGAGGATACGGCATCTACTTTGCTATGCTCCGCTACCGCGTTTGGGGCTGCCGGCCCTCTGCAAAAGTGCACGGGTTTCTTATGCTGGGCGCCGTGTGGACTGGGTTGTTGTTGTTTGGTAGCTGAGTCGTGTCCGACTCTTTGCGACCCCATGGACTGTAGCCTGCCAGACTCGTCTGTCCATGGGATTCTCCAGGCAAGAATACTGGCGTGGGTTGCCATTCCCTTCTCCGGGGGATCTTCCCGACCCAGGGATGGAATCTGCATCTCCTGCATTGGCAGGCGGATTCCTTACCGCTGAGCCACCTGGAAAGCCCCTGGACTTGGGTTAAATTCCTCTTTTTCTTCTTTGCCTCCTCTAGTCCCCTCCTTGGCGCCCACCTTTCCCCTTCTCACCGTCCTCTTTCCCCTTGTGTCTCTCCCTTTGTTTGGGACCATCTTCCAGAGCTCTTGTTCTGCACCCTACTCACCTCACCTACAATGAACAGTTTGGGCTTGGGATTAGTTACAACCTGAGAAACCTCTAATGGTTATGATCCTGGTGTTCCTTAGCCTAGCTAGGATATCCGTTACAATTCAGGTCGTGTGACAGCTTTTTGTAATGTGGAAGCAGCCCTCTAAATAAACTCACCTAGGTAAGATTTATATAGAGATAACCACCTGTATCTAGACTAAGTAGATGAAGGCAGGAAGCTGGAAAACCTATTTTTGTCAAACCCAAAATCATATTTCTCATAGAATTAATATGTTAGGACTATAGACAGTTTGTGGTGCCTAAGTACCTATCTAGAAATAACTGGAGACAACTAGAAACCTTTGAAGTCAGGATGTTGAAAATATTCTTAAAATTTCTTTTGGAAGAAATTATTTAAATGTAGGCAATTAGTGGTACCTATGTAAATATGTAACTTGAGAGAGATATAAACTACTAAAAACCTACTTAAGACTCCAAAACTGAAAACTTTCATGCCTAAAATCTTTGTTTTTCTTGGAGGAATGTGCTATTACTATAAGTAAATAGTGATAACTAGGTGTATAGTTAACTATGGATAACCTGAGAGAAGTAGAATAAGTTGTTAAAGGTGAGACCTGGGAAACGCCTTTGAGAATTTGAGAAAATTCCTTCTCAATTATAAATGATTATTCTAGATAATGACATATAGATATTTCAATAGTAGTATAAGTCGTAAACTAGAGATAACTGTGGAGCTTTTGAACTGTGGTGCTATAGAAGATTGTTGGGAGTCCCTTGGACAGCAAGGAGATCACACTAGTCAATCCTGAAGGAAATCAACCCTGAATATTTATTGGAAGGACTGATGCTGAAGCTGAAGCTCCAATACTTTGGCCACCTGATGAGAAGAGCTGACTCATTGGGAAAGACCCTGATGCTGGGAAAGATTCAGGCCAGGAGGAGAAGGGGGTGACAGAGGATGAGATGGTTGGATGGCATCATCGACTCAATGGACTTGAGTTTGACCAAACTCTGGGAAATGGTGAAGGACAGGGAAGCCTGGTGTGTTGTAGTTCATGGGGTCGCAAAGAGTTGGACACAGCAACAACAAAGAGATAACTAGAAATAACAAATATTTTTTCAACTCAGTTTTATTTTTTGACGAACAAGTCAAGTGACACAAGCATCTAGCGGTACCTAGGTTATAGCATGGGGGTTATGTATTTCCTTTTTTAAGGAGACAGTGGAAGTATTTAGAACATACATGTCATGATCACTGTAACTATATTTTTTCAAAGTTCACTAGACAGAGAAAGCAAACATGAGAACATATACAAATGTTTGAAATATAGGTGAAAGTTGTGCCAGGGCACTGCTGTGGTATTCCTTCAACTTTCTTGTGTGCTGGAAATGATTTACCAAACCAAACCGTGTTATTTTGTTGTAGCCACGCATTCCGGGACACAAACTCACTCAGAAGGACAATGCAGATAGTGGAGTGCAATTTATTACACTGGCGGGCCCAAGGCAGAGTCTCCTCTTAGCCAAGGACCCCGACCAGTTTTTGTGAAAACCTTATATACCCTAAGTGTATAAGGTTCCCTGAAACTAGTATGAACAAAGGAAAAAGAAAGATACAATCAAAGTTAACTTGTGATTCATATGCCTTAAGCCTAGGTAGTTAACAGTAGACAAGTATCAATAGGCTTGTGGTCATTCCCCAATAAGCATAATAGAATGTATGATTCTATTCGGTTACACAGATAATTAGGGTATTCTTTTAGGCAATGGAGAGGGGAGTGGCCTGGTTTTCCAGTTGGTATGTTGTTTCCATAGATACTGGGCATATAGCTCACAGTCCGGCCCAAGATGAAGTCTTGCTTTCAAGATAGAGCCTGTTCTGTTTCTTCCTTCAATTTGTTCAGTTTCCTCCCAGGTTAAAGAACTAGTGCAGGGGTTTCCCTGGTGGTCTAGTGGTTGGAAATCCACCTGCCAATGCAGGGGACACGGGTTCAAGCTCTGGTCCAGGAAAATTTCATGTGCCACGGAGCATCTGAGCCCAGGTGCTGTAACTACTGAAGCCTGAGCACCTAGAGCCTGTGCTCTGCAACAAGAGAAGCCACTGCAATGAGAAGCTGGTGTACTACAACAAAGAGTAGCCCAGACACAGCAATGAAGACCCAGCGCTGCCAAAAATTAATTTTTTTTTAAAAGAAGAACTAGTGCAGGAAGAATCATGTGCATCTCATGACCATGTTCTCCTCCCATTCTCCTTGGACCTCCTGAGGGATATGGTGACTTGCTCCTGGCTGTGCTGCCAGCTATTGATTGGAGAGCCAGGCTCTACCACGGGAATGTGTGCCGGCTGCAATTATATGGAGATTTTCTGCATATAAGATGTTACAATGTGTGAACTTGATGAGCCAGAAAAAAAAGCCTCTTCATCTTAATGGTAACTTTTAAATAAATTAAACGTTTCTTTCTTTGGTTGTGCTGAGTCTTAGTTGCAGCATGTGGGATCTTCACTTGTGGAACCCAAGGTCTTAATAGCTGCAGCATGTGAACTTCTAGTTGTGGCATGTGGGATCTAGTTTCCCCGACCATGGATCAAACCCTGGGCCGCCTGCATTGGGAGCGCAGAGTCTTAGCCACTGAGCCACCAGGGAAGCCCCAAGGCCACCTCTCCCTTGTGTCCATGGCGCACATCTTTGATTAATCATCTAGCACTTTCCCACAGTAACCAGAGATAGTCTTGGAATCTTTCTGAACACCGTGTATTCATTTGCCATTTCTGCCAAAACAAATTAACACAAAGTTAGTCACTGAAGAACTTCCCTGGTAGCTCAGACAGTAAAGAAACCACCTGCAATGCAGGAGACCTGGATTCAATCCTTGGGTTGGGAGGATCCCCTGAAGAAGGGAATGACAACCCACTCCAGTATTCTTGCCTGGAGAACTCCATTGACAGAGGAGCCTGGAGGGCTACAGTCCAAGGGGTCACAAAGAGTCAGACACGACTGAGCAACCAACACTAACTAGTGACTTAAAGTAATTCAAATTTATTCTTTCCCAATTGTGTGGTTTGGTAGCGCAGGTAAAATGTCGCTCAGCTGAATCCTCTGTTGAGAGTGTCACAAGGCTGAAATCAAGGTGTCAGCAGAGTTGCTCTCCTTCCTGGCGGCTATGGGGATAAATTTGCTCCCAAGGTCAAATTTAAATTGTTAGCAGGAGTCAGTTCCTTGTGATTGTGGGACCGAGGACCTCGTTTTCTTGTCTGTCAGCTGGGGGTCAGTTTTTGCAACTAGACACTGCCCTCATTCCTTCTCATGCTTTTCTTTTTCTTTTTAGACTGGTGGTATGATTTTGATTTATCAAAGATTGCAATTTATTTTAAACCAAAAAATTGACCCTTACACAATGTAAGGTTAAAACACACCAAATACATGAACATGAAGGAAATAGAAGGAACAGATGAATAGAAATAAAAACTGAAGAAAAACTGATAAGTAGTAGTATATAAATTATATTTCAATAAAGCTGTTTCCTGAAACAAAAGAGAAAGTTATGATAGTACCTATTAATATATTATTGAGTAGTTAAGTCTAAGAATTTTAATGTATGAAGCACCTAGAGCAGTAACATGCAAAAACATTAGCTACCATTATATTTTTACTGCTAGTATTAAAACTTAAACTATTGTCATCAAAAGGAAATATAGTGATATTGTCCTTAGTAAATATATTGCTCATGCTCAATTGCTCAGTCATGTCTGACTCTGCAACACCAAGGACTTTGGCCCTCGAGGCTCCTCTGTCCATGGGATTTTCCCAGCAAGAATACTGGAGTGGGTTGCCAGTTCTCCTCCATGGGATCTACCCAACCCAGGGATCAAATCCTGGTCTCCTGCATTACAGGCAGATTCTTTACTGCTGAGCTACTGGGGAAGTCTAGTAAATATATTACTGACACAGAATAATCTGGGACTTGATTCAGGACCTTCCTCTTGAGAAACCTGTATGCAGGTCAGGAGGCAACAGTTAGAACTGGACATGGAACAACAGACTGGTTCCAAATAGGAAAAGGAGTACATCAAGTGTGTATATTGTCACCCTGCTTATTTAACTTACATGCAGAGTACATCATGAGAAACGCTGGGCTGGAGGAAGCACAAGCTGGAATCAAGATTGCTGGGAGAAATATCAGTAACCTCAGATATGTAGATGACACCACCTTTATGGCAGAAAGTGAAGAACTAAAGAGCGTCTTGATGAAAGTGAAAAAGGAAGAAGCACAAGCTGGAATCAAGATCGCCAGGAGAAATATCAATAACCTCAGATGTAAGGTATAGTTCTGGCCGAGGCAGAAAGAGGAAAGACGACCTCAACAGAAGTAGGTTACCTTTATTCAGGCAAGGAGGGGCGACAGTGGGCCTAATGACCAGGCTGAGCACGGAGAGGGATCAGTGAGGCTCCATATTTGTAAGGCTTATGGAATCGATAAGCGAAACGTTAATCAGGGGGGATGTTTTGGGTACTTTTTAGTTGAGATGGCATTTGTAGTTGGGCAGGACCTAAAGTTCTGTTTTGTTTTCTCCGAAGTTAGATGATTCAGTAAGGGCCTTTGAAACTGTTGTTTTCTTTTCTAGGCCCAAAAGACTCCTTCATCAGATATGCAGATGACACCACCCTTATGGCAGAAAGTGAAGAGGAACTAAAAAGCCTCTTGATGAAAGTGAAAGAGGAGAGTGAAAAATTGGCTTAAAGCTCAACATTCAGAAAACTAAGATCGTGGCATCTTGTCCCATCATTTCATGGCAAATAGATGGGGAAACAGGGGAAACAGTGGAAACAGTGGCTGATTTTATTTTTCTGGGCTCCAAAATCACTGCAGATGGTGACTGCAGCCCTGAAATTAAAAGACGCTTACTTCTTGGAAGGAAAGTTATGACCAACCTAGACAGCATATTAAAAAGCAGAGACATTACTTTGCCAACAAAGGTCCGTCTAGTCAAGCCTATGGTTTTTCCAGTGGTCATGTATGGATGTGAGAGTTGGAGTATAAAGAAAGCTGAGCACAAAAGAATTGATGCTTTTGAACTGTGGTGTTGGAGAAGACTCTTGAGAGTCCCTTGGACTGCGAGGAGATCCAACCAGTCCATCCTAAAGGAGATCAGTCCTGGGTGTTCATTGGAAGGACTGATGTTCAAGCTGAAACTCCAATACTTTGGCCACCTGATGCGAAGAGCTGACTCATTTGAAAAGACCCTGATGCTGGGAAAGATTGAGGGCAGGAGGAGAAGGGGATAACAGAGGATGAGATGGTTGGATGGCATCACCGACTCGATGGACTTGGGTTTGGGTGAACTCCGGGAGTTGGTGATGGACAGGGAGGCCTGGTGTGCTGCAATTCATGGTGTCACAAAGAGTCAGACACGACTGAGTGACTGAACTGAACTGAATCTTGTGTAAACATCTGATCTGGCTCAATGTCCAGAAAAATAAAGGACTTGTCCAATGTTCAGAACTGATTGCTTCTTGGCCTAGGCCTTCTGATGTTCTGAAAGTAAATAAACATTATTTAAGATTATGGTACATGTAGACAAAGCTTATTCTGCTTCTACAAAACATAACCCCTCACAGTAAGACTTTTGTTATCCTGATGTCCTTAAAACATGGCAATAGTCTGCTCCTAAATCAGGAAATTAAAAATGGATAAACAACAGCTAAAAATAAAAGAGCCAGGGCTATGGGAAATCCAAGATGGCCAATTGGCTTTCCCTGGGTCCCTGACAGATCTCATTTTTATTTGATGGGTTAAAGGCTTCTCTGGCTACAGTGTCAATGCCCTCACAATGAATTCTCCAAAAAAAATATGTTTCACTGAATATTAAGTTCTAGTTTTTTTTAATTAAGGTCTGTGCTTACTAAGACTCACTTCTAAAGTAGTTCCTTGTTATGTTATATTGCTAAAAAGGTTAATTAAGTTATTAAAAAGGACACTCTAAGATTGTTTCTAAAGCTTATCTCAGTAACCAATCTTTGGATAAAGGTCAGATGCTCCATGATGTACAACCAGGAGATTAACACTTGGCTATAATCATTTAACTGAGTCAGATGACCTGGGGTATACTGGGCTATACCCAATGAAAGTTCTTGACTTAAATTCTTGCTTGTGACCTTACTAATAACTGCTAGGTATATTATTTTCTCTGTAGCTTGCTTCAGATTATTTCTTACGTTACCAAATGTGTGACTGAGCCTGTGATAAAATGCTGATATGCAGTTCCATATGAGGTCAATAGTTGTAACTCTAGATATGGGAAGAAGCAACAAGAGGAAATACATTCCTGGACCAAGAGGGAAGTCAGACAGGTATGGTCCAGAGACTTTTGCTACTTATAAGGCTTGGTCTAGTGACAACACATTGAGTGGCCTGTCAATGGAATCTTTGTTAGATCTGGGAATGAGCCTTCCCAGCACCGTGGGACACAATGACCATGAAATGCCCCCAGAACATGGTCAAATATGTGGCTGTGAAGGGGCCCTGCTGACTGGAAGTTGGCCCTTGCCAGCTACCTCTACAAAGATTAAATCATGACCACTACAAGATGCTGATCTTCCACACCCCCTTGAAAGGAGTTCAGGGTGGAGACAAAAAATAAGGCACTCTGTGCCCTGGGAAAAACCCGGAAAACAGGCCTTCAGATCGTCAGATGTTATCAGGTGAAGATTTTTATGAGTCCAAATTCTTGCATCTTCTCATCCTGCTGCTGCTGCTGCTAAGTCGCTTCAGTCGTGTCTGACTCTGTGCGACCCCATGGACTGCAGCCCACCAGGCTCCCCGGTCCCTGGGATTCTCCAGGCAAGAACACTGGAGTGGGTTGCCATTTCCTTCTCCAATGCATGAAAGTGAAAAGTGAAAGTGAAGTCGCTCAGTCATGTCCGACTCCTATCGACCCCATGGACTGCAGCCCACCAGGCCCCTCTGTCCATAGGATTTTCCAGGCAAGAGTACTGGAGTGGGCTGCCATTGCCTTCTCCATCTTCTCATCCTAGAGAAACACTAATGTCACTAACCAGTGTCTGGACCTGGTTCTCCTGGCTAACCCCACAACAGCTTTTCTACATCTATTAATCTTTGGGCCATATATCTTTAACTTTCTTGTTAAGTTTGTTTCTCCAAGTAGTAGTACAACAAGAATATCCCCCGGCCAACACCCAGACAGTGCTGGAACAAGCTGCCTTATCATTCTGTGGACTCTCACCTCCCTCCATAAATACACCCTGAGGTTCTCAGGCTATTCTCCCTTTGAGATCTTATACAGGAGACCACCCCCAATGATACAAAGAAAAGCTCAAGGGTGACCACCAACAACTAGCTGGCCTGGAGATGTCCCAACACCTCCAGGCCCTGAGAAAAGTCTTCTGCCATATCACCCGATAAACCTTAGCAAGGAAACTCATTCCTTTAGGCAACTGAGTTCATCCCTATCAGCCAGGAGATGATGTATGGGTTAAAGATTAGGGAAAAAAACCACTTCAGCCAGTTTGCACTGACCCTCACACGGTCGTCCTGGCAACCCCTACTGCTGTTAAAGTTATAGGTGTCATCCCTTGGATCCACCACCCCGGAGTCAAGACGGCAGCTACTTCCCATGATGAGGACACTTAGAAAGCAGTTTGGGGCCCCTAAAACCTCCTCAAGGTCCAGTTCCAAAGACAACGGCCCTCACCCACAAAGGACGCTGAGCCCTGCTGTAGTCACTCCTGAAGCTGACTAGTAAAGCACAGCAGAAACTTGAGGATTCTTCAGCCTTGCTCCAGCCACACTCCGGCAGCTGACTGGTCAACGCACAGTGGAAGCTTGAGGATCTGGCTATCAAAATATCGATGGATTTTTCATTATCAACCCTGGCCTCTATCCCTAATCAGTATTATTGCTGTGCTCTTCATTACAGGACCAACTAGACTCCCTGGCTGAGGTGGTTTTACAGAATAGGAGATGGCTAGACCTACTGACACAGAGAAGGCAATGGCACCCCACTCCAGTACTCTTGCCTGGAAAATCCCATGGACCGAGGAGCCTGGTAGGCTACGGTCCATGGGGTCGCTAGGAGTCAGACACGACTGAGCGACTTCACTTTCACTTTTCACTTTCATGCATTGGAGAAGGAAATGGCAACCCACTCCAGTGTTCTTGCCTGGAGAATCCCAGGGACGGCGGAGCCTGGTTGGCTGCCATCTCTGGGGTTGCACAGAGTCAGACATGACTGAAGTGACTTAGCAGCAGTAGCAGCAGCAGACCTACTGACAAATGAAAATGGAGGACTCTGCCTCTTCTTGAACGAAGAATGCTGCTTTTATGAAAACCAATCAGGAATAGTCAGGGACATGGCCCAACAGCTAAGGAAAGGAATCATAAAAAAGAGAGAGGAACTAGCAAATTCCTGGGGTAATGGGAGCAATATCTAGAGCTGGGCGTCATGGCTTCTCACTTTTACTGATCCTCTCTTCATGTTCTTTGTGATGCTCCTGTTTGGCTCTTGTATTCTCAGTGCTATTACCCAGTTCATAACGTCTTGAATCCATTTGTAATTTTACTTACAAATGGTAATAGCTCAATATAGCCCCCTAAACAATGGAGAGCTCTGAACGTCCTACCAAGACATGAGATGATGCTTTCTACAATGAGTGATAGAAGCATCAAGAGGGAAAGTTAAAATTACATAACCTCCTGCTCCTTCTACC
The DNA here is from genome assembly GCF_027580195.1 of Bos mutus. Classification (NCBI taxonomy): domain Eukaryota; kingdom Metazoa; phylum Chordata; class Mammalia; order Artiodactyla; family Bovidae; genus Bos; species Bos mutus. Next base: position 28,123,935 of record NC_091646.1, on the reverse strand, counting down.
TCTGTAACTCAGCTTTCTCCTTGCAAAGTCTGGATCATGTAGGTCTCTGAAAGTGGGGACTCACAATACTAGGAACTGGAGCCTATCTCACTCACCCTTGTCCTGCTGTTTGCAATCACCCAGCCCCTGCAAACCCACAAACCTGCTTAATCATGCTTGTCTGTGTATAAAAACTCTGTAACCCCTTTGTTCGGGGCTCAGAGCTTGGAATGTTAACTCCCCTGGGCCTGCCAGCATAATAAACCTGAGTTCTCCAATTCTCCGAGTGTGGTGCTTGGTTTTTCAAGTACTGGTTTCTGCAACACCCCCACTCTTACTTCCACTCCAGTGAACATTAGTTTTGGGGTTTGGGTCATATTTTGATCCAGTCAGATCTAATAATACAGTGGATCATGGGAAAGAAAACATTCAGGAATAAAAAGTGAAGTCGCTCAGTTGTGTCCAACTTTTTGCGACCCCATGGACAGTAGCCAACCAGGCTCCTCCGTCCATGGAATTTTCCAGGCAAGAATACTGGAGTGGGTTGCCATTTCCTTCTCCAGGGCATCTTCCCGACCCAGGGATCAAACCCGGGTCTCCCGCATTGTAGGCAGACGCTTTACCGTCTGAGCCAAGGGAAGTCCAGGAATAAAAAGGTTAAAACTAAAAATAAGGTAAATAATTCCTTTGTATTTTTCATCCTGTAAAAGATGGTTTTGGCTTGTGTGTGATGTGATAACATTTTTCTCCTGTGGAAAAATATTTTCACATTTTAATGTCCAGATTTCAAGATACGTACATTCATTGTTGCTGTTTAGTTGCTAAGTCGTGTCTTGACTCTATGCAACCCCATGGACTATAGCCTACCAGGCTCCTCTGTCCTTAGAATTCTCCAGGCAAAAATACTGGGGAGGGTAGCCATTCCCTTCTCCAGGGGATCTTCCCAATCCAGGGATTGAACCCATGTCTCCTCCACTGGCAGTTGGATTCTTTACCACTGAGCCAATGTTTGGACTCAAGTTTTTATACTGAAAGAACATTCCTGGGGTAATGGAAGAGAGAGACTTTAAATGAGCACCAAAAACGTGACTCCAGGGACTTCCCTGGTGGTCCAGCAGTTAAAACGCCACACTTTCAATACAGGGGATATGGGTTTGATCCCTGATTGATTGGGGAACTAAGCTCCCATATGCTGCATAGTGTGGCCAAAAAATTTTAAAAACAAACAAAAAACATAATTCTGTTCATGGGTACCTTTTTTGGCAGAGCCTTAGGTCTTCATGGTGGAGAAATATGTCCAACTTAGGCCTTCATGGTGGTGGAATATGTTAGGGGAATTATGACTCAAGCCAGAACACCAATGAAGCCACATGTTCAAGGGAAAGACCATCTTTTCTCTCTAGGAACAAATCTAGTGAAAAACACAAAGGAAACAGTATCCGAATCTCCATTAAGGAACACATCAGACGGTGGTTTCAGAGCCCTATTTACTTGGGAGGATCCTGGAGCAATTTCTCCATCCTCACAACTTCAGAGAGTGCTGGTTCTTTTTAAATGATTGTCAGATGTCTTGTTCTCCTTTGGCTTATTTGGAAACCAGAACTTTATCAGTTTCCTGGAAGCATTAAGCATGTGTTTTCCCAAGGATGTATCCAAACTCACTCACCTGTCATGAACTTCTGATGGAGACAGCAAAGAAAAAATCATTTCTTATCCTGCCATTTGATGTGACATATGGTGACAGAGGGCTTCCCAGGCAGAGATAGTGGTAAAGACCTCGTCGGCCGCTGCAGGAGATGTAAGACATGCAGGTTCGATCCCTGGGTCAGGAAGATCCCCTGGAGGAGGAAATGGCAACCCACTCCAGTATTCTTGCCTAGATAATCCCATGGATAGAGGAGCCTGGCGGGCTACAGTCCACAAGGTCAGAATGAGTTGGACACAGCACACAACGTGAAGACAAAATGTTGTGAGGATTTTTGCATCAGGAGAATCCACCACCTTTCAGCTCTGTGACCTTGGGCAAGCCCCTTCAGTGCCCTGAGCCTCAGTTCCCCAAGGGTCTAATGAGGAGAGCTTATAAATGAAGTGCTTTATAATTTTATACAAAACGAAGAAGGAATTCACTCTGAATGTGGGAGGTTTTGATGCTGTCTTTGAGAGTACTTTAACAGCTTTCCACTCCACACCCAATACCCCAAAGGCACTTGTTCTACTGCATTGTTGGGCGGTTCCCCAGGGTCACTGCAAAACCAAGTGGAGGTGGCAGAAGTGGTTAGGTTTCCTGTTCGAGTGTGTGATGGCACCTCGAAGATCCCCAGGGCCAAGAAGGAGAACAGACAGCAGTGATTTCAATGAAATGAAGACCCTAGAATTGTTTTGAAGGTGTTTGATAAGCAGAGAGGAAAATGCAGTTTACTGTCACTGTGAGAACTGAGTGCTGGTTTTCCCTCTCAGGAACTGCCCTGTGCTCTTATTCTAAGAGAGCATGGCAAATAGATGTGATTGTAATTTTCCATCCTCAGCAGGAAACTTCCACATGAGGATAGGGTGGGGGGGAACTAGAATTAAATAATACTTGGGTTTTCAAGGTTCCATATTACCCTGATCATTTTGTGACTCCCAAAACTCAGAGTTCTTCTCCTGTAGTTTTGTGTGAAACAAAACCCATGAAATAATTGTCTTCCTCTCAACCTACTCCAGCGTTCTTGCTTGGAGAATCCCATAGACAGAGAAGCCTGGTGGGCTATAGTCCATAGGGTTGCAAAGAGTCAAACACAACTGAGCGACTGAGCACACACACACTCGTGTCTATGGGATGCTCCAGGAAAGAATACTTGAGTGGGTTGCCATTTCCTCCTCCAGGGGATCTTCCCAACCCAGGGATAGAAACCACCTCTCCTGAGTCTCCTTCTTTGGCAGGCCAATTCTTTACCACTGAGCCACTGGGGAAATCCCATGTATGTAGATGCAGATTTTTAGATACTCAAGGAGAATAGCTATATCAGTTTGGGTCTGGACGTGCTTATGCAATGACATCTCTCCACCCTCACCCACCCTCATACCTCATACCCACTCCTTTCATCAGCTATTTAAACCTTGAGGATGTGCTTTTGGGGGTATGCTCTTCTTTTGTTTTCTAAAGGAAGCAGGAGCAAGGACTTCCCTGGCATTCCAATGGTTAAGACTCCACACTTCCAATGCAGGGGGCACAGGTTATACCCTGGCTGAGGAACACATGCTGCTTGGCTGAACCAAAAAAATTAAAAATTAAAAAAAAAAAATAAAGAAAGCAGGGGCAGACCCTTGTGGCCCACAGCTGTCTGGCTGAGCTGTGGAGAGTTATTGAACTAAAGTGCACTGAGCTGCTTGGGAACTCTTACAGTATTCCTGTTGAGGTAGCAGATAGATGGGCCTCTGGGCTGGACAGCTGGTGTTTGTCAGGTGGAGTAAAATTCAAGCTTTGTTCTCACCCAGACACTCCTAGAACAAAGCTAGTGGCAAAAGCTGAGCTCTGCTGAAGACAGAAGGTGCCCACTCCTGAGGTTAAGGAAGACTTCCCTATCTACACATGTGCAGGAAGGTTTCTTGGGGAGTTGAAAAGGGAGGGGCCGCCACCCCATAATAAGTGTGGACATATACCCGCAAGCCTCTGTGGTAGAAACCATTTTTGAAAACTTTTCCACACACATGTTGGGAAGGGTCTTAGGACCAGTCAGGTATGAAGAAATAAGATAATTGGCCCAAAGTAAACAAAGACCTGGAAGAACTGTTTTGTACCAGTGATTTAAAATCACCTCTTTACTGCAGCCCCTCATTCTGGATGCCCACACTCCTCTTTGGACGTGTATTTCTGCCTAGCTTTTGACTTATGCCACACCTCCTCACTGGGGGCGTGCCCACACCCTTTCTCTCTGGGAGTATATTTCTGCCTAGCTCCTCTCTTGAATAAACAGCCTGTTTCTCTGTGTACTCTCCCCCAGATTATGCTGCTGCTGCTGCTGCTGCTGCTAAGTTGCTTCAGTCGTGTCCGACTCTGTGCGACCCCATGGACGGCAGCCCACCAGGGTCCCCGTCCCTGGGATTCTCCAGGCAAGAACACTGGAGTGGGTTGCCATTTCCTTCTCCAATGCATGAGAGTGAAGTCGCTCAGTCGTATTGGACTCTTAGCGACCCCATGCACTGCAGCCTACCAGGCTCCTCCGTCCATGGGACCTTCCAGGCAAGAGTACTGGAGTGGGTTGCCGTTATGCTATGTCTCTAATAATAAACTTTGTACCTGTTTTTGCAGTTGTTGCCTCCTTGAGACATTCTTGCTTTCAAATGGGAGGGAAAGAGCCAGGGCCACTTTGCTTCTAGCTTCTAGCCTCTGGTGGTCTGGTGGCTAGGGTTTTCATCCAGGTTGCCCCAGTTCGGTTCCTAGGCAGGGAACTATTAATATCATCTCTCTTCAGGATCACTCACTGCTGTCTCTCTGCGATCAGTATTTTGGTGTGTTTTGGTAGAAAGCAAAAATGAAGGAAAATTCTTTATAGAATAAATCCAAAGCTGTGTTGTATAATCTATCATCATTAAAGGTTTCTTTGGTATATTTTTGTCCTTCGCCTCTAGAGGCTCATGTTTGTGGATGAGCCAAATGACTTCAGGAATTTCCACAAACCTTGGTTCCAGATTAAATACCAAGTTGTTGTTTTTAAGGGTTGAACTGAGAAAATGGCCAGGCAGATCTTAATGGTGAATTCAGTTGTGGTAACTTAGGTACCTGTTGTTTTGTTAGTCTGAATTTATTTTGTACCGTTTGCTGTTTTGTTTCTCGGTAGGAACCTTCTTACTTTCAGAAAACATAAGAGACCAAGTATTAAACTTGTTTTACAAAGAGATCAGATAAAACATTTTAAGTGATCATGTGGTTTCTATTTTGGGGGCTCAGAGTAGGCCACCCCAGAACATGCCACCGTGGCATATTGATTACTTTGAATTCAAGTTACTTGAGGGAATTCCCTGGTGACCCAGTGGCTAAAACAGGCCTGGGTTCGATCCCTGGTCAGGGAACTAAGATCCCACATGCCACAACTAAAACAAAGATCCTGAATGCTACAACCAAGACCCAGTGCAGCCAGATAAATAAAGTATTTTTTCAAACTGTTACTTTAGAAAGGGCTGGTGTGAGAGGAACACTCTGACCCTCTTCTCTATCCCGGCTGAAAGCAAGAAATAAATCTCCCTTGCAAAATTTACTCTGTATACCAGGGGAGAGACATCCTTATCACCAGAGACAGGACATTCAAGGCTGAGAAGCCTGTGCAAACAAACTCGGTTACTTCTTTACTAGTTTACTACCCCAAACCCAAGCTTTGCTTATATTCCTCTAATTAAGCTTCCAGGCTAAATTTCTTTGTCCTGTCAGTTCCTCACAGATTTACTGTTTCTTTGTCTTAAAAACAAAACACCCCAAACTGCCTTCCTTGGTCACTTCTTAAGCCCTATTTGTATGAGACCTCCATACATATGGGGCTTCTCAGGTGGCACTAGTGTTAAAGAATCTGCCTGCAATGCAGGAGACCCAGGTTTGAGCCCTGGGTCGGGAAGATCCCCCTGGAGAAGGGAATGGCAACCCAGTCCAGTATTCTTGTCTGGGAAATCCCATGGACAGAAGAGCCTGGTGGGCTACCATTCATGGGTCAAAAAGAGTCAGACATGACTCGGTGACTAATACTTTCATCTTTCTTTCTGTACATAAGAATTAAATTGTTTTTTTTTTTTCCTCCTGTTAATCTGCCTTCTGTCAATTTAATTATTAGACTAGCCAAAAGAACCCAGAAAGAAAGGGGGAAATTTCCCCCTCCCCGACACTGTATGACTACAATGAACTGCATCCCAAAGACAGTAGGTAAAAGGTAACGAATACAATGAGAACATGGAGTATTACTTTTGCAAGAAAAATAATGTGATTTTTAATGTGTTTAAGAGTTTCTTTGATATATTCTGTGCATCTTGCTGTATGATACCTACCATGTGGTCTAGGAGAAAGCTTTATTCATCATATCTTTCCCTTCCAGGTCTAATAATGTACCTTATTTCTGAGAAAACAGCCCCACCCCCAGAAGCCCACTCTTTTCTCTTACTTGTAAGAACTTGTGTTTGGGGTAGGGTTGGTCAAGACTCTCAGGCAACCCTGGCGTTTTCAGGCTAATGACCATGGACCTGACTGGAAGAAGAGAACAACACCAAGATATCACCATCAGGTATTTGGTCAACAGAGGAACAGCTTTCCTACTGTATTTTATTTTATTTTTTTAATATTTATTTTTATAATTTTTATTTGGCTTCACTGGGTCTTAGTTGCAGCATGGGGGACTTCCATCTTTATTTCAGCGTGCAGGATCTTTAGTTGTGGCATGCTAACTCTTAGTTCCGGCATGTGGGATCTAGGGACCACCTGACCAGGGATCGAACCTTGGCCCCCTCCATTGGGAGCACGGAGTCCTAGCCACTGAACTACCAGGGAAGTCCCGGATTATACCCTCTTAAAGTTTGGAAGGAACTTAATACTGAATCCTTGTTGCAGGGAGGAAGCCAATTCTGACTCCATGTTGGAACTGTTTCTTTGACTTGCCTCAAGTTGCTTTTGTTATTATAATCATACAGAATGGTTTGCCTCAGAGAATCCTGCCCTTCTGCCTGATTGTTAAAGTGCCTTTGCTCAGAACCCTGTCCACTTGTGAACGGTAGGAAGGAAGAAATTAATACATCCCCTGCCTGAGGCTTGCCATTCTAGGAGATGTTTGCAAGATTCACGGCTTTTTTACTTTGCTTCCTCACCACCCTCCATCTCTGATCTATCAAAGAAACTGGCATCCAGACCCCAATAAGATGGTTATTTTGAGGTGCTAGCCTGCAATCTTCTTGGTCTGCCAGCTCCCCGATTAAAGTCTTTTCCTTGCCTCAAGTCACCTACTCGGGGTTGGCAGGTAGTTACCTCAGCATCTGAGCTCCCATCTTGGGAAAGGGAAAATCCCAGGGATATTTTGATTGAAGGTACAGTTTCCAAACACTCACACAAAGGAAGTAAAGCCACAAGGTTTATTACTTACAAACCCCAGAAAGGGGGTTAGGAGGAGCAGTGACCTGGGGGAAGGGGAGTTCTCCACCCCAGGTCACAAGCATGGAGGTAGAAAATAGGGCGGCAAGCCCCTGGACTTAGAAGGTGGGCAGAGGTCATTAATTTTGGCTGGGGGCTTGGGGGGTTAAAATCTAAGTAGTTCTTTTAATCTTTTAAGAAGGAAGTGTTTGCTTTGTTTTGTTTACCATTTTACTTTTTTTATTTATTTAGCTGCACTGGGTCTTAGTTGCAGCATGTGGGGTCTAGTTCCCTGACTAGGAATTGAACCCAAGTCTGTTGCATTAGGAGTGCAGAGTCTTAGAGACTGGACCACCAGGGAAATCCCTAAGCAGTTATTTTAAAAGGTGTCCTGGAAACAGTAAAGCAGGAACTTGGGGTGGGAATCCTAAGCTCAGGTCCTCATCTAAGTGTCCAGGGTTGTCTTACTGTCCAGTGCCTAGGCAGCAACTTGAAATAACTGTTTTCCCATCACAGTACTGAGCCTTCTCTGTACCTTCAGACACCTCGTTGTACACTACACACACTGCCTTTCCTACTGGTCACAGCAATGGTACAAGGGAGGTGTTATTTCCTATCCTCATCTTTCTAGCTTTTCCAACTATGAAGGGTCATACATCTCAGCAAGAGTAACTGATTAAAATCAGGTAAAATCAAATCAAAATATGGAATAAACAAATCTTCACAACACAATTATTTAATAAAATGTAATGCCAACTATGAGAGAGGAAAATTTTAAAGTTCTGAAGTAAAAACAAAATCAGAAACAAAAACATGGACCACAACACTAAGAAAAAGAGGAAAACATAAGAATAGGGGAAATATATGCAGTGAATGATACATAAGCATTACTTACTTTAGTAATATCTTTAAAATGAGTAAATTTTGAGTGAATAAGACCAAATATCTGAATGCTCAATGAGGAAGAGAACAGGTATCACAAGACAAAAAGCACACAGAAGATAACACTTGAAAAAGGTATAGGGACTTCGCCACTGGTCCAGTGGCCAAGACTCTGCTCTCAATGCAGGGGGCCCAGGTTCAATCCCTGGTTGGGGAAATAGATCCCACATGCCACAATAAGACCTGGTACAGCAAAATAAATAAAATAATAATAAAAAGACTATATAAACCTCATCATGTAACAAGGAAGTGCAGATACAATAAATAGCATTTTATACCTATTTAACAAACAAAAACAAATTTAAAACGATAAAGCATAATGTTTGTGAGGCTGTGGGGAAATTTGTATTTTGCAGGTGGTAATAATAATAACAATAGCCAATACTTTCATGCTCACTTTCCTTATCACATTTCTGCACAGGAGAACTATTTTTTCTCCCATTTCATAGATCAGATGGTTGTGACTCAGAAAGGGTAACCTGGTACACGAAGCCAGATGAAAAAAACTTTGCTGATGTTAAAAATCCTATGTTCTTAACCAAAACTGGACACTGTCTCCCATGGTAATACGCAACAGTTCAGTCAGTTCAGTCACACTGTCTGACTCTGTGACCCCATGGACTGCAGAACGCCAGGCCTCCCTGTCCATCACCAACTCCCGGAGTTTACTCAAGTTCGTGTCCATTGAGTCGGTGATGCCATCCAACCATCTCATCCTCTGTCATCCCTTTCTCCTCTTGCCCTCAATCTTTCCCAGCATCAGGGTCTTTTCAAATGAGTCAGCTCTTTGCATCAAGTGGCCAAAGTATTGGAGTTTCAGCTTCAACATCAGTCCTTCCAATGAATATTCAGGACTGATTTCCTTTATGATGAACTGGATGGATCTCCTTGCAGTCCAAGGGACTCTTAAGAGTCTTTTCCAACACCACAGTTCAAAAGCATCAGTTCTTCAGTGCTCAGCTTAACTGTCACATCCATACATGACTACCGGAAAAACCATAGCTTTGACTTTTGACAGACTTTTGTTGGTAAAGTAATGTCTCTGCTTTTTAATATGCTGTCTAGGTTGGTCATAGTTTTTCTTCCAAGGAGTAAGTGTCTTTTAATTTCATGGCTGCAGTCACCATCTTCAGTGATTTTGGAGCCCAAGGAAATAGTCTGTCACTGTTTCCATAGATATATATAGGTATAGTATATTATATATATACTATATTATAGGTATATACCTATTTTCCAACAACCAATATTCAAAGATAAATGTACCATTCGTTTACTATTTCTTTAAGGACAAATGTATATTTTAAATATGGAACTCTGGTATTTCATGCATTCAAGTTTGTTTTGTTTTTTATTTTGCTTTAACTATGAAATAACTGGACTTCTGAGTGCAGGCCTATGAAATTGCATTGAACACTCCACAAAGTACCTTCATATATATTTAAAACATATAGTTTAGCCAAGAAAACCGTACTGATGTATTAAAATAAATTAAAGATGTGCACCTTGAAAACTCTGGGTTCAAATCAGCAGAAATGCTGACTATATTCATGCTTTGTTTTTATCTTGCTTTTAAAAGTGTGAGACTTCCACGGACTCCCCTGGTGGTCCAGTGGTTAAAACTTCACAGTTCCAATGCAGGGGGCTCGGGTTCCATCTCTGGTCATGGAACTAAGATCCTGTATGCTAAGTGGCATGGCCAAAAAGAAATTCTTTTTAAATTAAAAATAAATAAAAGTGTGAGACTTCCAGATTCTGATTTGTTCATAGGCTGCTTATCATTCACCCAGGAAAAAGGAAATCACTTTCTCTTTTAAAAAGGACAGCTTAATCCACAGTTAACTTTTTTTCTTACTGTATTATATGCATCTTATCTGCAGTGGTAAAGAGCACGCCTGCAAATGCAAGAGACTTACAAGATGCGGGTTTGATTCCTGGGTTGGAAAGATCCCCTGGAGGAGGGCATGACAATCCACTCCAGTATTCTTGCCCGGGAAATCCCATGGACAGAGGAGCCTGGTGGGCTATTGTCCATGGGTCACAAAGAGTTGGACACGACTGAAGCAACTTAGCATGCACACATATGTTATATGTGGTCTTAAATTCTGATAAACTAATGCATGAATGAATCAAATAAAAAATATACAATGCAGAGAAAAGGGAAATCATTTAAATAGTGCAGCTATTGTAAAAGAAAACAAAAAAATCCCTCATCAATAGCCAATCATTTGATCTGTTTAATTTTATCCAGAAATATTGCAGGAGACTATATTAAAGTGAATCCTTAATTTGACAGAATATGTGAGAACTAACTTGGCACCTTTCAGTATTTCTTTCTGAGTTCCGACTGGAGTTGAGGTTTGGATGTGAATGAATGGGTCCATGGAACTCCTGAGACATCCTTCTTCTGGTTAGAATAACAAAATGGAACCTGGCTGTTTCGAAGGGTGCTGAGACTGGAGACTGGGCCAGAAGCAATCACATTTTTAGACTCTTTTCCTGTCTTAAGTTTCCCTCCTTCCTTATGAGTATTTCAATCCTGGTGAAATTGCTTCATGTGAATTTTTTGAGTTAAAAGGAGGGTAAACCAGGGAGAAAAAGACAACTCTGCTGCTTGATCTTGTGATGGGAGCTGTGGAAAATGTTAGGGACTCATTTGCACATGAACCTGAGTTCTGTTTTTCCTTTTTCTGTATTTTTTTTGTTTTATAAAGCTCAGCTGGTCAGAGTCATCTACTTGTGTCCCGCTGGCTACCTCCCAGCCCAGCTGACCACCCAGCTCCCTACATCCCAGCAACAACTCTGTGCCCAGCCATTGACATGGATTTCTTTCTCCCTCTAGTTACTACAGCTTCTTTTTCCACTTCTAATTTCAAAGTATCCTTTGCTTCACTCCTTTTACAACCATATTCAAGGGGAATGGGATAGAGACTCTTCCTTGGTCGCTACCTTGGCTACGTTCCCCGCTCCCCACACCTAAACCAAGATTCTTTCTTTTTTTAAAATTTATTTATTTGGTGGTATTAGATCTTAGTTGTGGCATGTGGGATCTAGTTCCCTGACCAGAGATCAGACCTGGGCCCCCTGCAATGAGAGCATGGAGTCTTAGCCACTGGACCACCAGGGACTTTCCTAAACCAAGATTCTTAGGCCTGGAATAGAAAATCAAGTTCCAGTATCATGCATTGAACCTGGACTGGCAACTCGTTTCATATATGATATTATACATATTTCAATGCCATTCTCCCAATGATACTGGATGCTTGGGGCTGGTGCAATGGGACGACCCAGAGGGATGGTATGGGGAGGGATGAGGGAGGAGGGTTCAGGATGGGGAACACATGTATACCTGTGGCGGATTCATTTCGATATATGGCAAAACCAATACAATATTGTAAAGTTAAAAAAAAAATTAAATTAAAAAAGAAAAAAAAAAAATAGCCCTAAAAAAAAAAAAAAAAAAAGAAAGTAAGAAAATCAAGTTCCAACTCTGCAGTGCTCAAACAGGCCCTAGTTTTTTCTGGGAGCAGAGGTTTGGAGGGGGCTGAGTGTAGCAGTGTGCTACCCATGCCTGAATACCACCTTTTAAATCACTTGTATCCTCTTGTTTGTGAAACATGAAAGAGGGCTTTAAAAATCTTTTGTATTCCTATTGGCATAATTAAGTTTTCCAAGCTATTAGCCGCCTTTCCTTAAGAAGCTTATTCAACACGTGTGTGCAGCAGGCTGTTGTTCATGAGTTTTGCTTCCAGGGGGCAGGCTTGGCTTTGCCAGGAGATTGGAGGAAATGGCTGTTGTCATGGAATCACAGCTTCTGTGATCCGGTAGGCGTGGCATCCCCTTTCTCAACCCTCTGACGTTTGCTGTGCGGGAGTGAACTCTAGGAGACTGCATGCCTTAAGGGTGGAGGGTAAGGGCGTTAGTGCTGAGGCTGAGTGAGGAACTTGAAGTCAACAGCTCTTTGAAGGAAAGAGTTCTGTGCACGGTGGGGGTGGTAAGTGCTGAAGAGCTGAACCTGCCTTAGCATGCCCAGAGCTGGATGAATCTGGGCCCCGGGAACAGTACCGTCACCCAGAGACACCTTCTCTGAGACGAATTCCACATGCCCTCTCTTGCAGGCCACCCCACCGCTCTGGGCTTGCGTTCCATCTGTACTACGAAGGGAATGGACTGGATGCCCACAGAGGTCCCCTGTGGTGCAGAGAGACTACTGTGATTTCTTTCTTTAACCTGGGTGTTTTCCCCCCAACTCCACTTCACCCCCCATCTCCCACCTAGAAGACAAAAAGGTACTTTCCCTGAGATGCCCTACTGTACTGGTTTAATGGGAGGGAGGGTAAGGAAAGTCTCAAATGAATCCCCAAGTAAAAGTAATGTCATTTTTCACATTTTTATCATTCAAATGTTATGTATTTATTTTTAATTGGAGGATCATAGATTTACAGTATTGTGTTGGTTTCTGCCATACATCAACATGAGTCAGCCATAGGTATACACACATCCCTTCCCTCTTGAACCTCCCTCCCACCTCAAGCAGTATTCTTAGGATGAGGAGTATGTGATGAGGGTTATGTTGTCATAGCAACTGACTCCTGAGGTTTTTATTTATTTATGGCTGTGCTGGGTTTTCATTGCTGCACTCAAGCTTTCCCTAGTTGCGGCAGTTGAGGGCTACTCTCTAATGCGGTGCATTGCAGTGGCTTCTCTTGTGGAGCACGGGCTCTAGAGCATTCGAGCACAGTAGTGGTGGCACACAGGCTTAGTTGCCCTGAGGCATGTGGGTTCTTCCTGGACCGGGGATCTAACCCGTATCCCCTGCACTGGCAGGCAAATTCTTTACCCCTGAGCCATGAAGGAAGTCCCACTCAAGGTTTTGAGCCCCCCCAGTCCATGGTGTGGACCAAGCTGAACTTACCAATCAGGAAATCCAGGGAAGGATTCTATTTTAGCTTCATTATTTCACTTCCAGGGTCTGAGATTTTCTAGGGGAGCTGCATCAGCACCAGATGACAGCATGGTGTTCAGTATGTGTGCTCTGTGTATGCCCTGTAGTAAGCACAGCACCCCATAATCAGAATTCAGGCAAATGTAGTTTTGTTTTTTGAAGACAACTCAAAACAAACTTCATTGCCCTATTTTGTATATATTTATAGGAACTATTCTCTTAATTTAAAAAGTCACTTTTCACATCTGTTTGGAGGGATCACACTCTTGTATTGCCTGATAAGATTGTTTCTGGTTCCTTCTTTTCCCCCTGCCCTTTGTTTCCGAGTATTTGCAGTTAAAATAGGAGCTTGGGGGACTGCCCCAGTGGTCTAGTGGCTGGGACTCTGCACTCCCAATGCAGGGGACCTGGATTTGATCCCTGGTCAGGGAACTAGATCCCACATGCTGTAACTAAGACCAGGTGCAGTCAAATAAATAAAATTAAAAAAAAATAAGATCTTGGATTTTGATTGTCAGGCACTTCTGAGTTAGACCTCCAAGGTTCTCATTATATTTGTTTGAATCAAGATCCAGTTTACATGAATCTGGTTTATAAAAAAAGTTTTTCCCCTCAAACAGTTCATGTTGTTTCCATGCTAAGTCGCTTCAGTTGTGTCCAACTCTGTGTGACCCCATGGACTGTAGCCCGCCAGCCTTCTCTGTCCATGGGATTCTCCAGGCAAGAATACTGGAGTGGGTTGCTGTGCCCTTTTCCAGGGGATCTTCCTGACCCAGGGATTGAACCATGTCTCCTTCACTGGCAGGTGGATTCTTTACCACTGAGCCATGTGGGAAGCCCCTAGCCAGTTCATAATGTGAATGAGAAATGTCACCTGCCATATCAGTAAACAAAGGATGTTGCAGTCATCAAGCTGACAGCCACCGTGGCCCTCCCACAACAGTGCACCCTGAGGGGATTCAGGACCGAGAAAAGCTGGACAGCGGCCCAGATAGCTGAGGTGCCTTTCAAAGGAATGATTTCCATAAGCCCAGACTCTTGCATCTTCCCATACACAGAAAAGTGCTAAATATTTGGTTTTCTTGAATTAACAGTAATCTTTTGATATTCCAACTACCTGGTTTTTTATGTAGCTTGGCTCCTCCTTTACCTGTTTGGAGTCATCCCTCAGAACTATCTGAGAGACTTTCTAGCCTAAAGTCCTCAGTTTTGTCCACCAAATAAAACATTATTCCCAACTTTTAGGTTGTGAATTTTTTTAGTTGACAGTACCTTCTTTCTGGGCTTCCTTGATGGCTCAGATTGTAAAGAGTCCTCCTGCAATGTGGGAGACCTGGGTTCGATCTCTGGGTTGGGAAGATCCCCTGAACAAGGGAACAGCTACCTGCTCCAGTATTGTGGCCTGGAGAATTCCATGGACAGAGGAGCCTTGTGGGCTGCAGTCCATGGGGTCGCAAAGAATTGAACATGACTGAGTGACTCTCACTTTTATTTGATCACCAACATTACTAGTTTGAAAGTTCACTGGCATGTATTCTTCATCGTGGAAAATTTTAGAAAGCAACACTACATCTAGAACTATTACTATTGTAATAGGCTGAATCTACTGCACTCCTTTATAAGATGATGCTTATATACAACTTTTTAGCCAAAATGAACATCTGCAAAGACAACCTACCTCAGTTCTATGTAGTTGTTGGTAGCCAGTTTCTAAAGATTTTTTTTTTTTAAATCCAGGTTATTTCTTATGTCAGAATAATTGATTTCTGATCTATGTCTTTGGGATGTTTGAAATGTACCTTGAGAGAAGTTCTCTTTGGGGCACTAATTAAATTGGGGGATTAATTTTAGAAGACCTATTTCTTGGCAAACCTAGAGTAAGGGGAAATTATTAGCTACATCAATGTTTTGCTTATTTCTTTTCATTTTAAAGATATATTTATTTATTTGGCTGTACGAGGTCTTAGTTTTGGCACGTGGAATCTTTAGTGGTGGCATGTGAAGTGATAGTTGGGGCATGTGGGATCTAATTCCCCAACCAGGATCGAACCTGGGGCCTCCTGCACCAGGAGCTCAGAATCTTAGCCAGTGGACCACCGGAAAGTCCCTGTTTTGTTGATTTCTTATGCCTCATACCACCTCTCTGCCTTAATTCATCTGGCACCTGAAAGAAGTACAGACATGTTTTAAAAAACAATGGAGACTTCACTGGCTGTTCATTGGTTAGCACTGCACACTTCTACTACAGGGCACATGGATTCGATCCCTGGTAATGGAACTAAGATCCTGTGTGCTCCACTGCCCGCCCCCCCCCAAAAAAATAATAAAGCTGTATGATAAAGATACCAGCACTTACAGGATAGATATTCCACCCCCCCCTTTTTTTTTTGTTTCTCCCAGGCAGCCTGAGCATTTAAAAAAACAAATGTTCTTCGTTAGTGTGTATCAGACTTACTGTAAGTGTTGAGTGGAGGATTTGTGCTGAGTACTCTCTGGCTTTCAGTCACAGGTTGGAAAGGCTGAATGTGGCCCTTTCCACTGTAGCCAGAGTGGAGAAAGGCTTAGGAGTGGGTCTGACAGTGTCCTGAAGCTTTCTTGTACAGGCCCTGTAGTTTGAGGGTCCTTAAAGTACTGAGAAACCTAATGTTCTAAAAAGGACAGTGGTGGGACTTCCCTGGTGGTCTGGTGACTAAGACTCCACACTCCCAGTGCAGGGAGCTGGGGTTCGATCCCTGGTCAGGGATCCAAGATCCAGCATGCTGCAACTAAAACCTGGTGCAGCCAAATAAATATAAGTAATAAAAATAAAAAAAAAATATAGTGGTCAATACTAGGAAATAAGAATTTTTTTTTTTTTTACTTATTTGATTTTTTTTCAATTTTTAATTTTTATTTTATTTTTTAAAATTTTATTTTATTTTTAAACTTTACAATATTGTATTAGTTTTGCCAAATATCAAAATGAATCCACCACAGGTATACATGTGTTCCCCATCCTGAACCCTCCTGGAAATAAGAATTTTTGATTTCAAAATCATCTGGTGAGAATGACAGTGGGCATACATGGGAACATTCTCAAATTTCTCCCACTCCCAACAAGTCCTGATGTCTCTGGGTAGCAGTAACATCCTTCTCTCTGTGGAAGCCTGACATAACAAGCACTTTGTGACATTTGACACTCACAAGTGAAAAAAGTGGTAAGACGGAATAAAAATTAGAGCTTGTTTAGTCACTCAGTCATGTCCTGTACAGCTCATGTCCTTACAGCTCAGTCATGAACTGTAGCCCGCCAGGCTCCTCTGCCCACGGGATTCTGCAGGCAAGAATACTGGAGTGGGCTGACATTTCCTTCTCCAGGGGATCTTCCCGACTCAGAGATCAAACCCACTTCTTTTGCATCTCCTGCATTGGCAGGTGGATTCTTTACCACTGAGCCACCTGGGAAGCCCAAAAAATTGGTGGACACTGTAGCAAAGAGTGTACACTTTCCTGAGAAAACAGTCTCCTTCATGTGTGAGCACAGAAGTGCTGTGAAACTGGTTTTTGATTAACTTCTATGAGAGGAAATTCTGATGTAACCACAGCACCTTATCTGTAGTCACTGAAATCTTTAATCACTTTTAGTATCAAACTTCATTTAAGGAGCCTCACATTACTAAAGATTACTCAACAAGAAGGGTTCACCTGAGAGGAAATTAATGCTTTTTGAAAAGTAGGCAGGTTTTCACTCTCCTAAATTTACTATTTTTCTTACCCTGGTCATTTCACACAAAGGAAACAATATGAACAAAGCAAAGGCATGACCGCTTCTTTGCAAAGAGTGATTATTGTGGAGCACTGCTTGGGAAACATCTCCTTATTCTTACTTGGAGCGCCATTAAACCAAGAGGTTCCCTTTCAGTGTTTAAGAGCAGAAATTGGATGTTGAAGGTGACAAAATTGAAGTTGTGATAGTACATCATGAGAAACACTGGGCTGGAGGAAGCACAAGCTGGAATCAAGATTACTGGGAGAAATATCAGTAACCACCCTTATGGCAGAAAGTTAAAAAGAACTAAAGAGCCTCTTGATAAAAGTGAAAGAGGACAGTGAAAAAGTTGGCTTAAAGTTCAACATTCAGAAAACTAAGATCATGGCATCCAGTCCCATCATTTCATGGGAAATAGATGGGGAAACAGTGGAAACAGTGTCAGACTTTATTTTGGGGGGCTCCAAAATCATTGCAGATGGTGATTGCAGCCATGAAGTTAAAAGATGCTTACTCCTTGGAAGGAAAGTTGTGACCAACCTAGACAGCATATTAAAAAGCAGAGACACTGCTTTGTCAAGAAAGGTCTGTCTACTCAAGGCTATGGTTTTTCCAGTAGTCACGTATGGATGTGAGAGTTGGACTATAAAGAAAGCTGAGCGCTGAAGAATTGATGCTTTTGAACTGTGGTATTGGAGAAGACTCTTGAGAGTCCCTTGGACTGCAAGGAGATCCAACCAGTCCATCCTAAAGGAGATCAGTCCTGGGTGTTCATTGGAAGGACTGATGCTGAAAATGAAACTCCAATACTTTGGCCACTTGATGCAAAGAGCTGACTCATTGGAAAAGACCTGATACTGGGAAAGATTGAGGGCAGGAGGAGAAGGGGAAGACAGAGGATGAGATGGTTGGATGGCATCACCGACTCAATGGACATGGGTTTGGGTGAACTCTGGGAGTTGGTGATGGACAGCGAGGCCTGGCGTGCTGCAATTCATGGGGTTGAAGAGTCGGGCATGACTAAGTGACTGAACTGAACTGAACAGAGCTGGGAAACAGTGAAGAATATGCTTTCCCAGGCTGGTGGGGGAGAAGGGTAAAAAGGGAGAAATGCCTTTTTCTGGCCTGATGGTCTGTTATGTTTCTTTTGAGGCAGCAGAACCTATGTGCCAAAAGGACTCCTATTCCCCCATCTTCTCCCCAGAGAGGACAGTGAACAGAATTTGGAGCACGTGGGATGAATGCTTGGCTATCACCTTCCAACAAATCCTTGCGAACAGCCTCCCAAGGGAAGATGGCCTTAGGATTCCAGTGTTCAGCTTGAACTTGTCAGCATGAACAGAGCTCATCCCTGTCTGGAAACACCCTGTTCTCACACTAGGGACTCATGCCACCCCATTGTGCTTATGTATGTGGTCCCAAAGGGACAGGGTGGGGATAAGGATGAGGGTGATGAGAGAGATGGAGAATGTATGGGTCAGTGCGAACTCACCATGGGTGCTTGGGAAACGTCTGGAAGGAGGCCACCTTGTCATTCTGTTGAAATGGCATTTCCTTAACAATTTTCACACACAACCCACTGGCCCCATTTGATACACAGAGTCAAATATATTGAGAATTTGTCTCTTTATTGCTAATACAAGTAGAGGAGTATGGGGGGCATGGGCAGCATGGGCAGCCCAGGCGTCAGTGGCACCAGAAGAACCCATCTCCATTATGGCTCCAGAACCAGGACGGGATCTTAGGACCCATCCAACAGGATGAGGTAAAGGCGCCTCATGGCAGCAGGTGGTGCTGGAGCTTGAACCACGGCTGCTCTCTCATTTCTCCGACTCTTGGCTCTTCTATTCTTAAACCAAACCTACAATCAGAGGGGAGAGAAGATTGGTTTAGGGTATTGAACAGTTAATGTTATAATACAAAAAGCATAGCTTGCAACTTTATATGACTGAGATTTCCAAGGGCATCAGGAGATGCTATTTCCTTCTTGCTAAAGTACCTCAGGAAAATTAAACCACCACACCCCCGCCCCCCTTTTCAGTTCACTCTTAATGAGCTCTGCTGTGGGCCCAGTTCTGGCATAAGATTATTATTTTTATCTCTCTTGATGAGATTTTCATATTCTAATTTTTTCCCAAGTATTGGATGCAGGTTTAATTTATAAATCGTTGTACCGGGTCCTTGCTATTGATAAAATGCCCAGTAACAGGATAAAGAATGGCCTCTATTCTGACAGCTGATCATCAGCCATCTGGCTACCTCCTGCCCTGTCCTCACTAGGGAGAGGGTCATCTTGTTGGGGGTGGATTTAGACATGGTAAGTAGTGGATCTATTTAAGGTCATACTGAGGGGAACGGCTCCCTATTTGAAAAGCCTATCTTTGGTGTGAAGTACATAATTAATAGGAAGGAACTTGTTGGATTTTTAAACAGAAGGATGTCTAAGGGGTCATTAGTCCTCTGAAAGGTCTTAAGAGTTAGAAAGGTGGTCTGGCAAAGGAGCCCAGGGTGGGTTGTGACTTGTCTCACTGGGAAATGAGAGTTGCTGAAGCTCTAGACACTGCCTTGATATTTTAGCCTGTAGTGTTAAGTTGAGATCAACTCAACCCAAGTTAACAAAGACTCTTGAAAACCTTAGGCCACCCAAGAGTGTAGAGGAAAGAGGCATACCATGGTCACCATTGTCAATCCTGCATGTTCCAACCTACCCCACCCTACAAATCTTCCTGGGCTTGGGACCAAGGCAGCTCACTCTGCTCTGGCTGGAGTTCCAGGATCCTGGACTGGAGCTGTTGGTGTCCAGCATGGCAGGTTATCCTAGGTGCTGCAACTCAACCAGGAGGTCCCAATCCCATCCCTTATTCTTAAGTCAAGAAGGTGGAACAGGCATTTTTGGAAGATAGTGGACAACAATGAGAGCAAGGGATCATTAAATGGCTCCTCCCTAAATATCTGCCCATTATATATTAATATAGATTTTTTTTATCAACATGGAACGCTCTCTAAGCAAGTTATATTATTAAGGTGAAGAACAGTGTGTATAAATATCATTTATATTTTTTAAAGAATATACACATAATTGCCTTTATATGCATTGAATACTTCTGTTAAGATTTATACAAAACCACTTTGCTGTACACCTGAAACTAACACAACAATGTAAATCAACTATACTCCAATAAAAACTAAAAAATAAGATTTATATGAAGCAAAGAATGGTTGCTTTGGGGAGGAGAACTATAGTTGGAGGGCAGGGTTGAAAATTAAGTCTGTCCACTATTTTTGCAAACAAACCAACGAAACTGTCAGACTTCACCGTCTCTCAATGTCCTAGTTAATGGGGGTTGACACTGTATTTAATCCTTTTGAAAGTTCCCAAACTGTAAAGTTTAAGTGACCCAAAGGGCCCTCTTTCCCTACCTGAGACCTCATTTTCATTCTTCTCTCTTAGGATTTGCAGTTTCTCTGCTGCATGGATAGTCTAAACCAGGCTGGTGTAACAGGGCTCATTTTAGGGGCTCGGGCTCTAAATGTACCACCAGTGGTCAAATCTCTGTAAACAGAATCAAAGCCCAAAGCTGGTTGTGCCCTAGGCTCACATTAGGTCTGTATTTCCAATACTGGTTTCACAAAATAGCTCTATTTGCAAGTGAAAGGTGGAAAATCATGTATTACTGAAAATTCATGCTGTACGGTTTGGAAATAGATGAGAATACTAAGTTTTCCCCTGATTTGTTTCCTGTGGCTCATATTCTCTTCAGAATACCACCAAAAGAGGACCATGTAAACCTGGGGAGGGAGAAAACAAGTCACTAAACTTTTTCTTTTCTTCTGCAAATGCCTGGGCAGCCTGAGAAAGTCTTCCTAACCTCCTTCTAACCTTTCCAACCTGAGCCAGGCCTGTGGGCCCAGGTTGGGGTGTTAGGATGCCGATACTCAAGAAGCTGACTGGTGGGCTGCTTTTCAGGCACCCTGCCACCGGCTCCGTAGCGCTGGTCCCTGGCTCACGCATGCACTCTGTAGCAAAGCTAATCAACTCTCGTCCTGGTTTTCTTTTCTTTTCGGGCAAATAAAGCTTTGATAAAAATTATGGTGTTTTTTGGTCACCTTTTGATTTCAGGACCTACAAATTAGTTATCACTGCCTGAGGGAATGAATAGTGTTTAAAATTAATATAGCTAGGAATCTACCCTGACATGAGGGCCACCCACCCCTCACCAAACAAATTCCATAAAACTCGCCTCTTCACCAACAAGGCGAGTGTAGGATGATATGAGAGAATAGCATTGAAACATGTGTATTACCATATGCAAAACAGATGACCAGTGCAAGTTTGATGCATGAAGCAGGGCACTCAAAGCAGGTGTGCTGGGACAATCCAGGGGAGTGGGGTGGGGAGGGAGGTGGGGGGGGGTTCAGGATGGTGGGACACATGTACACCCATGGCTGATTCATGTCGATGTGTGGCAAAAACCACCACACTATTGTAAAGTAATTAGCCTCCAATTAAACTAATTAAAAAAATAGTCCTACCAAAATGGGAAAAACATCCTTAGATGTTAGAAATTCCTCAAGAGAATACTCACTTATACATTTAGTAGATTCATAGTGTTGAATTTGGGTAGTATCTGTAATTCTTCTCTAACCTTTTCATACTTCTTGGGTCAATTAATATTAATTCAATTATTCTTTTTGCTCTTTTATTCTTTAAACAAATTTCCAAAGTTTGCAAACTTTCCCCCCATTCTCATCATAATGTGACTATTCTAGCAATGTTTTCAGATTGATACATCCAAGTATTCTAGAAAATTAAAATTTAGGGCTGCCACTCTCTATACTGCCATCCCAAACACTTAAAAACAAAAGAAGGAGGGCCAGGCAATTAGACTTTTAAACTATCTTCCCCTATCAGTCTCAGCTTAACTAAACATTTATTAGTCACTCACATGATGTGTTCTGTGGATAAATTACTCCTCACCCTGATATTTATCAATTCACTCATTTAGCAAAGAGTTTTAAATAATTTAGTACAATTGAACCCTCTTACAACCTGCTCCTCTGTATATTAATTTTAATACTTCCAAAGTCAGGCTGAGCCCCAACATGACTCCACACAGAAGTGCTCCCTAGAGGATACCACTGTTAGGAGGAGTTGAACCTTACTGAATATACACATATACATGTATGCTGCTGCTGCTACTGCTGCGAAGTCACTTCAGTCGTGTCCGACTCTGTGGGACCCCATAGACAGCAGCCTACCAGGCTCCTCTGTCCCTGGGATTCTCCAGGCAAGAGTACTGGAGTGAGTTGCCATTTCTTTCTCCAATGCAGGAAAATGAAAAGTGAAAGTGAAGTCGCTCAGTCGTGTCCAACTCCTAGCGACCCCATGGACTGTAGCCCACCAGGCTCCTCCATCCATGGGATTTTCCAGGCAAGAGTACTGGAGTGGGTTGCCATTGCCTTCTCCAATGTATATAGATATACGTATCTATGTTTGTAAATATATATATATTTAAATTTTATACACAGATTAGGGAAAGCATTTCGTTTTTTCTCTTCCTTTAGGAAATCATGTTCCCTCTGGTAACAGGAAATATGTATAAGCTGGAGTTTGCTACCCACAAAGACTACTAAAATCAAAACTTATTTGCCAACATAAAAAAGACAACATGAGAGTATCGAGAGTATCCAGGTCAAGGTGTTCAAATCCCCAAAGTTTTAGAATGGCTGCCCTGCCAAGTTTTTTTCAGGCTTACTGACCTGCACTCTGGTGGCAGTCACACCCAAGCGTCTCGCAATCTCCCTTCTGAGGAAAGAAAACCACAAGTGTTTAGTATTTGAGTTGTAGATAAAATGAAATATATAGATATATGTTTTATGCTTATTTTAAAATTTGTATTCTTCCCCCCTCTGAAAGAAGAATAGTGGTTATCAGGGACTGGGAGAAGGGGGGACCAGACTGTTCCTATGTAATGGGTTCATAGTTCCAGTTTTGCAAGAGGAAAAGAATTCTGGAGATGGTTTGGTGGTGATAGTTGCACAATAAGAATGCACTTATTTTAATATCATGGAAGTGTACAGTTAAAAATGGTAAAGGGGTTTCCTTGGTGTTTCAGTGGTAAAGACTCCGCCTGCCAATGCAGGAGAAATGGGTTTGATCCCGGATCAGGGAAGATTCCACATGCCACGGAGCAACCAAGCCTGGCCACAACTACTTAGTCTGTGCTCTAAAGCCTGGGAGCTGAAGGAACTGAAGCGCAGGTGCTGCAAACTACTGAAGCCAGGGGGCGCTCTAGCCCACGCTCCGCAGCAAAAGCCACGTAATGAAAAGCCCGCGCAACGAAAAGCCCGCGAACTGCAACTTAGAGAGTAGCGCGCACCCCGACCCCCTCTGCCTCAGCCTCTAGAGAAAAGTCCTATGCAACTAAGACCAAGTTCAAAATATATAAATGAAAAAAATTTTAAATGGTAAAGATAGCAAATTTTATATTATGTGTATTTTACTACAATAAAAATTCAGAAAAATAAATATATTAGTTTTATAAAGCATAAAATGGGCAAAGGATTTGAATAAGCACATTAAAGGATGTTCAACATCACTAAACAGGGAAATGCAGATCAACATCACAATGAGATACCACTTCACATTCATTAAGACGACTAATAATCAAAAAACAAAAAAAGGATTGGCAAGAATGTGCAGAAATTAGAATCCTTGTACACTCCGAGTGGGAATGTAAAATGGTGCAGCCACTATGGAAAAGAGAACAGTAGCTCAAAAGGAAAAAAAAAAAAAAAAACCACACCCTAAAATCGGAATTACCATATGATTCAGCAATTCCATTTCTGGGTATAAACCTCAAAGAATTGAAAACAGTGAGTCAGTTATTTGCACACCCATGCTCATAGCAGCGTTATTCACAATAGCCAAAAGGTAAAAGCAACCCAAGTGCTCATTAGTAAAGGAACAGATAAACAGCAGTATCCATGTATAATGGAATATTACTCAGCCCTAAAAAGGAAGGAAATTTCGACATGTGCTCCAACATGGATGAATACTGAGGACATTATACTAAGTGAAATAAACCAGTTACAACAAGACAAACACTGTACAACTCCACTTATATGAAGCACCCAGAGTAGTGAAATTCATATAAAGAGAAAGTAGAAAGAAACATGGTCCTCAGAGGCTTGAGGGGGTGGGGGAGGTGGATGGTGGCTTGCCTTCCACATCCAGTTTTAGTTTTGCAAGATAAAAAATTCTGCAGCTTGCTTGCCCAACAATATTAATATCCTTAACACTACTGAACTGGACACTTAAATGAGCCCAAACCCACTGGGACCCAGCGCCCCCAGAGCCCGCCACGTACCTGGTGAGTAAGTCCGGGTACTCAGTCTCCTGGAAGAGGTCCTCCAACTCCCGCAGCTGCGGGCCTGTGAACTTCCTGTTCTGCCTGCGACGGCGCAGCGGGCTCTCCGGCTGCTCAGCCTTGGCGACAGCCATCACCAAGCCTGGCTCCTCAGCTGGTTCCTCAGCTGCCTCCTGCTCTGGCTCCTGGTGGCCATTGCGACGCTGGTGGTTCCAGGTGCCACCTTGGTTCCAGTAGCCCATGTTGAGGAGGTTCATGTAATTCATGTTACCCACGAAGCTCAGACCTCCTCCTTCCACCGAGCAGCCTTCTTTGTCTTCTGGCACTAGATCCTCCACAAATGCAGGTCTTACATCCAAAGTGCAAGCTCTCAGGCAGTAGGGGCCACACTGGTGCTCCCCGGTCAGAGGCTCCATGGCTGGTGCGCTGTGGAAGCTCGGTGCCTCTACGAGCTCTGCTGAGTGCAAAGAGCTCGAGCGCCTCGGGCCTGTGCCTGGTACGGTATATAAAGGTCTGGGCTGGGTTCACCCCCCCACTCCGCGCTCCGCCTTGAACGATTGCTATTGGCTCTCTTTTTACCGCTAGCCACTAGGGGTGAGACTTGCTTAGGCGCGAAAGCGCTGGGGCGTGGCCCCCAAATGGGGACACCCAGGAATATCAGTGTGCTGGTGGGAGCACGGGTGTTGTGGAATTGGGGCTTTGGTTTACAGTTCAGTTCACTACTCCCCACTTGCAGAGTGTCCACCCTGAGGAAGGGGCTATCCTGGGTAATGCAAGCTGATTTTGAGGGGAGGAGTAGGGGAAGGGTGGGAGACATGAGACCTCACAGTAATAGTAAGAGCCCTTGTGGGAAAGTTTGCAGTCTGTTACAGGGTCCAACCTTTAATATTTGGAAGCCTGCACATGCCACAGGCTAGTGATGAAGGTGAAACAATTAACTAGGGTACTGCTTTCTCTGAGTTTCTCCAGAGCACGCCATGTTCCTGCCGTTGCTGGGAGCAAGATCTCGCAGCTGGACTGCAAAGGATTCTGGGACAGATAAGCTCTGCAAGAAACTCCCTACAGTTGAGAAAATATAAGCACTCCAGGGTTTTAGCAATGTATGCACATCAGAGTGCAGGTGTGCACCACAGCCCTGGGCTTAGTGTATCCAAGAACGTTTGCCTTGCACGGGCTCACAACAGCACAGTGCAGTTAGCATCTGTTGCTGTGCTCCAGCCCAGCATCTCTGGTGCAGGTCTTCTGCACAAGTTCAGTCCGTCCTGTGCTGAGCTCCTACTGGGAACCCAGGTGAATTTCCCCCTTTCCCCCTCCCTTTCGATAGGAATAGCATTCCAATCTCTTGCTTAGGACAAAATTACATTTTATTTATTGTCAAATAAAAGAGATCCAGGCCAGATTGAGAACACTATGGTTCCCCCTTCAAGTTGTGTTTTGTAGATGCTCTGGGAGGTGTTAATATCCTGAATATTCAAAATAGCTTCTCATAATAGGCCCTATGCTTAGTATCATATATGATTTATCCTGTTTTTACCGTCACAACCACCATTGTCTTCAGCATCCTTTTATGAAAGAAATTTAATTATTTTTGTAGGATCACAGGGCTTAAGCACCTCATTTGCTGTGCCTGATAGATAAGTGCCCCCTGCCTCATGTTTCTGGAGAATGTCTAAGAAATCATCTGAAAGGGGGCAATTGAACAATTTACTTTAAAAAATACGTCAAGAGATGGCAATCCTACAGCCTCCCTGACTTTAACCAAGATATTCCATCCTCAGACTAACTCTTGCTGGATTATGCAGGCCTCCTCATCTCTTGGCTAGATTCTGTGTGATGATTTTTGGCCTTGGAGCAGTTATTACATGAGAGACCTACACAGGTTCTCCTCATGGTTTGCATTAGACTAGCTAGGACATCTGTGACACTTCAGGGGGTGTGCATGTGTGCATGCTAAGTCCCTTCAGTTGTGTCTGACTCTTTGAGACCCTATGGACTGTAGCCCTGCCAGGCTCCTCTGTCCATGGGATTATCCAGGCAAGAATACTGGAGTGGGTTATCATGCCCTCCTCCACGGCCGAAGGTGTCCTCCAGTGTTATCTAACCTCCAGGCACCCGTGTATCCCAGGTAACTATTGCCCTGCTACTGCTGTTGCTAAGTCACTTCAGTCGTGTCCGACTCTGTGCAACCCCATAGACGGCAGCCCACCAGGCTCCCCCGTCCCTGGGATTCTCCAGGCAAGAACACTAGAGTGGGTTGCCATTTCCTTCTCCAATGCATGAAAGTGAAAAGTGAAAGTGAAGTCTCTCAGTCGTGTCTGACTCTTAGGGACCCCAAAGACTATTGCCATACAGTCATGGTAATATTTTTATTTAAAAATTTAAAGTTAAATTTAATATAATGTTAATTTTTAAATAAAAATTAGAAATGGAGCCACATTCTAAGCAAAGGTAGATGGGAATCATAATCTGATGGAACCAGTTTATGAAAGCAATGGCTCTGGAGCCAGAATGACTGCATGCATCTAAACCGTAGCTTTGTTCATTCACGGGCAAGCTGGCTAATCTGGTGAGCTGCTTATTCTTTGCCTTGGTTCAATTATCTTTAAAACGAGGATAACAATTATAACTACCAAGTGAAACGAGGTGTTGTGAGGATCAATAGAGGCGGGAATAATAAAACTTCACGAATGACCACACATTTCCTACTTTAATCACTTTTTTATTTTTTTAACGAATGCCCCACATAAGCAGGTAGGTGAAGAAGCTAAGAGTCAGACAGGTTCACGCCCGGCCCACAGCACACGGCAAGTCAGGCTTTGGCCTTGCTCTCCTGATTGCCTCCTTTACATCATTGGTGGTGTTTTTTTCTCCCCATAATGTGTATTTCTTCCTGTTTTCTCTTTTTTTCCCCCATCTCATCATTTTTTTCCCTCCTTCCTCTTTCTTAACTGAGGATAGAACCCAAGGATCGCATTTAGCCCAGTGGGTGTCAGTCAGTTAAAGGGGCAAGTGGTCAAGTCCTGTTGTGCTGATGCCCTGGATGCTGCAAAGGGCAGGGGCCTTTCTCTGCTCTGAATCACCATGAAAACCATGGTCTCCAGCATTGTCTCTGGCTAGCAACTGACTCAACTGGTCTGCCTCTCTATTTATTTTTTATTTCTTAAAACACGATTTTATTTTTTAAAAATATTTATTTATTTGGCTGCACTGGGTCTTAGTTGCCACACTCAGGATTCTCCATCTTCATTGCAGCATGCGGGATCTTTTAGTTTCGGCATACAAACTCTTAGCTGCAGCATGTGGGATCTATTGATCGTTTACCCACCAGGGATCCGAACCTGAGCCTCCTGCCTTAGGAGCACAAAGTCTTAGCCATTGGACCACTAGGGAAGTCCCTGCTTTTCCATTTAATGTGCCAAAAACTTAAAAAAAAACCCAAACAAATAACTAATATCTGTAAATATATGCAGGAAGTTTAAAAAAGAATAGAACACCACTTCAGAGTACATACTGTCTCCCCCAAAATAAAGGGTATATAAGTTGTCCACCCTTAGAAAGTGTCTCCATGTCTTTCCTCATGGCAGACTCTCTAAGGGTTTTTCTTTGGGATTTGGCTTATTGGGGGCAGGGGTAGGGGAGGCTGTGTAATTATGAGTCTGTATTATGCAGAAAGAGGCCCACATAGACTAAGCTTCCTGATATCCTGAATTGTGAGTGGAGGCTTGTAGCCAGTATGCCCTCACTGTGAATCTCCCTACACTGCCCCTCTTCACCTTTTCTCCCTCAGGGCCTAATTCTGTGCTCAAAGCCCTTTGCTTGTCCTAATAGCACTCTATTTTGCCAACAGAAAGGGTCTCTCTTGCCTAGTCAAAGGTAATCAATCTCAGACTAGCAGATTCTGCCCAGTGTTTATTTTCCCCTGAAGATTCTTCTAACTTATTCAAAGGCTTCTATCACTGTACTTAATCAAAGATGAGGCTTTCAGAACATCAGAAGGCGTAGGCTAAGAAGCAACCAGTTCTGAGTATTGGACAAGTCCTTTATTTTTCTGGACACTGAGCCAGATCAGATGTTTACACAAGATTTAGTTCAGCTCAGTTGCTCAGACGTGTCCGACTCTTTGCGACACCATGAATCGCAGCACACCAGGCCTCCCTGTCCATCACCAACTCCCGGAGTCCACCCAAACCCAAGTCCATCGAGTCGGTGATGCCATCCAACCATCTCATCCTCTGTCGTCCCCTTCTCCTCCTGCCCTCACTCTTTCCCAGCATCAGGGTCTTTTCAAATGAGTCAGCTCTTTGCATCAGGTGGCCAAAGTATAGGAGTTTCAGCTTCAACATCAGTCCTTCCAATGAACACCCAGGACTGATCTCCTTTAGGATGGACTGGTTGGATCTCCTTGCAGTCCAAGGGACTCTCAAGAGTCTTCTCCAACACTACAGTTCAAAATCATCAATTCTTTTGCACTCAGATTTCTTTATAGTCCAACTCTCACATCCATACATGACCACTGGAAAAACCATAAGCTTGACTAGACAGACCTTTGTTGGCAAAGTAATGTCTCTGCTTTTTAATATGCTGTGTAGGTTGGTCATAACTTTCCTTCCAAGGAGTAAGCGTCTTTTAATTTCATGGCTGCAATCACCATCTGCAGTGATTTTGGAGCCCAGAAAAATAAAGTCAGCCACTGTTTCCACTGTTTCCTCATCTATTTCCCATGAAGTGATGGGACCAGATGCCATGATCTTAGTTTTCTGAATGTTGAGTTTTAAGCCAATTTTTCACTCTCCTCTTCCACTTTCATCAAGAGGTTCTTTAGTTCTTCTTCACTTTCTGCCATAAGGGTGGTGTCATCTGCATATCTGAGGTTATTGATATTTCTCCCGGCAATCTTGATTCCAGCTTGTGCTTCCTCCAGCCCAGCATTTCTCATGATGTACTCTGCATATAAGTTAAATACACAAGATTAGTTCTTAGGAATTGTCCAGGTGGACTTGAAATTCCACAATTCTATCCATCTAGGGTCACAGCAAACTATTGCCTTTTGTATAATCCTATTAACACTGTCCCATATACACCACTAAAATAACTTTTGTCGAAAGTGATAAATCTTTGAAAATGGGCACAAAATTTTCATTTCACATATATTTCTTTAACACTTGGGTAGTGCTTACTATGCATAAGGCATTGTTCTAAATGCTTTCCAAATATTAAATCATTTTTCTTCATTATAGCATTAATTGGGAAGGACCCCATGTAAGCATTCTTGGGGATACTAAGCACTGGGCAGGGGTCTACACTTGTACTCTGATATGGATTCATCACCAAAACTCTGGGCACTTGGACTTTTTCAAGGGGTGCATTTGGTTTCTGGCAGAGTACATCTGAGCACCCAGAGTGCTGGACAAACCCTGCCCCAAGATCCTGCTCTCAAAGCTCCAGGTAGCATGAGGGCTTTGATTTCAGCATCACTGCAAATATTCAAAGCAAGCAGTCTCCAACAAATCATTTCTATTGAATTACTATCTCTTTTAGGATTACTGGGGCTTCCCTCGTGGCTCAGGTGGTAAAGAATCTGCCTATAATGCAGGAGACCTGGGTTTGATCCCTCGGTGGGGAAGATCCTCCTGGAGAAGGGAATGGTAACCCACTCCAGTATTCTTGTCTGGAAAATCCCATGGACAGAGGATTCTGGTGGGCTACAGTCCATGCGGTCACAAAGAGTTGGACACGACTGAGAGACTAACACTTTCACCTTTCTTTAGGATTACTGGCTGCAAGGTATGGAGAGCTGGGTTGAAATTCACCTCCAAACTTCTCCAAGACTAGATTGAAATCTTCTCCTGTTTCCTCTGTGTGCCCAAATCGGCTTGTAAAATCAAATAGAGCTCCTTTTTCTGGGCAGAGACCCCACCAAGTCTAAGCTCCAACATTCATTCAGAGCCCCATTCAGTGCACATGCACACACCGCCCCATACACCCTTCTGCTTTCTAAACTCAGGACTTCGTGGATCAGAAACCTTTTGATGGCTTTGTAAAATTTTGTGCACGTGTGCTCAGTCGCTCAGTCGTGTATGACTCTTAGTAACCTCTATGGACTGTAGCCTGCAAGGTTCCTCCGTCCATGGGACTCTCCAGGAAAGAATACTGGAGCCATTTTCCTCCTCCAGGGGATCTTCCTGACCCACAGATGGAACCTGTGTCTCCTACATTGGCAGGAGGACTCTTTACCACTGAGCCACCTGGGAAGCCCTATATATATATATATATATATATATATATATATATATAGTGCATTGATAAGAAGTGTTATAAAGAGAATGTTGTTAATAAATCTTGTCAGTCTCAAATTATATTTTATATAATAAAAATTATATTTTATAAATATATATAAATAATGTATAAAATATTTATAAAATGAAATTATATCAATAAACCATATTTTATATTTATATTTTAATTTATCAGATCAGTCTCTCAATCGTGTCTGACTCTTTGCGACTCCATGAATCGCAGCACGCCAGGCCTCCCTGTCTATCACCAACTCCCGGAGTTCACTCAGACTCATGTCCATCGAGTCAGTGATGCCATCCAGCCATCTCATCCTCTGTTGTCCCCTTCTCCTCCTGCCCCCAATCCCTCCCAGCATCAGAGTCTTTTCCAATGAGTCAACTCTTCGCATGAGGTGGCCAAAGTACTGGAGTTTCAGCTTTAGTATCATTCCTTCCAAAGAAATCCCAGGGCTTATCTCCTTCAGAATGGACTGGTTGGATCTCCTTGCAGTCCAAGGGACCCTCAAGAGTCTGCTCCAACACCACAGTTCAAAAGCATCAATTCTTCGGTGCTCAGCCTTCTTCAAAGTCCAACTCTCACATCCATACATGATCACAGGAAAAACCATAGCCTTGACTAGACGAACCTTTGATTTATATAGACATTGAAAACATATATATTTAAATGGTTCAATAATTATATAACTATGGTAAAGAATCCACCTGCAGTGCAGGAGACCCGGGTTTGATTCCTGGGTGGGGAAGATCTCCTGGGGAAGGGAATGTAATCCACCCCAGTATTCTTGCCTGGGAAATCCTATGGCCAGAGGAGCCTGGAGGGATACAGTCCATGGGGTCACAAAGAGTCAGACACGACTGAGAGACTAAATAACAACAACACTAAGTTGTTGATAAGTTATAAAATAATGTTTGGATGTAATAGAGAGTGGCTGAGTGCTGCTCCTAGCACGTGTCCCATACTGTGGGGCTTCCCTGGTGGCTCAGACAGTAAAGAATCTGCCTGCAATGCCAGAGGCCTCGGTTCAATCCCTGAGTGGGGAAGATCCCCCTGGAGAAGGGAATGGCAACCCACTCTAGTATTCTAGGCTGGAAAATTCCATGGACGGAGGAGCCTGGAGGGCTACAGTCCATGGGGTCACAAAGAGTCAGACATGACTGAGTGACTTTCACTTAAATATTTATATATGAATTATATTTATATTATATAAAATAAAATTCTTTTAAAAAGTTTACATTATTTAATGTCAGCTAATTGCTGTAACAGATCTGAAAATTTATAAGATGCAAGTAAGATAGAAGTTTACTTTTTGCTTGTGTAACAATACTAGTATATGAACAGGTGAGCATGGTGTAAAATAATATACAATTCTTTATAAACATATAAGCCTGAGGCTGAACCTGAGGTTGACACTCTGTCAACTGAGACCAAACACCCCAAGAGACCCCCACTTGGCTTCTGCTTACACCTCTAGATGTGACCAGGCATTTCCTGAGAACTCAGCACGGAGCCCCCATCCACAGCCCTGAGCACAGGGAACTCCCGGCCAGTGCAGCCGTAATGAAATCGGATGGGAGTCCCGGAGCACTGGGAAGAAGTGCATGGTCAGTGCCTGGATGGTGACCTGCACTTTACAGAACTCCAGGAAACGACCTTTCCCTAGGGCAGGGAGGAGACAGGATGCAGAGCTCCTGCCTCTGCTGCTCTCAGTTCCGGGCTCGCATGCCTGCTCCTGCCCTTGAACCCTAGCATCCAGTGCCCTGATCTAGGTGCCTTTCCTCCTTTCCAGATGCAGTTCCTCCTGTAATCCAGCGATCTGCAGGAAAAACGAGACGACAGAAATACAGTCCAAATCTAAGAGCAGCCGCAACCGCCTCAAACAGTGCAGGAGCTCCTGGCCCCACGGACAAAGAGCACCCTGAGGGCGCTGGGTTGAAGCCCACGGAGCCTGGGGACAGGCAGCAGTCCCTCTACTGCGCCACTTACATTCCATTGCAACAACAGGAGCGGAAGAGCGTTTTACAACCCGCTTGGACAAGTTTCAAGGTAAGTGGTCCACTCAGACGGTGCCCACCTTCCGGGGAGCACTGGCAGGGCCCAAGCCTCATTCTTTCTCCTGGAGCCTCTTTCGTCCCTTTCTGAGCCAAAGGCCAACTAGGGGCTCTTAAGGCCACTGATAAGAAGTGCATATCCGTTTAATTTTGGGGCTGCACCGTCCAGCTTGTGGGATCTTAGTTCCCCCACCGGGGACTGAACCTAGGCCCTCTGCAATGACAGTGTGGAATCCTAACCGCCAGGGAATTCCCAAGAAATGCTTTAAAGAGAATGTCTTTAATAAATCTTGTCAGCCTCAAAAGAATTTTAAAATATTTTAAATAAATTATGTAAATTTTATATAAAAAATTGTCCTTGGGCACCAGAGTGGAGGCCATTCTTCCTGGCACCAGGGTAGATATTTTCACGCAGCATTACAATGAATCAAGTGGCCAAACTTTGGCTTGATGCTAAATTTTTGTAAACAGTGTCTGATTCAAACCAAGGTCCTGATCAGGGTGAGGAGAGTAAGGCGTGGCCAGTTGTCCAGTGAAGGGTCAGATCCTGTCCTGATTTAAAATTTTGATAATTTGTTCATAATATTTTTGATTTAAAAAATTGCAAAAGTGTTTTTCTCAGCAGATATCATTATCCTCATTTTCTTTATTTTTTGAAAATTTTTTACTGAAGTATAGTTGATTTACAATGCTGTGATACAACAAACCAAAATATCATTTATCTGGAATCCTGAGTTTTGGGGTCCCTGAAATTTATTTATTTATGTGGGATCTTTAGTTCCCCGCCCAGTGATCAGACCCCTGCCCCCTGCAGTGGAAGCGTGGAATCTTAACCACTGGGCTGCCAGGGAAGTCCCGGGTTCCTTGAAATTTAATGTGGAGAGAAAAACATTACTAAAGCAAGGCCACAATCTGGATATTATGGAACAGTGTAGTGGGGGTGAAGAGTTGTGGGATAGATATTTGAAAGTAAGCATGAGGATTTCCCTGGGGGTCTGGTGGTTAGGACTTTGTGCTTCTACTGCAGGGGGCCGGCTGGATTCAATCCCTGGTCTGGGAACTAAGGTCTTGCTTTGCTTCCCACCCCCCAAAAAGCAAGCATGAATGGAACATGGTGTATTTCATTTCATCTACAACTTCAAACACTGGATATTTGTGGTTTTCTTCCCTCAGAAAGGAATTTGCAAGATGCATGTGTGTGCGTGAAGCCAGAATATAGGTCAGTAAACTTGAAGAAATTGTTGAGGCAGCCATTCTAAAACCTGCTTCCGGACTTGCACACCTTTGTCATAGACATTCTGAAATTGTGTGTTTTTGCTACCTTTTCCATGTTTGGAGAATAAGTTTCGAATTTTGGGTCTTTGTGAGTGAAAAGTGGTATATGTAAACTCCAACTTCTGGAAATTTGCTATTGCCACAGGGAACACGATATTCTAAAGGAAAAAAAAATAGAACTGAATCACTTCTTCTAGTCTATGTATACAATTAAATATATATATATGGATAATTTATAAGTAACATATAAATGTCTCATATATATATAAATAAATATGTGCATAGGTATATGTATGCATATATATGAGGGAGAACTTCTGTGTGGAGACTATAAGATAGGAGTAATAGTGATATCTTTATCATAGAATTGAAGAGAGGAATAAATGACATAATGTACACAAGTACATAGCACAATGTCTAGCCACAGAAGAAGCCCTCGGAAATGTTCATTACTGTTACTCCGTAATATATCCTCATCCCCTCAGTGTATTACCTGTGGAATAGGTGGCAAAATGGAAAGAGGCCCAATTAGGAATCACACATTCTGGTTCTTTCAGAGACACACACTGAAATATTTACAGATGAGATGATGTGATGTCTAGATTTGCCTTTAAATAATTCCATGGCAGATGCAAATGTGTTGGAGAATTGATTAAGGTGTTGATGAAACAACATTGGCTATAAATAATTGTTGACACCAAGTGATGAGTACTTGGAATTCATCCTAAGATTCTTTCTGCTTTTACATATGTTCAACATTTTGCATAATAAAAAACCATGTTTTTGAATGATCAGAGTTACAGACTCAAATGCTGACAAAGCCAGGCTGGTACTATTAATATAACAGCAAGGAGCATGGGGACTGGCAAATTAGAGAAGACTGTTTCCAAAGAAGGTGGTCAGTAGATAGCGCCAGCTCAGTGTTGCTGGGCAGGAATGTTGGGCCAGGACTGCCGTATTTTCCAGTTTTTCAAGATTGGCCCTAAATTTTAAAAATTTTAATAGTTTTTTTTTTTCATTTTTTTGGCTGAGCCACATGGCATGTGAGCTCTTAGCTCCCTGACCAGAGATTGAACTCGAGCCCTCTGCATTAGAAGAGCAGAGTCTCAACCATTGGATCACCAGAATTGTCCCTCAAAATGTTTATATGAATCCTTCCATTTTTAAAGTGTTGGCAACTAACTGAAATATATTTTCTTGAAAAGTGTGCTGGCTAGCCAAAATAGGTCTGCAGAATAGATTTGGGCTGCAGTTGCCAATTTGCCATCTTTGCCTGAGAAGCTAACATTAAATCAGTTTTCATTTTTCTAGAGCACAAGAATATAACTGAAAACACACCTAAAGCTAACAATCGTGGATGCCACTGTTCTGCTCTGTTATTTCTCATTGTAAGTCCTGCTCCCAGACATGCTTTGGTCTCTCCTCTCTTTGGACTCCCTGCCTGGGAGTTTCTCTAAGTTGATACTTCACTCTGCTTACCTAGTTCTGATCTTAAATTTATGACCAGTGAGGACTAAGACATCATGAGTGGCCAGGACAGGAAGTCTCATGGTAATGAACCAGGTCCCACTGACATGGTCATACTTGCTGGCACATCTTGTAGCTGTTATTAATGATAACCATGCATCTTGGGAGAGTTTTAAGAAACATTATGCATCAGGGATGAGGTAACAACAGGCTGGAGAAGAAAAAGGGAATTTTATGAATCCCGTTTGGTCCCTCATGTGGTCAAGAACATTTTCCTGAAGTTCAGTAGTTCTTTCCATCTCCTTTGCTTCTTTTTCTTCTGTTAAATGAAGTAGAATTTAAATATAATACTCTTTATTTTGTATGTGGTATAATTCCAGTCTTAATAGATTCTCCTGCAGCATACACAACCCATTCACCCTTTCTTCTTCATCTTTGTGTGTACAGGGATGTCAGAGGGAAGGTTCACCAATATCATCAGCACTGATTATTTCATCTTCATGACATATGAGTAACTGTGTTCTTTTTACTTTGGACTTTTATGAATCCCTTGAATTTTCAAAATGCCAATCATAATTTTATGACTAAAACGAAGCATTACATAAAAGAACAAATGTACAGAAATTTGAAATTTTAAAATTGCATCAACATTTTAATCTTGTTGATTTTGAAAAATGGGAAATTTGCATTGGCAGATAAAATGCAGAACCCTAGCTTATATTTGAATTTTTTTTTTCATCTTGGTTTTCTGTTTTTATTTTATATTGGAATATAGTTGATTTACAATGCTGTGTTAGTTTCATATGTTTAGCACAGTGAATCAGTTATACATACAGCCACTCTTTCTCAAACTCTTTTCCCATATAAAATATTATATACTATTGAGTAGAGTCCATTGAGATATACAGTATGTCCATGTTGATTATTTTTTTAAATTTAATTAATTACTTATTTTACTTTACAATATTCTATTGGTTTTGCCATACATTGACATGAATGTGGCCGAGGTATACATGTGTTCCCAATCCTGAACAAACCTCCCACCAACCTCCCCAACCCATCCCGCTGGGTCATCCCAGTGCACCAGCCCCGAGCACCCTGTCTCATGCATCAAACATGGAGTGGTGATTCATTTTACATATGACAATATACATGTCTCAATGCCATTCTCCCAAATCATCCCACCCTCGCCCTCTCCCACAGAGTTGAAAGACTGTTCTTTACATCTGTGTCTCTTTTGCTGTCTCGCACACAGAGTTATTGTTATTATCTTTCTAAATTCCATATATATGTGTTAGTATACTGTATTGGTGTTTTTCTTTCTGGCTTACTTCAGTCTGTATAATAGGCTCCACAGTTTCATCCACCTCATTAGAACTGATTCAAATGTATTCATTTTAATGGCTGAGTAATACTCCATTGTGTATGTGAACTACAGCTTTCTTATCCATTAGTCTGGTGATAGACATCTAGCTTACTTCCATGTCCTGGCTATTATAAACAGTGCTGAGATGAACATTGAGGTACACGTGTCTGTTTCAATTCTGGTTTCCTTGGTGTGTATGCCCAGAAGTGGGATTGCTGGGTTGTACAGCAGTACTATTTCCAGTTTTTTGAGGAATGTCCACACTGTTCTCCATGGTGGCTGTACTAGTTTGCATTCCCACCGACTGTGTAAGAGGGTTCCAGTTTCTCCACACCCTCTCCAGCATTTTTTGCTTGTAGACTTTTGGATAGCAGTCATTCTGACTGGTGTGAAATGGTACCTCATTGTGGTTTTGATTTGCTTTTCTCTGATAATGAGTGATGTTCAGCACCTTTTCATGGTTTGTTAGGCATGTGTATGTCTTCTTGCAGAAATGTCTGTTTAGTTCTTTGGCCCATTTTTTGATTGGGTCGTTTATTTTTCTGGAATTGAGCTGCAGGCATTGCTTGTATATTTTTGAGGTTAATGTTTTGTCAGTTGCTTCATTTTCTATTATTTTCCCCCATTCTGAAAGCTGTCTTTTCACCTTGCTTATAGTTTCCTTTGTTGTGCAGAAGGTTTTAATTTTAATTAGGTCCCATTTGTTTATTTTTGCCTTTATTTCCAATATTCTGGGAGGTGGGTCATAGAGGATCCTGCTGTGGTTTATGTTTGAGAGTGTTTTGCCTATGTTCTCCTCTAGCAGTTTTATAGTTTCTGGTCTTATGTTTAGACCTTTAATCCATCTTGAGTTTATTTTTGATTTTTTTTTACTTCCATGGTGGCTCAGATAGTAAAGTGTCTGTATACAATGTGGGAGACCTGGGTTCGATCCCTGGGTTGGGAAGTTCCCTGGAGAAGGAAATGGCAACCCACTCCAGTACTCTTGCCTAGAAAATCCCATGGAGGGAGGAGCCTGGCATCCATGGAGTTGCAAAGATTCAGACACGACTGAGCGACTTCATTTCATTTCTCTTCACTTTGATTTTTTAATATAAATTTATTTATTTTAATTGGAGGCTAATTACTTTACAATATTGGATTGGTTTTGCCATACATTGACATGAATCTGCCCTGGGTATACATGTGTTCCCCATCCTGAACACCCTTCCCACCTCCCTCCGCATACAATCCCTCTGGGTCATCCCGGTGCACCAGCGCCGAACATCCTGTATCATGCATCGAACCTGGACTGGTGATTCATTTCACATATGATAATATACATGTTTCAATGCCATGTTCCCAAATCATCCCACGCTCACCCTCTCTCACAGAGTCCAAAAGACTGTTCTTTACATCTGTGTCTCTTTTGCTGTCTTGCATACAGGGTTATTGTTACCATCTTTCTAAATTGCATATTTATGTGTTATTATACTGTATTTGTCTTTTTCTCTCTGGCTTACTTCAGTCTGTATAATAGGCTCCAGTTTCATCCAACTCACTAGAACTGATTCAAATGCATTCTTTTTAATGGCTGAGTAATACCCCATTGTGTATATGTACCACAGCTTTCTTATCCATTCATCTGCTGATGGACATCTAGGTTGCTTCCATGTCCTGGCTATTATAAATAGTGCTGCGATGAACATTGGGGTACACCTGTCTCTTTCAATTCTGGTTTCCTCGGTGTGTCTGCCCAGAAGTGGCATTGCTGGGTCGTATGGCAGTTCTATTTCCAGTGTTTTAAGGAATCTCCACACTGTTCTCCATGGTGGCTGTACTAGTTTGCATTCCCACCAACAGTGTAGGAGGGTTCCCTTTTCTCCACACCCTCTCCAGCATTTTTTGCTTGTAGACTTTTGGATAGCAGCCATTCTGACTGGCATGAAATGGTACCTCATTGTGGTTTTGATTTGTGTTTCTCTGATAATGAGTGATGTTGAGCATCTTTTCATGGTTTGTTAGGCATGTGTGTGTCTTCTTTGTGGAAATGTCTGTTTAGTTCTTTGGCCCATTTTTTGATTGGGTCGTTTATTTTTCTGGAATTGAGCTGCAGGCATTGCTTGTATATTTTTGAGGTTAATGTTTTGTCAGTTGCTTCATTTACTATTATTTTCTCCCATTCTGAAGGCTGTCTTTTCACCTTGCTTATAGTTTCCTTTGTTGTGCAGAAGGTTTTAATTTTAATTAGGTCCCATTTGTTTATTTTTGCTTTTATTTCCAATATTCTGGGAGGTGGGTCATAGAGGATCCTGCTATGATTTATGTGGGAGAGTGTTTTGCCTATGTTCTACTCTAGGAGTTTTATAGTTTCCAATCTTACATTTAGATCTTTAATTCATTTTGAGTTTATTTTTTTAATATAAATTGATTTATTTTAATTGGAGGCTAACTACTTTACAATATTGTAAAGTCCTGAACTAGGGGCTTCTCCTGATTTGCGAGCTGAGTTGGGACGGGAGAGGGGGTTGGGAATGAGACCTCAATGAGGCGTGCAGGGAGCCTGGGAGAAATGTTGGGAGAACATCTCTCCACCTGGCCCTCGATGGGCTCAGGCTTGCTGCCATTAGTTCCTC
Source organism: Bos mutus (assembly GCF_027580195.1). Taxonomy (NCBI): domain Eukaryota; kingdom Metazoa; phylum Chordata; class Mammalia; order Artiodactyla; family Bovidae; genus Bos; species Bos mutus. The sequence goes on along the minus strand of NC_091646.1, from coordinate 28,084,805 downwards.
CCCAACCCGCTCCCCGCCCTGCCCCATCCCCCCCGCCCCCCTCCCCTTGCCCCACTCCCTGCGCCCTCCCCCCCGCCCCCCGCCCCAGGAGCGGGAGACGCAGAGATGAGACCGGAGAAACCGTGGGGCCCCAGCAACCCCAGCCGGCTGAGACGACAGTCGTCCCCCCTTGTCGCGTGAGCTCTGATCATGACTCCCCTCTGAGAAGTTGGTAATTAATGGATGGGACTGTGATTCTGTTCCATTCGCTCTCAAGGTCCACGAAACGGGCTAGTGATTCAGACGGAAAGATTAGGTGTGAGACTACTTGCTGGGTTTTTGCAATAAGGCACTAAAAGCAGAGCCTGTCTCGTTCCCTGGGGGGTACTGGGGGGCAGGAACTTGGGGCTGTATTTGCAGAGCACACAGTGTGCTCGGAGGCCTGCTGCGAGAAATCCAGCCTGTTCTTGCAAATGCAACAAGTAATCGAAAGTTGTACTAACCTACGTCAGAGGGCAAATGTAGAACACTGCACGTGGCCCTCCCTTTTCCACTTTCACTTTCATGCATTGGAGAAGGAAATGGCAACCCACTCTAGTGTTCTTGCCTGGAGAATCCCAGGGACGGGGGAGCCTGGTAGCCTGGTGGGCTGCCATCTATGGGGTCGCACAGAGTCGGACACGACTGAAGTGACTTAGCAGCAGCAGCAGCAGCCCCCTCCTTGGCGCCCACCTTTCCCCTTCTCACCCTCCTCTTTCCCCTTGTCTCTCTTCCTTTGTTTGGGACCATCTTCCAGAACTCTTGTTCTCCACCCTACTCACCTCACCTACAATGAACAGTTTGGGCTTGGGGTTAGTTATAACCTGAGAAACCTCTAACGGTTATGATCCTGGTGTTCCTTAGCCTAGCTAGGATACCCGTTACAATTCAGGTCGTGTGACAGCTTTTTGTAATGTGGATGCAGCCCTCTAAATAAACTCACCTACGTGAGATTTCTATAGAGATAACTACCTGTAGCTAGACTAAGTAGGTGAAGGCAGGAAGCTGGAAAACCCATTTTCGTCGAAGCCAAAATCATATTTCTAATAGGGCAAATAAGTTAGGACTATAGACAATTTGTGGCACCTAGGTAACTACCTATCTAGGAATAACTAGAGACAACTAGAAACCTACTTGAAGTCAGGATGTTGAAAACATTCTTTAATTAATATTTCTTCTGGAAGAAATTATTTAAACGTAGGTAATTAGTGGTACCTATGTAAATATGTCACTGGAGAGAGCTATAAACAACTAAACACCTACTTAAGACTCCCAAACTGAAAATTGTCATGCCTAAAATCTTTGTTTTTCTTGGAGGAATGTGCTATTACTTGCTTACAGTTTGCTTTGTTGTGCAGAAGCTTTTAATTTTAGTTAGGTCCCGTTTGTTTATTTTTGCCTTTATTTCTAATATTCTGAGAGGTGGGTCATAGAGGATCCTGCTGTGATTTATGTGGGAGAGTGTTTTGCCTATGTTCTCCTCTAGGAGTTTTATAGTTTCTGGTCTTACGTTTAGATCTTTAATGCATTGTGAGTTTATTTTCGATTTTTTAATATAAATTTATTTATTTTAATTGGAGGCTAATTACTTTACAATATTGGATTGGTTTTGCCATACATTGACATGAATCCGCTCTGGGTGTACATGTGTTCCCCATTCTGAAACCCCCTCCCACCTGCCTCCCCATCCCATCCCTCTGGGTCATGCGGGTGCACCAGCGCCGAACATCCTGTATCATGCATTGAACCTGGACTGGTGATTCATTTCACATATGATAATATACATGTTTCAATGCCATGCTCCCAAATCATCCCACACTCACCCTCTCTCACAGAGTCCAAAAGACTGTTCTTTACATCTGTGTCTCTTTTGCTGTCTCGCATATAGGGTTATCGTTACCATCTTTCTAAATTGCATATTTATGTGTTATTATACTGTATTTTGGAGAAGGCAATGGCAACACACTCCAGTACTCTTGCCTGGAAAATCCCATGGACGGAGGAGCCTGGAAGGCTGCAGTCCATGGGGTCGCTGACGGTCGGACACAACTGAGCGACTTCACTTTCACTTTTCACTTTCATGCATTGGAGAAGGAAATGGCAACCCACTCCAGTGTTCTTGCCTGGAGAACCCCAGGAACGGGGGAGCCTGTTGGGCTGCCGTCCATGGAGTCGCACAGAGTCGGATACGACTGAAGTGACTTAGCAGCATACTGTATTTGTCTTTTTCTTTCTGGCTTACTTCAGTCTGTATAATAGGCTCCAGTTTCATCCACCTCATTAGAACTGATTCAAATGTATTCTTTTTAATGGCTGAGCAATACTCCATTGTGTATATGTACCAGAGCTTTCTTATCCATTCGTCTGCTGATGGACATCTAGGATCCTTCCATGTCCTGTCTATTGTAAACAGTGCTGTGATGAACATTGGGGTACACGTGTCTCTTTCAATTCTGGTTTCCTCGGTGTGTCTGCCCAGAAGTGGCATTGCTGGGTCGTATGGCAGTTCTATTTCCAGTGTTTTAAGGAATCTCCACACTGTTCTCCATGGTGGCTGTACTAGTTTGCATTCCCACCAACAGTGCAGGAGGGTTCCCTTTTCTCTGCACCCTCTCCAGCATTTATTGCTTGTAGACTTTTGGATAGCAGCCATTCTGACTGGCATGAAATGGTACCTTATTGTGGTTTTGATTTACATTTCTCTGATTATGAATGATGTTGAGCATTTTTTCATGTGTTTCTTAGCCATCTGTATGTCTTTTCTGGGAATATATTTGTTTAGTTCTTTGGCCCATTTTTTGATTGGGTCATTTATTTTTGTGGAATTGAGCTGCAGGAGTTGCTTGTTTATTTTTTAGGTTAATTCTCTGTCAGTTTCTTCATTTGCTATTATTTTCTCCCATTCTGAAGGCTGTCTCTCACCTTTCTTATAGTATCCTTTGTTGTGCAGAAGGTTTTAATTTTAATTAGGTCCCATTTGTTTATTTTTGCTTTTATTTCCAATATTCTGGGTGATGTGTCATAGAGGATCCTGCTGTGATTTTATCGGAGAGTGTTTTTCCTATGTTCTCCTCTGGGAGCTTTATAGTTTCTGGTCTTACCTTTAGATCTTTAATCCATTTTGAGTTTATTTTTGTTCATGGTGTTAGAAAGTGTTCTAGTTTCATTCTTTTACAATTGGTTTACCAGTTTTCCCAGAACCACTTGTTACAGAGATTGTCTTTTCTTAATTGTATATTCTTGCCTCCTTTATGAAAGTTAAGGTGTCCATAGGTTCGTGGATTTATCTCTGGGCTATTTTGTTCCATTGATGTATATTTCTGTCTTTGTTCCAGTACCATACTGTCTTGATGACTGTGGCTTTGTAGTAGAGACTGAAGTCAGGTTGATTCCTCCAGTTCCATTCTTCTTTCTCATGATTGCTGATGCTATTTGAGCTTTTTTGTATTTCCATACAAATTGTGAAATTATTTGTTATAGGTCTCTGAAAAATACCGTTGGTAGCTTGATAGGGATTGCATTGACTCTATAGATTGCCTTGGGAAATATACTCATTTTCAGTATATTGATTCTTCTGATCCATGAACACGGTATATTTCTGCATCTATTTGTGTCTTCTTTGATTTCTTTCATCAGTGTTTTATAGTTTTCTATATATAGGTCTTTTGTTTCTTTAGGTAGATATATTCCTAAGTATTTTATTCTTTTCATTGAAATGGTGAATGGAATTGTTTCCTTAATTTCTCTTTCTATTTTCTCATTATTAGTGTATAGGAATGCAAGGGACTTCTGTGTGTTGATTTTGTATCCTGAAACTTTACTATATTCATTGATTAGCTCTAGTAATTTTCTGATGGAGTCTTTAGGGTCTTCTATGTAAAGGATCATGTCCTCTGCAAACAGTGAGAGTTTTACTTCTTCTTTTCCAGTGTGGATTCCTTTTATTTCTTTTTCTCTCTGATTGCTGTGGCCAAATCTTTGAAAACTATGTTGAATAGTAGTGGTGAGAGTGGGCACCCTTGTCTTGTTCCTGTGTTTAGGGGAAATGCTATCTATTTTTCACCATTGAGGAAAATGTTTGCTGTGCGTTTGTGATATATAGCTTTTGTTATGTTGAGGTATGTTCCTTCTATTCCTGTTTTCTGGAGGGTTTTTTCATAAATGGATGTTGAATTTTGTCAAAGGCTTTCTCTGCATCTATTGAGATTATCACATGGCTTTTATTTTTCAATTTTTTAATGTATTGTATTACATTGATTGGTTTGCAGATATTGAAGAATCCTTGCATCCCTGGGATAAAGCCCACTTGGTCATGATGTGTGATCTTTTTAATGTGTTGTTGGATTCTGATTGCTAGAATTTTGTTAAGGATTTTTGCATCTATGTTCATCAGTGATATTGGCCTGTAGTTTCCTTTTTTTGTGGTACCTTTGTCAGGTTTTGGTATTAGGGTGATGGTGGCCTCATTGAATGAGTTTGGAAGTTTACCTTCCTCTGCAATTTTCTGGAAGAGTTTGAGTAGAATAGGTGTTAACTCTTCTCTAAATTTTTGGTAGAATTCAGCTGTGAAGCCGTCTGGACCTGGGCTTTTGTTTGCTGGAAGATTTCTGATTACAGTTTCTATTTCCGTGGTTGTGATGGGTCTCTTAAGATTTTCTATTTCTTCCTGGTTCAGTTTTGGAAAGTTGTACTTTTCTAAGAATTTGTCCATTTCTTCCAAGTTGTCCATTTTATTGGCATATGATTGCTGATAGTAGTCTCTTAAGATCCTTTGTATTTCTGTGTTGTCTGTTGTGATCTCTCCATTTTCATTTCTAATTTTATTGATTTGATTTTTCTCCGTTTCTTTTTTCTTTCTCCCTTTGTTTCTTGATGAGTCTGGCTAATGGTTTGTCAATTTTATTTATCCTTTCAAAGAACCAGCTTTTGGCTTTGTTGATTTTTGCTATGGTCTCTTTTGTTTCTTTTGCATTGATTTTTTTAAGATTTTTTTAAGATTTCTTTTAAGATTTCTTTCTTCTACTAACCTTGGGGTTCTTCATTTCTTCCTTTTCTAGTTGCTTTAGGTGTAGAGTTAGGTTATTTGTTTGACTTTTTTCTTGTTTCTTGAGGTATGCCTGTATTGCTATGAACCTTCCCCTTAGCACTCCTTTTACAGTGTCCCACAGGTTTTGGGTTGTTGTGTTTTCATTTTCATTCATTTCTATGCATATTTTGATTTTTTTTTATTTCTTCTGTGATTTGTTGGTTATTCAGCAGCGTGTTGTTCAGCCTCCATATGTTGGAATTTTTACTAGTTTTTCTCCTGTAATTGACATCTAATCTTACTGCATTGTGGTCAGAAAAGATGCTTGGAATGATTTCAATTTTTTTGAATTTACCAAGGCTAGATTTATTGCCCAGGATGTGATCTATCCTGGAGAAGGTTCCGTGTGCACTTGAGAAAAAGGTGAAATTCATTGTTTTGGGGTGAAATGTCCTATAGATATCAATTAGGTCTAACTGGTCTATTGTATCATTTAAAGTTTGTGTTTCCTTGTTAATTTTCTGTTTAGTTGATCTATCCATAGGTGTGAGTGGGCTTTTAAATTCTCCCACTATTATTGTGTTATTGTTTTTTTCCCCTTTTATTTATTTTTATTTTTTAGTCATATTTTATTCATATTAAACATGTGGTTATTGCATTACTTAAAAATATCAAAATAATTTATGACTTTTAGAAAATCCACAATGCTGGTCCTTATTTTTTAAAAAAAAGAGTAAGGGTTGGTGTGTGGAGCGTTGTTTTTCACAGTTTTTTCCCCTTTTATACTTGTTAGCATTTTTCTTACATATTGTGGTGCTCTTATGTTGGGTGCATATATATTTATAATTGTTATATCTTCTTCTTGGATTAATCCTTTGATCATTATGTAGTGTCCATGTTTGTCTCTTTCCACAGCCTTTGTTTTAAAGTCTATTTTATCTGATATGAGTATTGCTCCTCTTGCTTTCTTTTGGTCTATATTTGCACGAAATATCCTTTTCCAGCCCTTCACTTTCAGTCTGTATGTGTCCCTTATTTCGAGGTGGGTCTCTTGTAGACAACATATGTAGGGGTCTTGTTTTTGTATCCATTCAGCCAGTCTTTGTCTTTTGGTTGGGGCATTCAACCCATTTACATTTAAGGTAATTATTGATAAGTATGATCCCATTGCCATTTACTTACTTTATTGTTTTGGGTTCAAGTTTATACAGCCTTTCTGTGTTTCCTGTCTAGAGAATATCCTTTAACATTTGTTGGAGAGCTGGTTTGGTGGTGCTGAATTCTCTCAGCTTTTGCTTGTCTGTAAAGCTTTTGATTTCTCCTTCATATTTGAATGAGATCCTTGCTGGGTACAGTAATCTGGGCTGTAGGTTATTTTCTTTCATCACTTTAAGTATGTCCTGCTGTTCCCTTCTGGCCTGAAGATTTTCTATTGAACGATCAGCTGTTATCCTTATGGGAATCCCCTTGTGTGTTATTTGTTGTTTTTCCCTTGATGCTTTTAATATTTGTTCTTTGTGTTTGATCTTTGTTAATTTGATTAATATGTGTCTTGGGGTGTTTTGCCTTGGGTTTATCCTGTTTGGGACTCTCTGGGTTTCTTGGACTTGGGTGATTATTTCCTTCCCCATTTTAGGGGAGTTTTCAACTATCATCTCCTCAGGTATTTTTTCATGGTCTTTCTTTTTGTCTTCTTCTTCTGGAACTCCTATGATTCGAATGTTGGGGCATTTAACTTTGTCCCAGAGGTCTCTGAGATTGTCCTCATTTCTTTTAATTCGTTTTCCCTTTTTCCTCTCTGTTTCATTTATTTCTACCATTCTATCTTCTACCTCACTTATCCTATCTTCTGCCTCCACTATTTTACTGTTGGTTCCATCCAGAGTGTTTTTTATCTCATTTATTGCATTATTAATGATATATTGACTCTTTATTTCTTCTAGGTCCTTGTTAAACCTTTCTTGCATCTTCTCAATCCTTGTCTCCAGGCTATTTATCTGTAACTCCATTTTGTTTTCAAGATTTTGGATCATTTTCACTATCATTATTAAGAATTCTTTATCAGGTAGATTCCCTGTCTCTTCCTTTTTTGTTTGGTTTGGTGGACATTTATCCTGTTCCTTTACCTGCTGGGTATTCCTCTGTCTCTTCATCCTGTTTATATTGCTGTGTTTGGGGTGGCCTTTCTGTATTCTGGCAGTTTGTGGAGTTCTCTTTATTGTGGAGTTTCCTCACTGTGGGTGGGGTTGGATGGGTGGCTTGTCAAGGTTTCCTGGTTAAGGAAGCTTGTGTCGGTGTTCTGGTGGGTGGAGCTGGATTTCTTCTCTCTGGAGTGCAATGAAGTGTCCAGTAATGAGTTATGAGATGTCAATGGGTTTGGAGTGACTTTGGGCAGCCTGTATATTGAAGCTCAGGGCTATGTTCCTGTGTTGCTGGAGAATTTGTGTGGTAAGTCTTGCTCTGGAACTTGTGGGCCCTTGGGTGGTGCTTGGTTTCAGTGTAGGTATGGAGGCGTTGGATGAGCTCCTATCGATTAATGTTCCCTGGATTCAGGAGTTCTCTGGTGTTCTCAGGATTTGGACTTAAGCCTCCTGCCTCTGGTTTTCAGTCTTATTCTTACAGTAACCTCAAGACTTCTCCATCTGTCACTTCCAAGGTGGTTCCCTCTGTTTTAGCTTCTTCTGTTTGCTGGTCTCTTCAGTGTCTGATTTCCGCCCTGTCACAAGGGGGCAGTGGTGGACACTTTTTTAGGCTCACTTGTTCAGTCGTGCTGTGGGGAGGGAGGGACACTGCAAACAAGTAACACTGGCGTGTGTGGGGAGTGCTTGCAATGTTTCAGCTGCACTGGGTTTGCCCCCGTTCATGGCATGTGTGCTTTCCCTGTCTACACTGCTTAGGATCTAGGTTACTCTGCCAGGAACTGTCTGAGGTCAGCCCTGGATTGTATGCACTTCCCAGGTCTAAGACGCTCAGGTTCAGGTATTCAGGTACTCCTCAAAGGCGCAGACTCGGTTGGGCCTGAGTTTTGTGCCCTTTCCAGGTCTGAGCAGCACAGGTGACCAGGTGTTTGGCGAGTGCAGTCTCTGTGACTTATCGTCTCCCCTGTCCCTGCCGCTCGGTTTTCTGGGTATACAACCGGCACACCTTCTCAGGCGGATGAATTCCAAGAAGTCTTGATTAGCAAAGAAGCCTGCTTGCAGTTTGGTAGATGATGCCTCTCTGAGGCCGCGACTGCCCCCTTCTGACTCTGGCTGCCCCCGACTGCCTGTCTTCGGCGGGGGATGGGCCGGTTTGCAGCTGGCTAGCTTTGCTCAGTCCTTTGTTCTGTGAGTGGGCCTGCCGGTGTCTTAGGTTAGGGCTTTTTGCGGGGTAGCTATCCCACAATCTGGTTTGCTAGCCCAAGTTAGTTCCCTCAGATTGCCCTCGGGGCATTCAGGCCTGGTCCTTACCCTAAGCAATGCAGCCCGCGCTTCCCTGCCCAGACCCCACTTGCTAGCGGTGGATGCAGGCGGCTGCGCTGCTTCTCTGCTGGGAGTTACCTTTGGGCACGTACTCTGTGGGTTTTAATTATTTATTTATTTCTCCTTCACGGTTATGTTGCCCTCTGAGGTTCCAAGGCTCGTCACAGACTCGCCAGTGAGAGTGTTTCCTGGTGTTTGGAAACTTCTCACTTTTTTAAGACTCCCTTCCCAGGACAGATCTCTGTCCCTACCTCTTTTGTCTCTCTTTTTATCTTTTATATTTTTTCCTACCTCCTTTTGAAGACAATAGGCTGCTTTTCTGGGTGTCTGATGTCCTCTGCCAGCATTCAGAAGTTGTTTTGTGGAATTTACTCAGCGTTAAATGTTCTTTTGATGAATTTGTCGGGGAGAAAGTGGTCTCCCCGTCCTATTCCTCCGCCATCTTAGGACCGCCCCACCTTGAGTTTATTTTTGTGTATGGTGTTAGAAAGTGTTCTAGTTTCATTCTTTTACAAGTGGTTGACCAGTTTTCCCAGCACCACTTGTTGAAGAGATTGTCTTTTCTCCATTGTATATTCTTGCCTCCTTTGTCAAAGATAAGGTGTCCACAGGTGCGTGGATTTATCTCTGGGCTTTCTATTTTGTTCCACTGATCTATATTTCTGCCTTTGTGCCAGTACCATACTGTCCTGAAGACTGTGGCTTTGTAGTAGAGACTGAAGTCAGGCAGGTTGATTCCTCCAGTTCCATTCTTCTTTCTCAAGATTGCTTTGGCTATTTGAGGTTTTTTGTATTTCCATACAAATTGTGAAAGTATTTGTTCTAGCTCTGTGGAAAACACCGTTGGTACCTTGTTAGGGACTGCATTGAATCTATAGATTGCTTTGGGTAGTATACTCATTTTCACTATTTTGATTCTTCCAACCCATGAACATGGTATATTTCTCCATCTATTTGTGTCCTCTTTGATTTCTTTCACCAGTGTTTTATGGTTTTATATATATAGGTCTTTTTTTTCTTTAGGTAGATATATTCCTAAGTATTTTATTCTTTTCGTTGCAATGGTGAATGGAATTGTTTCCTTAATTTCTCTTTCTGTTTTCTCATTGTTAGTGTATAGGAATGCAAGGGATTTCTCTGTGTTAATTTTATATCCTGCAACTTTATATATTTGATTTTTAAATAAATAACGAACAATATTTTAGTATGTCTCCTATATTGCATGGGAAATTCTTATCCAGAAATATAGTTGTTGTTTGTCTGTAATTAAAACATAACTCAGCCTCCTGTATTATTTAAATATATTGAAATTTACTATACTATACTTAAAAAATGATTTTTATGTATTTATTTATTGGTGGCATTGAGTCTTTGTTGCTGCCGGAAAGGCTTTTTCTAGTTGTGGTGAGTGGGGCTACTGTTCGTTGTGGTGCTCAGGCGTGTCATTGTAGTGGCTTGTTCTGAAGCATGGACTCTAGGTGCACAGGCTTCAGTGGTTGCAGCACTCAGGCCCAGTAGTTGTGGCTCTTGGGCCCTAGAGCATTAGGGCTTCAGTAATTGTTGCACACAGGTTTAGTTGCCTTGCGGCCTGTAGAATCCTCTCAGAGCAGAGATTGAACCCACATCCCATGCATTGGCAGGCAGACTCTTATCCACTGTACCACCAGGGTTGTCCCCTGTATTCTCGCTGGTGTACTGGGATGACCCAGAGGGATGGGACGGGGAGGGAGGAGGGAGGGGCGTTCAGGATGGGGAACACATGTACACCCAGAGTGGATTCATGTCAATGTATGGCAAAACCAATACAATATTGTAAAGTAATTATCCTCCAATTAAAATAAATAAATTTATTTAAAAAAAAGCAGAGACATTAATTTGTCAACAAAGGTCCATCTAGTCAAGGCTATGGTTTTTCCAGTAGTCATGTATGGATGTGAGAGTTGGACTATAAAGAAAGCTGAGTGCCGAAGAATTGATGCTTTTGAACTGTGGTCTTGAGAAGACTCTTGAGAGTCTCTTGGACTGTGATGAGATCCAACCAGTCCACCCTAAAGGAGATCAGTCCTGAGTGCTCATTGGAGGGACTGATGTTGAAGCTGAAACTCTAATACTTTGGCCATCTGCTGTGAAGAACTGACTCATTTGAAAAGACTCTGATGCTGGGAAAGATTGAAGGCAGGAGGAGAAGGGGACAACAGAGGATGAGATGGTTGGATGGCATCACCGACTCAATGGACATGAGTTTGATTAAATTCTGGGAGTTGGTGATGGACAGGGAGGCCTGGCATGCTGCGGTCCATGGGGTCGCAAAGAGTCAGACACGACTGAGCGACTGATCTGATCTGATACCCATACATACACATATAAATACATATAATGTTTATATATATAACATATATGTATATATATATACATATACAACGTATAAAATACATGTTATATATACACCCATATACATATATGTTGTTATGTATAAGATATTTAACATATATGTTGTGTAAGTATGTATAACGATATAAATGGATTATTATATATAATGGTATTAATTATATATATATTATATAATACCAAGCATAAAATTTTTAGTATACATCTACTAACCCATAGATAAATATACTATGTATACTATTATACATAAAGTAATACTTTATATATACATCAAATACATTTAGAAAATGTAAATGCATTTACATTTTTGTATATATGAATATCAAATATCTATATATTTGTTTAATATATATATTGAATATATATAAATGCCAATATATTTATTAAGTGTTTAATAAAATTGGAAAGCTATAAACCAAAGGACAAGTTTTTAGCTGTTTCCCTACCTTTTCCCAGGTATCTAGGTTAACAGTGCCCTCTTCTGGAAACCAAAGACATTGTTCTTGTACAAATGTAAAAAAGGATTGAATACTAGCTTTCTTAACTTTAATTCTTCTTTTATTTAACAATTGCAAGATTATTCCTATAAAGAGTTGTCGTTCTTCTGACTCGTTTTTACCTGTGTCAGTGATTTTTTGTCTCTTTTACTTCTGTCTATGCGAAAAGATTTCACTATCCACTCTTCCTCACCCTATCTAACTTATGCGGGGGGGGGGGGAGGGGTCTGCAGCACCCTGAGTGGGGTCCTAGCCATCCCGAAAACTGGACAATGGGGAGACTTACCTTCGGGTCCCTATTCAGGCGCCGCTTACTGGGGTAAAGCCCGAGGAAGATCTAGGGATACCCTCAGGATGAACGGCGTCGGCGGGAGAGATGAAAGTAAAAGGGGAGAGAAAGAGGCTGATATTCTTTGGCGCCCAATGGGGGGCAAAGACGCAGAGCGCTTTTTCGATTGGGTCTTAGAAGCCCGGGCAGAAAAGTGAACTCAGAGAGCCTCTGTGCTCCAGGGAATCAGCCTGAAAAAAAAGAGAGAGAGAGAAAGAGAGAGAAAGAAAGAGAGAAAGAATGACACGGGGAGGCCAAGCTCTGATGAAGCCATTTCTGCAGCTTTATTTTTAAAGGGAGCTTTTATACCCTGAGTTACACATTTCCAGAAGTGAAAGATAAAAAGTCATGTAGAGTCAGCTCAACATAATGTTGAGCTCAGTTATATATGAGGATACTGAGGTGCAGAGGCTTTAAGCAAGTAATTAGTAGGTGAAAGATGATGTATTGGTGAGCCTATTTATCTATACTTAATAAACTTTGTTGACAAGGGCATTGTCTGTTAGATTTTTTTGGGAAAAAACTCAATTTCAATTCTCTTAAAATAATTAAGTATGTTACTTAACTCTACTAAGCATGTCCTGTGTATTTTATGTGCTGTGTTTCATTTAATGAAAAACAAGAATCAGTAAGATAAAAGAAAATCTACAAGGCTGTCGGGTAAAAATAAAGATTTTAACACTCTTAAAAGAAAAGAAAAAACACAATATTATGTGTGTTAGTTAGATCTCCTAAGCAATGGTGGGTGTTTTACACATTAAGCTTCATTTAATTCAAAAGAAAATCTACGAGGAAGGTGTTGTCAATACTCCCATTTTACATATGAGGAAACTGAGGCACAGAGGCAGTAATGCAGTTACAAGAAGTGAAACGGATGATGTCTTTGAGAGTGTATTTATCTACACTCAATAAATTTTGTGGAAAAGGGCATTGTATATCTAGATTGTTGGAGAAAAAAACTCAATTTCAACTCTCTTCTAAAAAAAAGAAATGAAGTATTTTACTTAGATCTATTAAGTAATATCCTGGATGTGTCATATGCTCTGTTTCATTTAATTAAAAACAAAGAGCACTCCCATTTTGTAGATGAGTAAACTGAGGCACAGAGTCATTCAGGAAGTTACTAATAAGTGAACGAGATGCTTTATGGTGAGCGTATTTATGGACACAGTAAAATTTGCAGAAATGGCACTGTCTGTAGATTGTTGGTGAAAAAAGCTCAATGTCAACTCCATCTATTAGGAAAAAAAACAAAATTAGGTATGATACTTAGATCTACCAAGCAAAGTCTGTCTTGTTTTACTGCTTGCCTGCATTTAATTCAAAGAAAAACTACACAGAAGGTGTAATCAATGTTCCCATTTTATAGATGAGGAAACTGAGGCCCAGAGGTATTAATGAAGTTACTAGAAAGTGAAAGAGATGCTTTTTGGTGAGTGTAGAGATCTATACTTAGGAAACTTTGTGGGAAAGTGCATTGTCAGTCCAGAATATTGGGGAAAAATCTCGATTTCAACCCATTCTTTTGAAAGAAAAAAACAAAAACAAAAACAAAGTATGTTACTTAGACTGCTAAGCAATGTCGTCGGTGTTTTCGATGGTCTGCTTCATTTAATTGAAAACAAAATCTACGAGGAAATTGTTGTCAATATTCCCATTTATACTTCAGGAAGCTGAGGCATTAATGAAATTGCTAGCAAGTGAGAGAGATGCTTTTGCTAACCATATTTAGTAAACTTTGTTGGAAAAAAACTTGATTTCTATTCTATTAAAAAAAAACCCAAATGAAGTATGTTACTCTACTAAGTATGTCCCCAGGGTTTTACATGCTCGCCTTAATTTAAGTAGAAAGAAAATGCACGAGGAAGGTGTTATCAGCAGTCCCATTTTATAGATGAGGACATTGAGACACAAAGACATTACTGTCGTTACTAGTTAGGGAAATATGTGCTTTTTGTTGAGCGTGTTTATCTATTTAGTAAGCTGTGTGGGAAAGGGTATTGTCTGGCTAGATTGTTGGAGGAAAAACCCAATTTAGTTCTCTGTATTAAAAAAAAAATTTGAGTTGCTTAGATCTTCTAAGCAATGTCCTGGTTATTTTGCATGGTTCTCTTCATTTAATCAAAAAGAAAATCTACGAGTAAAGTGTTATCAACATTCCCATTTTATATATGAGGAAACTGAGGCACAGAGGCTTTAAGAAAGTAATTAATAGGTGAAAGATGATGTATCGATGAGCCTATTTATCTATACTTAATAAACGTTGTTGACAAGGGCATTGTCTGTTAGATTTTGGGGGAAAAGAACTCAATTTCAATTATCTTAAAAAAATAAAGTATGTTACATAACTCTACTAAGCATGTCCTGCATATTTTACGTGCTCTGTATCATTTAATGAAAAACAAGAATCAGTAAGGACAAAGAAAATATATGGTCTTAAGATTACTTATGGTCTTCTCTGGTGGTCCGGTGGTTAAGAATCCACTTTCGAATGCAGGGGATGCAGCTTTGATCTCTGGTCAGGGAACTAAGATCCTACATGGCTCGGAGCTACTTAGCCACATGCGCCCACAACTACAGAGCCCGTGTGCCTTAATGAATTATCCCACATGCCGCAACTAAGACCTGACATAGCCAAATAAATAAGTAAATATTTTTTAAAACATTACTTCACAGCCATGAATCATGTGCACAGTATCCACCAAGGGCCAATAAGAGGCCAGTAACTGTCCTGAGCTGACTAAGACACTGGGGCTCCCTGGTTCATCTCCAGATTCACCAGCAAAGGTGAAATCCAGGGCCATCACCATGCAGACTCTAGTGGGACTCTGTCAGGTTCCTCATAATCTGCTTCCTGACCCCAGATTAGAGTTCCTTAGCGGGGATAGCCCATGAATCTCCCTTGAGGCCCTGGGATTGAGTGAGTAGACCCAGAGATGTCTTTGGGAAAGCCCTTGCCCAGATTGTCCAGAAGAGGGCACCTGAATACCATTTGTAGGTTATTCTTTCCGTTGGTCTGTGCTGTGCTGAGTTGCTCAGTCCGGCCCTTTACAAGCCCCTCAGGCTCCTCTGTCCATGGGGATCCTCCAGGCTAGAATACTGGAGTGGGTTGCCATGCCCTCCTCCAAGGGATCTTCCCAACCAGGGATCATACCCAGCCTCCCACATTGCAGACAGATTCTTTACCATCTGAGCCACCAGGGAAGCCCATGAATATTGGTATGGGCAGCCTATCCCGTCTCCAGGTTATCTTCCTGATCTAGAACTCGGTCTTAGGTCTTCTGCACTGCAGGTGGATTTTCTTTACCAACTGAGCTATCAGGGAAAGCCCAACTTTTGCCACTTCTTCAGTAACAATTTTTTTTTCATTCTGTGGCCAGGAAGAGGGGAAAATTCTGGTTTGGGGCCTGCTGTGGCACCAGAGGTTCATAGCAATTGATCTGACGGGCTTTGTGGGATTCAGGCAAGTGAGCGGAACTGAGGCCAGTCTCCAGCATCAGCAGTATTCAT